>NW_027507784.1:312615183-313215183 GCF_037356315.1 Lithobates pipiens | reverse complement strand
ATTCCTGTATAATACTGACAGCCCCACACCAATCTTACTCATGACGTTTTTTACATTTATTTTTTATTTATGTTTTTAGATAGAGTGAAGAAAGGTCAGAATTTATTCAGTAGCTATCATTGTGTTGAGATTTCTCTTCTCTTTTTATCCCTTTGACACCAGGTCAAAAGAAGTAAGGGAATTGGGCTTCAATCAAAAGTGGATGCATGTTGGTTGATTTTACATTTCCTTCTTTAGTATTGTCAATGATTAAAAATAATATTATACAGTGCCTTGCGAAAGTATTCGGCCCCCTTGAACTTTTCAACCTTTTGCCACATTTCAGGCTTCAAACATAAAGATATAAAATTGTAATTTTTTGTGAAGAATCACCAACAAGTGGGACACAATTGGGAAGTGGAACAAAATCTATTGGATAATTTAAACTTTTTTAGCAAATAAAAAACTGAAAAGTGATGCGTGCAAAATTATTCAGCCCCTTTACTTTCAGTGCAGCAAACTCCCTCCAGAAGTTCAGCGAGGATCTCTGAATGATCCAATGTTGTCCTAAATGACTGATGGTGATAAATAGAATCCACCTGTGTGTAATCAAGTCTCTGTATAAATGCACCTGCTCTGTGATAGTCTCAGGGTTCTGTTGAAAGCGCAGAGAGCATCATGAAGACCAAGGAACACACCAGGCAGGTCCGTAATACTGTTGTGGAGAAGTTTAAATCCGGATTTGGATACAAAAAGATTTCCCAAGCTTTAAACATCCCAAGGAGCACTGTGCAAGCGATCATTTTGAAATGGAAGGAGTATCAGACCACTGCAAATCTACCAAGACCTGGCCGTCCCTCTAAACTTTCATCTCAGACAAGGAGAAGACTGATCAGAGATGCAGCCAAGAGGCCCATGATCACTCTGGATGAACTGCAGAGAACTACAGCTGAGGTGGGAGAGTCTGCCATAGGACAACAATTAGTCGTACACTGCACAAATCTGGCCTTTATGGAAGAGTGGCAAGAAGAAAGCCATTTCTCAAAGATATCCATAAAAAGTCTCGTCTAAAGTTTGCCACAAGCCACCTGGGAGACACACCAAACATGTGGAAGAAGGTGCTCTGGTCAGATGAAACCAAAATCGAACTTTTTGCCCACAATGCAAAACCATATGTTTGGCGTAAAAGCAACACAGCTCATCACCCTCAACACACCATCCCCACTGTCAAACATGGTGGTGGCAGCATCATGGTTTGGGCCTGCTTTTCTTCAGCAGGGACAGGGAAGATGGTTAAAATTGAGGGGAAGATGGAAGCAGCCAAATACAGGACCATTCTGGATGAAAACCTGTTGGAGTCTGCAAAAGACCTTAAACTGGGATGTAGATTTATCTTCCAACAAGACAATGATCCCAAACATACAGCAAAATCTACAAAGGAATGGTTCACAAATAAACGTATCCAGGTGTTAGAATGGCCAAGTCCAGACCTGAATCCAATCGAGAATCTGTGGAAAGAGCTGAAAACTGCTGTTCACAAACGCTCTCCATCCAACCTCACTGAGCTCGAGCTGTTTTGCAAGGAAGAATGGGCAAGAATTTCAGTCTCTCGATGTGCAAAACTGATAGAGACATACCCCAAGCGACTTGCAGCTGTAATCGCAGCAAAAGGTGGCTCTACAAAGTATATAACGCAAGGGGGCCGAATAATTTTGCACGCCCCACTTTTCATTTTTTTATTAGTTAAAAAAGTTTAAAAAATCCAATGGATTTCGTTCCACTTCACAATTGTGTCCCACTTGTTGGTGATTCTTCACAAAAAATAAACATTTTATATCTTTATGTTTGAAGCCTGAAATGTGGCAAAAGGTTGAAAAGTTCAAGGGGGCCGAATACTTTCGCAAGGCACTGTACATGTATATGAATTGTATATAACTATTTTTAAGTCTGCATATGGAGTTCTGGGCTCCCTTTTCATGTATTTTCAGGCTATGCATATTCTGATTTGCCATTTAAACTCTGTTGTTTACAAAGCTCAATAGCTCAAGCTGAAATTTACAAAAATAATTAAAAGGAAGCAAAGCAGTGAAAACATCCAACATCCCCCCATCCAAGAACACAGCCAAGAATTGTACAGTAACCAAAAGTCACACAACTGTGTAATCTTGGAGCCAGCATCCAATTTCAGGAAATAGATGGTGACCAAAATGTCCCTGTCCTTCAGGAGAGGAGCGTAAATGAAGGTATTGTCAGGGGAAGTCCAGTGATCTTTGCGAGAGGTAATAAATATCTGGAAGCGTTACACGGACATGTTACTTAGCATGCATGGAAGTTAGGTAGAAAAGAAATTGCCATTGGGTGGAGTTTCTTGTTTTTCTTGTTTATCATTTGGACTTGGGCTTGGCCCCTTAGATCCAGTGAAGGGAACTCTTAAGGCATCAGCATACCAAGACATTTTGGACAATTTTATGCTCCCAACTTTTGGGGATGGCGCTTCCTGTTCCAACATGACTGCACACCAGTGCACAAAGCAAGGTCCATAAAGACATGGATGAACGAGTTTGGGATGGCGGAACTTGACTGGCCTGCCCACAGTCCTGACCTCAACCCGACACCTTTGGGATGAATAAGAGCAGAGACTGTGAGCTAGGCCATTTCGTCCAACATCAGTGCCTGACCACACAAATTTCTGGAAGAATGGTCAAACATTCCCATAGACACACTCCTAAACCTTGTGGACATCCTTCCCAGAAGAGTTGAAGCTGTTATAGCTGGAAAGGATGGGCCAACTCAATATTGAACCCCACAGACTTATGCCCTATACACATGGTCAGACTTGAAATGAAAAATGTGCGATCGGATCGAGTCCTAACCTCAACCCAATAGAAGACCTTTAAAAGGAATTATAGTGGAGACTACTTGCCAGGTCTTCTCGTCCAACATTAGCACCTGACCTCACAAATGCACTTCTGGAAGAATGGTTAAAAATTCCCATAGACACACTCCTAAACCTTGTGGGCAGCCTTCCCAGAAGAGTTGAAGCTGTTATAGCTGCAAAGGGTGGACCAAATCAATATTGAACCCTACAGACTAAGACTAGGATGCCATGAAATTTCATGTGCGTGTAAAGGCAGGCGCCCCAATACTTTTGGTAATATAGTGTATATGTGTCTGTAGGGGCCCAGCAGGCTGACCAAGCTGTCACCAACAGCTCCTGGTCATCGTTTACAAGATGATGAAACAGGCTCTGAATCCTGTGACAGCCAATCACAATGGTCACATAATCAGCAGCTCCACCTCCCAGCGATAAGACTTATGGGAGGCGATCAACAAGATGTCAATTGAAATCATAAACATTTAAAGCGGGATTCCACCCTAAAGTGGAACCTCCGCTGATCGGATCCCTCCCCCCTCCGGTGTCACAATTGACACCTTTCAGGGGGGAGGGGGGTGGAGATACCTGTCAAAGACAGGTATTTACACCCACTTCCGGGCATAGACTCCCGTGGGAGTCTACGCCATTTCCTGCCCTGCCGCGCTGTCTTCTGGGACACACACGGGTCTCAGAGACAGCGCGGACAATTCCTATTGCGCTGTGCGACTCGCGCATGCTCAGTAGGGAACCGGGAAGTTTCGCTTCACTTCCTGATTCCCTCACCTAGAATGGTGGCGGCAGCAGCCGAGGGCCGAGCGATCGGTCGGCCTCGGCTGCCGGCATCGCTGGAACCCGGGACAGGTGAGTGTCCATTTATTAAAAGTCAGCAGCTGTAGTATTTATAGCTGCTGGCTTTTAATATTTTTTTTTTTTGGTTGAATCCCTTTTTAAAATTGACCCAAAACATTATAGTATACAGGCAGTTCCCAAGTTACAAACATCCGACTTGCACACGATTCATACTTACAAACGAAGGGAGACAACAGGAAGTGAGAGGAAATCTACCCCTAGGAAGGGAAATTCACTCCTGTAAGAGTTATTATGTCATGATTGCACACTTGGCGCTGCTCCTCTGTTTTGCCATTAGGGTGTCATGTCTTCCCCCCACAACTGCCAAGACAGACACCTGGCGGTGGTTTCCATTTGGAGGTACAAAAAGATTGCGGGACCAGATATGCCGGGACCCGCCTATCAAACCGGACTTTAAAGGCTCAAGATGGGAGAGAACACATTGATAAAATAATTACTTTTATTGTACAAAATTCATAAAAACAGAGGCATATAAGCCTAAAATTGATCCATAAATAAATGTTGCAAATCAAACTATTAAGGTACTGGAAGATCATAACTATATAGGTATCAAAAAACATAACAACACTTGTAGAGCTGCATGTTTCCTTTAACCCAATCTGCCAGGTCAGCGTTTCGCCAATAACCCGGCTTCTTCAGGACCCAATATAGCACAGTAGAGCAACACTAAATACATTGTACAGAAAAGAAAAAAAATGTAAATCTACATATAATGTAGTAACTGACCAAAATAAACATATTATTGCTTAACCACTAGAGGTCCGCGCTATAGCCAAATGACAGCTACAGCGCGGACCTCCTTTGCCGGGACTATGTCTATTGACGTCCCGTGCACGAGCGGCCTGCGCGCCCCCCTAAGGGGCGCGCGCGGCACGCTCTGTGATCGGCGAGTCTATGAGACTCGCCTGATCACGGATCCGAGCAAGGGGTCGATCCCGACCCCTTACCACGTGATCAGCTGTCAGCCAATGACAGCTGATCATGTGATACAACGGAGCCGGTAATCAGCTATTTTTCCTCAGCGCGAGGAGAAAAATTAAAGATTAAATTAAATTAAAGAGCCAATCACCGGCGGCCGTGATCGGGACATCAGTCCTGATCACGGCCAGCTTACCAGTGCCCACCTGCCCCCTGCCAGTGCCACCTCAGGAATAAATAAGTGCCCCCATCAGTGCCACCCAGCAGTGCCCACAGTGCCACCCATCAGTGCCCACAATCTGCTTCAACAACGGTGCTGCACCCCAGTGCCACATATCCGTGCCCATCAGTGTCATCTACCAGTGCCCATCAGTGCCATCTATCAGTGCCCATCATTCCCATCTATCAGTGGTACCTATCAGTGCCCCTTAGTTCCACCCATCCGCGCCATCTTATCTGTGCCCATCTTTGCCCATCAGTGCTGCCTTATCTGTGCCCATCAGTACTGCCTTATCTGTGCCTATCGGTGCCACCTTATCTGTGCCTATTAGTGCCGCCTTAACTATGCCTATCAGTGCCCATCAGTGCAGCCTATCAGTGCCGCCTCATCAGCGCACTTCAATGAAGGAGAAAAATGACCTGTTTGCAAAATTTTATAACAAACTATTAAACATGATTTTTTTTTTTCATTTTTTTTGTTTGTTTAGCAAAAAATAAAACTCCCAGTTGTAATTAAATACCACCAAAAGAAAGCTCTATTTCTGGGAAAAAAAATTATAAAAATTTCATTTGGGTACAGTGTTGTATGCCCGCGCAATTGTCATTCAAAGTGCATCAGCGCTGAAAGCTGAAAATTGGTCTGGGCAGGAGGGGGGTTTAAGTGCCCAGTAAGCAAATGGTTAAACCAATAAACCTGCTTACACTATTGCAGTGGATCGTGCAAATCCAGTAGGATTATTGTAACTCATCGGATTTGCACGATCCACTGCAATAGTGTAAGTAGGTTTCTTGGTTTAAGCAATAATATGTTTATTGTCACGTAACGCATTGAGCTAAAGGATGTACCCATCATGTTTTGTGAAATACCTGGAAGAGAAGACTTTGTATATGTATCATTATATGACATGTACTATGTTGACTGATGCCATTACACGGTAGTTTATACAAATCAGCTTGCTGTTTTAAAAATTGATTTTCATGTGTTGCTCAATAAATCTTTTTACGCAAATGTTGTACCTCATTTAAAGTCCCATGGAAAATGTTTTTAGTTCGTTGTATATGCAAATAGGGGATGAAGGTATGACATTATAAGGCACCAGCACACGTTATTATTTATATGTATTCTGATAGGAGGGAGACCCCACCGACCAGCAGAATGCAATGATTCGTATTGCCAAATATAGCTGGCGACTCTGATCGTTCGGAAAAAACCCCACAGACTGGTTGTACACAAGATGATCGATGCTGATTTTATACAAGACTGTCGATAAATCATCTTGTGTACAACCAGCCTGCCCATACATGGTTTGAACTCCAATCCATGTACTGTATGGCTGGCTTTGCTCTACCAATCTGTAAAACTGCACCACGTCGCAGGATGATTGGGACAGACCGGCCAGAGTTGCAACAGATTCATATACACTTTACCGACATTACATGAATCTGTCGCAAGTTCCGCCATTTGCAGCACTATCATGAGACCGATTTCCATAGAGAGTCTAAAGCCTTGTACATGCGATCGGATTGTTGTCCAAAAAAAATGCGGACTTTTATGCGAAGAGCGTTGGCCCAAACTTGTCTTGCATACACACAGCACACAATTGTTGGCCAACAATTACGAACGTAGTGACGTACTACATGGTTTTTCAGCTCTTTAGCGCCACCCTTTGAGCTCTTTCTACTAATTTCGTGTTAGTAGAGGTTTGGTGAATGTTGAGTTGCACTTTTCATTTCACACTTTTCAGTTTGTTTCTGAACGGCTGTTCATCTACCAGACATGTTGGGGAATCGGAGGAGATAACGTGTTATTATTTGCCTTGGAGTTATTGCTTTTACATCACTTTTTTGGTTGAATAATAATGATTTGATTTGTTATATTTTCTATATTTTTGGATGCATAGAATGCACTTTTTGGTTAAGTTCTATTGGCAGATAGCGTGTCTAATTTTATTTGTTTTCTTTTTTTAATGCACAATAAAAAACAATTGTGTAGAATAATACTTGGCTAAATGTTTTACTTCAAATGACAGTTTAGGAGTAGCAGTTACATAAACAAAAAATACAATGTAAAATTGACAAGGGACACCAAACTACTTGTATCTTTGATCTTATAAACTACGGGATAATGGTGTTTTGGTAACTTGCACAAAAAAATAAAAATAAAAATAAAAAAATAATATTATTCTTGATATCACTAGAACAAAAAAAAACTTTGAAAATCAGTTTGCAATAACTCCATCAGTATCACCAGCAAAGCAGCTTCATTATTATCTCATTAACCACTACAATACAGGGCACTTTCACCCCCTTCCTTCCCAGCCCAATTTTCAGCTTTCAGCGCTCTAGCGCTTTCAGTGACAATTGTGCGGTCATGCTACACTGTACCCAAATGAAATTGTTATCATTTTGTTCGCACAAATAGAGCTTTATTTTGGTGTTATTTATTCACGACTCAGTTTTTTTTTTTTTTTTGCGATATAAGCGCAAAAATAGCGGAAATTTGGAAAAAAAACAATATTTTCTTTTTTCTATTTGAAAAGAAATCCAATAAAATCAAATTTTGTCATAAATTTAAGCCAAAATGTATTCTGCTACATGTTTTTGGTAAAAAAAATTCCGTTAAGTGTATAATAATTGGTTTGTGTGATCACGGACATATGTACGCAAATGATCATGTACATATGTGTGCAGGTGATCACGTACATATGTGTGCAGATAATCATTGGGACATGTGATTTTAGTGGGACATATGTGGGGGACATGTTTTTATTATTAGGGACATGTGTTTTTATTATTTGGGGACATGTATGTTTTGGGGACATGTGTGTTTTGGGGACATATGTGGGGACTGTGTTTGTACTGTGTGGTGTGTTGTGTGTTTACACTACACTGATGATCAGTGAGTAAAAAGCTGTAAAAAGCAGCCCATCAGCCGGCTGCAGCGTTCTGCTCTCCTCTTCTCAGCGGTGACTTCCGTGTGAGGAGAGGAGAGCCGATCGCCTAGCAACCGGCTGTTTGTTTACATCACATGACGGCCGTGATTGGACACGGCCGTCATGTGATCAGGAGGGCCAATCACAGAGCCCTCCTGCCGATCTGAGATATGCCGTGTCCGGGTGACACGAGCACATCGGGATCGCGCCGCTGCGCGAGCGATCCCGCTACTCCTGAAGGACGTTCCTGAACGGCCTATCAGGAGTAGACGGCTCCCACCCGGCCGTATATATGCATTGGCCGGGTGGGAAGTGGTTAAAGAAGAAGAGAATTGTGCGCTGCATTTGGAGATTTCATAATTTGCCAAGTCACGAATGTTAATTCTCCATTACGATCGCTAGTTTACAAGACCGACCGCTTCTGGCTCGTCCTTGCTTCCGAGCATGCCTGTTTGTACTTTGGACTTTTGTCCGATGGACTTGTGTACACACGCTCGGAAAATCAGACAACACACATTTGTCAATGGAATATTTTAAAACCTGCCATCCAACATTTGTTGCCGGAAAGTCAGACAACAATTGTCCGATAGAGCATACACGCGGTCGGATTTACCGCCAACAGCCTGTCATCACACATTTCCCGTAAGAAAATCGGATCGTGTGTACGAGGCTTAAGACACTCGATTCCGGGGGGAAGGTTTGGAGTTCCTTTGTTTCTCCTTGTGGTGCAGTCACACATGTGCCTCATATATTTCCTTCAGTTCAGTCACTTGAGGCTACAATTTATACTAGGACAGGCAGATGGGTTGCTTAGGAGAGCGGATGGTGGAACTTATTACCTTCCTGTTGTCAAATCTGCTGGGAGCCAACCCAGTGTTTTTTTTTTTTCCAGCCTTTGCAATTAAAACCGTTGCATAATTGTCAGCAGTTAGATATACATAGGAAGACGTTTAGTTTGTTTATGATACGCCGTGCGTTAAGCAATTACCATGTTTTTTTTTTGTTTTTGCCTTTCTTCAGAGCTATCTCAGTGTTGCTGATCTCCTTCAGTCTCTTTCAGCCATTTCCTGTCTACATATACGCTCCCTCCAGCGTCGGTTGTTCATCATTGCTCTGGACTGGTTTCTTGATAGTAACAACTGCGCCTACACAAAGGGGCACAGTATAACATCTATATAACCTTTATAACCTCTTTTTTAGTTTATTTTCAAACTTTTTATTGTTATAGAAAAAGTAGAAATCAGATTCCAGTATAAAGGGAACAAAATGCATAAATGCAGGTACAAAGCTCAGCAGTGGGTCAGTTCTGAGGACACATCAATTATGCATTGTATATAATGAATAAAAGACGTAAGGCCTTCCAAGCATATTAAATCCAACAAGAGAGGAACCGACATTGAAACAATCACCAATGTATTTACAACTGATAGACAGAAGGTGTAAAAAGAAGAAACCCTCATCCAAAAAAAACACGTTCCTTTAATGTTTGAAGAAGAGGGAATATAAACAGAGCAAAATAAGAAGGGTAAAGGGGGAAGAAAAAAGGGGCAAGAAGGAAGGTGGACTGCTCCGAGCCAGCCCAAGGCCCTAGTCACAGTAATCATGATGGATCTTGTCTCGAGGTTCCAGGACAGACTCATCAAAGCCTGGAGGAAGAAGGTGATCCACCCAGGGTTGTCAAATTTTGAGGTGTTTAGGAATTTTATCCTGAATAGTTGCCTCAATTTTGCTATGGATCATAGCCTGGATGCTCTTTTTTTTATTTTAACCAAAAGAAAACAACCTTTAGTGTCACTTTAAACATAGTCTAAAAAGTGAACTTAGCCCTGGTTCACACCAGCATGACTTCAAAGTCATCTATCAGTGAGATTGCGGCCAACGATCTCTGTGCAACTTCATTTAACAGATGTCTATGCAAGCGGGGCTGGTGCAAGGATTTTTGACACCCTAGGCCAGGGATGTCCAAACTTTTTACAAAGAGGGCCAGATTTGATGAAGTGAACATGTGCGAGGGCCGACCATTTTGCCTGACATTCTTTGAACCATTAAAGTTCGGTCTAAGTGTGTTAGTCCGAGCACTAATACACTTCCCCACAAGAATTCTCTTGCTTTTGAGGCTGTGTGTGGTGAATATTTGAACTCAAGTGTATTATTTGGATACATCGTATGTATTGGTGTATAACACGCACCTTCACTTTAAGAGGGAAGCTTCAGGGAAAAAAAAACTTAAAATTTTAAATAAAGAACTGTGAAGCAAAATAAGGGTCAGTGTCCATCTGTAGACCCACCATTGCTAGTAATGCAGTGCCCACCATTGCCAGGGATGCACCCACCATTGCCAGTGATGCACCCACCATTGCCAGGAATTCACCCACCATTGCCAGCAATGCACCCGCTATTGCCAGGAATGCTGCCACCATTGCCAGGAATGCTGCCACCATTGCCAGGAATGCACCCACCATTGCCAGGAATTCCCTCACCATTGCCGGGAATGCTGCAAACATTGCCGGGAATGCTGTCAACATTGCCAGGAATGCACCCACCATTGCCAGTTATTCACCCACCATTGCCAGGGATTCACCCACCATTGCCAGGGATTCACCCGCCATTGCCAGGAATGCAGCCACCATTGCCAGGAATTCACTCGCCATTGCCGGGAATGCTGCCACCATTGCCAGGAATGCAGCCACCATTGCCGGGAATACACCCAGCATTGCCAGGAATGCACCCACCATTGCCAGGAATGCACCCACCATTGCCAGGAATTCACTCACCATTGCCAGGAATGCACCCACCATTGCCAGTTATTCACCCACCATTGCCAGGGATTCACCCACCATTGCCAGGGATTCACCCGCCATTGCCAGGAATGCAGCCACCATTGCCAGGAATTCACTCGCCGTTGCCGGGAATGCTGCCACCATTGCCAGGAATTCACTCACCATTGCCAGGAATGCACCCACCATTGCCAGTTATTCACCCACCATTGCCAGGGATTCACCCACCATTGCCAGGGATTCACCCGCCATTGCCAGGAATGCAGCCACCATTGCCAGGAATTCACTCGCCATTGCCGGGAATGCTGCCACCATTGCCAGGAATGCAGCCACCATTGCCGGGAATGCACCCACCATTGCCAGGAATGCATCCACCATTGCCAGGAATTCACTCACCATTGCCAGGAATGCACCCACCATTGCCAGTTATTCACCCACCATTGCCAGGGATTCACCCACCATTGCCAGGGATTCACCCGCCATTGCCAGGAATGCAGCCACCATTGCCAGGAATTCACTCACCGTTGCCGGGAATGCTGCCACCATTGCCAGGAATGCAGCCACCATTGCCGGGAATGCACCCACCATTGCCAGGAATGCACCCACCATTGCCAGGAATTCACTCACCATTGCCAGGAATGCACCCACCATTGCCAGTTATTCACCCACCATTGCCAGGGATTCACCCACCATTGCCAGGGATTCACCCGCCATTGCCAGGAATGCAGCCACCATTGCCAGGAATTCACTCGCCATTGCCGGGAATGCTGCCACCATTGCCAGGAATGCAGCCACCATTGCCGGGAATGCACCCACCATTGCCAGGAATGCACCCACCATTGCCGGGAATGCTGCCACCATTGCCAGGAATGCAGCCACCATTGCCAGGAATGCAGCCACCATTGCCGGGAATGCTGCCACCATTGCCAGGAATGCACCCACCATTGCCAGGAATGCAGCCACAATTGCCAGGGATTCACCTGCCATTGCCAGGAATTCACCATTGCCGGGAATGCTGCCACCATTGCCAGGAATGCAGCCACCATTGTCAGGAATGCAGCCACCATTGTCAGGAATGCAGCCACCATTGCCAGGAATGCTGCCACCATTGCCGGGAATTTCACCCACCATTGCCAGGAATGCAGCCACCATTGCCGGGAATTTCACCCACCATTGCCGGGAATTTCACCCACCATTGCCAGGAATGCAGCCACCATTGCCAGGAATTTCACCCACCATTGCCAGGAATGCAGGCACCATTGCCAGGAATGCAGCCACCATTGCCAGGAATTTCACCCACCATTGCCAGGAATGCAGCCACCATTGCTAGGAATTCACTCACCATTGCCAGGAATGCAGCTCCACAATTGCCAGGGATTCACCTGCCATTGCCAGGAATTCACCATTGCCGGGAATGCTGCCACCATTGCCAGGAATGTTGCCACCATTGCCAGGAATGCAGCCACCATTGTCAGGAATGCAGCCACCATTGCCAGGAATGCTGCCACCATTGCCGGGAATTTCACCCACCATTGCCAGGAATGCAGCCACCATTTCAGGGAATTTCACCCACCATTGCCAGGAATTTCACCCACCATTGCCAGGAATTTCACCCACCATTGCCAGGAATGCAGGCACCATTGCCAGGAATTTCACCCACCATTGCCAGGAATGCAGCCACCATTGCTAGGAATTCACTCACCATTGCCAGGAATGCAGCTCCACAATTGCAATTGCCAGGAATGCAGCCACCATTACCATCAGTGCAGCCATGGAGGGCAGGACGAGCGCTAAAGACATCCTACAGGAGAATCTCCTGTTTACACAGCGGCCTCTTTAAGAGAAAGTCCCGCCTCCTTCGATGGACAGCACAGTCGTCCAATGGCAGAGACGGGACTTCCTATTACAGAGGCTGCCGTGTAAACCGGAAATTCTCCTCCTGTGTGCACGGCACTCGTCCCGTCTCCTCCCTCCGAGGCAGCCGGACTATATATCTTTTGTGGCCCCGGCGCTGGGAGATCGCCAGGGGCCACAAAAGATATATATGTTTAATTAACCAGGCGGGCTGTTCAAAACCGGACCGTGGGCCGCGATTGGCCCACGGGCCGGACTTTGGACATGCCTGCCCTAGGCGAAACCTAATTATTCCGCCCCCTTGGCTCCACCCCTGACCCCACCCCTTTGCCCTGCCCATGTTTACCCAGCCTTTTTAATGAAGCACCCATCAAATGCAGCCTCACTAGCGCTTATCAAATGCAGCCTACCGGCATTCATCAAGCAGCCTCACCAGTGCCCATCAAATGCAACCTCACCAGCACCCATCATATGCATCCTCACCATTGCCCATCAAATGCAGCCTCACCAGCACCCATCAAATTCAGCCTCACCAGCGACCATCAAATGCAGCCTCACCAGCACCCAACAAATGCAGCCTCACCAGCGACCATCAAATGCAGCCTCACCAGCACCCATCAAATGCAGCCTCACCAGCGCCCATCAAATGCAGCCTCACCAATGCTCATCAAATGCAGTCTCACCGTCGCCCATCAAATGCAGTCTCACCGTCGCCCATCAAATGCAGTCTCGCCGGCACCCATCAAATGCAGTCTCGCCGGCACCCATCAAATGCAGTCTTGCCGGCGCCCATCAAATGCAGTCTCGCCGGCACCCATCACATGCTGCTTCACCAGCGTAGATCAAATGCAGCCTCACCAGCAGTCATCAAATGCAGCCTACCAGTGCACATCAATGAATGTTTGCTTGCTTCCTTTCATTCAGGAGTTGGGACACTATGTGTGAATGGAGCTGATGCTGAGACTTAATTGCCTGCTGCAGAGAGAAGAGAGTAATGACACCAGTGGCCGGGTGCCCTAGGCAGCTGTCTAGTTTGTGTGGTTGCACCGGTCTTGTATGCAAGTCACAATGAAATCGCTCAGAAATAGTGCAGGAACCTTTTTCAAAGTCGCTGTGACTTGAGTCACACCGATTTAATGGTTCTATTGCTGCAATGTACTGTCATGTTGCATGACAAGTCGCACTGGTGTGATCCGGGCTTAGACTTTAACATATTTAAGCTTATATGAGTTATTAAAGAGGAAGTAAACCCTGATGAGTTTACTTCCTCTTTGATTCCCTGCAAAGCTCAATCATAATGGACTACTGTGCATCGCATAGTAGTCCATTATGTGTCACTTACCTGACACAGGAGGCAGCGATGTCACCGCTGTCCTCTGTAGTCCGGAGCCTCCATCTTCTTGGTGGGTCTCGCTGCCCCGCCGCTGTCATCCGACGAAGCCGCGATGACGTCACTCCCGCGCATGGGAGCCGCCACGCGCGGCATATTCGCCGTTGACGGTGCCGCGCTCAGTGCGCCTGTGCGCCGTAGACAGCGGTGCCTGTATTTTGGCAAATATCTCCTAAACCGTGTAGGTTTAGGAGATATTTCTTGGACCTACAGGTAAGCCTTAATCTAGGCTTACCTGTAGGTCAAAGTGTGTTGTAAGGGTTTACAACCACTTTAATGATTGAGTTTACATAGACTTTAAAGTGTTATTAAACCCAGGAGCCTGCATTCACTACATCTGGTCCCCCACAGTACACACATGGAAGTGCACATGGTTTAGTAAATATAAACTGCTAAATACCTTTTTTCTCATCAGCAGTATATAGCAGTCTTGTGACTTCTATCAGTGTCCTGTTAAAGCTTGTAGGAGGAGTTTTCATTCTCCTCTGACTGTCCTATGAGGCTGCCTAGCCTCGGACCCTCTGTCGTGACAGTGCTGATTAGCCCTGTGCTGATCACATGCACCCTCCCAAAAAAAATAAAAAATCTCTCGCAATACCCACCAAACTGAGCCTGTGCAGATTGCCCCCAAGGCTCTGTTCTATCAGCAGATGGATTGGGGACTGTAGAAGAAGGGGAGGATCAGAGAAGACAGTATCAAACTGCCTTTTAACACAATACGCAGAAATAACCCCATAGGTTCTGCAGTGTGTATAACAAGCATGCTTTACTGCATATACAGACTGATTTACTGTTGTGAGTTTAGTAACACTTTAAGGCCTCATGCACACTGGTTCTCCTGTAAACACTTTTCTCCTGGAAGGAGAAAAGCAACTTCAAAAACGCACTCAAGCTGTGTTTTTCCATACACATTTAGGCGTGTTCAGGCGCACCAAGCTCTTGGGCATTTAATAATTTCATTGGCCAGTATATTCATTTATTCTGGCCATTGAAATGAAAAAAATGCTCTAAACGCGCCTTGTGTGTTGAAACGCGTTTAGATATGTTTTGCTGTTTTTCAGCCTAAACACTCCTTTCCTGAACGCGCAAGTGATTTTTTTTTTCCTACCTCTAAACTCCCGTTAACCCTTATGTGTGCATGGACGTCTGTAAAACGGGTGTTTTTGAGCTGCAGCGTGCATGAGGCCTTTTAATACATTCCCTAGAAATGTTGTTGCTGAAGTAGCTTAGCCCATCACATGGTACTTTATTGGAGAATGGCAAAACATTTTATACACAAAAACATATTTCTTTTGGAGTATAAAAACGATTTCTTGTGTTGTAATTTATACTCCAATAAATTTTAGCTTGAAAAAGCAACAACTAAGTCAGTGTGTGCCCCCACCAGAGCTTCATTTCCATCTGGAGTTTTGATGGCGGGATCTCCACCAATCCCCGTCGTGGCGAAGACTGGCTGAGGACCCATTATTTCAGTCAAACTACTTGTGTTACCAGCCCTTGCGTTTTCTAGATATATCCAAACCCAAGTTTTACCCTTTGCTATGTTTTGGGTGGAGCCGTTCTTGATTTTTGATAAAAGTTCAATCTGGCTTACAGCAAAAAACGAAATTTCTAGGGACAAGGCTTTAAAGCCCAGAACTGTCCTTGGGATGTCAGCCATGGGGCCGGTACCTGGTTTCCAGTAGTTTTAGTCTACGAGGAAACTCTGTGTGTGAGAAGCTCTGGCTCTCTGTTCCTGTCTCCTACATTTTGTAGCTCTCCCATTACCCCAGCCTAATTCCGCTACAAATAATTTAAAGATGTTTTGTCTCCTTCAATTAAAAGTAGCCTGGAAGTTGCAGCCTTAAATCCCACAGCCTTACATAACCCCTTCCCAGCAGCCCGACTTTAAGTCCTGTTTAAGCTCAGCGGTCATAAAAACAGACGGAGCTGATGATACTGTGAAACAACAGTTTTAGAATGGCTCACCGTACTGCTGTGGGTACCCACCCTGTGATTTCTTATTACTCAGGAGGACATCAGTGGTGGGATGCCAGGTCCATAGCTGCTAAAGCCCAACTCCAGTTTAGGGGTCATCCCTCAGTCTTCTCCCCCCACCTATTAAACCCTTATCAGCCACAAATTATGTAGAAAACGCATCTTAATTCTGGTGGCCACGTGACGAGCCAGATACTTCTTATCCTCCAACATCCTCAAAACTCAATGCTCCATAGAATGATACATCAGCTCCATAGAATGCCATTGCTTATGTGACATGTGAGCATCATCGTACTGTGATCCCAGGTTGTGTAACATTGCTAAAAAAGGGCATTGACACCTTGGGCTCTCCAAAAGTTGTTGAATGACACCAGGTGCCATTCAGTCGAAGAGTATCGCTGACCAGAGGAGGATGCAGAAGGGCAGCAATGGGGCATGCAGGTGTTGGATAGTATTTTTTTCAATTTTGTTTTTAATATGGGGCATGAGGGAACAAAGATTAGGGGCGTTATCCCCTGAAGAGGGCAGTTAGGCTGATCATTAATGGCTCAACAAAAGTTGATTTCAAAATGGAAGGAGCCAGGTGGAAAATTGTTGTGCAAACAGTGACTGCATCCAATCAGCTGCAGTCACTGTTCAGGTATTTAGGCAGTCATAGGGGCTGCTGCTGTCTGAATACAATAGCCAGCAGTGGCGGATCCCCCATCTCCTCTGTTTAGTATCACATACCTGGTGAAGACTGGAATGTTGTGGCGGCCTCTCTTGCACCTCCTGCCCAACACCCCTGAGGATGGAGACAGAGAATGTGAAGGCATGAAGTGGCACAAGTCCCGGAGTAGCTGGCTGGTGATATCCGCTCTTTGGGTCGGTTGAGCTGGTAGTCGCAGTCCTCTGGACAGGATGCAGGAGCAGCTTGGCTCCAGAGCAGAAGGCAGAAGCAGGACAAGGAGACAGGCAGCAGTCAGCGAGGGACCAAACCGGCAGGCAGAGCAAGTCCAGAAGGCAGGCCAAGGTCAGTAACAGCCGGGCAAAGCGGTACAAAATCAGCAGGCAAAGACACAAACAGGCTGAAGTCACAGTAATCAGATGTGCAAGGTTAAGGCAGGAGCAGATATGAAGTCCAAGGGCAAGACATTTCAAAAACAGGTAAGCGGATACAGCAGATCAGGTCTTGGGAACATGGGAACAAGCTGAAGAACATTCAGCAACTGCTCAGTGGACCAGTTTAAATAGTCCACTTTGTGTCAAATGTGCAAGATAATTGGTA
Source organism: Lithobates pipiens (assembly GCF_037356315.1). NCBI lineage: Eukaryota > Metazoa > Chordata > Amphibia > Anura > Ranidae > Lithobates > Lithobates pipiens. Next base: position 313,198,124 of record NW_027507784.1, on the reverse strand, counting down.
TGCGCATGTGCGTGACGTACTGGAACAGCACATCTAACATTGTTCCTTCGCTTGGAAATTTGAGCATGTGTGCAATGCGCATGAGCGTAGATCCTTGCTGGTTTTTTGGTGCTGGAAATCCGGTTTACCTTACAGTTAGTGTGGATGGGGGAATTAATAGATTTCTCTTATTCAGCCCGCAGGGAGAAAGAGATAGTGTGTATGGCTGGTCCTAGGGTTTAAAAACTCAACATAGAGAGTGGAGCTGCCTAGCACTGGTCATAGCAAATGTGCTGATATCTCCCCAAAAGATTCCCAGGTAGTGATCTGATGATGATACTTTTTCTTGCATTGCATAATTATTGCCATGTCTAATATACAGGTATATACTTTAAATATTATTATGTACTGAATTATCACTTTTGGGCACACAGACCCATTTATAATTCTGTTGTTTTTTTGCTTTGTTTTTGTTACAGACACAACCAGTGCCCAACCCTTTAGCCTACTACATGCATCGTAACCCAGTGTGGTTCCACCAGTTTGAGACCCTGATCAACCACTTCATTGAGCTGGTAGTGCCGTTCTTCGTTGTAATGGGCAGACGTATGTGCACCATCTTCGGGATACTCCAGATCCTCTTCCAGGTAGGGAAACCTCTAAATGCACGTATAGAAACGTTTTCACTGGCCCAAGAATTTGTGATTCTGTTCAGCCAGTTTTAAGATCCATTACAACCTCCTTTTCCTGGTTCAGTGTGAAAGCTTTTGCCTTCGGCCTTTCCATTGTACCAAGCTAATCACTCGAATAAATGGGCAGGCAGGTGACACAGCAAGCTACAAAACCGAGCCAGGAAATAGTGAAGTCCACTTTCTGGGTGGGCATGAAGGAAGGGGCCACAAGCAGAACATATAAAATCCAGAATCAAGTTTATGCAGACTCGTATGTTATAAATATCCCATGCGTTTTGGAGATTCAAAGGGCATGATATTGTTGAGAAAAGTGTCTACAGAACTGGTAAAGGGATCCCGAGGGGCAATTAGTCTGATGATCGCCCCCGAGATGTCTACTAAGCTATACAGGTTGACAGAGTCGTAAGGATCAGAAGACTGAGCAAAGTGACAGGTGAAATATTTCCTTCCCATCTACGTATTTTATAGTGTATTTAGCCATTTGCCTGGGGACTGTCTCTATAAGACACATAAATGAAGAAGGTCTAATGTAAAATTGATACAGATTGTTCCCTTTTCTTGTATTCTTCCATTCTGTGATGTGATTGGATGGTACACATTGTAAATGACAGATATACAGTTGAATGATAACAATAGGAAAGAGTGGCTTCCACTGACCACAAGCCTCTGGCTGGTATACAAAGACCCGGTTGTTCCAGGGATGACATGAATATTATGCAGCAAGGAATCTACCTAACATCCCCTTTCCATACAGCCGATGGGCCCCGGGCGGCCCTCCCAGCCTTACACTGGCTCTCTGTATCCCTCCTGGCCACAGTGCTGCCTCCACTCATTAGGGAAAGCCTTAGTTATGTTTACCAAGTAGGAAGAAAAACAACTCCACCATGGAGAAGATAAGAAGGAATGCTATCGGCGCCGCAGCACCCAGTGTTAAAGGGAAACGCCACCAACATTTTCATATAACATATGTAATTCCTACACAAACCAGCTTGTAATTTGAAGTTATTAAAGATGATCTATCCATTTTACTCTGCAGCTGCTATAAATTTACATTATCGGCAAAAAATGAACTTGTTGCATCTTTGCAACAATGGTAAATCTAAGGGCATTGCGTACACCATTTGAGTACTGAGTACGTCCAGGAATCGAATTCTGATGTGATGGTCTCCTTGCTTTTTCAAGAAGTATTCACAGAGTGTCAAATCATAGGTACCCTTTGCTATAGGAATATAGCATCTCTCAATGGACTTAAAGTGGTATTAAAGGTTATTTCTTATTTTTTTTTAAACAAAATAATAAACATGTAATACTTACCTGTTCTGTGTAATGGTTTTGCACAGAGCAGCCTGGATCCTTTTCTTCTGGGGTTCCCCGGTGGCACTCTTGGCACCTCCTCTTCAGCGAGTGCCCCCCTCTTCCATTGACACAGGACACTCAGCCCCACTCCTCATTCCTCATCACAGCATTTGATTGACAGCAACGTGAGCCAATGGCTCTTGCTGCTATCAATTTGCCCAGAGAGAAGGGACAAAACCGGAAGATCATGGGCGCTTATGCACAGCGCTGGATCGTGAATAGGCTCTGGTAAGTATATAGAGGGGATTCTGTTACACAGAAGGTTTTTCTTATCTTAAAGGAGAATTACAGCCAAAGTTCATTCGGCTGTACTTCTCCTGTGGATCACAGGAGTGCAGTTAGTTTTGCACTCCTGTGACCTGTTTTCAGCAGGCTGCGGGCAGAAGTCCACTGTCTGGTGATGTCACAGAGCCGGTGTAGGCTCAGGCAAGATCACGACACTAGGGTCAGGATCCCCCCACATGCCTGGACTGGCACCCGGCTCAGGCTCTTAGCGAGCCACTGAGAGCTTCAGCCGGTAGTTCCCACCCCTTCACAGCCCAGGAGGGGGTAGAGCAGAGAGTGGTGACTGACAGTCTCTGCTCGGGGAGATGTGAGAACTGAGTGATCTGCAGTGCTAGATCACTAAGTTCTCAGTGAAGAGCCGGCGGGGGACTGATACAGCATCAGACCAATGCTACATCCACCTCGCTAAGTATAAATATGCAATAACCCTGATTCCCATACTTTTCTTTTAATGCATGAAATGCATTAAAGTAAAAAAATAAATAAAAAAAAAAGGTTTTAGAACCTTTAGAAGTACCAAATCCAGTTGCTACATCATGCACAAGCCTCATAAAATAAACAAAACACTTAAAGCGGAGGTCCACCCTAAAATGGACCTTCCGCTCATCGGATTCCTCCCCCCCTCCGGCGTCACAATTGGCACCTTTCGGGGGGGGTGGGGTGCAGTTACCTGGATAATCCAGGTAACTGCACCCACTTCCGGGCTAGCTCTCTGCGGAAAGGGGCGTACATTACGCCCCTTTCCGCAAGTGCCCCGCTGCCTGCTGGGAAACACACAGATCCCAGAGGCAGCGGGGACCGTCCTCATTGCGCAGCGCGGCTTGCGCATGCGCAGTAGGGAACCGGGAAATGAAGCCGAAAGGCTCCATTTCCTGATTCCCATACCCAAGATGGCGGCGGCAGCACTCGAGTGTCGATCTAGAGATCGGCTTCGGGTGCCGACATCATGGGCGCGCTGGACAGGTAAGTGTCACTATTTTAAAAGTCAGCAGCTGCAGTATTTGTAGCTGCTGACTTTTAAAAAATAAAATAAAACGCGGAGTCCCGGCGGACTCCCGCTTTAATGACAGAGCAAAATCCTCCTTCAGTTGTGTCTCACACACTCCCCCTCCCAGGCTTTACAGCTCACAGTGGGAAGGTTCTGGTTTGTGGGGCTCAGATGCCACTTTATGTTCTGCTGCACGCTTTTTTTTTTTTTTTTTTGAGACTATGGTTCAGATTTAATTATGGCTGTACTGCTAGCACACCTTCTGTAGAATTCAGTGGGGAGTTACTGTGCAGCTGTGACCAGCAGAAGATCTTTGCAATAAAGTTCTAAACACAGTAGGAGTCTAGGTGGAGAGTAGAGATGGGGGAATCTAAAGCTGACCATACATGGATCGAAATTTGGCCAGTTCAACATAGACCGGCCAAGTTTCAAATCATGTATGGGCATCCAGGTAGCAAACAAATCTATCGATTGACATGTACAACCAGCCTGTCATGTTTTTTCTGAATGATTAGTGTTGGCGGCTATAGCCGCCAACGCTAATTTTTGTGCTGTGCCGGGAGGGAAGGCTCCACTTGCCAGAACACAAAAGTAGGGCTGACAGTCACCAGCTCTCTGTTCAGGAAGTCCTGAGAACTGAGCAATCAGCGGTGTTTGATCTCTTGGTTCTTGGTGTTAGAGCCTATGGGGGACAGATGCTGCATCTACCTAGGTAAGTATGATTAGGGGAAAAAAAACAAATCCCAAATCTCTTTTAACCCTTGCCGACCGCTGCATGCCGATATACATCGGCACAATGGCAATACCTGTACGTCCCCTTTAATTGGCGGGGTTAGTGCGGGCCTGTTGCGTACAGCGTGACCGTGCCCGTGGGTCCCGCAAACTCGGTGTCCGCCGGTCTCCCACGATCATGTTATGGAGCCGCAGAACAGGGAGATGCCTATGTAAACAATGCATTTCCCCGTTCTGCCTACTGACATAACAGGGATCTACTGCTCCTTGTCATCAGGAACAGCGATCGATGTCATGTCGGTGGTAGCCCATCCCCCCCCACAGTTAGAATCACTCCCTAGGACACACTTAACCCCTTCATCGCCCCCTAGTGTTTAAGCTCTTTCCTGCCAGTGTCATTTGCACAGTAATCAGTGCATTTTTAAAGCACTGATTGCAGTATAAATGACAATGGTCCCAAAATAGTGTCCGATGTGTCCGCCATAATGTCGCAGTCACGATATAAAAAGGCAGATCACTACCATTACTAATAAAAAAAAAATTATAATAAAAATGCCATAAATCTATCCCCTATTTTGTAGACGCTATAACTTGTGCGCAAACCAATCAATATACGCTTATTGCGATTTTTTTTTTTAGCAAAAATATGCAGAAATTTTTTTTTATATATATATATTTTTGGGGGATATTTATTATAACAAAAAGTAAAAAATATAGCTTTTTTTTTTTCAAAATTGTCGCTCTTTTTTTGTTTATAGCGGAAAAAATAAAAACCGCAGAGATGATCAAATGCGACCAAAAGAAAGCTCTTTTTGTGGGAAAAAAAGGACGTCAATTTTGTTTTGGTGTAACATCGCACGACCGCGCAATTGTCAGTAAAATCGCAAAAAAGGGGCTCTGGTCTGGAAGGGGGTAAAATCTTCCAGGGCTGAAGCGGTTAAGCTTTGATAATAAAACCTGGAAGCTGATTGGTTTCTGTGCAGAGCTGCACCAGATTTTGCACTCTCCTGTTTTAGTAAATCTCCCCCAAGCATAGGCATGTTTACCATTTATATGAATGTTGTCTTTACATTTATACATTTGTGGGAAACTCCAGTAGAGTAATATCAAGACTCTCTGTAGCTCAAGTAGTATGCATCCCTCTCCTGTTTCTCTGCAGGCTCTAGACTAATAAAACTCTGTGACCTCTGTATATAATGCAAACCACCCTGTCCTGCCAAGGAACGGTTTGGCTGGAGTCACCCTTTAATTATGGGTGAAAACTGCCTAACTCCTGTTGAATATCCTATGTAATCATGGAACTGTTTACACCTGTATCTGTTACAAAGTGTATATTCACAGGGTTGTAGTGTTTTTCATCTGTAGCCCCATTGTAACTGGGAGGAAAGGGAGCAGCGTCACTGTATGTGAGGGGAGGGACCTTCCTGCCGAAGGTGGGAATGTTTTCTCATTGCCCCCGTTTTCATTTATTTTTTTAGGTTACAATTTTTTTTAAACAGCGGAGACAGCTGATCAGTCCTGGGCTGCTGTGGGACTACAGATCCCAGAGTGCCCCTTGAATGCACTAAAGGCTGAAGAAGTCTTGGTATTTTTTTTTATCCGGACCATTGCACAGAGATGTTGCTGGGATGGTGGATGTTATTTTTCATGCACAGGTTTGAATATGAAAGCAGATGCAGGACTAGGCGCCAATCTGCAATAGGTTAGCAGCATCCAATCAGAAAGGAGAGAGGCTTGTTATTAGAATCAGGTAGCCATAGGTGAATTTGTTCTTTTATGTGTATAACACTAACAAGTTCCATAGCTCCCAACTGTCCCTGATTTGGAGGGACTGTCCCTGATTTGGAGCAATGTCCCTCTGTCCCTCACTCCTCCTCATTTTGGTCTGATCTATAAAGTTGTATATAAAATGCACTTTTTATCTTTCAAAAAGTGTTTCCCAGTGCTAAATCTTTCATCCAAATTCTAAATTGCTGCATTTTGTAAATTTTAAAAGCCAATATAAAGGAATAGTAGTGTTAAAAAAAGCTCTTGTGGATTTAATTAACCTTTTTTTTTTTTTGGTTAATTCTCCTTTAAGGGGGTGTGGCAGGAGGCGTGTCCTATGCCTACATACGTTTGCTAGTAGGTGTCCCTCATTCCCATCTGCAAATGTTGGGAGGTATGCATTAGGGTACCTATACAGGCCCAAAAGATTATTTGATAACGGTAATCGTGCCCATAACCTCTTCGATAAGTGATTGATTACTTTGCTGATTGATTTCTGTCAATCGCAATAATCAAACTATAGTCAACAACCCAATCAATCACCATGCCACTCACCGAGAAGTAGATTTTAGTTGATAGTCAGAAGATCGTACGTTATTGATTCCTATCTTTTTTTTTCCACGATGCAAACTCATAATCTGATTAGTCGAAATGAAACAAATTCAAGATCAAAGCATCTCGGTGCTGCTGGTCCATGTAAAACTTTCAGTAATTTTCTGCCCTGGCTTATTTGATCAAATCCAGTCGAAAAACGGGTTTAAATCGATCAAAAAGTAAATTATAGATATTCCCTTTGATTGTATCACATAGACAGGGTCGGCACTACCATAAGGCGGACTTAAGCAACCACCTTAGGGTGCAAGAATCAGCTATTGCCGGTCCATAAGGAATGCCGGAGCGCCACCACACTACTCTCCATGTGCCGGCTGGCCCGCCCCTAATCTCCATTCTGAGTGCCGGATGCATAGATTTCTACAAGCTTTTTGGCTCTAATTGGCTTCAAAATGGTTGGGCTTGGGGCGCAGAGAATTTCGCTCCGAGCCCACCCACTTGTGACATTAGCGAATCAACATTTGCCATTTTCTCCCTGCTTCTCCTCCCGGCCAATCAGAACAGGAAGCGAGTCTTAAGACCGAAGTTTTAATTGGCCGAAAGGAGAAGCCAGGGAAGCCACCCGCAACCTGGATGGGATAAATGCAGGACCTGGTGCTGGTGGGGGGGGGTTTCTTCGGTAAAATCTTAATCCCCTGCCATGTTCACAGGGCTTTGCTGTCCCACCTGCAGGCCTGGTGTTGTCATTGCAGTTGTGGCTGGGAAGGGCAGCTGGAGCTCAACAGACCTCCATCCTCTCAACCTCCCTCCTGTACACAGGCCAGGAAGTGACATCATGTATGATGTCACTTCCTGGACCGGTGTTCTGTCGAAATGTGGATCAGAGAGAAGACATCCAGGCTCTAATAGGGTGTCTCCATAAAGAGAACCTGTCACCTATATGTTATTACATAGGGGGCTATTGGTCCCCATTGTGATAGCGGAAAAAGTTATGTAAAAAGAAATAAAAATTAAACCAAAAATGTTTTAAATATATAAGCAGACATATAAAGAATTTAAAAAAAAATGTTTAGATCCCCCCTCACACGCACACACACACACACCTACAAAAAATGCATTTGTTGGGGCACCTACGTATGAGAAAGGCCATTGTCCTACACATGAGCGCGCAAGCCAGAGCGAGAGCAATAATTTTAGCACCAGTGCTCCTGTGTAACGCTAAACTGATGACCTGAGCTTTTAACCTCTTCAGCCCCAGAAGATTTGGCTGCTGAATGACCAGGCCATGTTTTGCTATTCGGCACTGCATCGCTTTAACTGGCAATTGCACGGTCATGCGGCACTGTACCCAAATAAAATGTATGTACTTTTTTCCCCACAAATAGAGCTTTCTTTTGGTGGTATTTGATCATCTCTGCGGTTTTTATTTTGTGCGCTATAAACAAAAAAGAGCGTCAATTTTGAAAAAAACACAATATTTTGTACTTTTTGCTACAATAAATATCCCCATTTTGTTTTTAAAAAAGCCTAATTTTTTCTCAGTTTAAGCGGATACGTATTCTTCTACATATTTTTGGTAATAAAAAATTCCAATAAGCGTATATTGATTTGTTTGAGCAAAAGTTATAGCGTCTACAAAATATGGGATAGATTTATAACATTTTTATTATTATTATTTTTTTTTACTAGTAATGGTGGCGATCTGTGATTTTTATTGGGACTGCGACATTATGGCGGACACCTCGGACACTTCTAACACATTTTTGGGACCATTGGCATTTATACAGCGATCAGTGCTATAAAAATGCACTGATTACTGTATAAATGTCACTGGCAGGGAAGGTCTTAACACTAGGGGGTGATCAAGGGGTTAACTGTGTTCCCTCTGTGTGTTCTAACTGAAGGGGGAGGGGACTGTGTAGGGGAGATGACCGATCACTGTTCATACTTTGTATGAACACACAATCAGTCTCCCCTCGGAGATCCCCTTCACCAGCGATCGCGGGAGCCCAGTGGTGATCATGCCTGCTGGGCACTCTCTTCGGCCCTGGGGGGCGAGCAGCAGGTGTGCGCGCCCCTAGTGGCCACAGGGCTAAGCAACGTTACATAACGTTGTTTCGCCCAGCCACGCCATTCTATCGCAGTACAACTGAGCTTAGAGCGCCAAACCAAATCCAATGGCTAAAGGCTGGAAAACGACCATATGGAGGAATGGCATCCATCCAAAATGGTGAAATGGCTCAGCAGAAATCCAATAGGGCAAGGAAAAAATATGAAGAAAAAAAAACGGAAGATACTCCGATGGTGCAGGTCAAAACTGATAAAATTGTATTCACATCTTACATGGAAAAACAGATGTGATTATAAAAAATGTGATCACATAAAATGTATAAAAGCAATGTGGGAAGCATAAGATAAGCAAGCCCGACGCGTTTCGACTCAATAGGTCATCGGCTGGGGCATATCTGTGGGTATCTAGCTACTTGGCACAACTTCATCTTTTATATTTTACCAAAACAATTAGGTAATACATTGCATTTGTGTATTCATAAATTTAATGTGATGTATTTTTTGCTGAAATTTTTTATTTTTTTTATTCACATTTTATTCTCGCAGTGATGGTGAACCTTGGCATGCCAGGTATTTTGGAACTACATTTTCCATGATGCTCAACTACATTGTAGAGTGCATGAGCATTATGGGAAATTGGAGGCGCCAAGGTTCACCATCACTAAGGTGTCTGCTTTAAAAAAAATAAAAATAATGTTTTGGGATTTTAAGTAATCTGCATGCCTAAAAATACATTTTAAAACATGCAAACAAAAAATAAAATAAATAAAAAAGCTCCAGGACTGCCATTGTGCACATTTGCCTAAATAGACAAAAATCTGTGCACCGACCCTGCACATAGACTATGACTAAGCCCCGGTGGGCAGGGCAAAATGCATCATGGTATGTGGTTGGGTGGAGACATGTAAGCTGGGGCTGATCTTTATCGTTTATTCATCTGGACTGGTTGGGAGTAGCAGCGATCCTTTCCGCTTTGTCTTTGTGAAGAATTCCCATTGGTCCTGGAATAGGAAATTATTCACACGTGAGGCTGAGGAGTGGTAAAACGCTCACTTTTACCATTTTCCAACTACTACTCCCTTTAGCTGCTGGGGCAACAGCTGGGGTGTACACATGGGTTTGCCGCGATGCTTCGCGTCCATGGCAGGAATTATACTTTTGGCAGGCACTACCTCTGTCAGAAACCATAAAATCAGGCCGAGACGAGACAGAAATACAGCTAAATCACTATTTTTTAATAATAAAAGTAAAGAGAACAAATGTAGTCAAAAATAAGCCAAAGTTCAGTAACCAGAACAGATAGTTGGCTAAGCCAGAAGTCGGGGATCAATGTAGTGGAACAGCAAGCAGGATCTGGAGCCAGAAGGGATGTCATCAAAGCAGGTCTTGAACAGGATCACAGGAGATAGTTTCTGTGATGTTGACCAAGGCGAAGGCAGAGATCCGCTGGACTGGACGGCATAAGTAGACGGGACTGACGAGCAGGATATCATCAACAGCTGAGTAACTGTGGAGAGATAGGAGCTGGTAATTAGCCGACAGCTGAGCGGCCAGATCAGAGAAGGAAGGACTGAGCCCAGCCCTGACAACCACCTGCAGATTGCAACCCATATAAATGAAAAGGGCTGCTCTGCAAGCTCCCCGCAACAGTGCGCAATGCACGCAGTTGCAGCACGCTAGTGCAGTGTCCAAGGGGTTAAAGTGAGCAGCAAGGAGATGATGTAATGCTTCCTCACTGCCTGTCACACGCCTTCTGTACAAAGGGTGGTTCCAGTCGGTGGAGGCCTAAATAATGATAGACCCAATAAAGCAGAGATATGCAATTAGTGGACCTCCAGCTGTTGCAAAACTACAATTCCCATCATGCCTCTGCCTCTGAGTGTCATGCTTGTGGCTGTCAGAGTCTTGCTATGCCTCATGGGACTTGTAGTTCTGCAACAGCTGGAGGTCCACTAATTGCATATCCCTGCAATAAAGGATCCTTCCCTGCAGTTTGACCGCCGGGGCTCCTGTGGGCAGGTGGCTGCCTAGGTGGATGTATGGACTCCAACCACTTTTTTTTTTAATTATGGCTGATAGTTATCTGGGTTCATCAATAATATAACCTCACTCCAACCCCTGAGGAAAAGTTACTTCTCGAAACGCGCCAGGTTTTCCTACACAATATTAGCACATGATCTCTAGAATTTGGTAACTTAATATTGTAATTTGTCAGCCTTGCTTTTTTTTTTATCTTGTTCTTATTGACGTTGTCAACAAAAAAAGTTATAGATTTTATAAAAATTACAAGTCTTTATTTCATAATAATGCCTAAAAAGTCCCAAATATTTTTTCTGGATTTGATCAGAATCCCTTGATGGGTGGATGTTGGTCCAGAGTAGGGATGAGCTTCGTGTTCGAGTCGAACGCATGTTCGACTCGAACATCGGTCGTTCGTGCGTTCGCCGAATTCCGAACGTTTGGGCCGTTCGCGGCAAAATTCGTGTGGCCCACAATGCACTGCGATGGCGCAATGCATTGTGTCTCACGATTGGCCAAGCATGCACTGTGACCCCGCATGCTTGGCCAATCGCAGCGCCAGTAGCGGGAAGAGCAATGGTTGGCCACAGGCATCCTGCCTGTGGCCAATCATAGCTCAGACTGTGTAGTGCACGCCCCACACTATATAAAGCTGCCTTTCAGGCGGCCTCGTTGTAGTGTTTGTTAGCATCTGAAGCAATGGGTGTTCTGTGTACCTTCAACACAGTTACACACCAATCGTTTTTGGCTGATTTACTATTTTGCTCTTGTGTAGTGGTTACTGTCTGTGCCCTGACCGCAGTATACACCACTATATTCACCTCACCTATATAGCTAGTGATCTAGCTTTAATAATAGAGCTTGCAGTCAGTAGTGTTAGTGCGTGCTGTCTGCGTGCTCTGTACCCAGTACATACCACTATATACACCTACATAGCTGTTCTCTATTTGAGCCCGATTGTCATTTGCTGGAGTTATTGGAAGTTGTGTGTGCCTCCAGCACAGCACAGTATACATCTGTATATACCCCTTTAACTCTGCTGTTTTCTTGTTATTGTCTGCGTGCCCTGACCGCAGTATACACCGTGATATTCACCTCACCTATATAGCTAGTGGTCCATCTTTAACAATAGAGCTTGCAGTCAGCAGTGTCACTCAGGAGATAGTGCGTGCTGTGTGCCTGCTCTGTACCCAGTACATACCGCTATTATCCACCTACATAGCTGTTCTCTATTTGGGCCCGATTGGCATCTGCTGGAGTTATTGGAAGTTGTGTGTGCTTCCAGCACAGCACAGTATACATCTGTATATACCCCTTTAACTCTGCTGTTTTCTGGTTATTGTCTGCGTGCCCTGACCGCAGTATACACCGTGATATTCACCTCACCTATATAGCTAGTGGTCCATCTTTAACAATAGAGCTTGCAGTCAGCAGTGTCACTCAGGAGATAGTGCATGCTGTGTGCCTGCTCTGTACCCAGTACATACCGCTATTATCCACCTACATAGCTGTTCTCTATTTGGGCCCGATTGACATCTGCTGGAGTTATTGGAAGTTGTGTGTGCTTCCAGCACAGCACAGTATACATCTGTATATACCCCTTTAACTCTGCTGTTCTATAAAAAAGGCATCTGCAGGAGTTAGTGGGTGTTGTGTGCCTCCAGCACAATATAAACTACCCAACTACTGTTTTACCCAACTCCCTTCAGGCCATTACCATGTCTGGAAGGCCAGCAAGGAGAGGCAGACAGGCGCGAGCCGATAAAAGAGGGCAAGCAGGCTCTGTGTCTAGAGACAACAGTGCTGGTCGGGGACGCGGTGCATTGTCATCAGCACGTGGCCATGGGACATGCTTGTCCTTCTTTTCTGCAGCTGGACATGTTGAACCGCAACATGCCAACGACTTGGTAGAGTGGATGACCAAGCCCTCTTCATCCTCCTCATCCTCTCTCACCCAGTCTCAGGGTAGTAGAAAAGCAGCTGCTAACACATTGTCGTCCCTCCTCTCAATGTCATCATCAGTGACTCCTTCCCTAGACCCACCACGTCCTCCTGAGGAGTCTCCTGAACTCTTTGAGCACAGTGTTGGGTACATGCTCCAGGAGGATGCCCAGTGTTTGGTGGGCTCTGATGATGACACTCAGCTAGAGGAAGGCAGTAGCGTGAGCACAGAGAGAGGGGATGCTCAAGAAGGACAGCAATCTGGCAGTCATGTTCCACAAGCTGCAGCATACTGCCAGGTTTGCTACAGCGATGAAGAGGGAGGGGATGATGAGGGCACTGACTCCACGTGGGTGCCTGGAAGGAGGGAGGAGGAGGAGGAGGAGGCACATGTCCAACGAGGCAGGATGCCCTCCGGGGGCCAGCTTAGGGGCAGCACACCGACTGAATCACACCGCAGAGCTCCGCCTGCGCAGAGCGCTTCCTCTGCGCGTTATTCTAAAAGTTCTTTGGTGTGGCCCTTTTTTGAGACGAGTGCATCAGATCGCACCGCTGCTATTTGCAACATATGTCTCAAGCGTATCTCACGTGGCCAAAACATCAGCCGCTTGGGCACCACATGCTTGACCAGACATATGTTGACCTGCCATGCAGCTCGTTGGCAAGCATACCTCAAAGACCCACACCAAAGAACAAAGCGGACCTCTCCTTGCTCCTCATCAGCTGGCATCTCCAACCCCACTAGACCTTCAGTCCTCTCTGAAACCTGCTCTGAGAGGAATGAAGGTGTAGAATTAGGTGTGTCACAGCCAAGTGCTTCCGGGAACTCTGCTAGTGGTACATCCACGTCCGATTATAGCAGACAAATGTCCCTGCCCCAGCTGCTGGACCGGTGGAAGAAATTTACTCCCAGCCATCCACATGCCCAGCGGTTGAATGCTAGCTTGGCTAAATTGCTAGCACTTCAACTGCTGTCTTTTCAGTTGGTAGACTCGGCCCCCTTCCGTGAGTTTGTACAATGTGCGGTTCCTCAGTGGCAGGTCCCCAAACGCCACTTTTTCTCACGGAAGGCAATTCCGGCTCTCTACCGGCATGTGGAAGGCAATGTCCTTGCCTCGCTGGACAGGGCGGTCAGCGGTAAGGTGCATATTACCGCTGACTCATGGTCCAGCAGGCATGGACAGGGACGTTACCTGTCTTTCACGGCCCATTGGGTCACTCTTCTGGCTGCTGGGAAGGATGCAGGACAAGGTGCAGTAGTATTGGAGGTTGTTCCGCCACCACGCCTCCAAAATGCTACTATTGGTTGTGACACACCTCTCTCCTCCACCCCCTCCTCTTCTTCTTCCTCCATGGCCTCTTCCAGTGCTCTGTCCTCAGAAACAGCGGTGCTCCGTAGGCGTTGCAGGGGCTACGCAAGTACGCAGGCAAAACGATGCCATGCCGTGCTTGCGCTGGTTTGTTTGGGGGACAGGAGCCACACTGGGGCGGATGTTTTGTCAGCTCTGCAGGGGCAGGCCGAGAGGTGGTTGACGCCACGCCAGCTTAAGCCAGGAATGGTGGTTTGCGACAATGGCACCAACCTCCTCTCCGCACTCCGACAGGGACAACTGACCCATGTGCCCTGTGTAGCTCACGTCCTTAACCTGGTGGTGCAGCGGTTCTTGGGCAGGTACCCCGGCTTACAGGATGTCCTGAAACAGGCCAGGAGAGTCTGTGTGCATTTCCGCCGATCATTTAATGCCTGTGCTCGGCTGGCTGAGCTCCAAAAGGAGTTGAACCTGCCCAAGAACCGCCTTATATGTGACATGCCCACCAGATGGAACTCAACATTGGCCATGCTGCAGCGGCTGCACACGCAGCAGAGGGCCATCAATGAGTACCTGTGCGACTACGGCACCAGGACAGGGTCAGGAGAGCTTGGTTTTTTCTCACCACGCCAGTGGGGCATGATCAGGGATGCATGCACTGTCCTGTCACCGATTGAGGAGGCCACAAGGATGGTGAGCAGTGACAGTGCATGCATCAGTGACACTATACCTCTTGTCCACCTCTTGGAGCATACGCTGCGTGGAATAATGGACAGGGCACTTGAGGCAGAACAGAGGCAGGAAGAGGAGGACTTCCTTGCCTCTCAAGGCCCCCTTTATCCAGACAGTGTTCCTGCTGTGCCACCCATCACACAGGAAGAGGGTGAGGAGGAGGAAGAGGAGGAGGAGGATGATTGTGTCAGCATGGAGGTGGAGGCTGGCACTCAGCATCAGCAGCAGCAGTCTTATAGGGATGATTTACAGTCCCAAGAAACACATGGACTTGTACGTGGCTGGGAGGAGGTAGCTGCGGATCATGTTGTCCTTAGTGACCCAGAGGACTCCGGACCGAATGCCTCAGCTAACCTACGCTGCATGGCCTCCCTGATCCTGCAAAGCCTGCGGAAGGATCCTCGTATTCTTCGGATCAAGGAGAGGGACCATTACTGGCTGGCCACTCTCCTTGATCCACGGTACAAGGGTAAGGTTGCCGACCTTATCTTGCCATCGCAGAGGGAGCAGAGGATGAGACATCTCCGGGAGGCCTTGCAGAAAGCTCTGTGCAACGCGTTCCCAGAGACTGGGAGGTCACAAACTCCTGGTCCTGGACAACGTGTTGCTGAGGCATCAGTCAGAAGGAGCGGTGGAGAAGGTGGCCGTCTGACTGATGCTTTCAGACAATTTTTTAGTCCGCAGCCCCAAGGTATGATTGGTTCCAGCACCCATCGCCAGCGTCTAATTTACATGGTGCAGGAATACCTAGGGGCAAGGTCAGACTTGGACACCTTTCCCACTGAAAATCCTCTGGCTTACTGGGTCTTGAGGATGGATCACTGGCCAGAGCTTGCACAGTATGCAATTGAGCTACTGGCCTGTCCTGCATCCAGCGTTCTTTCGGAACGCACCTTCAGTGCTGCTGGTGGCTTCGTTACCGATCACAGGGTGCGCCTGTCCACCGAATCAGTTGATCGACTGACCTTCATCAAGATGAATCAGTCTTGGATCACCCACAGCTACCAAGCACCTGAAGCTGATGTAACCGAATAATTTTTTTTGAAATACCACATCCCTTCAAGACTGCCTATGCTGATGCTGAGTGACTGTCCTGTTATGTTGATTGTCTATCCTCTTCCTCCTCCGCTGATATATTGGAAGAACATTTTTGGTTCTGGGTGATGCCAGCAGCCCAATTTTTCTGCCCCTGTTTAACAGGGGCGTTTAAGTACAATTTTTGATGCAATGCTTTGCAGCAGGGCTAATTCCTGCAAAAAAACTAGAGTATATGGCAGAGGTTGCAGTGTGATGGCACCAGTGCCTAAGGCCCAATTTTTCTGCCCCTGTTTAACAGGGGCGTTTAAGTACAATTTTTGATGCAATGCTTTGCAGCAGGGCTAATTCCTGCAATAAAACTAGAGTGTATGGCAGAGGTTGCAGTGTGATGGCACCAGTGCCTAAGGCCCAATTTTTCTGCCCCTGTTTAACAGGGGCGTTTAAGTAAAATTTTTGATGCAATGCTTTGCAGCAGGGCTAATTCCTGCAAAAAAACTAGAGTGTATGGCAGAGGTTGCAGTGTGATGGCACCAGTGCCTAAGGCCCAATTTTTCTGCCCCTGTTTAACAGGGGCGTTTAAGTAAAATTTTTGATGCAATGCTTTGCAGCAGGGCTAATTCCTGCAAAAAAACTAGAGTGTATGGCAGAGGTTGCAGTGTGATGGCACCAGTGCCTAAGGCCCAATTTTTCTGCCCCTGTTTAACAGGGGCGTTTAAGTAAAATTTTTGATGCAATGCTTTGCAGCAGGGCTAATTCCTGCAAAAAAACTAGAGTGTATGGCAGAGGTTGCAGTGTGATGGCACCAGTGCCTAAGGCCCAATTTTTCTGCCCCTGTTTAACAGGGACATGTAATTACAATTCTTGATATAATATTTCACAGGAGGGCCCCTTCCTGTGCCCACCCAGAGTAACTGTGAGGACTTATAGTGTTGTGGCACCAGCACCACAACCACCAAAGGTCAATTTTTCTACCACTGTTCAACAATGGCATGTAATTACAATTCTTGATATAATCGTTCACAGCAGGGCGCTCCAGCGGCCACCAAGAGTCACTTTGAGGGCTTACAATGTTGTTGCAAAACCAACACCTTGTTCCGCCATTTCTGCAGAGCATATAGGGCAGGCCCCTACTTTCAAACATCCAATTTACAAACATCTCCTACTTGCAAACGGAAGGAGACAACAGCAAGTGAGATGAAAAAAGATGGACAACAAATTATACAGGGGTGATAACCCTTCCCTATGTTTTCCAAAAAGCTTAAAGATATTTTTTTTGACTGGAGCTACACTTTAAAAATGTACCGGTTGAAAATGACAAACAGATTCAACTTAACACAACAAACCTACACAGTCCCTGTCTTGTTTGCACCGCCTGTATACTGCTGTTCTGAGTATATAGGGCCTGGGGGCCACACGCATTTCCTTTTTTTTAATATGGGTACAGGGTTCCCCTTAATGTGCGTACAAGACCCAAATAGGCTGGTAATGGGCAGGGAGGGCTACCCATGCCATTTTTCTGAATGATTTTCAACCATATTGCAGGAACCAGATATACGGTAACATTAAAACCGCAAGCAGTTTTAAATGGTGTTATTTCCGTTTAATGTCATTTTGTGCAGGGACTGTTCTAAACACGGGAAACACGTGGCACTTCACAGGCATACTATATAGACACCCCCCAGGCACCATATTTAAAGGAATATTTCACTTTTTTTTTTCACTTTAATCGTCATTAAAATCAGTGCTCCCGCCAAAACGGTAGTTTTTAAAACTTTTTTTTGCAGTGACCCATGTCCCCTGAGGCAGGAGGCAGATCGCCAAACCCTTTTTAGCATACTATCTTGCATATTAGCCATTAAAATTAGCACTTTCCAATTCGAACGTTCGAGTCCCATAGACTTCAATGGGGTTCTAACGTTCGTGCCAAACGCGGGGGTCGTTCGCAAGTTCTGGTGCGAACCGAACCGGGGGGTGTTCGGCTCATCCCTAGTCCAGAGTAGTGGACTTTCCTAGGCAGACTGGCTTTGCATGCAGACCACCCTAGATAATGCCCACATGTGATGGTAGCTGCTTAACAACCAGCCGCCGCAGTTGTACGTCGAATCACCGTCATTGTACGTCGGGCGCGTACACGGCGATCTGTGCATGCCCATTCGCTAGCGGGGGGGAACCAATCAATGGGTTCGGCGGACTCGATGTTCGCCGGCCACCCCCAATCGCTCAGAGAGGCAGAACGGGGATCTTCCAGTGTAAACAAACAGATCCCCGTTCTGTCAGGGGAGTAGAGTGAGATTGTGTTCCTAGTGATCAGAAACAGCGATCTCTCAGTACTCCCTGTACATCCCTTCCCCCCCAGTTAGAAAATACTTCCCTAGGGAACATTTAACCCCTTGATCGCCTCTGGTGTTATCCCCTTCCCTTCCAGTGTCATTTATACAGTAATCAGTTCATTTTTATAGCACTGATCGGGGTATAAATGCCAGTGGTCCCAAAAAAGTGTCCGATCTGTCCGCCGCAATGTCGCAGTCCCACTAAAAATTGCTGATTACCACCATTACTAGTAAAAAATAAAATAATAATAAAAATGCCATAAATCTATCCCCTATTTTGTAGAGGCAATAATTTTTGCACACAATATACGCTAATTGGGATTTTTTTTACCATTTTAAATATGTAGAAGAATACATATTGGCCTAAACTGATGAAGAAATTTGTTTTTTTACATTTTTGGGGGAATATTTATTATAAGAAAAAGTAAAAAAAATTGTTTTTTTTTTTTCAAAATTGTTGGCCTTTTTTTGTTTATAGCACAAAAAAATAAAAATCGCAGAGGTGATCAAATGGCACCAAAAGAAAGCTCTATTTGTGGGAAAAAAGACATGAATTTTGTTTGTACAGCATCGTACGACCGCGCAAGTGTCAGTTAAAGAGACATAGTGCCACATCGCAAAAAATGGCCTGGTCATTAAGGGGGAAAATCTCCCGGTCCTTAAGTGGTTAATTCTCCACGATTGAAAGAATCATGAAGAATCAACAGGACAGTCAGGCTGGGGGTAAAGGATAGAAATCCACTTTGTGAATACAAAATGCCTTTGCAGACCCAGATATTACCTTGTAAAAATAGCAGTGAGATCATTACTATGCTGTACAAAGCGCAGAGCTATGGGAGGGGCTCAGCAGACTCCACCCACTACAGTCTACCTGCAGAAAACTACGGGAGGGGGCGGAGACGAGACCAGTCACTCTGCACAAGGAGAGAGCGCCGCAGTGAGCGGTCTTTATTACAGGAAGCTCCTGCACAAAAGCAAGTCTCACGTTGGATTATTACACAGATCTGGAAGAAACAGACAAAGCACACCAGGATTCAAGTAATAATACACATGCCTCTTGCATTAAGACAATATGTGCTTATCCCGGAGTTCAGCTTTAAAAGCCAAACAAAATGTAACTCGCCAAGTTTGCTGTATTGTTCTAATGATGCTGCGACAAGACCTGCATATTGAATGGTGGCCCCTAGTGGACATTTATGCTCACTGCATGCTACCTGCTCAGTGTCAGTGCCCAAGGAGCCAGTAGGATTTAGAAAGCTCCCATAAAACCTCGTAATTACGCGAGTCCAACCACGAGTTAATTGCTATTTTATTGACGGTTCACAATTACGGACTTATTTATCCTAACGGCGGGGAGAGAGCCTGTGCACGAGAAACGCACAGCGGAGCGCAGGGGGGAATCTGGCTCTTAAACAAAACCCTGCTTCTTTCACACACACAGTCTGGGCATTCAGCTGCCTTTATGGACAGACTCCTGTTCTGCAGAGGAAGCTGTAAACTTTAATGCTGATATGCCATTTAATACACGCGCTTGAAGATCTCCATTGACATTTCATGCACGGTTTTACGGCGCTTTTTATAATTGTTATTGGAGTCGCGGTGGCGGGTCCAACTGTGGGATTTTTTTCCCCCCTATATTTTATATACAGTTTTAAATCGGGTTTTAACCCCTTCCTTCTTTTTTGATGAAATAAAGAACATTGTTGTTTTGGAAAGGATAACTCCACCCAGAACTGACCGCTAGGGCTGTGGGTATGTTGAATCACCCAAATGGAACTGACAATTTTGGTGGGATTTTCTAACTTAGAAATGTTTATGGGTGGGGTCAACTATTAGAGCGGTTATCTTTCTTGATGCTATGGGTCTTGAGTTCGGCCCTCGACATCATCAAAGAGCCTTACTTTTAATTCAGTGAATATTTAGTGTCAGAGACAGAAGACACACAACTGGATATAGTCTAATGGAATGGCCAGAGACTGCGCACGTGATACAAGAGATGGTCAGAGACTGCAGACATGATACAAGAGATGGTCAGAGACTGCGGACATGATACAAGAGATGGTCAAAGACTGCGGACATGATACAAGAGATGGTCAGAGACTGCGGACATGATACAAGAGATGGTCAAAGACTGCGGACATGATACAAGAGATGGTCAGAGACTGCGGACATGATACAAGAGATGGTCAGAGACTGCGGACATGATACAAGAGATGGTCAGAGACTGCGGACATGATACAAGAGATGGTCAGAGACTGCGGACATGATACAAGAGATGGTCAGAGGCGGCAGACATGATACAGGAGATGATCAGAGACTGCTAAAACACTAAGGGGGTTATTTATGAAAGACAAATCTACTTTGCATTGCAAGTGCACTTGGAAGTGCAGTCGCTCTGAATCTAAGGGGTAGATCTGAAATGAGGGGAAGCTCTGCTGATTTTATCATCCAATCATGTGCAAGCTAAAATGCTGTTTTTTATTTTCCTTGCATGTCCCCCTCGGATCTACAGTGACTTTACTTCCAAGTTTCCTTTAGTAAATACCCCCCTAAAGGAGATGGTCAGAGACTGCAGGCATGATGCAAGAGATGGTCAGAGACTTGCAGGCATGATGCAAGAGATGGTCAGACTGCAGACATGATAAAAGAGATGGTCAGGGACTGTTCACATGATACAAGAGATGGTCAGAGACTGTAGACATGATACAAGAGGTGGTTATAGACTGCAGCTATACTACAGGAGATGGTCAGAGACTGCACCTGTACTACAGGAGATGGTCAGAGACTGCAGCTATACTGTAGGAGATGGTCAGAGACTGCAGCTATACTACATGAGATGGTCAGAGATGGCAAACATGATACAGGAGATGATCAGACACTGCAGAAACACTAAAGGAAATGGTCAGAGACTGCAGACATGATACAAGAAATGGTCAGAGACTGCGGACATGATACAAGAGATTTAGAGACTGCAGACATGATACAAGAGATGGTCAGAGACTTCAGACATGATACAAGAGATGGTCAGAGACTGCGGACATGATGCAAGAGATGGTCAGAGATTGCGGGTATGATGCAAGAGATGGTCAGGGACTGCAGACATGATACAGGAGATGGTCAGAGACTGCAGACGTGATACAAGAGATGGTCAGAGACTGCGGACATGATACAGGAGATGGTCAGAGACTGCAGACATGATACAAGAGATGGCTAGAGACTGCGGACATGATACAAGAGATGGTCAGAGACTGCAGACATGATACAAGAGATGGTCAGAGACTGTGGACATGATACAAGAGATGGTCAGAGACTGTGGACATGATACAAGAGATGGTCGGAGACTGTGGACATGATACAAGAGATGGTCAAAGACTGTGGACATG
The DNA here is from genome assembly GCF_037356315.1 of Lithobates pipiens. Taxonomy (NCBI): domain Eukaryota; kingdom Metazoa; phylum Chordata; class Amphibia; order Anura; family Ranidae; genus Lithobates; species Lithobates pipiens. The sequence continues at coordinate 313,176,950 of NW_027507784.1, read as the reverse complement.
ATACAAGAGATGGTAAGAGACTGTGGACATGATACAGGAGATGGTCAGAGACTGCAGACATGATGCAGGAGATGGTCAGAGACTGCAGACATGATACAAGAGATGGTTTGAGACTGCGCACATGATACAGGAGATAGCCAGAGACTGTGGACACGCTGCAGGGGACTGTCAGAGACTGCTGACATGATACAAGAGATGATCAGAGATTGCGGATATTATACAAGAGATAGCCAGAGACTGCGAACATGCTCTAGGAGCTATTGGAAACTGGGAACGTGGCTCCCGGAGACAGTCATTGAATAGAGACATATTCCATGAGACTTCTAGAAATCACTGATGTAAACAGGGCAATAGGGAAATGCAGATTAGTGTCTTCAGGAGCCCTGAGGGTGAACAAAAAGGGCTAAAGAGCCACAGATTGGGCGCCAGGACATTAGAGTTTATTAGAGTGTACACATTTGCATCTTAGAAAAATTTTATAAAAAAACCTTCCTTCTGAGCGTATATTTTTTCTTGATTTCTGCTATACCTGTATACTGTATCTCAGGTAGTTTTTATACTGTATAAACTAGGAAAGAAGCAAAGGGTAGTAGGGGGCAATGTCACACTGGAGTTTATTTACTAAAACTGGAGAGTGAAAATGTGACGCAGCTGTGCATGGGAGCCAATCAGCTTCTAACTCCAGCTTGCTCAATTAAGCTTTGGCAATACAACCCGGAAGCTAATTGGTTTCTTTGTACTCTCCAGTCTTAACCACTCCTCTTTTTTTTACACGTGTTGTTTACAACTTAAAATATTTTTTTTTTTGCAAGAAAATTACTTAGAACCCCCAAACATTTTATATAAATATATATATATATATATATATATATATATATATGACATTTATTTTAATTTATTTTTTTCTAACACCCTAGAGAATAAAATGGTGGTCATTGCAATACTTTCTGTCACACTGTATTTGCACAGTGGTCTTACAAGAGCACTTTTTTTGAAAAAAATACATTTTTGAATTAAAAAATAAGACCACAGTAAAGTTAGCCCAATTTTTTTATATTGTGAAAGATAATGTTACACTGAGTAAATTGATACCCCAACATGTCACGATTCAAAATGGTGCCCACGCGTGGAATGGAGACACACTTTTACCCTTATAAATCTCCATAGGCGATGTTTAAACATTTCTACAGGTTACCAGTTTTGAGTTACAGAGGTCTAGGTCTAGAATTATGTGCAAGTTTAGGAGATATTCAAGGTACCTACATGGCATGAAAACAAGACTGGAATTCTTTTAAAACTAAAGCCAAGAGAGGTCACCTCAGCCGACCAAGGCCGCAAAAGGGTTAATTGGGTCCAGCCGACTCTCGTCAGACATTTATCCCTGTAACAGAGTCAGAATCGACTCCAGCCCATGCAGCTGCCCTTCCAGCCTGCCAAGGGACCAGGTGCCGGCTCGGGATGGGGGGTGAGCAGAACTCCGCTCTTGGCATGGTGGCAGCGCCGCAGCCATCAAGGTTTTGTGTGTGCATCTGCAAGCCAGTGTGTGTATGAGCGTGTCCATGTGTATTTATGCAGATAAATATTTATATTCCATAACAAGTACACAGGGCCGTATTAAAATTCTCTTATTATCGTGGCCCTACGTGACCGTGTCGCTGCGATTACAAGCATTTATTTGCCTTTTAGCTCTTTTATTTGTTTTTATTGCAGAGCGTAGGTTAGCAACACAGCCGTAGCTTTTTAAAACAGTTTGTGGGTCACGGTAAGCAACAGGCAAAACAAGCGTGCACTATTTATAAAGGATGGGGAAACGGGGAAAATACCCCCGAGACCAGTCTAGAATGTCTAGAGTAGGATCACTTTGACGCAGTTGGTGAGATCGAATATGTACTGAAATATGTGTAGATGAAGAAACCCTGTCTAAGCCTAGGTTCACACTGCTGGAGGAATGAAATTGTGCGAGTTAAGCTGAACTCACACGATTTCATTCCCGCATGTCAGTCTGACTTCGGGGGACGATTTCAGAGATATCTGTGCACAGATGTCTATTGAAATCGCACCCAAAGTCGCCAAAAGTAGTACAGAAACGACTTTTGCGAATCGATGCAGTGTCGAACCGATTCGGGTGGTGCAATAGCCGCCGATAAGGCATGCGATTTGACATGTCAAATCGCATGCCAAATCATATGAATGTAAACCTAGGCTTAAAGAGACTCTATTAGAACCAAGGAAAAACTGCACTCTAATCCTGGACCATTTTGACACTTCCAGGTAGTGTTGGAACGTTTCCCCGTTCTTCCTCTCCGTGAGAGGATCGCGGGTATCCCTGCTGACAACGAGTCCGTGGGACCCACGATCACACTCACGGAGCTCACAGTGGGTTCGTACTCACAAGCCGATTCTTAAAGGGAAATGTACAGGTGCGTTAATATGCCTATACGTGCCCTTCCGCCAGCGTATATCAGCACAAGCAGTTAAGCTGAACGAGCACATCTGTACTTTGTAGGATAGGTTTTCTATTATGGTAACTGAGCTGTACTGACTATAGCATACTGAATTCTCTTGGATAAGTTCTCTCTTGAAGCTCTCCCAGCCACGTCATGGATCTCCCGGTCCACGGAGAGTCACCTCTGGTGCTTCTCTAGAACTCCATCCCTTTCAGAATTGTTTCCGTATCTTTGGCAAGCTTTCCTCAGCAGAACCTTAGACACCTGGATAGGCTTCAAGCTTCAGGCCTCAGGCCTAGCAGCCAGGAGCTGTTTCACACACATCCACCCAGGCCACAGCCCTGGGCAGGAAGGCATCGATCACCTAACTCCTTTCATATAAATACCTTTTCCCAGCATGCATAGCAGCAAATATGATTGGCTGAGAAAGGTATGTTTATCCATAACCTGAACTCACTGTAGCTCTTCACACTAATGTAAAAGGCAACAACACCCCCTACTGACAAAAGGGAGAAACCACAGTTAAACATTAGGACAGAAGCCATTTGACCACTAAACTCTACAAATTAGCCAGGTTGGCTATCACCCAGCTTGACTAAATTTACCTGTATCCCTATTCTAGGACAAGGGTGCTACATTGGAATAAGTAACACACATATTGGAGGGCAGTAGTGTATTTAGGTTTTTTGCTGCCCTAGGTCTGACTAAACTTGTGTACCCCCTAATTTAGATATGACTCACCCCTTCCTGTCAAGGCCACACCCCTTGCTGTTTAAGACCTGCCCTGAAATTTTTTGAGTGGGGACACTAGTTGGGGGGGGGGGGAGGGGGAGCAATGGATTCCCTTAATTTGCATAGATTTCCTGTTTGGCTATGGGGCAGGAAGTGAAGGGAAATCTCTGCAATGGAACGGGGATGGTAAAAAATAAACTGACAGGAGCTATAACCCTCCCTTACTCTATCCAAAATAAAAAAATAAAAAAAGTGTTGCCTATATTTCTACTTTAAGCACAAATTTCTGATAATTTTATGGAGAGGGCTAAGAAGATATAACCATGCCAATGCTGCAGCAGAAAACATAGCACAGTGAGAAAGGTTTGTGGTCCAGGATGATAGGACAGTCAAAAAAAATAGAAGCAGCGCATTTGCGGAATGCTGGCCGCCCGCCCGCATACCGGAAGCAGTGCGGCCGCTTTATGGGGACATGAGACAAATTTGCCTCTCAGCCCAGTATGCTCTATAAGACTGGCGCTACACTAACAATGTAGCACAAGCCGACGGGGACTCTTTCCGTGCTGCACCCCTGCAAAGTGCTGCCCTAGGCGAAGATTCAGCGTTGATGTAGGATCCAGAGTGCAGGGGTCAGGAGTTAGTAAAACACAGGGATTCATTTAGCATAGTTAGAGGGTACAAAATCAGGTGCAGCTCTGCAAAGAAACCAATCAGTTTCAGGCTGTTTTTTTTGGTCAAAGTTTATTGGACAAACTGAATTTAGAAGCTGATTACCAACCATGCACAGCTGCCCCAGAATTTGCACTCTCCAGTTTCAGTAAATCAACGCCACAGAGTCCAGATGTCGGAAATAATAATATACAGAGGTCCAGAGTATGTAAAATACAGAATGTAAAGGACAGAGTGCAGGGGACAGGAATTGGTAAAACACGTAGCGGGGAATGAACTAAGCTTCCTGCACTATTATAATGGTGCAGGAAACTGTCAAAAGTGCCATGTGCCACGATAAAAAAAACAGATAGATCCATTTCAGTTCTATCTGCACCACCAGTGCCAGTTTCTATTGTGATCTGCACCTGAATAACAGAAGGAATTTTCCAGTTTTCCATTCAGAAAACTGCTGCAGATTTCCGCCTGGTGTGACCTTGTCATAGGAGATGTGAGCTGTCAGCAGACAACTCACATCCCCTCCTCTGCCCGTGTAGTAATTGCACTACATGAGCAGAGCCTGCTAAGTTAACACCCTCCACCTTGCTCTTCTCTGAGCTGAGCAATGGGGTGGGATGGGCATAGAGATCAGAGTATGCAGCTCCAGCTCTCTCTGTGCTGTGTACTGTGCCTGTCATGGACAGATAACAGAGAAAGGATTGCTCCTAAATTAACAAAGGGGCCTGTGCCCCTTTTTTTAATTAAGAGCAGCATGTGCTCTACATCATAGGTTTAGAAGAGTTGTACAAGCATTGTGCTTGCACAACTCTTTGTTAATTCTCAATATAGAAAGCAAGGGTGAGGATTAAGTACAGTACAGAGTGCAGAGGTCAGGAGTAGATAATGTGCTGGTCCAGTCTCATGTTGACAAAAGCCAGCAATAGGGAGGTAAAGGAACCAGTATATCTATTTCACTTATCCAGGAGCTGGATAAGTGATATAATGAAGTAAAAAACACAGGTTGTGGCACTGAGAACCAGGGCATTCACCAGCAGATGCTCAGGGCACATGCCCAGCACTAGCAATACCCATGGTACTGGCATAGGCGAGAAACAGCCACATCCTTCATTATAAATGTCCTACATGAACTTGTAGTGATGAAGAATAAAATTTGTGTGTCTGGCCAGGTCTGTTAAATTACAGACTTCACTAGGCAGTGTAGTCACACTCTGATCCAGCCTATTGGACTATCCTACAGTTAACCCCAGGCAGACCCCACACACTGTCTCCATCATTACATAGGTCCCTGACCCTCCTGCATGTCCTGGCACCACTGTGAATGCTGTACAAGTTGAGCAACAAGATGCAGCTTTTGTGCTGCATGTAGAAAAGGGGTTCAATATACTGTATTTATTGGCGTATAACACGCACCTTTTCACCCTGAAAATCGGGTACAAATAGTGTGCTGCCTAGGAGGGAACGGAGAGGGGGGTGGGACGAGCACTGTCAGATTACATACAGCGAGAATCTCCTGTTTACTCAGCGGCCTCTGTAATAGGAAGTCTCATTGGACCAGTGTTCTGTCTATCATAGAAGCCTGTCCACGAGGCGGGACTTTGTATTAAAGAGGCCGCCGAGTCATCAAGAGATTCTCCCTGTATGTAATCTGACAAAGGTCGTCCTGACCCCTCCCTGTCCTCTCCGAGGCAGCAGTAATCCGAGGTGAGGCTGCAGATGGGCATTGATCAGGCTGCATTTAGGGCAATGGTGAGGCTGCATATGGGTATTAATCAGGCTGCAGATGGGTATTGATCACGCTGCATTGAAGGGCAATTGTGGTGCTGTAGATGGGCATTGATGGGCTATTGTGAGGCTGTAGATGCCAGATGGGCATTGATCAAGCTGCATTGATGTGCAATTGTGAGGCTGTAGATGGGCATTGATCAGGCTGCATTGATGAGCAATTGTAAGGCTGCAGATGGCATTAATCAGGCTGTAGATGGGCAATGGTGAGGCTGCATTGATGGGCACTGACCCTTATTTTGCTTCAAAGTTCTTTATTTAAAATTTTAGTTTTTTTCCTGAAACTTCCCTCCTAAAATGACGGTGCGTGTTATACGCCTGTGCGTGTTATATGTTGATAAATATGGTACTTATTGACAAGGCAAACTGTGTTTAGTTAGTTCCTGGAATTCGTTATAACATTCATTTTATCCTTCAATAATCCCTATCTCTGAAACTGCCTTTTATTTAAGATGTTCCTTTTTTTAAATGTGTACTCCTGCTAATGGGACTGGCTCCTGGTTTTCAGATAAGTGTCCTTCTTATTTTGAACAACATACACCTTCCTCCGGCTCCATCCACCACTTTTTTCCCCCTTCCTCCATCACTGTTAATTCGGGTTTCCTGCAAATTATTTTCCCAGGTAATATAACAATTTGTTTTTCATTAGCAGCTGTCCGCTCCAGAGCTTGGTCAAGTTTGAGAAAAAGCAGCCAGCGAGTGGGGCCTGGGAGGGAAGGCCTGGTGGGAATAAATAGGTCTATACATGATGCAGTTTACTGGTTGCAGCCAGGCAGGGACATTATTTAATGATGCACACCCAGCATACTGTACATGTATAGTATACCCCAGGTGATTACTAGGCCAGCGGCCATGTTAACAGGCTGAAATGTAAAGCTCTGGCTACTGTGAAATGTGATTTGAGTTTGATACTACATTAGAATGTCAGGAGATTAGTGACCATATAAACTACACATGATCGGACTTTCCGACGGGAAATGGGATGACAGGCTGTTGGCGGAGAATCCGACCGTGTGTATGCTCCATCGGACAATTGTTGATGGATTTTTCCGCAGATGGATTTTCCGTTGGATAGCACGTTTTAAAATTGTCCACAGACAAATGTATTTTTCAAAGCGTGTGTACAAAAGTCCACAGTACAAACACGCATGCTCGGAAGCAAGGATGAGCCAGAAGCGGTCGGTCTTGTAAACTAGCGTTCGTAATGGAGAGTTCACATTGGTGACGTGGAAAATTATAAAATCTCGAAATGCAGCGCACAATTCTCTTCTTCTGTAATGGGATAATAACGAAGATGCTTTGCTGGTGATACTGATGGAGTTATTTTCAAAGGCTTTTCTTTTCTAGTGATATCAAGAATAATATTATTATGCTTTTTTTTTTGCGCAAGTTACCACAACACCATTACCCCGTAGTTTTTACGATCAAAATACAACTATGTTGATGTCCCTTGTTAATTTTACATTGTATTTTTTTAAATGTAACTGCTACTCCCAAACTGTCATTTGAAGTAAAACACATAGCCAAGTATTATTCTCCACATTTGTTTTTTACTGTGCATTAAAAAAAGAAAACAAAGTTAGACATGCTATCTGCCAATAGAACTTAACCAAAAATTGCATTCTATGCATCCAAAATTAGAGAAAAAATATAACTAATCAAATCAATTATATTCAACCAAAAAACTAAAATAAAAGCCCCATGCATGTGTCCTGCTTCTTAATATAGGGGTTCAATAATTCCAGAAGTTGGTGAAAGCAGGGGTCCGTCATCCGGAGATAATTCCAACAAACTGAATCTGGATTATTCTGCTGGAGCTCCCTCTGCAAAGGCATATGAACTAATTGGTCACAATTAATAAAGCAATCAATTTTTGGTCTAAGAACTCCTCCTGTTCCTGGACTGGACTTGGGTCATAGCAGTAACCCCCAAGGCCAATAATAAATAACACATTATCTCCTTCGATTCCACAACATGTCTGGTTGACGAGCTGAAAAGCGCGAACTGAAAAGCACAAAATGAAGAGCGTGAAATGAAAAGCATGAATCAACACTCACCAAGCTTCTACTAACACAAAATTAGCAGAAGGAGCCCAAAGAAAAATCGTATTTGTTGGCCGACAATTCCTTGCTGTTTGTATGCAAGACAAAATCCAGGCACAGGCCTTTGGACTAAAGTCAGAGGTTTTGTCTGCGGAAAATCCGATCGTGTGTATGAGGCTTTAGAGTACTGGTCACAGAACTTGGAGGTGAAACGTATTACCTTTAACCCTTCCCGACCGGCGCACGATGATGTACGTCGGCAGAATGGCACGGGCAGGCAAATTGGCGTACAGGTACGTCCATATGTATTTGCCGCCTGCCATCACGTGCGCGCCACCGGCCGGGACCCCCGTGAGTCCAGTCGTGGATCCCACGGACTCGATCAGCGCGGGGATACCCGCAAACGTCTAGCGGGGAGGCTGAACGGGGAGATGCCGATGTAAACAGCATCTCCCCGTTCTGCCTAGCAACAAGTGACACTGATCTCTGCTCCATGTGATTGGAGCAGAGATCAGTGTTCACTAACACACAGCTCAGCCCCCCACAGTTAATAACACGGCCCTAGGACACACTTAACCCCTACACTGCCACCCCTGGTTAACCCCTTCACTGACAGTGTCATTTATACAGGAATTTACAGGAATACAGGAACATTTGTATAGCACTGATTGCTGTATAAATGACAATGGTCCCAAAAATGTGTCAAAAATGTCCGATGTGTACGCCATAATGTCGCAGTCACAATAAAAATCGCTGATCGCCGCCATTACTAGTAAAAAATAAATTATTAATAAAAATGCCATAAAACTATCCCCTATTTTGTAAACGCTATAACTTTTGCGCAAAACAATCAATAATCGCTTATTGCGATTTTTTTTTACCAAAAATATGTAGAAGAAAACGTATCGGCCTAAACTGAGGGAAAAACATGTTTTTTTATAGATTTTTGGGGGATAATTATTATAGCAAAAAGTAAAAAATAATGCGTTTTTTTTCAGAATTGTGATCTATTTTTGTTTATAGCGCAAAAAATTAAAACCGCAGAGGTGATCAAATGCCACCAAAAGAAAGCTATATTTGTGGGAAAAAAAGGACGTCAATTTTGTTTGGGAACCATGTCGAACGACCGCGCAATTGTCAGTTAAAGTGACGCTGTGCCGAATACTTGCATTTTAATGCTTGTTATGGTGTGTACATGTGCCTTTTTAAACTTTCCCTGAAAGTGAATCTGTGGTTTATTTAAGTGCCGGCCCACCACACTTCTTGTTAGACATGTGCAGAATGGAAAATTTTGTTTAGTTTCGGATAGATTCGTAAAGTTACTAATTTCGTTTTGTTTATTTGTTTCGGAATTGGTTTAGTTTTGCTTCATTCCATTTCATTTCGTTTATTATTTTCAAACAATTTCCACATTTTTGGAACGGTTCAAATTCAGATCAGTCAAAAAATTATGAATTCTGTGCAAAGAATAGCTGGTTGTTAAGGAGCGGGCAAAAGAAAAGTCAGAAAAAATGGCTTGGGGTCATCCCAGTCCATACCAGGCCCTTTGGGTTTGGTATGGATTATAATGGGAATTATTTAGAAAAAAAAACTGCATGCACCCCCCCCCCCCCAAAATCCATACCAGACCCTTATCCAAGCATGCAGCCTGGGAGGTCAGGAAGGGGGGTGCCCCCCTCCTGAACCATACCAGGCCACGTGCCCTCAACATGAGGGGGGTGCTTTGGTGTGGGGGGGCTCAAACTGAGTCTGAAATATTACATTTTTGGGCGTTTGCAAACCATTGAGATAATCTTTGCAAATTAGCTTTTATGCTAAAGTATATGGCCCAAAGTTTGTGGTCATCTGACCATCACAGCTACCGAAATCATGTGGACAATCCTCCAAAATGTTGAATTCTGATGTTTCCAGTGAAGGGTACTGTTAATGCTACAGTATGCAGACATCAGACAATTGTGTTTTCCTAACCTTGTGGTAACAGTTTATGGAGGGCCCTTTTCTATTCCACCGTGACTGTGCCCCTGAGTACAAAGCCAGTTCCATAAAGATGTGGTTTGAAGAGTTTGGTGTGGAGCAGCTTGAGTGACCTAAACTCTACTGAAAACCTTTGGGATTATTTGGCAATGCCAGTTGCCGAGCAGATGTTCACCAGAATCAGTATCTGACCTTTTTTCAGCTGAACGGGCATACATTTCCACAAAAACAATTCAAAATCTTATGGAAAGTCTTCCCAAAATGGTGGGAAGGGAACTCCATATCCATGCCTCTGGGAAAACGGGAACTCCATATCAAGGCCTGTGGTTATGAAATGTGATCACCAACATGCTCATGTAGATGTGATGGTCAAGTGTCCACAAACCTTTTTTGCACGCAAAGAATACAGTGTGTTCATGCCATAAAACCTTTAGTGAAGAAAGAGTCTAAAAAATACAAATAACACATGATAATCACAATAGCACTTTGATAATCCTTTGAGATTTCCACCTGTTGTTGCTTTGGGATCTGTGGTTCCAAAAGTGAATTGGGCTGCCCTACATGAGACCTGCTGTGATGGAAGTTTTACACTCAAACATCCTATTGCAATGCAGCAATTGTTCACATTTAAATAGGGCTACTGTCACTTCAGGCCTTGGCAGGCAATTTTGGTAACGCAATTAATTTAGGCCTAACGGGGCTGATCTTTATGAAGTCTGAGCTTCTAAAAGGCCTGCTGATGTCCCAATGCTCATCCGGAAGCATTATAAACTCCATGACCTCATAGATGAGAGCCTTTTTGACCTCTTTAGTGTCACAGAGCCTCTTTTGATGTTGGAGTATATTGGTGTGTGTAATTAGAAGCTAATCGGATTACTCCCAGCCACCGATGGAGAAAGGATGGAATAGGCTTCGGAGGCCCTATCACAGGTGGGGATACCCCGGACTGCGGAGTTGAAATCCTTTGGCCAAGCCGCACCTGCTGTCTCCACATGGGTTTAGAGACCGGCTGCACTCAATTACAGCACATCGGGGGTGGAGGCTTGGCAGACGTACTCTTCCTTCCTCTTCTTTCTCAGCATCGTGTAACATCAACCCCGCAACATCTGCTCTTGGAAGTCTCCCAGGGCCACTAACCGCTCTTCTGCATTAACTGCAAACCTCCTTAACCCTCGTCAGTGCCAGATGCAGAGAGAAATATCACTGAGTTGTCTGCCAGGGGCTAGGTATCGCGGCTTATAAGTGGCAACAAGTGTGGGTACCAGCCAGGGTGTTATATCAAAAAGTAGGCTTACACTGTATGGGAAAAAAAAAAGTTAAAACTACTCTCTTAAGTTTCCCAGTGATGTAGAGATACGGTAAATGCAGCTGTATAGTTATTCTGATGTCCAGGATTGCAGTAAGCCTACTTGTAGTCTGTAATACTCCGAGAACGTTCATCTTGCTCCTGGCTTTGCTGCCTAGTGACTCACCCACCTGGAGCAAGCTTTTCCCCAGTTCCAGATCAGTGGATACAGGATTAGTGAGACAGTTCATGAGCCTGCACCTCTAAAAACTAGTCATCAATGTCGGCTTTTGTATTTCCATCACAGGCTCGCTTTAACCAGTTGAGTACTAGCCTGTGTGTGTGTACTGTGTATATACACACTATATTGTTAAAAGTATTGGGACGCCTGCCTTTACACGCACATGACCTTTAATGGAATCCCAGTCTTGGTCCGTAGGGTTCAGTATTGAGTTAACTCACCCTTTGCAGGTATAACAGCTTCAGCTCTTCTTGGAAGGCTGTCCACAAGGTTTAGGAGTGTGTCTATGGGAATGTTTGACTATTCTTCCTGAAGCACATTTGTGAAGTCCGGTACTGATGTGGACAAGAAGGCCTGGCTCGCACTCTCTGCTCTAATTCATCCCAAAGGTGTTCTATCAGTTTGTGCAGGCCAGTAAAGTTCCTCCACCACAAAACTCGCTCATCCATGTCTTTATGGACCTTGTTTGTGCACTGGTGCGCAGTCATGTTGGAACAGGAAGGGGTCATCACTGTTGGGATCATGAAATTGTCAAAAATGTCTTTGTATGTTGATGCCTTAACTGCAACTAAGGGGCCAAGCTCAATCCCTAAAACAACCCCACACCATAATACCCCTCCTCCACCAAATGATTTGGACCAGTGCACAAAGCAAGGTCCATAAAGACATGGATGAACGAGTTTGGGGTGGTGGAACTTGACTGGCCATCACAGAGTCCTGACATCAACGTGATAGAACACCTTCCCTCTGCCAGCTTGAGTTGGACTGCACAGGGGATTAGAGGGAGTAAGGCTTAATGAAGGGAAGCATCTTCTAACACTATGAGCAGCCTACAGTTCCTTGTGCTATTAGGAGACATCAGTCTTCATCAAAACTTAGCACGGGTCCCGGAGTGCATTCTGTCCTGATTCTTTTAACTTCAAATGATCAGGACCTGAGGAAGGGGGAGGCTTTTTTCCTTGAAGCGCGTTGGCTGTATTTGATGCTTTTAACCATTAAACATTTTCAAAAGACCTACTAAACACACACTATTTCATTTCCATTGTCCCTCTATTTCTGTAAGTGGATGATAACACTGTAATTATTTTAATTTAAAAAAAATTATTATTATTCAGGATTTATATAGCGCCAACAGTTTGCACAGCGCTTTACAATATGAGGGCAGACAGTACACTTACAATACAAATCAATACAGGAGGGATCAGAGGGCCCTGCTCGTTAAAGCTTACAATCTAGAAGTACCTTGTTTCCGAATCGATATACGGCTGTCACATGATCCAGCTCTTTCCCAGCCTGTCTGCAGGGAAACATAAGCAGGAGGAGCTTCTATTCCTCTGCCGATGGTCACAAACAAACAGCCTTTGGAATACAGTGTAAAAATAAATAATATCAATAAACTGTTTTAAATTGTGATATAAAATGTATATTTGAAATCAAATCTTTATTATTTTTAGGCAATACCATGGTGTGGGTAGATTTCTGCCAATCAAAACTTTGTTTCCCAAGGCGTCTTTCAGGACAGCACCTGACAGTACCTGAGAGATAGCGACTCCACCCTCCTCGTTAGGAAACACCTTCTTCCTCCAGACTTTAAAGGGAGGCGCCTCCCTACCACACATCAGTTTTTGTGTTTCCTCCGGCCCGGAGGGAACACCTTTTGGGAGGGAGTCTGTTTCTCTTAGGTGTTCCTGAGGGACTAGGCTTCTTTCCCTTTTTTTTTCCTCCTTTAAAGAGACCCGCTGTCCTCCCGACCTACCCACGCCTCGTCAGCGGTAGCAAGCGGGCTCCTCTTCCCCTCTTGTGCTCGGAGAGAGCCGAAGATTCGGTGGCCCGCACGTTCGTAGGCGCGGCGGCGCGCGTGTGCCGCCGCCATGTTTTTTTTCGGCGGTCGCGCCGGAAGTGACAGAGCGGGTCATCGGGTCAGCTGAAACGTCGTTTCCGGCGTGGACGCAGGGGGGAGGAGGGAGGACAGGTGCTGGTGCCTATTTCCGCTTCCGGTCCGGTGCAGCTGCACGGCGTGACTCCGGAGGCGGCGTTTAGCCACAAGTGGATCTCTGCACACCTGTTATGGAAGATTCAGCGTCTGCAGCGGTGGGGACAGGCACAGGCACCAGCAAAGCCCAGGTAAGAGGCAGCAGTTAAAGTCTGCCTTTCTTTTCCTATTTCCTGGCGTTTGGTCTCGCTCTCTCTCCTTTTTTCCCCCCTGGTGGCAAGGGGCCTGTCTGGGCACTAGAAGCTGACTGGTTTCTTCTCAGTGCACCTGTGTGGTGATCCCTATCAAAGCTGAGACTGGGTCTCACTAAGGGTTCCCTGGTTTTTTTCCCTTTTTTTGTCTTTTTCTTCATAGGCTAAGAGCTCTGACCCAAAGAAAAGATGTCCTTCTTGCAGGGCCAAGCTGGGAGAAAATTGGAAGAAAACCTTATGCAGTCCCTGCATTACTTCTTTAGTTAAGGAGGAATCTGCCTCTGTATGTGAGGATCTGGTGGCCTCTGTAAAGAAGGAGCTGTACGCCACGATCCAGAATTTTCGTGACTCACTAGCAAACCCAGCTGCTAGTCAGCCTTCCACTTCAGAGTCTTCCCAGGGGTCTCTCTCAATCCCGGTGTTAGAATCTCTGCCTGAAGACCCTTCAGATAGGGAAAAGCAGTCCACTGCTCTTTCCGTTAAAGATTCGGAAGAGGAGTTGGAGGATTCTGAGGTAGCCCCCTCTAAATTCAAACTGTCCCTTGAAGAGGTCGATGGGCTCCTTAAAGCCATTCATGCTACGCTTGGTTTAAGTGAGGAGAAAAAGGAATTATCACTCCATGACCGCATGTATGCTGGGTTGGATGAGCCTAAGGGCCGAACATTCCCAGTTCATCCGGTCATCTCTGAGGCCATTAGGAAAGAATGGCAGGATCCAGAGAAAAAGCCCTTTTTCTCCAAAGCCCACAAAAGGCGTTTTCCTTTCGAGGAGGACCCTGCAGCAGTATGGAACAAGGTGCCCAGACTGGATGCCGCCTTTTCCCAGGTTTCAAGGTCCACGGATCTGTCCTTTGAGGACATGGGAGTTTTGAAAGATCCGATGGACAAACGCATGGATCTTTTGCTCAAGAGATCATGGCAATCAGTTGTGAGCAATTTAAAACCAGCAATGGCCACAACGTGTGTAGCCAGAAACTTAGAATACTGGATTAACCAGTTAAAGTCACATATAGCCGCAGATTCCCCTAAGCAGGAAATTTTAGATTCTTTTCCTACCCTGATTATGGCAGTGGCTTATGTTGCAGATGCCTCAGCTGAGGCAATTAAGATATCAGCCAGGTCAGCAGCTCTAGCTAATGCTGCAAGAAGAGCCTTATGGCTTAAGACCTGGCCGGGTGACTCTGCTTCAAAGAATAAGCTGTGTGGGTTACCCTTTTCAGGAGACTTGCTCTTCGGCTCTGACCTCGATAATATTCTTGACAGGACAGCCGATAAAAAGAGATCCTTTCCGGTCAAAAAGAAAAAGCAGGTACCAAAGCGTCTTTTTCGACCTAAAAAAACTCAGGATCAGGACAGCAAGTTGCAGGGGAGAAGGAAAAGTTGGTCCGCCCCGAAGCCGAAGGGTAGAGGCGGAATTCTCTTCCGTCCTCCTACACAGGCCGAAAAATCGCAATGACTCGTCTCTGCGGGTGGGCGGAAGACTACAAGAATTTCTTCCGCAGTGGTCAGGGATAACTTCAAATCAGTTTATCCTGACCATTCTCGCGCAGGGTTACTCACTCGAGTTTGTCAACGACCCCCCAAAAAGGTTCCTGATTACCAACACCCCGCGGGACCCAGTAAGGGCCCTGGCCATGAAGTCCTCTCTAGAGGAACTGGTGCAACAGGGCGTAGTAGTACAGGTACCCCTGCAAGAACAGCAGGAGGGGTTTTATTCCCATGTTTTCCTAGTAAAGAAACCGACAGGGAAATTTCGGTTGATTCTCAACCTAAAACCTTTAAACGAGTCCATAAGGTACAGGAAGTTCAAAATGGACTCAATTTTTTCGGTCAGAAATCTGTTGACGCCAGGATGTTTTATGGCGTCAGTAGATTTAAAAGACGCATACCTACATGTTCCGATCTCTCCCCAGTCTCAGAAGTTTCTCAGGCTGGCGGTGAGGTTGGGGGGTGTGGTTCATCATCTCCAGTTCAGGGCCCTACCCTTCGGCCTGTCATCATCTCCCCGAATTTTTACCAAAATAATGGCAGAAGCTTTAGCGCCACTGCGTCTCCAGGGAATCGCAGTTATTCCTTATTTAGACGATCTGCTGTTTTTCGCCCCATCCAGCGAGGAATTGCAGACCAATCTAGGCAAAGCTCGCAGCCATCTGGAGGCGTTGGGTTGGATTTTGAACCTCCAAAAGTCGTCCCTAAACCCATCTCAGGAGATTCGGTTTTTAGGGTTTCTGATAAATTCGGCGGAGCAAAAGATCTTCCTTCCCTTAGACAAAAGGGACAGGATTTCCGGTGCAGTGTCTTTATTACAGACCAGCCAAAATCTGACAGTAAGACAGGTTATGTCAGCTTTGGGGGTTCTGACTTCAGCAATGCCAGCAGTCCAGTGGGCAAGAATGCATTTCAGATGTCTGCAGGCTTTCCTTCTAAGATCTTGGGATCACACAGTGGCATCCCTAGAGGCAGAGGTGAGAGTGTCAACCCAGGTAAAAAGGGCCCTATGGTGGTGGAAAAGACAGGATGTCTTATCGGAAGGGTTAGTCTGGGCTTTTCCAGTCGGGAAAAGACTAACAACCGATGCCAGTTCCTGGGGGTGGGGAGCCCATCTAGGAACACGTTTCACTCAGGGGTCCTGGGCCAAAGAGGAGACAGTAAGGTCCTCAAACTGGAGAGAGCTCAAGGCGATTGCCTTAGCTCTGGAATTGTTTGTTCAGGAGCTTCAGTCCCATCACGTCCAGGTCCTAACAGACAATGCCACGGCAGTGGCTTATTTAAACAGACAGGGGGGTACAAGAAGCAGGTCGCTTCAGGTACTGGCCATGGAGATTCTTCGGTGGGCGAAAAAACATTTGTTATCCCTATCAGCAGTCCACCTAAAAGGGGATCTAAACAGGGTAGCGGACTTCCTAAGCAGAAACGCTATTCGGGAAGCGGAATGGTCTCTAAACCCGGAGGTATTCACAATGATTGCCGGAAAATGAGGTAGACTTGTTCGCCTCAAGGGTGAACGCCCAGGTTCCCCAGTTCTTTTCCCTGGACAGTCGCGATGGCTCGCTGGGCACAGATGCGCTAGCTTATCCATGGGAATTTCGTCTTTGTTATGCTTTCCCCCCATTTCAGTTAATCCCGTTAATTTTAAGAAAAATTCAGAGGGAGAAGGTGCCAGTTATTCTAATCACGCCCTTTTGGCCAAAAAGGGCTTGGTTTTCGACAGTTCTAGGCCTGGCAATCAAGCCTTGTTGGCGTCTGCCCCTCAGACACGATCTGTTGTTGCAGGGCCCAGTGAACCATCCAGGAGTGGCCAGCCTGGCCCTCACGGCCTGGTTTCTGAAAGGCAGCTCCTTAGGAGCAAGGGGTTTTCCAACCGTTTAATCTCGACCCTTTTAGCAAGTAGGAAAAGGGTTACGAGGGCCATTTATTCTAAGGTCTGGAAGCGTTATAAAACTTGGTGTTTGTCAGCCGCCCAGGTGACAGGGAGCCTTGTCTCCATCTTGGAGTTTTTACAGGATGGAGCAGACAAGGGACTGGCAGTTAGTACCCTGAAGGTGCAGGTAGCAGCCCTGACAGTGTTCTTAGAAAAATCTGTGGCCTCAGATCCGCTGGTGATCAGATTCTTTAGAGCTCTTAAAAGATCTAGGCCAGCTCCTGTTAAGGTTTTTCCTAGATGGGATTTGTCGGTAGTCCTACAGTCTCTAACAAAAGGGCCTTTTGAGCCTCTTGTGGAGGCTTCCCTTAGGTTTCTCACATTAAAAACCGTTTTTCTGATTGCCATTGTCTCTGCACGCAGGATCAGTGAGCTAAATGCTCTGTCAGTTAAAGAACCATATCTTTCCATTTTTCCTGACAGAGTTATTCTTAGAACAGACGCAAAGTTGTTACCGAAGGTAGCTTCAGTGCAGAACCGTATACAGGACATAGTACTGCCAACCTTTTGTGTTAACCCCAAAGGAAATAAGGAGACTTTTTTCCATACTTTGGACGTCAGGAGGACTCTGCTGAGTTATTTAGAAAGGACGGAGTCCTTCAGGCGTTCAGATTCACTGTTTGTACTCTTCTCAGGAAGAAAAAAGGGTTTTCAAGCTTCTAAAGTTACTTTAGCTAGATGGCTGAAATGAGCTATCTCGGAGGCATATTCCCAGGCAGGGTTATCTCCTCCAGCAGAAATTTGTGCACACTCAACCAGGGCTCTGGCGTCTACGTGGGCAGAGAGAGCTGGTGCCACCCCGGAGCAGATCTGCAAGGCGGCGACATGGTCGAGTTTTCACACATTTGTGAAACATTATAGACTGGATCTCACTTCTGCCAGCGATCAGGCGTTTGGCAGAAAGGTCCTGCAAGCTGTTGTCCCGCCCTAAGGGGTAAGTCTCTGTTATCCTCTCAGGTGCTGTCCTGAAAGACGCCTTGGGAAAGACCAAGTTAGACTTACCGGTAACTTGTTTTCCAGAAGTCTTTCAGGACAGCAAGCATCCCGCCCTATGGTATTATATTATGCTACGCTGTGACTAACGTATGTGTTTATGTGTTCCAGCCGGGGCCGGAGGTTCTCTTCTACAACTGATGTGTGGTAGGGAGGCGCCTCCCTTTAAAGTCTGGAGGAAGAAGGTGTTTCCTAACGAGGAGGGTGGAGTCGCTATCTCTCAGGTGCTGTCAGGTGCTGTCCTGAAAGACTTCTGGAAAACAAGTTACCGGTAAGTCTAACTTGGTCTTTCAATAGCCCATGTTCACATCTGATTGTCCTGTCACTTGTAGCAAAACGCTTGTTGCTCAGAAAAGTACATGAGCTGCTTTTCAGGCAGAACTATCGTTTTTGTCCCCATAGACTTCAATAGAAATGCCTGAAAAATGCAATGTGCTTTTTTTTTTTTTTAAGAGTTTTGTTGCACGTTTTCTGCTCAAATAGCAGCTCTCTGTCCTTTATCAGCAGCACTCAGCCCCTTTTTCAGCAGCACTCAGCCCATTTTTCAGCAGCACTCAGCCCATTTTTCAGCAGCACTCAGCCCCTTTTTCAGCAGCACTATGCCCCTTTTTCAGCAGCACTATGCCCCTTTTTCAGCAGCACTATGCCCCTTTTTCAGCAGCACTATGCCCCTTTTTCAGCAGCACTATGCCCCTTTTTCAGCAGCACTATGCCCCTTTTTCAGCAGCACTGTGGCCCTTTTTCAGTAGCTCACTGCCCCTTTTTCAGCAGCTCTCTGCCCCTTTTTCAGCAGCTCTCTGCCCCTTTTTCAGCAGCTCTCTGCCCCTTTTTCAGCAGCACTCTGCCCCTTTTTCAGCAGCACTCTGCCCATTTTTCAGCAACACTCGGCCCCTTTTTCAGCAGCACTCTGTTCCTTTTTCTGCAGCACTCTGTTCCTTTTTCTGCAGCACTCCGCTCCTTTTTCAGCAGCACTCCGCTCCTTTTTCAGCAGCACTCTGCCCCTTTTTCAGCAGCACTCTGCCCCTTTTTCAGCAGCACTCTGCCCCTTTTTCAGCAGCACTCTGCCCCTTTTTCAGCAGCACTCTGCCCCTTTTTCAGCAGCACTCAATTCCTTTTTCAGCAGCAGTCAATTCCTTTTTCAGAAGCACTTGGCTCCTTTTTCAGCAGCACTCGGCTCCTTTTAGCGGAAAGACGCTTGAAAAAAGCTGCAAAAACATGCAATTCTTCGCCAACAAAAATGCTTGAAAACATGGCGCTTAGGTGTAAATGTAGCCTTATAAATAATAGCACATGTTAATAACGATTACATCAAGGTGATCTGATTTATATGTGTAACTAAAAAAATAAAATAAATCAAATCCAAAAAAATCGATAAGACTCTTTTTTTTCCCTTTAAGCAAAGGTACATCATGTAAATCTGCCTGAAGATTCCCTCTAAGGAGCAGCGCTGTAAGGAACGTGCAGTGTATTTACATGCGGTTTATAAAACAGAAAAATAAACGGTTGTTATTGGAATATTCGGACATTCAAATTCCAGAGCGCACAACTCAGAGAGGACGGGGCTGGAAATTTCCACGGTTTCATTAGTCTGTAACGACTCATAAAAATCCTGCCGAGTAATGATATTTTTCCAGATCTCCAGAGTAGCCTTATGAATGATTCAGCACCAGACTCGCTGGAGCAGCCGCTGAAACAGAAGCAGTGTCTTAAAGTGGACCTGTCATCGGTGGGCACAGCCATTGCGTAAAGCTGGCTATAGATGGATCAAAATTCAGGCGGTTCAGCGGGGACCGATCGAACTTCGATCCATCTATGGCCATTCCCGCTTGACAGAAGTCAATGTAATGATCGACTTCTGTCGAAAGGCAATGTTGAAAAATGTATAGTCGATCAGCGGCTGCAGCACTGATCAGTGTATTCTGCCAGTGGAAAAGTCTCAAGAGAAGAGAACAGCAGGGAGGACCTCGCTTGTGTGGGTGGGGGGGGGGATCTGTTCATTTCTTTTTTCGATCATCCCACTTTGGGCAACCTAAGGTTGGCCGGTACATCAAAGAATGCAACCTATTGTATACCGTTCTTAGGAATTGGTGACTGTGACAGACCTAGCTGGGACAGAGGCTGTTGGAGGGGACAGAATGCGAGCCTCTTGCCTTGCGATTATGGGCCCTGGCATTTGGGGGAACGATGCTCTTTGTGAGCTGTATGCCTGGGGTCCCCTGAGGTGGTGTTACTTGGATTCAGATCCATGTCCCCCCCCAAGACACACAGACTCTGGATATGTATTTGCCATATTAGCAATAGACTGAATCACACTGTTGGGACACAAACTGTTAGATGCTAATGTCATCAACTCCAGCCACCTGTCTGTTGTGTAGATGAGTCTAGTCTGGCTTGTAAGAGTATTCCACACATTGTTGTTTGTGCTAATTAACCCTGTGTTTATGGTAATGTGTATTGAAAAGTCAATCAGTGAGCTAGGAGACAAAGTCTAACCCTGAAAAGTCCTATCTCTCAGACAACTAGTCTGGGTCAATGATTAGATAATTAGCTCATACTAATTAGGTTAGGTTTTAGTCTTCTACTGTATTATAAATACTTGTCATTTTGGTTCTAATAAATCAGTCCATGTTGAGCAGCTAAGCAAGTGTCGTCTTGTTTTGTGCTTGTGACCAGTTGAAATATCTGATATCTATATTCAGGCTGGGAGGAAGTGGTGTATGACGAAAGCACTCAATCGGAGTGTGGGATTGGATCCGTCACAGTGACAGCACTATGATATGAGGCACAGAATATGGCAGCTTTGCTCCTAGATGTTTTCACCAAAATTTGAGCAACTCAACTTGCAGGTTGCTTTTAAGTAAAGCAGCAAATTCCTTCTTTTTTTTCTTTGGGTTTGATAGATTTTAGCCAAGTGCTGTCTGAGTTCCCACTAAGGAAATTTATATTCCTATCCTGAAGACACAAGCGGAAATGAGATTAGCTCGTGTATTTATAACAAAAAAAGTTAAACTAATTATACTACAAAAAACGTTTAGGCTGGGTTCACACTAATGCGGATTAGTGTCCCCACATCCAATTTGCGTATCAGAAGATTGTGACCAGCTCTCTATGGAGCCGGTTCACTCTTCTCCGGACCGGCTCCGGTGCGAATTACACAGGAGTCCTGTGCGTATTCAGTTTTGGGTCCGAGTTCAGCCAAACATTCAGGCTAAAATCGGACCTGAAATGGTGAACGGAGACACACTGGACTCCTGCTGTGAGCCGATCCGTTCCTCTGTGTGTCTGAACCCAGCCTTAATGTATTGGACTTTACTGGTACCAAGGAGGACCGACCACACAGATTTATAAAAAATATACATTTTATTACAAAATATTAAAATTATTAATGGTAAAACCATTGAATACAATTTACTGTGTGATGTTGGCCATACTGGCATATATGATCCGAGAGGTCGACTCATTTCGCCTATCAGCTGCCTCGGGACCTCATTATCTTGATAGCAAAGAAAGAGTGGCCTAGCCAAAAGAAAAGGCACAATAATCAACATGAAATATGTAGTGAAACATCATGGTATGATCAACATCTTATGTCTGTCTACAGTATGTCAACTCACGCATTGCTTTAAGCCCCCGTTCACACCTATGCGAATTAGATGTGCGTTTCCCCGCATCTAATTTGCATAGTAGGAGAATGTGACTGGCTCCCTATGGAGCCGATTCACATATCTCCGGGGCGGCTGCGGAGCGCACTGCAGAAAAAACGCGTGTGTCTTTGGCTCAGTTTCAGGGCCGAATTCAATCATAGAATCGGCCCTGATTCGTCCCTGAAATGGGGAACAGGGACGCACAGCGCTCCTGTGCGTTCCGCAGCGGGTTATAGTGAGATCCCGGGCTAAAAGCATCTTCGCTGCATCTTCGCACCACAAACTAAAAACACTATTCAATACATTTTTAATATTCAAAGCAAACTCCTCCATCCATCCATTTTTCCATGCTTTATTTTGTTGAGAAGCATTTCTGCCTGTGCCCATCTTGAGTAAGGGCTGACGATTCATGTAACATTTACTTCCTGCAATCCATCTGCCCTTTGCTCAGGCATGCAGGCAGGAGGCTGTGCTTAGTTAAGAAAAAACCCTCCCTTTCTCCTGAAGACTCCTGAGATGTATGACATCAATTGCCCAGGCAAGAAACCAGGAAGTAACTGAAGAAATATAAAAAAAAAGTTTAAAATACAGTCAGGTCCATAAATATTGGGACAGTGACATAATTTTAAAGTGGAGGGCCACCCTGAAAACGAAAAAATATTAAAAATTACAAAAAAATATAAAAAAAAAAAAAAATGAAAAAAATTTTTTTTTTTTTACTTACCAGAAATGCCTGTTGCTAGGCACTTTCTCCTAATCTTCCTCTTCCTCCTCCGCGGAGATCTTGTGTCTTCTCCCTTCGTCGCGGCGTCTTCTGGGTAATGAGTCGCGCTGTGTTCTGGGAACTGTGTGTTCCAGAACACAGCGCGTCCCATTCAGAAAGCGCTGCGGGACTCGCGCATGCGCAGTAGCTGCGGGACTCGCGCATGCGCAGTAGGAAACGGGCAGTGAAGCCATCAGGCTCCACTGCCTGTTTCCCTTACAACGAATGGCGGCGCCGGGACCCGAGAGCCGAGGGACGGGTCGGCCTCGGGCGGCCGACATCGCGGGCGCCCTGGACAGGTGAGTGTGTTTATTTTTTTTTTAAAACGGACCTCCTCTTTAATCTTTTTGGCTCTATACGCCACCACAATGGTTTTGAAATGAAACAAACAAGATGTACTTTAACTGACTTTCAGCTTTAATTTGAGGGTATTTACATCCAAAGCAGGTGAATGGTGTTTGTATATGTGCCTCCTACTTTTTAAGGGACCAAAAGTAATGGGACAATTGGCTGCTCAGCTGTTCCATGGCCAGGTGTGTGTTATTCCCTCATTATCCCATTTACAAGGAGCAGGTACAAGGTCCAGCATTCATTTTAAGTGTGCTATTTGCATTTGAAATCTGTTGCTCTCACTCTCTATGAGATCCAAAGAGATGTCACTATCAGTGAACAAATCCATCATTAGGCTAAAAAAAAAAAAAAAAACCCATCAGAGAGATAGCAAAAACATTAGGTGTGGCCAAATCAACTGTTTGGAACATGCTTAAAAAAAAAGAATTCAGCGGTGAGCTCAGCAACACCAAAAGACCCGGAAGACAATGGAAAACAACTGTGGTGGGCTGACCAAAGAATTCTTTCCCTGGTGAAGAAAACACCCTTCACAACCATTGGCCAGATCAAGAACACTCTCCAGGATGTAGGTGTATGTGTGTCAAAGTCCACAATCAAGAGAAGACTTCACCAGAGTGAATACAGAGGGTTCACCACAAGATGTAAACCATTGGTGAACCTCAAAAACAGGAAGGCCAGATTAGAGTTTGCCAAACAACATCTAAAAAAGCCTTCACAGTTCTGGAACAACATCCTATGGACAGGTGAGACCAAGATCAACATGTACCAGAGTGATGGGAAGAGAAGAGTATAGAGAAGGAAAGGAACTGCTCATGATCCAAAGCATACCACCTCATCAGTGAAGCATGGTGGTGGTAGTGTCATGGCGTGGGCGTGTATGGCTGCCAACGAAACTGGTTCTCTTGTATTTTTTGATGATGCGACTGTTGACAAAAGCAGCAGGATGAATTCTGAAGTGTTTCGGGCAATATTATCTGCTCATATTCAGGAAAATGCTTTAGAACTCATTGGATGGCAATTCACAGTGCAGATGGACAATGACCCGAAGCATACTGCGAAAGCAATCAAAGAGTTTTTTTAGAGAAAGAAGTGGAATGCTATGCAATGGCCAAGTCAATCACCTGACCTGAATCCGATTGAGCTTGCATTTCACTTGCTGAAGACAAACCAGAAGGGAAAATGCCCCAAGAACAAGCAGGAACTGAAGACAGTTGCAGTAGAGGCCTGGCAGAGCATCACCAGGGGTGAAACCCAGTGTTTGGTGATGTCTATGCATTCCAGACTTCAGGCTGTAATTGACTGCAAAGGATTTGCAACCAAGTATTAAAAAGTGAAAGTTTGATGGATGATTGTTAATCTGTCCCATTACTTTTGGTCCCTTAAAAAGTGGGAAGCACATATACAAACTGTTGTAATTCCTACACTGTTTATCTGATTTGAATGTAAATACCCTAAATTAAAGCTGAAAGTCTGCAGTTAACGCTCATCTTGTTCTTTTCATTTACAAATACATTGTGGTGGTGTATAGAGCCAAAACGTTTAGAATTGTGTCGATGTCCCAATATTTATGGACCTGACTGTAAGTAAATATGATATACTTTCGTATCTATTTAATAATGGTAGCAGCATGAGGATTAAAAATAAGCAATGCTAATTTGGAGAGTGAATTTCCACTTTAAAAGTATAGCCTGGAGATGGGAATGTGTTTAGGACTATTCTGTGGTTAAGTGGTGCGGCAGCTATAGAGTTTTGATGGTGTGGAAAATATGACAATCAGACTTATATATAAACAATATAGATTAATAAACTAACAAAAGTTATTCATCCTGTCAAACTGCACTTACATTTTTTCAGTATGAATTGGGTCAAAAATGAATGTTTTCAGGCTAATTTCTCTCCAGGTTGAATGCTTTTCAATTTATACAGAATAGCGTGAATTAGGAAAATACTGTATTATGGCCTCTAGATGGAGCTGATGATCATAGGAAATATTTTCTGATTAACGCTATTTTGTTTGAATGAAAAACATTAGGCATGGAAAGAAGAAGAGAACATAGGTAGCCTCTGCTGACCTTAATGCCAGTGATGGCCCTCCCATAGGGGGTGCAGGGGCACTGCCCCCCCCCCCCAAAGCTCCTCATCATGAAAAAAACAAAAAACAGAAAATGTAAAAAAATATAATAATGGCCCTTTAAGTGTGTGCGGGATGCCGGACACACAGGTGTATGGGAAGAATGACGTACTGCTACCATTGAAAAAAAAATGGGAAAAGAAATAATGGCCCTTCAAGTGTGTGCAGGGCGCCGGACACACAGCTGCTATGGGAAGCATGACATGTTTGCAATCACGTGATTGCACACCAGAAGCTTTATTGGCTTTCTTTAGAAAGTCATTGGAGTGCAGAGCTCTGTGCCCAGAACACTCTCTCTATAGCATTGTTTCTGCTGTGGTGTGTGATTGGTGGGTCCTGTGCCTTCACTTCCAGTTTCTCTGACTCATCCCGGCTGGTCTGAAGGTGCATGACAGGCGACTTGCTGTGAGAGCTGTAAATACGAGGGGGGACATCTACTGTAAAGGGGGACTCTGATAATAGACATCTAATGTAAAAGGGGACTCTGATGGTGACATCTGATGTAAAGGAGGGCTCTGATGGGGACATCTGATGTAAAGGAGTACTCTGATGGGGACATCTGATGTAAAGGAGTACTCTGATGGGGACATCTGATGTAAAGGAGTACTCTGATGGGGATATCTAATGTAAAGGGGGACTCTGATGGTGACATCTAATGTAAAGGGGGACTCTGATGGGGACATCTAATGTAAAGGGGGACTCTGATGGGGACATCTGATATTAAGGGGGTCTCTGATGGTGACAACTGATGTAAAGGAGGACTCTGATGGGGACAACTAATGTAAGGGGGGCTCTGATGGTGACATCTGATCTAAAGAGGGACTCTGATGGGTACATCTAATGTAAAGGGGTGACTCTGATGGGCACATCTAATGTAAAGGGGGACTCTGATGGGGACATCTAATGTAAAGGGGAACTCTGATAAGGACACCTGATTTATAGGGGGATGATGATGGGGACACCTATTGTAAATGGGGGCTCTGATTGGTACACCTGATGTAAAGGGGGCCATCTGATGTAATGAGGGACTCTGATGGGCACATCTAATGTAAAGAGGGACTCTGATGGGCACATCTAATGTAAAGAGGGACTCTGATGGGGACATCTAATGTAAAGGTGGACTCTGATGGTGACATCTGATATAAAAGGGGGCTCTGATGAGGACATCTTATGTAAAATGGGTTTATTTTCTTTTACTTGAAATGTGGATGTGATTGGCCTACTGTGATGGGCACAATGAGGCTGAAATTGATTGGCATAGTTTTATCTAGCAGTAATTGGCTATTTACAGTCCTGCATTACTAACAGTTAAATTTTTCAGTTTGTTTGTCTAAAAACATTTGGATCACCAGCCGCCACTGGTCAGTGCACATTGAGAATATGCCACTGTCCCGAGCTGGGGGCAGATACAATCTTGTAGTGGGCCTGATGTGGCCTGCCGGCCTTAGTCTGGTGACCCCTGTTGTAAGGGAAACTAGGTTAGTTTTTGGAAGAGGGGATAGCTACAACATTCATATTATATTTCAGTGTTTCTTGTGCTGGACGCTGCCAGATTCTCCTTGTACTGAGAACAAACATACAGTATCATCAGGACATGCCCGCTCATGTCACCGTTTAGCAGCTACATCGATGTATTCTTACTTTGTATCGTGATACAATCAGTTAAAAAATCTAAGCAGAATTCAGCGCTCAGCATGTGTGAATAGAAAGATAATATTGACTTGTAGTTTGTAGCTGGGATGGGCGAGGAACGGAGTAGTAGAAGTGAGGGGGGATAGTAAGGAGATGATGTCCCTGTCCTCTCTCTCACCTCCCCCTGCAGAGCAGACATCCATTACTATATCTGTGATTACAATGGGTGCGTCTGCTGAACGCCTCAGCCTTCTACTCACTCTTAAACACAGAAAAGCTGATTTGTGTCTCTGCATAAGGCCCCTTTCACATGGGCGATCTGACCGCCTGTCCGTTTTTCAGGCGGACCTGATCGGACCCTCCAGTCTCTTCTATGGAGTGGCAGAGGTCGGTGGACAAATGTCCCCTGACACCCACCGCCATCCGATCCTGTCCGCCAAAAACAAACAGATGGTGGTCTTATTCCCCATCTGTCCATCGAATCGGATGGAAACAGACAGGCAGTGCGTTTCCATCCGATTGCCCCATAGAGGGGAGTGGGACTGTGTACGTGTCCACTCTGCTATGTAAATGCTCACCCAGTCCCTGCTTTACTTACCTCCTTCAACCCTGAGCTTTCCACGCTCCTGCAAACCACTACAATGGTCCAGGGATTTGAAATCCCTGCTGCTTTCTCTCTGTCCAGTGCTGCCAGTACAGACCAGATGGATTTTAACTGGTCAGCACCATCACACGGATGGCACTGACCAGTTGGAATCCATTTGGTCCATACTACTGCCGTGGTGCCCTTGTATCTCACAGGTGGAGGAGGGCAATGGCTTTGGTTGGTAACCTGAATAGAACTGGAATAGGCACACTTCTGGTTTATAAGTTTGGATTGCTGTTGGTTGAGAAATAGATGAATAAACTGCAGCAGAAAACAAAACAGACTGTAGCACCTGTACAAAAAAGTCTGTGCTACAGGTGAAACAATCTTCCAGGCAGTCCAATCTTCATGGAACCCACACGGACATGTCTTCAACCTTAGACAACCCAAATGGTCCACCAATGTATGCACTTGGGACTTGCTGCCCTCTTCAGTTGGGGGGGAAACCAGAACTAGAAGCAAAGGAAGAAGGCGCACCAGCCTAGTGCATTACTGTATAAATCTTTAATAAGTATTTTGAAACTAAAAACATACTCACAAAAGGAGAAATATCAGGGTAATATAAACAACAAATCACCACCAGACACACAATCATCAGGTAGAGTTTAGCTGATGCGTTTCGAGGGACATGCCCTCTTCCTCAATCGATCAGATCTATCTGTTGTTTCACACCGGGGTCCCATGCTTGATTCATGTTCATCTGGACAACCATATCAGCATTCCCCAGAAATGTGCCCCTGGTCTTTTACTGTCCTTGACTTTAGATGCTCTCACACCACCCCTGCTGGTACTGAGTGAACAGTGCTGTCAGACACTTCCTCTGAGGTCATGTCCAGTAATGCAATTCTAACTTGCTCAGTGCATTTGGGAATTGTCTGAGCAAAGACCTCTCGGAGTATCTCTTCCTTTGCTTCCGCATCTCTGATGTCAGTCCTGACACCTGTTTAAAACCTCTGCCTTTTTCTTCATGATCCCCCTGCCCTGACATTTGCTTGTTTGACAATCTTGGTTCTTTATACAATTTTTCCTTTCTGCCTGCTGTCGGCTGTTGCCACTCTAAATGTAACAAAGTACTCTTGGAGTTGACTGCTGCAAAGCCCATCATCCCTTGTGTGGAGCTCCGGTTGGCACCGAGCAGTTCCTCATGCCCTCGTTAGGGCTTACATTTCCCTGGCATCACAGAGGGGCCACTACCCCCATAAAAGAGGGACAAAGAAGAACATTTTGAACTTGCGATAATATAAAAACAACCTTCAATCCATTTTTGTATTAAAATGTATGGGGTTAACATGTAACTCAGTCCATGTAATAACACAAATACTCCACAGCCTTGTGCAAGCTATATTTCCAGTGATTCAAAGCTTATGCAGGGTGTTGTTCTGCTCCCAGGTAAATGTAAAAGAAAAGGGAAGTATGTACTGCTGAAAAACGCTGCATTAATGCATACCCCCCAACCGTCCCGGATTCTGCGGGATTGTCCCGGGCTTTAAACTAAGTCTCAGGGACCCGCAGATCTCAGTAAAATCCCACACTCTGCTGCTTGTCACTTTTGGGCCTAGGAGGTAGAGGCAGAAGAGGCACTGACTCCTTCCAGTGCCAAGCTGCACAGAGAACAAGTGGAGTGAGAGCTCTTTCTGCCTCTGTATTGCTGGGCTGGGAAAATGGAGGAGAAAGACAGACTCCTCTGCTCTGCTGTGCTTCATTTCTGCTCTGGACACAGCCTTCTCCCTGACAGGAGTGATTTTTAGCAGGTATAAGAAAGGAGTGTCACGCGTTATGTTCTTCAAGAATGAGAGAGAGCGACAACTCACAATTCCACCTTGTCTCCCTCTCATCACTCTCGACCCCCAATGGATCAAGGGCAGTAAAGTAAATGGGGGCTTTGTTTCCACATGGGGGAAATATGTACTGGAAAGAGAGCAGTGTGTGTGGGGGACTGGAGTGGGTGATCTCTACAGAAGAGAGCAATCAGTAAATTCTATTAATTTGTGCTGCATCTCAGGTTTCTTCATGGTTTCTAATCAGAATCTATTAAGCCATGCCCAATATTCAATTTAATCCAATCACACCCACTTTTCGGTGATGGTGTTTCTCTCAATTGTCCTTCATTGTTAGGTTCTTAAGTTGGGAGGTATCATTAAAGTGTTTGTTAAAAGGGGGGGTGGGTAGGCGCTGACATGAGCAGACACTCAGAGAGGGGAGGGGGGAGAGGATGGAGGAAAGGACACATGAGACAGAGAGCAGGCTGCCTATGATGGTGGCATGTACTGACTTTGTTGTCAGAGCTAAGCAGCCCTGATATATTGGAGTCAGCGTACGGGGGGGGGGGGGGGGGGGACTGGTACAATCAGACAGGTATTTCAGGTGATACAGGGGGCCAAATAACAGCACAAACACTGTGCTGTATAACATGCTTTAAGGGAACAAGATATTTTTTTTGGGGGGGTTAACAAACTCTTTAACCTAAAAAAAAAAAATATATAGATCCTGTTTCTTTAGAGCAGATTAAACAGCACAGTGCTTGTGCTGTCTAATCTGCTCCTCTCTAAACTGTAAGAAACCTGGATGATCCTGCCACTTCCTGTGTCCCCCTCTCTGTGCTGGCCACGATAATCAGGGCTGCTGAGCCCTGGCTACAGTGGTCAGCTTACCTCCCTCCATCATCCGCAGCTCTCCTCTGTCCCCCTCGCCCTCTCCTCCCTGCCTGTTGTCTATCAGTCACTGCTCTCTGCCTTGAAAAGACCAAGAACTGAACGATCAGTGCTCGTGATTGCACAATTCTCAGGCTTAGACCCAGCAAGGGATGGCTGCAGCATGGAGTTATGTCCATTTGTTTTTTTTAGAGTAACAGAGGGAAAAAAAAGCCTTAAAAAAAACGACTGCAGACACCACAGATTTGGCATTGTCACTTTTGTGCAGCTCGTTATTCTATTCGCTGGAGAGAAAGCTGTATCCGAGGACCTGCAATGCAAGGACCTCCCTGCTTCTACTTTTTTCTTTCTTTGGATCTATGTTTTCTGCACCTCTCTTGCTGCTTCTTCCCCCACCAGTCATCAGCGGGGCAACTCTCGCATGAGGAACAAAAGCCATGTTCCTCTACCAAGATGTCTGCCTCCACACAGAGACACTATGCAGAAGAAGACAATGGTGAAAGATCATCTGCAGGGAGCCTACAGGCAGTATTGATGACTACTCCTTTGCACTCTGCTTGTATTTTTAAAGTGAACCTGTTGCATAGTAACACATTCTGTGGTAGGTCTGGCACTTTTATATTGTTGGATAATGTTATAATCGGGGCTTTCCTTTCAAAGGGAGTATCATACAGATGTTATAGGACTGCAGCAGCCTGGGTCCAAGAAACATCCTTGAAATCTTGGAAGTAGAAACCTCAGTTTACAAGACGATGGCTGGAATTTGATGTTTGCTTTGTGCCACGTAAAGTTTACTATCTTTCATGTTCTTCACATTACCTACATTCTCCTCAGAATTCTAGCTTTGTCCTCTTCCCAGATTACTAGTGCATATCTTTACATAGAACAGTTTCTTGGAAGCTGCTGGTTCTCATTCATAGCAGGCCTCTGACCCCTAGAAAAGTTCCAGGAGACTCTTTTTTTTTTTTCCATCTCCACAAACACCTGCGGGTAGAAGACTGGCTTTGAAATTTATCTCCCTCTCCCTGCTGAACTTCAACACCCCCTTTATCAACACACAGCCTTAGATACCTGGAAACGCTAATGTGGGTTACTGGCCTGAAGGAAGCAATACAACACTATGGTTGGCAAATGAGATATGTCTGTCATAATGCATGAAAAAAAAATTGCTTTTAAGTTGCAACTGCATGGTGTCCGTAAAAGGTACATACAGTCATTGCCAAAAATATTGGCACCCCTGCATTTCTGGCAAATAATGCACCAGTTTAGAAGCAAGAGGGGGGTAGGTTGCGCTATGGAACTTTTAGTACAAAAAAATATAAAATAAATGTAATTTTGGTAAGAGCAGCCTCTATTAATTTCTACCCAACTTGGGTGGAACAATAAGACGAGATAAGAGAGGGAAATAGATTCGGCGCTATACCATTTCTAACTCAAACTAAATGAATAGATGAAGATAGTATGCATAAATTTTCCAGCTCGCTGGTAAATAATTAAAGTAGAAATATAAATTAAAATAGAGGGGTGAAGGTGTAATATTCTAAAACAATATTCCTATGTATGTGTTAATCAATAAATATCAGTACTCCATACATAAATTATATATAAACCATAAATAATTATTTAGGTATACTATTCCTTAAATTCTAATATTAAAGTGCAAGTGCCAGTGAAAAAAACAGGTGTCATTATTCAAATGCATAAAAACAGAATAAGTGTCCAATCATAAAATAAATATAATAAATATCATGTGGTAAAAAGTCAGTGAAAAAAACAAAAATTAAAAATAAATATGTGTGGGTCAATAACACAGGTGAAAAAAAAATATATATAGTGGAACAAATATTATAAAAACTTGATGGAGAAATATAAAAATTAGTATAAAAAATTAGTATATAAAAAATTTATATAAAAAATGAAAAAATATAAAAAAATACATTTGGATAAAATAAAAATAAAATAAAAAGTAAAGATAATGACGAAAAATATAAAGGTGAAAAAATGATGACAAAAAAGTGAAAAAAATATGATGACAAAAAAAGTGGTGAAAAAATAGTGGTGAAAAAATAAGGTGGTGAAAAAATATATCTTCTGTGTATGGGGGAGGAGTGGAGGGGGTGACTTCAATTGCTGCTCCCAGTGCTCGGTGACCACTTATGAAATTTGCTCTCATCAGAGGTATGACCCTGTCCGGGGTGGATCAGCCTTCACAGTATAAGCCACTGTGTCGCTCCCTGGCTTGCCTCTGCTGTGGTGCTGGGGAGTCCCTCGCTCCTCCGTGGGTGTAATGTGCCTCGTTTACATATAACAGGGAAGAGGCATATCCATGGTGTAGTACGTTTAAAATGTAAATTTATGTAATTTTATAATCGCGTTTGTATTGCTGTTTGTTTTTTAAAAGTCCCGCTCGGCTTCCTCGCCGTCTGAGCTGAAGGTGTACGCTGTCTGGCCACGCCCTACGCGTTTCGTCATACAGACGTCATCACATTTTTATTTTTATCTTTATTTTTATATTTATTCACTTGCTTTAATTTTCATAATCAATAGTGGTTTTACGGTGTAGTCCCAGATATAGAGGTGTAATGTCCAATCCTTTCTTTGGTAGTAAATCAACTGGCTCAACGCAGGCGCAATACTATACCTCCTGTGCAGCCCTGTATTAGTTGTATTTATGCTAAATGATGGCATTCCCCTAATAAACATGGCGGCGAAGTTCCGCGCATGCGCGATTGGCACATTACACCCTATATAAACGAAAAGGTGTATGAAGATGGCCACTCCGGATGACGTCTGTATGACGAAACGCGTAGGGCGTGGCCAGACAGCGTACACCTTCAGCTCAGACGGCGAGGAAGCCGAGCGGGACTTTTAAAAACAAACAGCAATACAAACGCGATTATATTTGATTGATTGTGAGTAGTTTTATGCTTATTCAAATAAAATTTACATTTTAAACGTACTACACCATGGATATGCCTCTTCCCTGTTATATGTAAACGAGGCACATTACACCCACGGAGGAGCGAGGGACTCCCCAGCACCACAGCAGAGGCAAGCCAGGGAGCGACACAGTGGCTTATACTGTGAAGGCTGATCCACCCCGGACGGGGTCATACCTCTGGTGAGAGCAAATTTCATAAGTGGTCACCGAGCACTGGGAGCAGCAATTGAAGTCACCCCCTCCACTCCTCCCCCATACACAGAAGATATATTTTTTCACCACCTTTTTTTTCACCACTATTTTTTCACCACTTTTTTTGTCATCATATTTTTTTCACTTTTTTGTCATCATTTTTTCACCTTTATATTTTTTGTCATTATCTTTACTTTTTATTTTATCCAAATGTATTTTTTTATATTTTTTCATTTTTTATATTAATTTTTTTTATACTAATTTTTATATTTCTCCATCAAGTTTTTATAATATTTGTTCCACTATATATATATTTTTTTCACCTGTTTTATTGACCCACACATATTTATTTTAAATTTTTGTTTTTTTCACTGACTTTTTACCACATGATATTTATTATATTTATTTTATGATTGGACACTTATTCTGTTTAAATGCACCAGTTTGCCCATAAAATTGTTGCAATTACAAATGTTTAGGCATTCTCATGTTCATTTCTTATGTTTGTATTGGTATGACACAAAAAAAGTGGAGAAACGAAAAGTCCAAACTGATGCATTCAATGCAAAACTCCAAAAATGGACTGGACAAAATGATTGGCACCTTCTCAAAATTGTAAGAAATATTTGCATTCCACGTTTGTGATGCTCCTGTAATTTGTAATTAAACTCACCTGTATCAATTAATAGGTGCTGATGATATAGAAATCACACCGGCAACCAGTTAAAATTATTAATAATTTACTCAACCTTTTCTGTTGTGTGTCCCTGTGTGCCACACGGAGCATGGACAAGAGAGAGAGCAGCAAAGAAATGGGAACAAAAATTGTGGAAAAGCATGGACAATCTCAAGGTTACAATTCCATCTCCAGAGATCTAAATGTTCCTGTGTGCCTTTGTCCAACATTGTCAAGAAGTTTACAGCCCATGGCACTGTAGCTAATCTCCCTGGACGTGGACAAAAACGAGAAAAATTGATCAAAAAGATTGCAACGAAAGATTGTTAAAATGCTCTATAAAGAACTTCAAGCAACTTCCAGACAAATTCAAGCTGACCTTCAGGCACGCACTATACGTCACCATCTGAATGAAAAGGGATGCTATGGTAGGAGACCCAGGAGGAAAAAAAACACATTAGAGTTTGCCAAAAGTTACCTGAGGAAGCCAAAATCCTTTTGGGAGAATGTGCTATGGACAGACGAAACACAGTAACAGCTTTTTGGTAAGCCCGTCGTTCTACTGTTTTCAGAAAAAGAAATGAGGCCTTTAAAGAAAAGAATACAGTCCCTACAGTCAAACAAGGTGAAGGTTTACTGATCTTTTGGGGTTGCTTTGCTGCTTCAGGCACTGGATGTCTTGACTTTGTGCATGGCATTATAAAATGTGAAGACTGCCAAAGAATTCTGGGGTGCAATTTAAAGCCCCGTGTCAGAAAGTTGGGTCTCTGTCAGAGGTCTTACAGCAGTACAATGACTGAAAGCACACATCAAAAAGCACCCAGAAATGGTTTAAGAAAAAGCACTGGAGAGTACTGGACAGCAATGAGTCCAGATCTAAATTCCTTAGACCAGTGGTCATCAAGCCTGTCCTCAGGGCCCACTAACAGGCCAGGTTTTATGTATTACCTTGGGGAGATGCAGACTAGAATACTGCAATCACTGAGCAGCAAATGATATCACCTGTGATGTATTTCAGTTATCTTGCAAACCCGGCCTGTTAGTGGGCCCTGAGGACAGGGGTGGTGACCACTGCCTTAGAGCACCTGTGGAGAGATCTCAAAACAGAAGTTGGGAAAAAGAATCCTTCCAATCTGAGATACCTGGCGCAGCTGGTGAAAGGAGAGTGGTCCAAAATTCCATTAGAGAAGTGTAAGAAACTCATTGATTGTTACAGGAAGCAATTCATTTAAGTTATTTTTTCCAAGGGGTGTGCTACCAAATGTTGAATTGAAGGTGCCAATAATTTAGTCCAGTCCATTTTTGGAGTTTTGAGTGGAATGTGCCAGATTTGGCTTTTTGTTTCTCTACTTTTTTGTGTCATACCAATACAAACAAAATAAATAAACATGAGAATGCCTAAACATTTGTTATTGCAAAAATTTTCTGGACAAAGTGGTGCATTATCTGATAGAAATGCAGGGGTGCCAATATTTTTGACCATGACTGCATCAGTTGAAAATTTTGTTCTGAAAATGGTCAGTCCACCAAATGAGTATGGTAATGATTAAGCACAAGATGTATGTGTGAAACGCGTCTACGTGACCACAGTTTTCTGTCTCTGGTGTTCTTTGTGAAGCAAAATAAATAGCAATTGGAAGTTCTTGATGTGTAGCCATTTATTTCTTCTTTCCACCAAATGAATATCTTTTAGATTTTGGTAGTTGCTAGAGAGCTAATTTAACCAGACGTCTTCTACCTCTTGACGGCTCTATTGTCTCCATGCTGAGTTCCTGGGTCTGCACACCAGCTGTGCTCATTTTGAGGAGCTCCTATCATCCCTGATAAATGTAGATTGATGATATGTTTCACTATTGTCACAATTGTCCAAATTGTCTTGGTATGCTGATGCCTTAAGAGTTCCGTTCACTGGAAATAAGGGGTCAATCCACCAAATGATTTGGACCAGTGCACAAAGCAAAGTCCGTAAAGACATGGATGAGCAAGTTTGGGGTGGAGGAACTTGACTGGCCTGACCTCAACCTGATAACACCTTTGAATTAGAGCGGAGACTGCAAGCCAGGCCTTCTCGTCTACATCACTGCCTGACCTCACAAATGCGCTTCTGGAAGAATAGCCAAACAATTCCCATAGACACACTCCTAAACCTTGTGGACAGCCTTCCCAGAAGAGTTGAAGCTGTTATTGCGGCAAAGGGTGGGCCAACTCAATATTGAACCCTACGGACTAAGACTGGGATGCCATTAAAGTTCACGTGCGTGTAAATTATTTTTGGTAATATAGTGTATATTACGAACAATGTAACAGGAGGGGCTGGAATACACAAAGGTGGGCGAGAAAACCCAAAACACCCAGATAGACAGAAACTGAGTCTGTATTTATGGCAAGAAGATCTCACTGTTGAAGTATCTAAGACATAGAAGATGCCAGGAGTCAACTCTGACCACTAATAACAAAAATGTCTTGGATGGTATCCCTTTTGGAGACTCAGCAGCAGACCTGGATTAAGAAGACATTGGCCCTGGTTAGGATGGCAACTTTGGGCCCTTTTGACCCCTTTCTCACTGCCGGCGTTTTTCAGGCACTACAGCGCTGAAAAAAGAGGCTCCTTTCACACTGGATCGGTGCGCTGGCAGAGCGTCAGAAAAAATCCTGCCAGCAGCTTCTTTGGAGCAGTGAACTCACCGCTGCTCCCCATTGAAATCAATGATGCAGCACTCTGGCGGCGTTTTGGGGGCAAATTTAACCCCATTTTTGGCCGCTAGCGGGGGGTAAAACCGCCCTGCTATCGGCCGAATAGCACCGCTAAAACGGTGGTAAAGCGGTCCTAAAAATAGCGCCGCTTTACCGCTGACGCCGGTGGCGGCTCGGTGTGAAAGCGGTCTTGAACCACATTCTTTACATACCTGATGCTCTATCATCTGTACTATGCCCTTGTTCTCTGACTGTAAGTACTTCCATTTTCTGTATCACTCTCTTATACAGTTATGGTGCAATCTCTCCCAGTGTGTATGATATACCTCTTTTATACCTTAACGGACTGTAAAATCTTCAACATTCCGCATTGCTTCCTTCTAGCTTTAGTATTAAGATTGTGGCATGTAACTGCTGAACTGGTTTAATCAATTTATTCATGTGTTGCTGCTGTTTTGTTATTTGATATACAGTGAGTAAAATAAGTATTGAACACGTCACCATTTTTCTAGGTAAATATATTTCTATAGGCGCTTTTGACATGACATTTTCACCACGTCGGTAACATCCCATGCAATCCATACATAGAAAGCAGCCAACAAAAATAAGTCCAGAAATAAAGTTGTGTAATAAAATGGAAGGACGCATGGAAAAAGTATTGAACACGCTAACTGAATTGTATTTAATACTTCATACAAAATCGTTTGTTGTGATGACAGCTTATAGACGTCTCCTGTATGGAGAAACTAGTCACATGCGTTGCTCAGGTGTGATTTTGGCCCATTCTTCCACACAGTCTTCAAATCTTGAAGGGTCGGTAGGCCTCTTCTATGAATTCTGATCTTTAGTTCTTCCCATAGATTTTCTGTTGGATTCAAGTCAGGTGATTGGCTGAGCCATTCTAGCAGCTTTTTTTTTTATTCTTTGAACCCAATTGAGAGTTTCCTTGGCTTTGTGTTTGGGATCATTGTCTGTCTTGCTGAAATGTCCACCCTCATTTCTTCTTCATCATCCTGGTAGATGGCAGCAGATTTTTATCAAGAATGTCTTGGTACATTTTTCCATTCATCCTTCCTTCAATGATATGAAATTTGCCATTACCGTATGCTGATAAACAGCCCCACATTGTGATGTTCCCACCTCCACACTTCACTGTTGGTATGGGGGGTGTTTTTGGGGCGATGTGCAGTGCCATTTGACCTCCATACATGGTGTGTATTATCCAAAGAGTTCAGTTTTGGTCTCATCTAACCAGACTATAGTCTCCCGGTATTTCACAGGCTTGTCTAAATGTTGTGCAGCAAACTTTAAACAAGCTTGGTTGTGGTCGGTTTATGGTGAAATTATGTTTTTTCCACTTCCGGATTATAGCCCTAACAGTGCTCACTGGAACATTGAAACCCAATGCTATCAGTATGTTTTGCAACAATAAGATTGCAAAGGTCTTGAGAGAGCTCTTTGCTTTTACCCATCATGAGATGTTTCTTGTGTGACACCTTAGTAATTAGAAACTTTTTTTTATAGGCCATCAGTTGAGACTGAACCAGCTGATGATAATTTGCACTGACAAGGGGCAGGATTGCTTTCTACTTACTGATTGATTTCAGCTGGTGTCTTGGCTTTCTGTGCCTTTTTGCACCTCTCTTTTTTCATGTGTTCAATACTTTTTCCCTTTGTCATTCCATTTTATTACACATAACTTAATTTCTGAACTTATTTGTTTTGGTTTCTTTGTATGGATTGCATGGGTTGTTATAAACATGTGGTGAAAATTATATGTCAATAGCACCTTTAGAAATACATTTACCAAGAAAAATGGTGACAAGTTCAATTCTTATTTTACCCACTGTATATATAGGTAGTCATTATCGAATTTCCCTTTACATACGGGGGTCAGTAAAAACACACACAGGAGGGCACAAATGCCTAGAGCTTTACCATCATCCATTATTGTTGGATCCAAAAGCCAATTGCATACTCACAGACATTGTAAGGAACAGACTTATCAAATTGCAACTCCAGGCGATGTCAACTGACCATGTATAACACAGTCGGAAGGCTAACGTGTTTCGGGGGAGGTGCCCCTTTCTTCAGAGCTCCAAAGAAGGGGGCACAACCCCTGAAACACGTCGCCATTCCAACTGTGTTAAGGCTCTGACACCATTGGATATACTTAGGTCTGAGCGCTGGAGTGTGGATATGGGGGTCAGTGTAGAATACCCCAGTACATTGATGGTCAGTGTAGAATCCCCCATGACATTGGTGGTCAGTGTAAATATAAAATATTACATAGGAACATTTACCCTTGCGACCAGAAAGTGGTAAGTTTCCATCAAGGACAGCAGTTTTGTAGAACTGACTTACAGCAGTATTTTGGAGCTGAAAAGCAGAAGCAATTAGATTACACATCCTATTCTCATCTAGCAGGAACTATCTTGTTGTCAGTTATACACACAGGGCTGTTGATAAGAGGGTACCACCAGACCTCCTGTACGGGGCCTATACCAGCAAGGAGGCACAGGCAGCAGAGTTCATGGAATTTGGGCAGGGAGGTTAAGAGGCACGGCAGGCGGCAATTACTGGAAAAAATACCCTGTATGGCTTTCTCTGCAGCAGCTGAAAGCTGCCTTCACCTCCCTTCAGTTGGCTTTTAGCTGCTGCAGAGAGAGCCATACAGGGGATTGGTTCCAGTAATTGTCCCCCCCCCCCCATGCCACACGATCACCCTCCCTGTGCGCCATACCTTTCACCATGCTGCCCAGACCCCCCCTGTGTGCCCCCCTACCACTTCAGCGCTGCTGGCTTCTACCTCCTTCTTCCCGCTTGCAGCTGCAAGCACTCCATAGAATCCTTCAAGATTGAGACAGGGGGAAGGGATTGCTAAATATGTCATATTTACCAGGCTCTTCCTTTCCTAAATGAACACAATGAGTGATCGGTACTCATCATTCACTGTGTTCATAACTGAAGCATTGTCTGTATGGGACTCCGTGTCTGGTTGTCTGTATGGGATCCCGTGTCTGGTTGTCTGTATGGGATCCCGTGTCTGGTTGTCTGTATGGGATCCCGTGTCTGGTTCTCTGTATGGGATCCCGTGTCTGGTTCTCTGTATGGGGTCCGTTGCCTGTATGGGGTCCCGTGTCAGGCTGTCTGTATGGGGTCCCGTGTCAGGCGTCTGTATGGGGTCCCGTGTCAGGCTGTCTGTATGGGGTCCCGTGTCAGGCTGTCTGTATGGGGTCCCGTGTCAGGCTGTCTGTATGGGGTCCCGTGTCAGGCTGTCTGTATGGGGCCCCGTGTCTGGTTGTCTGTATGGGGCCTGTTGTCTGTATGGGGCCCCGTGTCTGGTTGTCTGTATGGGGCCCGTTGTCTGTATGCGGTCCCGTGTCAGGCTGTCTGTATGGGGCCCTGTGTCTGATTGTCTGTATGGGGCCCATTGTCTGTATGGGGCCCCGTGTCAGGCTGTCTGTATGGGGCCCCGTGTCTGGTTGTCTGTATGGGGCCTGTTGTCTGTATGGGGCCCCCGTGTCTGATTGTCTGTATGGGGCCCATTGTCTGTATGGGGCCCCGTGTCTGGTTGTCTGTATGGGGCCCCGTGTCTGGTTGTCTGTATGGGGCCTGTTGTCTGTATGGGGCCCCCGTGTCTGATTGTCTGTATGGGGCCCATTGTCTGTATGGGGTCCCGTGTCAGGTTGTCTGTATGGGACCCGTTGTCTGTATGGGACCCGTTGTCTGTATGGGGCCCGTTGTCTGTATGGGGCCCGTGTCTGGTTGTCTGTATGGGGCCCCGTGTCAGGTTGTCTGTATGGGACCCGTTGTCTGTATGGGGCCCGTTGTCTGTATGGGGCCCGTGTCTGGTTGTCTGTATGGGGCCCCGTGGTTTCTAACAACAGTCCTGTATACACAGATTGCCATCGAGTCAGAATTGCAGCCAACAATATGTTGTACGAACAAAATGGTAATGACAAACCTTATATTAAAGGTTTATTTGTAAAATCATAAGGTTATACATAGAATTTGACATGTGATAAAAGAAACGTAATTTGTAAATGTGTTACTTACAATAAGAATGTAATATACTTAGGTTAGAATGTGGTTTGCTTTTAGACTATAGGAAAAGTATGCATATAAACATATACGCGTGTGTATACAGTATATAATATATATATATTTACACAGCCTTTCGACCATAGCAGACCAGACTGTAGGAGATCTATGGCAGCCTCTCCTCAGTGCCGCTTCTGTTTGCCAGTAAATGCCGCTGGGAGCCTGGACGATTTGCCAAGTGGATTGGATAACAAATTTCTCCATAAATTATTAATCTACGCTGTTGCCAAAAATATTGGTGCCCTTAATATTTCCTCCCGTTTCCCATTTCATATTTTATGCATTCCTTTCCCCCCTGCGGTGCATTCTGGGAGCAGCACAAGGAGATCCGCTGAGGCATAAAATGTGTCTGAAATAAGGACTATCAGGTTTAGCTATACCAACCAAGCAGATTCCAACTTTTGTCTTTCAGTGCAGGTTACAAATGAAATAGTAGAGACTACTTGCTATAGCTTTTTACT
This sequence comes from Lithobates pipiens, assembly GCF_037356315.1. Lineage (NCBI taxonomy): Eukaryota > Metazoa > Chordata > Amphibia > Anura > Ranidae > Lithobates > Lithobates pipiens. Next base: position 313,136,294 of record NW_027507784.1, on the reverse strand, counting down.
TGTTTGTTGGTCCTCAGCACAGAAAAACTGATGGCAGAACTTGGTGCAAGGAAAGGGGGGGGGGGGGGGGGTTCATCACCAAAAGCAACTGTAGATTATAAAAAAAAAGTTTCAGGCTAGTCCTAACTCTTAACCCCTTTAACCGCTTCAGCCCCGGAAGACTTTACCCCCTTCCTGACCAGAGCACTTTTTGTGATTCGGCACTGCGTCGCTTTAACTGACAATTGCACGGTCGTGCGACGTTGCACCCAAAACAAATTGACCTCCTTCCCCCCCCCACAAATAGAGCTTTCTTTTAGTGGTATTTGATCACCTCTACAGTTTTTATTTTTTGCGCTACAAACAAAAAATAGCGGCAATTTTGACAAAAAGCTTTTTTTTTTTACTTTTTGCTATAATAAATATCCTCCAAAAATATATATAAAAAAAATGTCTTCCTCAGTTTAGGCCGATATATATTTTTCTACATAATTTTTGATAAAAAAAAATTGCAATAAGCATATATTGATTGGTTTGCACAAAAGGTTTAGCGTTTACAAAATAGGGGATAGTTTTATGGCATTTTTATTATTCTTTTTTTTTTATTAGTAATGGCGGCGATCAGCGATTTTTATCAGGACTGCGACATTATGGTGGACACATCGGACACTTTTGACACCATTTTGGGACCATTGTCATTTATACAGCGATCAGTGCTATAAAAATGCACTGATTGCTGTGTAAATGACACTGGCAGTGAAGGAGTTAACCACTAGGGAGCGGTGAAGGGGTTAAGTGTGTCCTAGGGAGTGATTCTAACTGGGGGGAGTGGGCTACTAGTCACATGACAGCGATCACTGCTCCCGATGACAGGGAGCAGTAGATCTCTGTCATGACACAAGCCAGAATGGGGAAATGCCTTGTTTACATAGGCACGTCCCCGTTCGGAGGCTCCGTAACACGATTGCCGGGAGACTGGCAGACATCGAGTCCCGCGGGCATGGTCACGCTGTGCGCGGCAGGCGTGTGCGCCTGCTATCCCCGCCTCTTAAAGGGGAAGTACAGGTACGCCCATGTGCCCAATGCTGCCATTGTGCCAATGTATATCGGCGTGCAGCGGTCGGCAAGTGGTTAATCAAACCCAAAAATATAATTTAACTCCTAAATTAACCCTAATCCAGTCACAAATATGGACAATGAAAACCAACCTGAAACTGAAAAGTTACCTTTAAGACTTAATAGGTGAGATTTACGAAAACTGACAATCTGGGGCAGCTGTAGCCAATCAGCTTCTAACTTCAGCTTGTTCAATTAAGCTTTGACCATAAAACCTGCAAGCTGCTTGCCATCTCTACAGAGTTGCACCAGATATTTTCACTCTCCGGCTTTAGTAAATAACCCCCAAAGTGTAATAAAACCCATATCATTAAAGTAGTTATAAACCCTTGCATATATATACCCAGTAAAGTGGCTGGCCTCAGGTGATATGCAGAGATAAAACAAATCCTCCTAAATAAGTTGTACCTGTTTATCTGCTTTATTCTCTACAGCAGTTGAAGGTCCAGAATTTGTAAATATTGTCTGAGATATTAATAAACGGGGGGGCGGAGAGCTGATGTTATACTCTGCGGAGCTCGATGAGGAGGGCTCTGAGAGCTGATTGAATGGATGGAAACACACCCCTTCACACAGCACACAGGAACAGAGCTGAGGCTGTCAATCAGCTGGAGGTCCTTCCCTTATCAACTTTTTTCTCTTGGTTTCAGGAAAAGTTCTCAGAAGTGACTCATCCTGATAGCAAAAGAGTGAAGCAGCAGATAGAAATTACACTTAGTGCTCCTAATTGAGACAAGTACACACTATAAAGGGATGTGCGTTGTTCATATTTCATGTCTGAGGTTTACACCCACTTTAAACACTATGAATAAATGGTGTATTTATGTATTAGATAATGTTCATACTCACTCAGTCACTATGGGATTTTTTTTTTGTTCTCTATCTCCCTCTTCTGTCCATGTGCCCACTCCCTCCTTTCTCCTTCATGCCCACTAACCAACTAAACACAATTGGAGTGGGATATTCCATCTTAATTGATGGAGGCTTCACCTCCCTGTTATTCTAAGACATGGGCTGGAGGGGCCCACACCATTTTATTTCCAAAAAATAATAAAGATTTACTTTCAAATATATATTTGTATGAGAATTTAAATCAGTTTATTGATATTATTTATTTATTTTTACTCGGTATCCCAAAGGCTGTTTTTTATTTATGTATTTTTTTATTTTATTAGCTAGAAGCTCCTCTTGCTTATGTTTCCCTGCAAACTGAAAAAAGTACATTGATTAAAGAAAAAATTTACTTAGATGATTTTTTTTTTATATTAACCACTTCAATACAGGGCACTTAAACACCTTCCTGCCCAGACCAATTTTGAGCTTTCAGCGCTGTCGCACTTTGAATGACAATTGCGCGGTCATGCTACACTGTACCCAAATGACATTTTTATCATTTTTTTCCCACAAATAGAGCTTTCTTTTGGTGGTATTTGATCACCTCTACGGTTTTTATTTTTTGCGCTACAAATAAAAAAATACCGAAAATTTTGAAAAAAAAAATGTTTTTTTTTGTTTCAGTTTCAAAACTTTGTAAATAAGTACGTTTTCTCCTTCACTGATGGGCACTGATGGGGCTACACTGATGGGCACTGATAAGGTGGCACTGATGGGCACCAATGTGGCACCAATGAAGTGGCACTGATAGGCGGCACTGATGGGCGACACGGATGGGCAACACGGACGGACACTGATAGGTGGCACAAATTGGCACTGATAGCTGGCACGGATGGGCGGCACGGATGGGCATGGATAGGCGGCACAGGTGGGCATGGATAGGCGGCACAGGTGGGTATGGATAGGCGGCACAGGTGGGCATAGATAGGCGGCACAGGTGGGCATGGATAGGCGGCACAGGTGGGCACTCATAGGCGGCACAGGTGGGCACTCATAGGCGGCACAGGTGGGCACTCAGGCGGCACAGGTGGGCACTCATAGGCGGCACAGGTGGGCACTCATAGGCGGCATCGGTGTTATAGTAATGGATGCCAATCAGTGCCAAACAATAATGCATGCCAATCAGTGATGCCCATTGTGGGCACTGATTGGCACCCATTGTGCTGACTGGCATCCCTGGTGGTCTAGGGAGGATTATGGATTTTATTACCTTTTCCCTGGTGGTCTAGTGGTGTCCCTGGTGGTCCAGTGTGGGCATCCTCGGGGGGGGCTGTGCTGATAATCGATCAGCACAGACCCCCCCTGTCAGAGGAGCAGCCGATCGGCTCTCCTCTACTCGCGTCTGACAGACGCGAGTGAGGGAAAACCGATCACCGGCTCTTCCCATTTACACTGTGATCAGCCGTGATTGGACACGGCTGATCACATGGTAAAGAGTCTCCGTCGGAGACTCTTTACCGAGATCGTAGTTGCCGGGTGTCAGACTGACACCCCGCAACAACGATCGCCGCGATGCGGGCCCCCGGGGGCGCGCAGCGGCTCATAATCCTAATCACGTCATATGACGTCCGGTTAGGATTATGAAACCACTTTGCCGCCGTCAATTCCCTATAGGGCGGGCGGCAAGTGGTTAACCACTTCCCGCCCATGGCCGTCATATGACGTCCTGGACTTTCAGTGGGAATATCTGAATGATGCTAGCAGCCACAGGCATCAATCCTTTTTTTCAGCCGGCGATTCTGTGCACCATAAGAACAATCATAGAGGCTTGATCGTTCTTACAGGCGACGGGAGGGGACACACCCCCCCCTCCCGCCGCCTTCTGGTGCTTCTCCGGGCTCTCCCGTGCCATCAGGGACCCGGAGAAAGAATCGTCCGGTGCCGGAGGATGACGATAGAGATTTCCGGTGACCAGATGGATGCCAGTCATCTCTATGACCATCGGAGGCCCGAGCGCAATGTTATGACGTCACGCCCGGGTTCCCGGATGTAAACAAAGCTGCGATCGCGGCTGTCAGCATGGGATGGGTGAATTTTTTTTTCACGATCTCATGCTTTCCAGCTTGGAGGAGAGATGTGGGGTCTTACTGACCCCATATCTCTCCATAAAGAGGACCTGTCACATAGATTCCTATTACAAGGGATGTTTACATTGTTTGTAATAGGAATAAAAGTGATCAAAAAAAAAAAGTTGTAAAGATAAAAAAATTTGAATTTTAAAACGCCCCTGTCCCCAGTTGCTCGCGCTCAGAAGCGAACGCACATATTAGCCCCGCCCACATATGTAAACGCCATTCAAACTACACATGTGAGGTATCGTCACGTGCGTTAGAGCGCAAGCAACAATTATAGCTCCAGACCTCCTCTGTAACTCTCAATATGTAACCTGTAAAAAATGTTAAAGCGTCGCCTATGGAGATTTTTAAGTACTGAAGTTTTGCGTCATTCCATGAGTGTGCGCAATTTTAAAGCGTGACATGTTAGGTAGCTATTTACTCGGCGTAACATCATCTTTCACATTATACAAAAAAAATTGCCTAACTTTACTGTTTTGTTATTTTATAAATCGTGAAACGTTTTATTTCCAAAAAAATTGCGTTTGAAAAATTGTTGCGCAAATACTGTGCAAGATAAAAAGTTGCAGTTGCAATGACTGCCATTTTATTCCCTAGGGTGTCTGCTAAAAAAATATATAATGTTTGGGGGTTCTGAGTAATTTTATAGCAAACAAATTATGATTTTTACGTGTAGGAGAGGAGTGCGAGAATAGGCCCAGTATTGATGTGGTTAAGATAAGTACAGTGCTATCACCCCCATACAGACAAAGAAGGGATAATGTAAATTAAACAGTGTGTGTTTAGTATCACTTTAAGAATGAAGCTAAAAGCCTTCTATCCCTTTCCTTAACCCCCCTGGCGGTATTCCCGAGTCTGGCTCGTGGTGGAATTTTTATATCAAAAGCGGTAACCCCCGAGCCAGACTCGGGACCGCATCGCTGGATCCAGGAGGACGTTTACTTACCTTCTCCCTCGGATCCAGCGACGTCCCCGCGATGTACGAGCGAGCCATGTCTCGCTCGATCTATCACGGAGCCGATCTCCGTTCCCTGCGAGTGTTGCGACGCACGGGGACGGAGATCGGCGCCAAATTCAAAAAGTGAAACACACAGTATACATACAGTATAATGTAATCTTACAGATTACATTGCTGTATGTAATTATTTCACATCCCCTTTGTCCCTAGTGGTCTGCCCAGTGTCCTGCATGCAGTTTTATATAATAAAAACTGTTCTTTATGCCTGGAAACTGGAGATTGTCCATAGCAACCAAAACTGTCCCTTTACATCCAAAGTGGTTTTAGACCAGCTAGAAAACAGCGATAATAAATTGTAATCACTCGCAGAATTGAGGGATAGCGATTTGTGGAGAGATCTGTCATCAAATACTGAAAAGTAACGACAGTGTCAATTCTGCAACTAAGCAAATTTCAGTGTTTTTGATTTGATTACATTATTGAATCATTTTTATTATTGTTATATTATTATTTGGTACAATTATTTATAATTATTTATTATATTATAATTTATGATTTCATTTTTCAAACTTTATCATACCCGGGATGTCTGCTAGACTCTGGTTTGGACAGATTTAAGTGAGTTATTGCTAAGAATTACAGGACTACAATATAAAACGCCAAATTTTCATGCAAAATAATTGTACTGCTTTTAGCACCTAAAATCCGAAAATAATCGTACCGCCAGGGAGGTTAAACTCGAACTTAACTTCAAACACGTATCTTTTCCTTTCCAGAAGTATCAGGCCAACCTGAGCTGGGTTCTGCTCCAGATTTGCCAGGCCTCTATGCCAGCGCCAAAACTGCTTTAAGGGCACATATTCTCACATTATTAATTCCCAACTAGTTACCTCTTGAAGGGTAATGTTACCGTTGACCACTAGTGTATGGGTGGACCTCCCCAAAAAACATCAATGCATGGCCCCTCCTCCACTGACCACCAATGTACGGTAAGTGGGACATGTCACTGACCACCAATGCAAAGGGAAGCTTTGCATAACTTCATTGTATGTAGGTAATACACTCAATGCAAGGGGAAACTTTACAGAGTTTTAATGTGTGTAGTCACTACACTAATGACCACCAGTGTAAGGTGTTACAGCACTCACCATTAAGTTAAAGGGGCTCTGTACTGTCCACAAATGTAAAGGAACTCTATACAGACCACAAATATAAGGGGCAGCATCATCACTGACCACTAGTGTTTGGAGGCACTGCACTGACCACCAATTTAAGGGGAACTTTTCCATTGAGCACCAATGTTAGAGAGTGCTTCGCCACTGACCACTAGTGTAAGGGACCCTTACACTAGTGGTGTCACTTGACCCTTACACTAGTGGTGTCACTTGACCCTTACACTAGTGGTGTAACTTGACCCTTACACTAGTGGTGTCACTTACCAGCAATACAAGGGTATTGTGTTGTAAGAAGGACTCTTCTCTATTAACCACCATTATACACAGGTACCTCTCCAACTTACCATTGTTGTGAAGGGGCACCGCACTGACCACCACTTCTCCCAGAGGTACCGATGAGAAGGAACCAACTTACCACTCGGGACAAGTTTATATAAGATGTATATTTGCTTGTTATTGAAATGTTAATTGCCGTATCATTTTTTTTAAATAACAAATATGTAAAGGGAGCCTTTGGTTGAACTAACCTGACCCCTTCTTCCTTATCCTACTCGAACCTGGCACTTATTTGAGTTGGGAACGCCCGGTGTAATATGTCGGAATGTTGCGTTGTGTTGAGGGTTGGAACGTCCACATAGTTTGTTAGAAATGAAAAACCACACTGCGTTCTTTCTGCTTTATCATGACAAAGAAAGAGGTGAACGTTTTAGTTATAGGTAAAGATTTTACCTGCTGCTCATTTTAAAACGAACCTCTCTCTATGTAATAAGTCCGGAGTTCTGCTTTAAGTCCTGTCCCCCCAGTCAGGATGTAGTTAAGGTTCCACTCCCCGAACACTTGGCTCGATATGGGAAGTGGAATTCCTTGCAGACTGAAAACAACATGACAGAAGATGAAAGGCGGGAGAGCAGCTAATTAAATGTTCTTGCTTACTGTCATTTTACAAGCTATTTTTCAGCAATAACTTTTTTTGGGGGGGAAATGTTGCAGATATTTTTTTTTTCCTTAAACTGAAACCAGATGACAAAGTCACTTTGGTTCTGAGTGGAAGTTTTTATCTAACAGTCTGAATATTTTCATCCTGGGTTTAACCTCATCTCAGCATACACTGCACAATTCCACCTCACCCCAACCAGATCACCCCAACAAGTACTTAACCGCTTGCTTACTGGCCACTTAAACCCCCCTTCTGCCCAGATTAATTTTTAGCTTTCAGCGCTGCTACACTGTACTAAAATTTAATTTTTATTATTTTTTTTCCAAACAAATAGAGCTTTCTTTTGGTGGCATTTAATCACCACTTGGGTTATAATTTTTTGCTAAATTAAACAAAAAAAATACAGAAATTTTTGAAAAAAAAAAGTAAAATTTTGCAAATGGGTAATTTTTCTCCTTCATTGATATTCGCTGATGAGGCTGCACTGATGGGCACTGGTGGGCTGCACTGATAGGCACAGATAAGGCAACACAGATAGGCACTGATGGACACTGATAGGTGGCACTGATGGACATTGGTAGGGGGCACTGATGGCCACTGGTAGGTGGTATTGATAGGCAGCACTGGTGATGAGGCACTGATTGGTGACATTTATAGTTTGCACTGTGGGCACTGATAGGTGACACTGTGGGCACTGATGAGTGGCGCTGGTAGGTGGAGCTGGTGGGCACTGGTAGGTGGCACAGGTGGGCACAGTAGCCTCTACAGAGGCTCTCCACGATCGGGAATAATATCCCTCTCACAGCCAGCGTAAGCAGAAAAAATTGCCGATTACGGCTCTGTTTACATCACGTGATCAGCTGTCATTGTCTGACAGCTGATCACGTGGTAAGGGGTTGGGATTGTTACTCCGATCTGTGATCAGCCAAGTCTCATAGACTCGCTGATCACAGAGCGCGCCACGCACACCCTGCAATCAGCCGAGTCTTATAGACTCGCTGATCACAGAGCGCGCCACACACACCCTGCAGGGGGTGCGCAGGGCGCTCGAGCACGGGAGGATCTATGGACGCCCTTGCGGCGCTGTAACCGTCTTCACCCTTGCAGTGAGTCCCCTTCCCTACTGAAAGGGTTAAAGGGATTGTAAAGGCAGAAGGTTTTTGTTATCTTAATACATTGTATGCATTAAGATCAAAAAAACTTTCTGTGTGCAGCAGCCCCCTTCAGCCCCTCTAATACTGAAATGAGCCTATCTTTATTCAGCGATGTTGCAGGAGTGTCTAAGCTGCCCGGGACACCTCTCCTCATTGGCTGAGATGGCAGCATGGTGGGATTGGCTCCCGCTGCTGTCAATCAAAATAATTCAGCCAATCAGGAGAGGGGACGGGACCGGGTCGCTGGTCTGTGTCTGAATGGACAGAGGGGGCTGTGACTCAGCTCGGGTGGGTGCCCCCATAGCAAGCTGCTTGCTGTGGGGGCACTCAACAGCAGGGAGGGGTCAGGAGCACAGAAAGGGACACGAGAAGAGGAGGATCAGAGCTGCTCCATGCAAAACCAACTTTATAGAGAAGGTAAGTATAACATATTTATAAAAAAAAAAAAAATTTGGGAATTCTGAATATATTAAAGCTGAACAGGAAGTTAGTTCCACATTAATGTTCAGCCTCCCCCAAACAAAAGATTGTTTTCTTTTCCCCTATTTTTTTTTAGCCCAGCCCCCTGACACTATTCCAGCCTATGCCAGAATGTCATGTACTTTTTCCGTGTCAGCTTCTTAGGAGAATTAGATCACATCCTTCAAGAGGCTGCAGGATCGGCACATAATGCACCTGGGGGGGGGGGGGTGTCCGGAAGGGGGTTGGGCCGGCGCTTCATCAGGGCACCCGGATAAGGCAGTTAGCTGATACGGACCAAGATGGCAGTGCAGGACCTGATGTGTGGCACCCAAATAGCGGATCGCAGCGGGGCAATGATGGATTCACTGTACGGGTGAGTATGTGCTTTGAGGAGCACTGCTGGTAAGTGGGAATAAAACAGGAGGAGGGGAATTGAGTACGGCTTTAAGGCCAGGAAACCAACATTTTCAGAAGAGCTCATCAGTAAAAGTTTCCATATTTCTATCTCTACTGGATTTATTTAAAGCCTGTGCAGCCACAACTGGCTGCTGAACATGACCATGTCCCCTGTAGATTCACAGCACTTATTCATCATCACTCAGCATCCTTATCAGCATTCTCAGAGCTCTGATGAAGGGGGAGTAGTGTGGCCCCATGTTTGTATATGTTATAAGTTTAGAATAAAATCCTACTTAGTGTAGCACTTCAATTTTTAGACTCTAAACATTGCCTGAGGTTTCTTTGACAATTCCCCGGCATATGGAGGTAGTCTACATAGCACTTTTTGCCCGAGTGGCTCACCACTAGTACAATAGTAACAAAATCCAATTTAAACTCAATTTTGAATCAGAGAAGGATTGGGAGAAAGCGCTGTGGTCAGATGAGACCAAAATTGAGCTCTTTGGCATTACTTTGCCGTGTTTGGAGAAAGAAAAATGCTGACTATGGACCCTAAGAACGCCATCCCTACAGTCAAGTATGGAGGTGGAAACATTATTCTTTGGTGCTGTTTCTCTGCTAAAGGTGCAGGCAGACGTTGTCGCATTGAGGGGCCAATGAACAGGGCCATATATTGTAAAATCTGGAATGAGAACATTCTTTCCTCAGCAAGGCAACAAAGGTGTGGCTCAAGAAGAAGCACATTAAGGTCATGGAGAGACCTAGCCAGTCTCCAGACCTTAATCCTATAGAAAATTTTTGGAGGGAGCTGAAACTTCAAGTTGCCAAGCAACAGCCAAGAAGCCTTAAGGATTTAGAGAAGATCTGCAAAGAACAGTGGACCAAAAACCCTCCTGAGATGTGTGCAAACCTGGTAACCAACTAGAAGAAATGTCTTAGCTCAGTGCTTGCCAACAAGGGTTTCCCCACCAAGTACTAAGTCAAGTTTTGCTTGGGGATCAAATTCCTGTTTTACTCACTGAACTGCAACTCAATTTATAGCATTTGTATCTTGTGTTTTTTCTGGATTTTTGGTTGATATTCTGTCTCTATCATTTAAAATTATAGACCCTTATTTTTTTGTAAGTGGACAAACTTACAAAATCTGCAGGGGATCAAATAATTATTTTTCCCACTGTATTTCATTCAAATAGCTAATCCTCAATACACGTTATACTGTATGGCTATACATTTGTAGACATCCCACCATCACTCCTACCTATGCGGTCAAAGGTATGTGGATACCTTTCCAAATTATTGAGTTTAGGTGTTTAACGTGAAGAGTACTGGTAATGCTACAGCATACAAAGATGTGACACCAGTTTGGGGAAAACCCTTTTCTATATCAGCACGACTGGTTTCAGAAGCTCAGTCCTACTGGACACCTCTGAGATGAATTAGAATGCCAATTTTGAGCCAGGTCTTCTCATCCATTATCAGTACCTGACTTTACAAATGCTATTTTGGCTAAATGAACATACATTCTCACAGACACTCCAAAATCTTGTAGAAAGCCTTCACAGAAGAGTGGAGGGGCAACTCAATATTAAAGGAGACGTGTGGGAAATAAAAATATATACATACTGTACATATTCACCCATATGGCTGCAACATCGGTCCCTCGCCGGCCCTAAGATCGAGAACTGAGTGATCACATGACTACTGATCCCTCAGTTCTTGTGTCTACTCTGAGCAGAGAGCATTGACTGTCAGTCACCGCTCTCTGCTCTGCCCCACCAACGCTCAATGGAGAACCGGGCTGTGGAGGGGGTGGGAGTGACTGGCTCAGCCTCCCAGCGGTGTGTTAAGAGGCTGAGCCAGATGCCAGTTGGGTATCAGGGTGAATCACAAAAGTATTGACGGGATGCTTCCAGCATCTGGATCCACTGTCAGCTGATTCTGGGTCATAGACATGCAAATTTAAGTGCACTCCTGTGATCCACATGAGAAATATGGCCAAACAAGTTTTGGCCATACTTCTCTTTTAAAGGGGAAGTAAACCCTGATGGGTTTACTTCCTCTTTGATTTCCTGCAAAGGTAAAGCATAATGGACTGCATAATGCATCGCATAGTAGCCTATTATGTGTCACTTACCTGACACAGGAGCCAGCGAAGTCACCACTGTCCCCTTGTGTACGGGGCCTCTATCTTCTTGGTGGATCTCGCTGCTCCGGCGCTGTCATTCGACGGAGCCGCAATGACGTCACTCCCGTGCATGCGCGCGGGAGCCGCCACTCGTTAACAGTGGCATGCTCAGTGGTGCCTGTGCTCAGCGGTGCCTGTCTTTTGGCAAATATCTCCTAAACCGTATAGGTTTAGGAGATATTTCTTGGACCTACAGGTAAGCCTTAATCTAGGCTTACCTGTAGGTCAAAGTGGTTTGAAAGGGTTTACAACCACTTTAATGTCCATGGTTTTGGAATGGGAGGTCCAACAAGCTCATGGTCAGGTGGCCACAGACTTTTAGCCATATAGTATTACTAGTCAGATTTGCGCTCTTTGGATCAAGATCCATTTACTGACAATGTTACTTAGATGTCATATGACAAATTAGATCAATTTCTCTACTATGATTTTATTATCTATAACGCAAGGAATTCTGTTTCTTTTTTGTCTTAATTATGGTTGGAAAGCTGTTGCAGATAAGATTTTACTAGTCAGTGGGTGCTGGACATATACCTGGACCCCTCTTGTTTTATTGTAAACAACATGACAGGAAATTACATCATAACCATGTAGTTCCACTAGGGACAAAATTCATTATATAAGAGCGCTACCACAGTGTAGTTGATTTACTAAAACCAGAGATGGCAAAATCTGGTGCAGCTGTGCATTGTAGTCAATCAAGCAGGGGCAGGCCCAGTCCATTAAGGGAGCACAGGCAGCGCCCCCTCTCTCCAGCCACTCCCTCTATGTAGAATGGATAGATTCATGCATTGCATGAATCTATCCATGGCCGCTGCCACCCCCTATTCAGGCGTCCGGCCCCTTTTAGGACGCCTGAATTACAGCAGCGAGGGGGTGTTTTTTTTTTTTAAAGCACCTGATTAGAGCCATAGGCTCTAATAGGCTTCAAAAAAGGTGGACTCAGAGTGCAGAGCATTGTGCTCAGAATCCACCCAGATGTGTTAGAAAAAGCAAATTAATATTTGCTTTTCTAACTCATCTCTCCACCAATCAGGTAGCGCGGGTCTGATACCCAACACCTGATTGGTTGAAAGGACAAGCGCTGCTATTGGATGCCTAAGAGGAAGCAAGAAGACACACACGGAGGACACAGCTCGCCTGCTGCCTGACCCGCCACCAAGATGGGGGAAGGGCCAGTCAGACAGCGGGTGGGGTCACAGTGGCTGCATTTGATAGAGTACAATGGCGGCGTTTGATGGACACAGTTGTGGCATTTGATGGGCACAGTGCTGGCATTTGATGGATCAGTGGCTGCAACTGATGGGCACAGTGGCTGCATTTGATGGCACAGTGGCTGCATTTGATGGCACAGTGGCTGCATTTGATGGCACAGTGTGGCTGCATTTGATGGGCACAGTGGCTGCAATTGATGGGTTTTTATTATCAGTATTTTTCAAACTTTTTCAGTTTGTTTGCACACCACCCCCCCCCCCCCCCCCCCCAAAAAAAAAAAAATTGAGCACCAGTCGTCACTGCAATCAACTTCTAACTTCACTTCGTTCAATTTAACAATAAAACAATTTGACAATAAAACCTGGAAGCTGATTGGTTTCTATGCAGAGCTACACCAGATTTTGCACCCTCCAGTTTTAGTAAATCAACCCCGATATACTATATGAGAAAGGTTGTTGCACCTATGTCTATATAAACAGCATGCTAACAATTATTCAGAGATCCTGTCTCATCCTCCGTCATTTGAATTCCATACCCCTAAGAGGTTTGGATCCCTCCAGGTAAGAACCCCTACATGAAGACTTTTGTGATGCAAAACCTTAGGAATCCTCTGAATATTTGAACACATCTCTCTTAAAATATGATCTAGTTCTAGTAATAGATAAAGTCTGGCTTATTAAAGAAACGATGGACACAACAGTTTACGATGTATGCAGCCACCCTGGGTTTGAGCGGCGGCACTGCCTGTATAAATAATAATAATGGTGTCGGCCTCGTCCAGGCTCTCTCAGATGTTTATGTTTGGACGCTTGCTGTTTCCTAGTAGGGAGATGTGTGTACAGTGCCGGGAGAGGGACATATACAAGAAATAATTGTTTTCGGGCCTAGAACCAGGAAAAACTGCTTTTCCAAATTAATCCAGAGAGAGCAATGAATCTTGACCATTTCATATCACACTCCATAAAACTGCAGTCATAATCCATAAAACTGACATTAGATTAAAAACGCTGCACTCCTTCTATAGGGCGCTCCTTCATTAGACATGCCATGATTTTATAACCTAGGCCTACATACCCAATTACTCTGATTAATGCCGTGCTTAATAAGGACAAGCGGGCGAGTCGCAGCACCTTGTGATCATCACACCGGGCCAGCAATGCCTCACAGAGGTGCTGTTAAAGGGGATCTCCGCAGCAAAAAATAATATATATATATATATATATATATATATATATATATATATATATATATATATATATTAATCTGTAAGTACTGTGAAGTGAACAACTATTTGTCTGTGTCCTCTGTTTTTTGGATACATGTAAATGTTTGGTACATTTTTGTGTTTATAGCAGTAAATTAAAGCAGAAGGATTTACAAGCTATCACTGCTAAAAATACTTCTGGCTCCAGTGCAGTTTAAGTCATAGATCTGGAACAAGCATGTGAAGTTAGAACTATCCATCTTTGTACATGTTCAATGTCAGTTAGTTGAAGTATTGAGGCCAGAGGGTCAACGTGGCATTATTAGAAAGAGAAGAGCAGTGGCAGCCTATGTATTTCTCCCTTTACAGGCTGATAACCAACCAATCCTGCTCCTGTGACTTCCAGACAACATAGTAGCCATTGCAGCTGGTAATGTAGTGACACCTACCCTTTTAGATATAGGCGGGTGCCTCATTAAGAATAAGTGTTCTGCTCACCTTTGAACTCGGCAACCTTTAACTCAGACGATATGAAGAAGCATTGCACATGTTAATAATCATCTCCTTCCCCAATGTCTTTTAGAAGGACTGATACCATCACACAGACATTTTCCAGCAAGCTGGTTATGGTAACCATTTCCAAGAGTTTCAAAAGTATTTTCAAACCTCCTAGGGACTCCCTACATTCCCATAATGCTTGCCCTATCATGCCATGCATAGCCACTCTTATTCCGCTTACATGCGATCGGAAATTTGGCCAGTGAAAGACCGATGAGAGCTTTTGGTCAGAAGATGCGATCGTGTGTATGCTCCATCTGACTTTTGCTGGCCAAATTTCGGCCAGCAAAAGATTGAGATCATGTTCTCAATTTTTTGGTTCGAAAAAGTTCCTATCCGAAAATGCGTTTGTGTGTATGTGTCACGTACCTTACAGCGGAGTCAGACTGTTGAGGGTGGCCTCTTGCACGGTTCCGGTCTCCACACCCCTGGAGGTGGTAACAGGGAGCGTGAGGACAGCGAAAGGGTGCAGGTGCCTGCAGGTGGAAGTTGAAGACCTGGAGACGCTGGGACCTCACGGAGGAAGAGGTGTTGGTTGATCACGGAGGTAGACAGCGGAGGTTCAGCAGGTATACAGGAAACTCTGCGCCTCTGGAACAAGCAAGGTCGGCAACTGGCAGGCAATGCGGTACAGGAACAAGAGGCAGGTGCGTAGTCAAGGACGAGCAAGGGTCTGGTAACGTGCTAGCAATGAGGTACAAAATCAGGAAGCAAGCCAAAGTCGAAAGTCCAAGCCGAGGTCAGAGGTAGTCCAGGAGATCAAAACAAGGAGTATCCAAAGGAATGGGTATCAGGAACAAGGTCACAGGAACAAGAGCACAGGAACAATGGTCAGGGTGTCTCAGGAGTAGCTGAAGACGATCCAGCACTGGTATCCCGTCAGGATCCTGTTTATATAGGGTGAGATGTGCCCGGATTGGTGGACGTGGCCGTGCGTGCGTAATTACGTACACACGTTCGGTTGGCGCGAGTGCGTCCACGTGTTCGTATTGGCGTGCGTCAGTTCGTACCGGAACTCGCACGCCTCCGACGGGGACACCGCGCATGATCCTTGGGTGAGCTGCTGCTACACGGGGACGGATCTTCGCATGGTGAGTTCTCTGACAGTGCCCCCCCCCTTAAGGGCAGCCTCCGGATGCCTCTTCGAACCACACTTTGAGAATGATGAAAGGCCCGTATGAGCCTCTGGGCATGGAGGTTTGTTTCGGGTTCCCAGGAATTCTCCTCAGGACCAAAGCCTTTCCATTTAATTAAATATTGGTTTTGTCCTTGGCGTTTCCTGTAATCCAAAATGGCTTCGATTTCGAACTCCTCCTGCCCATCTACCAACACAGCTTCTGGAGGGCCTATTTCACGACCTGGAAAGGAATTGGGTACATCAGGTTTAAGTAAAGAAGCATGGAACACAGGATGGATCCTAAATGAGTCAGGAAGTTCAAGTTCATATGCCACTGGATTGATTTTCTTTTTAATTGGAAAAGGTCCCAAATATCTGGGTCCCAATTTTCTAGAGGGACATGCCAGTTTTAGGTTCGCGGTTGAAAGCCATGCACAATCACCAACCTTTAAATCCAATTCTCCCCTTTTCTTTCTATCGAAGAATCTTTTATTGTCTTCTTGTGCTTTGGCAATGGTTTCCTTAAGTACCTGATTGTTGGCAACAAAGAAATTTAGCTTGTCCTGGACAGCTGGTACAGGAGAATCCACTACAAATGTTGGCAGAAAAGAAGGATGAAAACCATAGTTAGAAAAGAATGGTGACTGGTTTGTGGCAGAGTGAGTAGAATTATTGAATGCAAATTCTGCCAAGGGTAATAATGAAGCCCAATCCTCTTGGGAAAAGGAAGTGAAACAACGTAAATACTGCTCCAACGTCTGATTAGTACGTTCCGTTTGTCCGTTGGTTTGGGGATGATAGGCTGAAGAAAAATTCAATTTGATGCCTAGTGCCTCACACAAGGATTTCCAGAATTTTGACGTGAACTGAACTCCACGGTCAGAGACAATATCACTGGGAATTCCGTGGAGCCTAACAATTTCTTTAATGAATATTTTGGCTGTTTCAGTCGCAGATGGAGTTCCTCTCATGGGAATGAAGTGTGACATTTTAGAAAAACGATCCACTACCACAAAAATGGAAGAAAACCCTTCAGATGGAGGAAGTTCAACAATGAAATCCATTGCGATCTTATCCCATGGTCTTTCGGGAATGGGTAGTGGTCTCAACAGTCCCCATGCTTTATTCTTGCTATTTTTATTCCTGAGGCAAGTTGGGCAAGAGTTGACATAGTCCCTACAGTCTTTTGCAAGATTTGGCCACCAGAAGTGTCTTTGTACTAGATTCGTAGTCTTGTGACCCCCAAAGTGACCAGCCAGAGGATAGTCATGGCAAACCTGTAGAACAGAAGTGCGAAGATCCTGAGGGATGAAAAGTTTGTCTTTCAGCCAGAAGAGACCATCCTTCTCTTGGAGGTTTGTATCTGGAGGGATTAATGTTCCTTGGGAGGACTGACGAACCTGTGATAAGAAACTAGGTTGTGTTAATAAGAAATTTCCAGCTTGCAGGATAGTGTCTGGAGGAGATGAGACTTCAGTTTCTGTGAACATACGGGA
Organism: Lithobates pipiens; assembly: GCF_037356315.1. Taxonomy (NCBI): domain Eukaryota; kingdom Metazoa; phylum Chordata; class Amphibia; order Anura; family Ranidae; genus Lithobates; species Lithobates pipiens. The sequence goes on along the minus strand of NW_027507784.1, from coordinate 313,119,370 downwards.
TAACGCATCAGGTTTACTGTTCTTGGATCCTGGTCTGTAAGTTATGTGAAAATTAAAACGAGAAAAGAAAAGAGCCCATCTTGCCTGCCGAGGCCTGAGACGTTTGGCCGTTCTGAGGTACTCCAAATTTTTATGATCTGTGAAGATCAATATTGGGTGTGTTGCCCCTTCCAGGAGGTACCGCCATTCCTCTAAAGCTGATTTTATTGCCAAAAGTTCCCGATCCCCCACATCATAGTTCTTTTCTGATGCACCTAGTTTTTTGGAAAAGAAAGCTACAGGATGCGTTAAGGACTGGGGCCCTTGGCGTTGGGACAAAATGGCTCCTACAGCATTTTCTGATGCATCCACTTCCAGGGTATAAGGCAGAGCAGGGTCAGGATGTTTTAATATTGGGGCAGATGTGAACAGTCCTTTTAATTTATCAAACGCAGCTTGAGCTGCAGCAGTCCATTGAAATCGACTTTGTTTTCTTGTGAGTTGTGTGATAGGTGCAATAATGCTGGAGAAGTTCTTGATAAATTTTCTATAGAAATTAGAAAACCCAATAAAACGTTGTACCCCTTTCTTATCGGTTGGAGGTGGCCAGGATAAGATGGCTGAAACCTTCTGAGGATCCATTTCCACACCCTCAATCGATATCACCAAGCCGAGAAAGTGAATGGTCTGGCGCTCAAACTCACATTTCTCGGCTTTGGCATAGAGTCCGTTTTGCCTCAGTCTGAGAAGAACCTGTTTTACGTGGTTACGATGTGTTTCTAAGGAGTCTGAAAATATCAAAATATCGTCCAAATAAACGATTACAAACAAATCCAAAAAGTCTCTGAAAATATCGTTAACAAAATGCTGGAACGTAGCTGGTGCGTTGCAGAGTCCGAATGGCATGACCAAATACTCAAAGTGGCCAAAGCATGTCCGGAAAGCCGTTTTCCACTCATCCCCTTCACGGATTCTGATCAAATTATAGGCCCCCCGCAAATCTAGTTTTGTAAATATTCTTGCCGACCGAAGTCTCTGGAATAATTCCGGGATCAATGGAAGGGGATATCGATTTTTAATCGTTACTTTGTTCAAGTCCCTGTAGTCCATGCATGGGCGGAGGGAATGATCTTTTTTCTCCACAAAGAATATCCCAGCACCAGCTGGAGAGGAGGAATGCCGGATGAACCCCTTCTTGAGGTTCTCATCAATATATTCTTTGAGGACCAGAAGTTCAGGTTCCGATAAGGGAAATATCCTTCCGAAGGGAATTTCAGCTCCTGGTAATAATTCAATTGGGCAATCGTAAACCCGATGTGGAGGAAGAGTGTCAGCTTTTTGTTTGTCAAAAACATCTAGAAAACTGTGATAAGTAGCCGGGACCAGTCTTTGAGCCTCGGATGCGGGCTCTGAGCAGGCAAGAACTGGGACCAAGTGATGGGAGATCTTGAGGCAGTTCTGAAGGCAGTAGGTGGATTGAAAAACCACTTCACCAGTCACCCAGTTTATTTGAGGATTATGGGCTTGTAGCCAGGGCATCCCCAGAATGATCGGAAATAGAGGTGAAGAAATAACGTCCAGGCGGAGTAGTTCCTGATGGTTGGGTAGTATGCTGGCGGATAGTGGTTGAGTCTCATGGGTGATGGGGCCAGATTTAATGTTTGACCCATCCGCCAACCGTATGGAGAGTTGACGTTGCTTGGATATCAGAGGTATATTATGTTGAAGGACCAGAGCGTGATCAATGAAGCAGCTGCAGGCGCCAGAGTCAACTATAGCTTGAACCTGGAGTGTTCCTTCTGGAAGCTGTAAGGAGATGGGAACAGCGATGTGAATGGATTTTGTTAAAGGCAAAGCATTGGGTTCAAGAAACGAAGGATGGAACTTACGAGTCTTGTTTGGACACGTATTTGCATAATGACCAGCTTCTCCACAATAGAGACAGAGATTGTTCTGACGACAGCGCTGTTTTTCTTCCCCAGATAACGGCGAACGAAGCAAGCCTATTTGCATTGGTTCTGGAGTTTCAGAGGTGGTAACAGGTGTATGAGATGAAGGAATGGGAGGATGATTCGGGATTTTAGGCAACATCCATGTGGGACGAATTTGGCTGATTCTCTCAGATCTCCTTTCCCTGAGACGACGATCAATTTGAATTGACACTTGTATTAGGTCCTCCAAAGAACTGGGAACTCCGATACGGGCCAACTCGTCTTTTAGAGCCTCGGATAGTCCAATGCGGAACTGATAACGGAGGGCGGCGTCGTTCCATTGAGTATCAGAACTCCACCTCCTGAAGTCCGTTACGTAGTCCTCTACAGGTCTGCGACCCTGCTGAATGGCATGGAGACTGGCCTCTGCAGTTGTGGCACGCTGAGGGTCATCATATAACTTAGCCATCTCATTTAAAAAAGAGTCCATGGTATCAAGCAGAGGGCTGGCCTGTTCCAATAAGCGGTGGGGCCAGGTTTGGGGTTCGCCCTGAAGTAAGGAAACAATGAATCCCACCTTTGTGCTTTCCAGGGAAAAGGTACGAGGCTGCAGCAAAAAATATAACTGGCAGGCGTTCTTGAAGGCGCGAAATTTGCTGCGATCTCCGGAAAACCTCTCTGGGGTAGGAACTCGAGGTTCTGGGGGTGGCATCACTACTGTATGTGCAGATGCGGATGTTGTCGGAACGGAGGATCGGGATGCTGTGGCAGCGGTGCTTGGTGTAAATGACTCCACCTTCTGCTCGAGCTCAGACTCAACTACGAGATGGAAGCTATTGGCTACTGGCTATTGAACTTCGTTTTTCTAGTCCCGTCGTACGTGTTGTACGTCACCACGTTCTTGGTGATCGGAATTTGGTGTGACCATGTGTATGCAAGACAGCTTGAGCGAAATCCCATGAAATTCTGCTGGGAAAACCATCAGAGCTTTTTCTGACCAAAATTCCAATCATGTGTACATTAGGCTGCTTTTAGACCCACAGCAGCAGTCAGATATACATGCGCCTGCTGACCCTCAGGTATAGGATTCATTTAAAGCAAGAGCAGATGAGAGGTGATGATGAGCGCTAAACCTTACTCTGTCACTATTGCTTATCTTCAGTGGAAACAGTGGTATTGAGGCCTGGTTTTAACCTGCTTGATTGATTTCTCACCGCAAAAGGGGTTGACAACTATTTAACAACATAAGATCATATTCAGATCTGACAATACTTTTAGGTTATATTATTCCCTTTAGCATTAGTATTAGTGTTTGCTGGTGGGCAACTGTAGGACACTGATTTATTGTACTCAATGCCCTGGACTGCATTTTCATTACTGAGGTGAGTTTCAAGACATACTTTAGGATTTTTGGTAGAAAAGTGGGCTGAGGTGGCCTCCCTATATTCCTAACATTATCCATAATTCTTATAATGTACACATTGCCAGTCACAGGAACATGCAGATGGATGATTAGGATTCTTCAGTCATATCAAACATTGTGCCATCGTTTATCTCCACCAAAAGACACTGAGCTGTTTTTAGGATGACATTAGGCTCCTCTCAAAACGAATCAAATTTGTAGGTATGGGTAGAGATATACTTCTAAAACAAACTCCAGATTGTACAATCATGGAAAGGTACAAGATTGCAGCACGTCACTTTTCGCTTTAGTTTTCAGTGGAGGGAGGAACAGTTAGAACAATGGTGGTCAACCTAATAAATGCAGAGGACCCTCAACCTCTTAAAAAAAAACGCATGATAGATTCGTTTTTGGTAATTGGGGATTATATAAAAGAGGAACAGAAGGATAGTGTGAAGGGGAGATGAGGAATACTTGGCAGCCAGGTGACAGCGGCGATCACTGTAGTAGCGGCGACTGCTACAGTGATTTTCTACTTACACATGGCTTATACAGGTATGGAACACCGGACTCATGCTTGTGTTGGTGGTGTCTCTTTAAACTTTTTTAAGTTGCTATTTTGATTTCCTTTCTTATAAAATTATTATTAAAAACACGAAAATATGCCAAAAACCTGAAAAAGACATACAATTCTTTTATATTTCTCAGTTTAATTTTTTTTTTTTTTTTTAATGCATGAATGGGCTTGTGTTTATAAACAAATCCATGTACAGTTGTGCTCATAAGTTTACATGCCCCAGCAGAATTTATGATTTCTTGGCAAGTTTTCAGAGAATATGAATGATAACACAAAAACTTTAGGGGAGTGGCTATTAAAGGTAACCATCCTCACCTGTGATCTGTTTGCTTGTAATTAGTGTGTGTGCATAAAAGGTCAATACGTTTCTGGACTCCTGACAGACCCTTGCATCTTTCATCCAGTGCTGCACTGATGTTTCTTGATTCTGAGTCATGGGGAAAGCAAAAGAATTTTCAAAGGATCTGTGGGAAAAGGTAGTTGAACTGTATAAAACAGGAAAGGGTTATAGAAAGGTTCTGTTGAAACCAAACCACGGCCAGGTAGACCAACTAAAATTTTAGCCACAACTGCCAGGAAAATTGTTCAGGATGCAAAGAAAGACCCAGAAATAACTTCAGGTGAAATACAGGACTCTCTGAAAACATGTGGTGTGGCTGTTTCAAGAGGCACAATAAGGAGACACTTGAAGAAAATGGGCTGCATGGTCGAGTCGCCAGAAGAAAGCCATTACTACACAAATGCCACAAAGTATTCCGCTTACAAAACACCAAACGGCACAGAGACAAGTCTCAAAACTTCTGGCACAAAGTTATTTGGTGTGATGAGACCAAAATTGAGCCTTTTGACCACAACCATAAATGCTACATTTGGAGAGGAGTCAACAAGGCCTATGATGAAAGGTATACCTACTGTGAAACACGGAGGTGGATCACTGATGTTTTGGGGATGTGTGAGGTACAAAGGCACAGGAAATTTGGTCAAAATTGTTGGCAGGATGAATGCCGTATGTTATCAAAAAATACTGGAGGAACATTTGCATTCATCAGCCAGAAAGCTGAGCATGGGACGTACTTGGACTTTCCAATATGACAATCATCCAAAACACAAGGCCAAATTGACCTGTCATTGGCTACAGCAGAATAAAGTGAAGGTTCTGGAGTGGCATCTCAGTCTCCTGACCTCAATATCACTGAGCCACTCTGGGGAGATCTCAAATGTGCAGTTAATGCAAGACAGCCCAAGAATTTACAGGAACTGGAGGCTTTTTGCCAAGAGGAATGGGAAACTTTACCATCTGAGAAGATAAAGAGCCTCATCCACAAATACCACAAAAGACTTCAAGCTGTCATTGATGTTAAAGAGGGCAATACACGGTATTAAAAACTGTTGTATGTAAACTTTTGATCAGGGTCATTTGGGTAGTTTCTGTTGTCATTAGGATTTAAAAAGAGTAAACACAGTTGATTGATAATAAATGGCTTCAGCCAAACACTAACCACGAGTGAAAGAAAAGTTTTTGTGTTATCATTCATATTCTCTGAAAAATGGGCAAGAAATCATTAATTCTGCGCTTATGAGCACAACTGTATAGTTCTGAGCTATGAAGTGAGTACACTGGTGGGTGACTCGATGGGTGTCAGAGAAAACATGGAGTAAAGAAAGATCGCCCCAAAGTATTTAAAAGAATAACAGAGATTCGAACCCTTCTGCACCTTAACAAAAAACATTTAGGACCCCCTTTGCACACTTGTGGCTGAGCAGAGTTTTGGTTTGCCCTTTAATTTGCAAAAATGCAATCTATTCATTTTGAACAGGCTGCCAACTTACAGTAAGGGACTGAAGCCCAGACCTTGCATTATTTTAACACAGCCCACAGCATGTGGGTGGTGTCCTGCAGTGCTGGTCTGTTAGAACCTATTGTACTTGTGCATTGGGATGCCATTATACACGAATGGCCTTGTGGGCACTCATTTTCTGCAATGTATAAACCTTAAAAAGATCTGTAGTCACAGCATACACTTTCATTTTATAACATCAGCATTATAATAGCAATACAAATGATATTATTTTTGATAATCCATTATAAATTTACGTAAAAAAATCTCCTTTCATGTTGTTGATTCATAAGCACTGTCTGTCTGCTTGTCACCTCTTTCTGCAACTTCCTAGATTCCCTGCATGCTTTGCAACTTCTCCTTTATTCATTCCTTTGGTTACATTTCCATTTCTAAGGACTACATATCCCACTGTACCTTGCTACCTACAAGCTGTGATTCCTGTACTGACTCCACCTCCTGAAGCACCGCTGTAGTTCAGAAGGCAGGCTCTGTGAAATGTGTGACACAGAAGCGCATATTTACAGGGCATCGTGAATACGTGCCGCAGTCTCTGACCATCACTTGTCTCATGTCTGCAGTCTCCGAACATCCCCTCCACCATGTCCACAGTCTCTGACCATCTCTTGTGTCATGTCCACAGTCTCTGACCATCTCTTGTGTCATGTCCACAGTCTCTGACCATCTCTTGTGTCATGTCCACAGTCTCTGACCATCACTTGTCTCATGTCTGCAGTCTCCGAACATCCCCTCCACCATGTCCGCAGTCTCTGACCATCTCTTGTGTCATGTCCACAGTCTCTGACCATCTCTTGTGTCATGTCCACAGTCTCTGACCATCTCTTGTATTACAGTGCCTTGAAAAAGTATTCATACACCTCAACATTTTTCACATATTGTCATGTTACAACCAAAAAAACGTAAATGCATTTTATTGGGATGTTATGTGATAGACCAACACAAAGTGGTACATAATTGTGAAGTGGAGGGAAAATTAGAAATGGTTCTCCAAATAAATATGTGAAAAGTGTGGGGTACATTTGTATTCAGCCCCCCTGAGTCAATATTTTGTAGAACAGCCTTTCACTGCAATTCCAGCTGCAAGTCTTTTTGGAGATGTCTCTACCAGCTTTGCACATCTAGAGAGTGACATTTTTGCCCATTCTTCTTTGAAAAAAAACTCACGCTCTGTCAGATTGGATGGGGAGTGTCTCTGAACAGCAATTTTTAAACCATGTCATAGATTCTCAATTGGATTTAAGTGTGGACTTTGGCTAGGCCACACGTGAATATGCTTTGATCTAAACCATTCCATTGTAGCTCTGGCTGTATGCAGGGACGTCTTTAAGGCAGGGCAAAAGGGGCAGCTGCCCTGGGCCCTGTCATTGTTGTGGGGCCCAAAACAGCTGCCTCATACTTGCCAACTATCCCAGTTTACATTCCCTTGTCCCTTGAAGTTTTAGTCCTGTGCTGCTACTAATGCTGCCCAGCTCTGCCCTATTGTTGTGTACAGGTGACTCACCTGCAGACCTGTGTTTACATGTAAATACTGGCATTCATATGTAAATAGCAGTGACATGCATATGTAAATAACTGAGGCCAACAGCATTGATATGTAAATAAAGGCAGCATTCATAGGTATATCATGCCCCCCTGCAGTGAGGAGAAGATGTGCTGTAACCTATAGCAACCAGTGAGCAGTATTACTGTACAGCGATCTCTAGCAGCCAATCAACAAACAGAAATGTGCTGTAACCTCTAGCAACTAATGAATGAGCCTTAAGGAGTGCTGTTACCTCTAGCAACCAGTCAGTAAGCAGTAATGATATGCTGTAACCTCTGGCAACCAATCGCAATCGCTGCCTGATCTGATACAGTAAACTGATTTTAAGCCTAGCTGCTATTTATTGTATGTCTTAGAGAAGGTGGAGAGTGAAATTTCATGGGGGGAGGGGGGCCCTAAGAAAATTTTTGCCCAGGGTCCAATCAATATTAAAGACGGCCCTGGCTGTATGTTTAGTGTTGTCTTGCTAGAAGATGAACCTCTGCCCCAGTCTCACGTCTTTTGCAGACTCTTAACAGGTTTTCTTCTAAGATTGCCCTGTATTTTGCTCCATCCATCTTTCTTTCAACTCTGACCAGCTTCCCTGTCCCTGCTGGAGAAAAGCATCTCCACAACATGATTCTGCCACCACCATGTTTCACGGTGGGGATGGTGTGTTCAGGGTGATGTGCAGTGTTGGTTTTCTGCCACCCATAGTGTTTTGCTTTTAGGCCAAAAAGTTACATTTTGGTCTCATCTGACCAGAGCACCTTCTTCCACATGTTTGCTGTGTCCCCCACATGACTTCTCACAAACAGGACTTCTTATAGCTTTCTTTAAACAATGGCTTTTTTTCTTGCCACTCTTCCATAAAGGTCAGATTTGTGGAGAGCACGACTAATAGTTGTCCTGTGGACAGATTCTCCCACCTGAGCTGTGGATCTCTGCAGCCTCTCCAGAGTTACCATGGGCCTCTTACCTGCTTCTCTGATTAATGCTCTCCTTGCCTGGCCTGTCAGTTTAGGTGGACGGCCATGTCTTGGTAGGTTTGCAGTTGTACCATACTCTTTCCATTTTCAGATGATGGATTGAACAGTGCTCTGTGAGATGTTCAAAGCTTGGGATGTTTTTTTTATTACCTAACCCTGCTTTAAACTTTTCCACTACTTTTTTTCCTGACCTATCTGGTGTGTTCCTTGGCCATCATGATGCTGTTTGTTCACTAAGGTTCTCTAACAAACCTCTGAGGGCTTCACAGAACAGGTGCATTTCTACTGAGATTAAATTACACACAGGTGGACTCTATTTACTAATTAGTTAACTTCTGAAGTCAATTGATTCCACTAGATTTCAGTTAGGGGTATCAGAGTAAAGAGGGCTGAATACAAATGCATGCCACACTTTTCAGATATGTATTTGTAAAAAAAAAAAAATTAAAACATTTATAATTTTCCTTCACTTCACAATTATGTACCACTTTGTGTTGGTCTATCACATAAAATCCCACTAAAATACATTTAAGTTTTTGGTTGTAACATGGAAAAATGTGAAAAATGTCAAGGGATGTGAATACTTTTTCAAGGCGCTGTATATCCGCAGTCTCTGACCATCTCTTGTGTCAAGTCTGCAGTCTCTGAACATCTCATCCACCATATCCACAGTATCTGACCATCTCTTGTAGTATATCCACAGTCTCTGACCATCTCTTGTAGTATAGCCACAGTATCTGACCATCTCTTGTAGTATATCCACAGTCTCTGACCATCTCTTGTAGTATATCCACAGTCTCTGACCATCTCTTGTAGTATATCCGCAGTCTCTGACCATCTCTTGTGTCAAGTCTGCAGTCTCTGAACATCTCCTCCACCATATCCACAGTATCTGACTATCTCTTGTAGTATATCAACAGTCTCTGACCATCTCTTGTAGTATATCAACAGTCTCTGACCATCTCTTGTATTATATCCACAGTCTCTGACCATCTCTTATATTATATCCACAGTCTCTGACCATCTCTTGTAGTATATCCGCACTCTCTGACCATCTCTTGTGTCAACTCTGCAGTCTCTGAACATCTCCTCCCCCATATCCACAGTATCTGACTATCTCTTGTAGTATATCAACAGTCTCTGACCATCTCTTGTAGTATATCAACAGTCTCTGACCATCTCTTGTATTATATCCACAGTCTCTGACCATCTCTTATATTATATCCACAGTCTCTGACCATCTCTTGTAGTATATCCGCACTCTCTGACCATCTCTTGTGTCAAGTCTGCAGTCTCTGAACATCTCCTCCCCCATATCCACAGTATCTGACTATCTCTTGTAGTATATCCACAGTCTCTGACCATCTCTTGTATTATATCCACAGTCTCTGACCATCTCTTGTAGTATATCCACAGTCTCTGACCATCTCTTGTATTATATCCACAGTCTCTGACCATCTCTTGTGTCAAGTCTGCAGTCTCTGAACATCTGCTCCACCATGTGTACAGTCTTTAACCATCTCTTGTATTATATCCAAAGTCTCTGACCATCTCTTGTATTATATCCAAAGTCTATGACCATCTTTTGTGTCATGTATGAAGTCTCTGACCATCTCCTGTATTATATTTACAGCCTCTGACCATCTCTTGTATTATGTCCATAGTCTTTGATTATATCCTGTTGTGTGTCTGCAGTCTCTGACACTAAATTGTATGTGCAGCCCTTTTGTGATGTCAGGGGATGTACTTAAGCCCCCCCATATCAAGAATGTTGGCCACCACTGTTTTAGACCATGTTATAGGTTACACCCATATTAATAAACTACAAGTCCCATCTCCAACTGCAGCAGGCTGATCAAAGGAACACAAGTGCCATACTCGTAGTCCATTGATACTTTTTCCAACTCTCTACCTGAAAGTCCATATATATATATATATATATATATATAGAGCTGGAGGAAGAGTCTGCTGTAGCCTGGACATTTAACCTGCGAAGCACTGCAGTCGCAATGCCTTACAGGCTGATATGTGGAAAAAACATTAAGCGCGCTTTTTTTTTTTTCTTGCAAATGTGGGTGTAATTATTTTATTTTTTATTTTTTTGCAAAAGATTGACTTATCCTTTAAAGCTATCTCTTCCTTTTGTTCACAAACAATAAAATTGAAAAAGTCATTTTCAGCCTGATGACCAAATGGCTGGCGCTTATCTAGCGTCATTGTTTTATGCCCTGTGTGGTCATTTATCACTTGGTTGTTTTGGCATTGTTTCTACTATATGACTATTTTTTTCAATTTTACCCATAATCCCATTCTCTTGGCAAGCCTTTCTCCACACAGCGTTACCTGCACCCCACTTGTCACCTCCTCCCATTAATTGCAGCGGTTATAACTCCCCGCCAAATACAAGCAGCGGCAGGAAATGCTCGTTATGGGGTCTTAGTCTGGTAATGAAGCGGCACGTCTCCCATCAGGGGCGTCATTGTTTCCCCGGCCTATGCATTCCAGCCACTTTATGGCTTCTGTTTGTTTTTATGGTGCAGTATATTGAATTTTTCCCTTCGCTGCTTCAGCTGGTGACATATCCCCCTGCAAGGGGCACGGGCCTGCTACATGTTGGGGCTAATTCATCAGTAAAGCTCGCAGGCTGCTCACCGTCCAGAGACATGAATCATAGCACAGGGAACGGTCGTTAACGAGTCAGGGTAATGCTTTACATTCATTAGGATCTCTTAGAATCGCAGACGTGTTGGGTTTAACAGCAACTTAAAGGGCTAGTAAACTAAAATTCTTATGGTCATTGCACAGACTTAAAGTGAACCTGCGTTTTGCCCATGCAGTTACAGAGCAACAGGTTCTCTTACTGTTAATGAAGAGAGTTGTCTTTATGGTGGGAGCTATTTTCCTATGCACAGTTGTCTTCCTGCGCAATAATTCCATAGAGCAGTAAGTGTCGATTGTCTTTTTATTCATTCTTTTTATATTAACCACTGAGCCTCTTGTTTTTTAGATGTGTTCTTTACAAGTTAAAAACAGGTTTTTTGCTAGAAAATTACTTATAACCCCCAAATATTATAAAAAAATATTCTAACACCCTAGAGAATAACATGGTGGTTGTTGCAATACTTTCTGTCACACAATATTTGCGCAGCGGTCTTACAAGCGCACTTTTTTTTTTCCGGAAGTTATCCCGATTTCTTTTATATTGTGAAAGAATAGCGACTAACCTTTACCCTTAAAAATCTCCATAGGCGACGTTTAAAAAATTCTACAGGTTGCATGTTCTGCGTTACAGAGGAGGTCCAGGGCTAGAATTATTGATCTCGCTCTACCGATCACGGCGATACCTCACATGTGTGGTTTGAACACCGTTTTCATATGCGGGCGCTACTCATGTAAGCGTTCGCTTCTGCACGCAAGCTCGGCTAGACGGGGCGAGTTTAAAAAAATATATATTTTCTTATTTATTTTTTATTTTTACACAGTTTTTTTTTTTTCCAATGAATTTATTCCTATTACAAGGAATGTAAACATCCTTTGTAATAGAAAAAAAGCATGACAGGGCCTCTTGAATATGAGATCTGGGGCCAAAAAGACCTCAGATCTCATATATACACTAAAATACAATAAAAAAAAAAATGACCCTTTAAGAGCTATGGGCAGAAGTGACATTTTGACGTCGCTTCTGACCTGCAATGTCATGGAGACGGGTGGGGGCCGTCTTCCCCTCACTTGTCTCCATACCCAGCTAGTGACAGCATCCGATAGCCTACGCTGCTGCTAACGGCTCTGGTAAGCAGCGAAGGGCACTGAAGCGTGGTGGGGGGAGGCCCTTCCCCGCCACCGATAAAAGTGATCTTGCAGTGAATCCACTGCAGAGACCACTTTTATCTTGGAGCAGACCGCCTGCTGAACAAGGGGATACTGGGATTATGGCAGCTAGCTGCTGCCATAACAATGGTATCTCCCTTCAAAGTAAGGACGTACATCGGCATGCGGCAGTCCAGAAGTGGATAAAAGATAAAACATTTAATAGAAAACCATTCATGTAAACTGTTATCTTACCAGAATACGTGTAGTGCTGTTCAGTCTGAGCATTCTCCCTATACCGTATCAGCATTAACCAGTTAAGGACTGCCCTATAGCAGATTTACTATTACAGGGTGGCCATCCTGCACAGAATCACATAAGTACACATGGTTCTGCACTTCCACCTAGGTGGCACGTGCCGCTGGCAGGCCACTTACTGCTGTGATTGCTCACACCAGAAGCTGATGTGCAGGTGCCAGGCACTGAATTTCCACTGGCACCCACCAATCGTCAGGCAGAGAGATAGAACAAAGCAGATCTATGATGGCAGAACGGATGGATTTTGTGTTCCTGCAAAGCAGGGAATAAAATCCATCACTTCCCTGAGTAAAAGCAGCACACATAGTACAGTAAAACACTGGCTAGGCACAACCCCTTCTCAGCCAGCGTCATTGGTACAGTGACATTGCATATTTTTAGCACTGTTTTAGGAAAAAAAACAAAATGATAATAAAATATATATATATATATATATATATATATATATATTTTTTTTTTTTTTTTTTTAATTGCTGAAAACCCAGTTGCTCTGTGCAAACGGAAGCCCAGAATGTGCACGCGTTCACACCACACGTGTGACATATCGCCACGAATGTCAGCGTGAGAACAATAATTCTAGCACAAGAGCTCCTAGTTAACTCTAAACTGAAGGCTAAAGGCTTTTAAAGCATCGCCTATGGTGATTTATGGGCACCACAGTGTTTGGCGATATGGGCACACGCAATTTTAAGATATGGAATGTTTGAATGTTTGATATCTGTTTACTCGATGCAACCTCATCTTTTATGTGTTAACCAAAAATGGGTATTATATGGTGTGTTTTTGCACTAAAATTCATCATATTATATTTAGTCCTGAAAATTTGCCTTTAATAAACAGCGCAAATACCATGTGACAAAAAAATTTGCAACTATCACCTGTTTATTTTACAGGGCCTCTGCTTTCAGAAATATACAATGTTCTGGGGGGGGGGTTAAGTAATTTTATTGCCAAAAATTTTGATTTTTATTTTTTTGTATGCGACAAATAAAACAAAATTGCTCTGGAGCCGAACTGGATGTGGTTACTGCAGGTGATAACAAGGTAGGAGGTTGTATTGCAAGTGTCAAAGATGATTCACTGCCCAGGACTTAATAATGTCTGTTGGTTATCATAGGTAGTACAATGAGACACCATATTGTATTGCTATATAAGCCGCTGTGTTACAGTGGTAAAGATGTGTGTTGCTTGGGAAGGGTTAAAGAGCAGGGTGCAATTATAGGATAACTCACCACCCACCGGTAGGGTGGGATCCTGACGAGCTCTACAATCCATGCAGTCACTGAGCTCTAGTTTGCTGGCTGCGGAGAGAGGCCTGGAGCAGGCCCTTCATGGCTGACATTCCAAATTACACTGCCCAGCCCAGCACAAACATCGTGTCAGATTAATGGCTGTGACTTTGACATATCCCAGCCAGGAAACCCCTCCATAAAAACAAAGCCCCACAAGTGCCCCTGGCATCCTGCAAGAGAATTTGTCTGTTTTGGCCCCAAATAATGGAATAAGATTAATCTTCAGCAATCTGACATGAGCAAGAAATTACTTTTTTATTTAACTTTTATTACCCATTTTAGCGTTCAGGTCATTAGATTTTCGTGCAGTAACCCTTTCATTTCCACCTAAATTCTTATGAAGATTAGTAGGACTCAATAGTATTGGCTTCAAAATAACTTAAAGTGAACCTGTGATTTGCCCATGCCAAGCAATCAGTTCAATGAAATGTTCACCCCCCTCCATATGTACTCCCCTTACCTTCGCCGTTCCATTCTGCCACCTGAAGCTAGGGAAAATACTGGTACTTCTAGGTGGGGGGAGCACGTGCCTCTCCTATTCTTCCAGAGAAATGATGGTTGCCTAAATGGCCAGCCACGTCATTTGTGCAAGCCCTGACTAAATCAGCTTAGACCCTTTTAACCTTAACCCTTTTTGACAGTGATGAGAAAATTTGAAGGAGCATAATGGGAAAATGTCCGTGGTTTTCTTTCGGTAAATTACATTCTTTCCAAAAATCGAAAGTTAAAAGCAAATTACATTTTCGAACAGTATTCGTCCAGTCATCAAATTTTAGTATGTGTGGTAAGCTGATCAGAATTTCAAAATGAAATGTAGGCACACACTACTGACCATGCATACTTTTATTGGAGGTGGTATAGGTTTAGAGCAGGGGGTGGGGGTAATAGCAGCACACAAAGTAATCTACACCCAATGTTGGGTGTGGGCAAAAAAAATGTTGGGTGTCTCCAAATTGTGCTAACAATGGGGTATGGTTTAATGGTACCTAAGCCTACTTTGTTCTGGGTCAGTAGTGCATAACATGCACAGTGTAGAGACGAAAAGTAAGTAAAGCTCCTCCCAAATAAAAATCTCTCCCTCCTTTAATACAATCCCCTACCCCCCATTGCAACGCCCCCTCCAGCACAAATTCTCCCCTCCCGGAATTGTACTTGCCTTGATGTGGCTTTGCAGAGTCCAATCTCTGCTGGTGGGTTCCCTCCCCTCATCTCGATTGGTAGCACCATATAATTTCAGGACAGGGAGGAGCCTGTGGCATCAAGTGGAACATGCCACCTCTCCTGAAGCCCTCCTGCCTTTCTCTGCACAGGCAATCACCAGCACACCCATGTGACAGGTCATGTCCCAGGCCGGTGGCTGCCAGCAGAGGGCTCTCTAGTCATAATCCAGCTCTGTATAGTAATGTAGTGTTTTCCAACCTTTTTTCAGTCAAGGCCCTTTAAACGATGCCCAATTTCGAGGCACCCCCACTCTAAAATGTAATAAACTAATCAAAAAGTTTTTCATAATGCAGCCACAGACTTGGGACGCCAAACGTTAGCAGTGATTTATTCTTCCAAAGCACACATATGCACACAGGTACTGAATAGTATTCCAATGTTTCTCTTCTCCCTCAGTTTCTTTCCCTTATTCAATGAATGTGACCCCAATGGTGATGGAAAGGCAAATAAGGATGCTGTGCAAGTGCCCAAAGTCATCCTTATCAACCGATGACAGCAGGGTTGTTAGGATTCTGACGGCTGAAAGGTTGTAATGTTGCACAAAACCTGTGGCTTTCTGCAAGTAAAAGGCAGGCTTAGGAGGATGTGGGGGAACTGGAGGATGATGAGTGGCAGGGGCAGACTGACAACTCATGGGGCCCCCGGGCAATAGGAGAAGATTATGGGGCCCCTGGGCAATAGGAGATTATGGGGCCACACATTATATACACAAACACAATATACATGCACACGGAATACACATACACACACTGAAAAGGTACTGGAGAGGCGGGGCAGCTATAATCTTGGGATTTAAAAAAAAAACACAGATATTTACATACTGTCCCTGGTTTTATTGAGGCTGGCAACCCTGATGAGGCCCCTTAGTGGCATGGGGCCCTCGGGCAGTGCTCGAGTGCCTGAATGGTCAGTCCGCCCCTGATGAATGGACAGATGTTTTAACATCTTGTAAGATGGTCTCCCCAAAGTTTTCTGATAGACTTACCCAACTGTATATACTAGACATATTCTATATAAACCCCATCCATTTAACCAGGTGTAAACCTTACTACGACTCCTCTTGTCCCAGGTGTGGAGAACCCAATGGTTCATTCTATGGACTTGCACTGCCATTCAGGGATATTGGGAGCAGGTTGTCCGGTTTTAACATGATGGAATAGGCTCCCCGCTGACTCTGTGTCCTAAACAGTGCTTGTTGGGGCTAGTCCCTGACCAGGATCATAATAGGCATCACCACATTTTCTTACAGGAAATGTTATTTACAGCTAGATTGTTAATAGCGAGAGTGTGGCCTCCACACCACGTGAATGGATGGTGGCTGTCAATCAGTCCTTACCCTAAAAAGTAATTTACATACACAGAAATGCCTGACAAAATACCATAGAATATGGGATCATTGGCTAGACTTAACATCTACCTCCACAGAGGAAGAACCAGTAACCGAATGAGTATGATCATTTTGCTTGAAGCTATCCTTGCCTATGTTTATATGTCCTCACGGATTATTGTGAGCAGAAACGTTATTTTTTTTTATGTATCCTATATACCTGGCTATGCATATATATTTTTGTCTCATCACTCCAAATGACTTTGTGCCAGAAGGTTTGAGGCTTGTCTCTGTGCTGTTTGGCATATTGTAAGCGGGATACTTTGTGGCATTTGCATTGTAATGGCTTTCTTCTGGCGACTCGACTATGCAGCCCATCTTTCTTCAAGTGCCTCCTTATTGTGCATCTTGAAATAGCCATGCCACATGTTTTGAGAGAGTGCTGTATTTCACCTGTAGTTATTCGTGGGTTTTTCTTTGCATCCTGAACAATTTTCCTGGCAGTTGTGGCTGAAATTTTAGTTGGTCTACCTGACCGTGGTTTGGTTTCAACAGAACCCCTAATTTTTCACTTCTTGATTATAGAGTTTGAGCACTGCTGATTGGCATTCTCGATTCCTTGGATATCTCTTTATATCCCTTTCCTGTTTTATACATTTCAACGACCTTTTCTCGCAGATCCTTTGACAATTTCTTTGCTTTCCCCATGACTCAGAATCCAGAAATGTCAGTGCAGCACTGGATGAAAGATGCAAGGGTCTGTCAGGAGTCCAGAAACTCATTGACCTTTTATACACACACACTAATTACAAGCAAACAGATCACAGGTGAGTATGGTTACCTTTAATAGCCATTCAAACCCCTTTGTGTCAACTTGAGTGCATGTTATCAGGCCAAAATCACCAGGGTGTGTAAACTTTTGATCAGGGTCATTTGGGTAGTTTCTGTTGTCATTATGATTTAAAAAGAGTAAACGCAGTTGATTGATAATAAATGGCTTCTGTCAAACACTAACCATGAGTGAAAGAAAAGTTTTTGTGTTATCATTCATATTCCCTGAAAAATGGCCAAGAAATCATACATTTTGCCAGGGTAAACGTATGAGCACAGCTATATCTTTAAATCTCTGTTAATGACAACCGTTCTTTTAACACTTTTCCCTGGAGTTTAATGTATTGCTCCTATACCTATTTTATATCTAATAAAGAGTTTGTTGGTTTAAAAAAAAAAAAACAGGCTTAATTACCCGCTGGATTGTATACAAATTTTGGGGAATTTTTAGGCATCTTGCCAAGTCACCCCTGAAGAAACCTGAAGGCACCTTGGTTGAAAAAGGCTGTAGCAACTTTCATATGGTATAGTTGTACAATGATCCAACTGCACTGATCTGACACCCACTTTTGTAACACAGTTGTTGACAGGCTATTTGTGTTATTGAGAACCTTATTGTCTGTTAAAAATGTATTTTCAATAAAAATCATTGGAAAAGAAAAAGTCTGTAGTAATGTCAAAAAGTGCCACTGGTGTCTACTGCTACTGATTTACTTAACAACATGGCACCCATCCCCTAAATTAAAACACTGTGCATCGGGTAGCCGCTTCTCCCAAATGACCACTCAACCCCTTGTCCTGACGTTGTACCCTAGTGTAATGTTGACTTATTGGCTCCTGGCTCAGATGTGTGCTGCAGCCTGCAGGTCACCATCACAAACAGGAGCAAGGCAGCAAATAATCCATATCCTTACCTCCTGCGAAAAAGTTTACACGAGCCAAGAGGGGAGGGACCAGTAAGACCACATGATAGCGGCGTGTGACATCGTCAATAACCCCGGACAGAGCCGAGAGCAGACACACTCCTCCCCTCCCTCCTCCTGCTCTAGGCCAATTACAAAATTGTTGCTAAGATGGAATATAAGACAAGTATTTGGCGCAAATCAAAGATATTAGGTTCCCACTTGAAAAAAAGGAGTCTATAAGGTTACATATGGTGAGTGCAGGGAATGCACTACTTTGTCCAGACCAAAAAAAGGAGGGAATAAATGTTCTTTAGTTCATGGAGAGGGGGAGGGGAAAAGGGATGGGGAGGGGGGGATGGATCCGCATGCAGGGCTGCCACCTTAAAAGAGCTGAAACTTGAGCTCCTGGATTGCTGTAGATAAAGGAGAAAAAGGAGAGAAAGGGGCGCCTCTGGGTGCAGATTTTTTTAAAAGGTTTTATTTTTCAGTGTAAAAAACATAAAATTTTGCACTCACATTTAGTAGGCAAAAAGTAAGCATTAAACACCAGGGGTCATCTGGTATATCTGATTTTTGGGACGTCAGCCAGTGGTCCGGTCCACATCTGTCATCTCATCGCGTTGTTCCTGTTCCTCTCACATGCTGTCCACTGCAGGTGTTTTGTATGAAGCAGCCGGCTTGTGGTGGACACGAGATGTGCGGTCTTCAAAACGAGGCTTGGGAGGCAGAGACGACCAGGGCGCGGGGCTGTGACGTCAGCGGGTATGCGACGCGTTTCTTGAGCGTGCGGGTCGAGATTGTCGGACGACCGCGCTCTTTCATCAGGCAGAATCAGACTGACGTCCCAAAAATCAGATATACCAGATGACCCCTGGTGTTTAATGCTTACTTTTTGCCTACTAAATGTGAGTGCAAAATTTTATGTTTTTTACACTGAAAAATAAAACCTTTTAAAAAAATCTGCACCCAGAGGCGCCCCTTTCTCTCCTTTTTCTCCTTTATCTACTGCTAAGATGGAATACCCCACAGCTGCTTGGACTGGTGACACCATTATCAAAGCTTGACAGAAATCGGGGACAACTTCATTTAACCAGGGACAAAGTGTGGGACACTTTTTTTTCCCAAGGACTGCCCCTGAAACTGGCGACATCTGGTCAACCTAATGTATGGCCAGCTTTACACAAGGTTTCTTTCCCTTTGTTCTCACAAGCAAGCAAGACAACGGGAAAGCTAAGGTTTAGGTAGAAGTAAAAAATGGCTGGGAGGGTATAGCTGGCATTTCGTTGGCTGAATTTTTCAGGACATCATGGGGGGCAATACAAATACAGTTTTCTACACTTTTGACACATGAAACTTTTTGTTATTTAAAGCTGAATTCCAGGCTGATATAAAAGATCACTCTTCTATCCAGCAATGTATTCAGTAAACAAGTCATTAAATGTATTTTTCCATTGACTGAGACTGGTGGTGTTCTTTTATTATCCTGTCAGCAGGGTGGAGGTGAGTCAGTAACTAAGCTGTGTTGTTTAACTGGAGTGCAGAAAAGTGAGATCAACTTGTCATGCTTTTTGGCAGGGGTACCAAGATCACAGGACTATTTAAGTAGAATTACAAATATATTGGTAGGTAAGAAAGCTCACAAATATGTATTCCAAATGTGTGGTAAAGCAGAGCTAAACCCACTTACGAAAATCTCATATAAGCTTTAATATGTCATTGTACTTTCAGGTGTTGTTTTCAATCTTATAAAATCTGCAGGTTCCATTTAAATAATACTCGGTGATCTTGCCACAAAGTTTACTTTTCAAGCACTTCCTGTGACAACTGTCTTTAAAATGTTCTCCTGCATTGTGACTCCATCACAGGTCCCCTAATGCAGATGACAAAAGGCTGTGCTGACACACATTGCGTTGGGATGGTCCACCATTGGCGCTCTCAGGAAGCCGCTCCTGTTGAGTTGCCACCTTATCCCTTTAAACCCATATAAATGACACAGGTTCTGAGGCTAATTAAATGCAGATAAGGCACCAAGTGAGTTTAATTACCACCTTAATCAGTCACCGAACCTGTGTAATTAATATGTGTTGGGGTTTAAACGGATGGGGTGGCAACACTACGTTCCTGAGCAATGATGTGCAGCCAGAGCTGGAGCAAATGTATGCAGACAGAAAGTGCCTGAAAAAAGCTCAAGGAGATCTGCTGCATGGATAAACAAGAAGGATGAAAATATATGAAAACTAACATTGAGGCCCCATGCACCCAAAAGCTCTTCTTCTGAACTTGATTCTTCTGCATTCAGAAGAGGAGCATTTTACTGCTTCTAAACTCTGGTAAAAGCCTATGGGGAGATTTACTAAAACTGGAGAGTGCAAAATCTGGTGCAACTCTGCATGGAAACCAGTCAGCTTCCAGGTTTTTTTGTTGTCAAAGCTTAATTGAACAAGCTGAAGATAAAAGCTGATTGGCCACCAGGCAAAGCTGCACCAGATTTTGCACTCCCCAGTTTTAATAAATCAACTCCTATGTGTGTGTGGACACAAAGGGGTTGATTTACTGTAAAAGGAAATAGACTGTGCACTTTGGAAAGTGCAGTTGCACTATGCGAGAGCAGTTGCTCCAGAGCTTAATAAATGAGGTAAGGCTCAACTTTGCAAAGAATACCCAATCACATGTAAGGAAAATAAAATATATATATATATTTTTGCTTGCACGTGATTGGATGATGGAAACCAGCAAAGTTTCTGCTCATTTACTAAGCTCTGGAGCAGCTGCACTTTGCAAAGTGCACGGTCTTTTCCCCTTTAGTAAAACAACCCCATAGGCTTTTATTGAGTTGCGTTCAGGGGCTTTGGCAAAAAAAAAAACACCAAAAACTCCTAAACGTAAGTTTAGGAGCAGCAGTGTCCATGAGGCCTTAATGGCAGAAATGTGGCAATTGTTTGTGATACATTTATTTCGTAAACTAAATGTCTTCTAGTTAAGGTTTACATCTACTTTAATGCGTTTTTAAACACAAGATCTGTATAATCAAAAGTAGTTCCATTACTCATCTGCTTGCTTAATTGCTGTTTTTCTTTCATCTTCAGTCCCCTTGTGTCTTTAAAACAAGAACTTGCTGATCTCTCGAAGAATGTTTCAGCCTATAGGGTGGCTATGTTGTCTTACAGGGTCTCCCTGGAGACCCATTGCAGCAACCCTTATGTTTGCGGTCTCCTGCACACCAACACACATGGGGGGCACTGACAGGCTTCTGTGTAAAGAGAGTCTATGTAGGCATACATGTTGAAGATCCATACAAGGGATCTTGGGTCATGAGTCCCCAACATGTCTGTCTGCTGTTCACAGCGCTTGCTCCGCAACCAAAATGTCATGGAAGTGGCTAGAAAAGGCTTACAGTCAATATGTATTGAAGTAAAGATGTTTGGAAGCACAGTAAGGATTAGGAAAAATTAAATAGTTCAGCAAATTAAGTGGATCTATCGAGAAACACAAAAAAAAACCTGAGAGTTTAATACTACTTAAAGCTGTTTACCTGGAATTCATCCTTAGTACAGCTTTTGGATCGATTTCCATTTTCCCAAGAGTGTGACACCTCACTACCTCCATAAATCCTTATTTGTATGTTTTTCAGGTTCTTCTTATCCTCAGTGGTAACCTCAGCTTCCTAAACTGGCTTACCATTGTGCCATGTCTCGCCTGTTTTGATGATGCCAGCTTCAGCTTCCTGTTCAGCTCCAAGGATGGGTCAGTCAAACACCAAGTGGCCAAGATCCAAAGACAAGACGCCAGCGGAGGCAGACTTCCGAAAAGTTATGGTAAGCCCATGGGTGGATTAAATTGCAAGTTTATGTATTCTTTGTTTTTGTAAAAGAAGAATAATTCCACTCATTATTGAAAAGTCCGTGTTAAGTGGAATTTGGTGTGTTTAGTCAAGGATAGTTCATTTCCATTACCTTGACAACTTCTGCTAAAGGATCAGCTGATGATGAAGGCCTTGTACTAAATCATCCTCACTGGTCATTTTGGATTTACATAAAAATCCTGCATTCCAGAAAGGGAATCTCGTAATTTCTGCCTTGGAATGATTATAGTTGTCCTTTGAATTCTATGTTATTTATCAGTTTGTGTTTAGCATGGGATTTAGCAAAGGGCAGGTGAGTACCATGCTGTTCATCAAGAAAGTTTAAACAAAGTCTGCACTACTGGTATGCTACTCTCCCAGTAAGTCCAGCCTTATGGAACCAAAATGGACACTTCGGGCATCTTGAATCAAAAAATGGGCCACTACAGGTATTCTCCGACTGGAACCACCAAATTGTACACTATCCTTGCGGCCTTCCTCGATTCAGTGTAACCACAACTAAAACACAAATGAAGAAGGCGCACCAACCTAGTGCATGTACAAATGCCACCCAACGTCAGTCCATTGAGTAGGCTATACTCGATGAACTGACGTTGGGTGGAATTTGTTCATGTTAAGCCTGTGTCTTTCTTCTTTTGTGAGTACATTTGACTTTTAACATTTATTTAATGAGTTATACAGTAATGCCACCAGGCTGGTGTGCCTTCTTATTTTGTTTGAGTACCATGTTGTGCCTAAATTGATGTAGGATTCCTCTTCAAGAAAGACAGATCCTTGTAAGTCCAACTCATGACCACATTTTATGTATTTGTTAAAATAAGTACTTTTACCATCACAGGGTCATATTGGCTGCATTGTCATGATTATCCCAGAATAGCTGCCTATGCTTCAATCTTTGACATCATCATGGCATAAGGCTTACAAAATGGATACCTCCTCTTCAGTCTGTGACATAACATAGGCATTAGATCCATAAATTGTTTCTTTGATTAGTCTGTGAGATCACTGAAGAACGTGTCCTCCATGGTGGTTAACTGCTCTGCGGACTGTGAGTGAGTTCCTTAAAATGGTTGATTGCTGTACAGACTATGACATCCCTCAAAAATTGCAGCTTTTTTTTTTAATCTGTCAAAACACTGAAGAACGACACCTCCAAAATGGATGATTATTCTTCTGTCTGTGACACCATTACACCATGGTGTAATGGTGTCACAGACAGAAGATGCAATTGACCACATTGAAGGAGTGTGTCCTCCAAGGTGGTTGATTGCTCTGTAGCCTGTGAAATTAATAAAGTGTAGGTCCTCCAAAAATGATTGATTGCTGTACAGACTATGATATCCCACAATAATGGCTGATTCCTCTTCAATACATGACAAGACTGAAGGATGACTTCTCCAAAATGGACGAATCTTCTGTCTGTGACACCCTTGCTTACCCCCCAACTCTCAAAATTGATAATGAAGAGGTAGAATGAAGATCTTACTGTAGTATAACACTTTTGGTAGTTAAAACATGATTTTTTTATTGAGGTTTATGCATAACTATAATTTTCAATATTTGCTAAACCAATTATGTAACCTATAATTGGAGTGAGATGTTGTGCAAGGTGTCGCTGACCCAATTATATGACTTACGATTGGTGTTGGATGTTATACAAGGCTTCGCATAAACAGGGAATTGTATAAATCTCGTGTTTACTTCCCACATGAGATAAATTATTGTATACACATGAACAGCATTTGAAATATGTCAAATAAATAGTTCATACTACAGCATTTCCTTGTTTATTTTCTGTTTCTAATGAGGCCTTGTGAGAAGTCATTTGGCTCACAATATATATACAGAATAACAGCAATAATGTTTCCTCTATACAGTGTCTATAGCTCTGGAGCCTCTTGTCTGGCGAAGAACAAGAGTATGGGGTCTAATGTTTAAAGGGCAAATCTGTCTAAAGGTGATACTTTACATTAGTTGATGCCATTGAGCAGTTTCACACACACTGGTTGGTTACATCCATGGGTTTTCTGGTGGACCTATCTGTGAACCTGAGTTCTAAGCTCTTCCTACTTGCTGTAGCAAGCTGATCTTACTGCTAAGGCCTTGTTCACTTGGCTATGCGTACCCCCATGCAAAGGACCATCTTTGCCTGCATGTGATGCACAGGTGTTCCATGCATTAGCACGCAGGCAGTCCCATTTATGTCTATTGGTACTCAGCAGCTGCACAGACACAGCTGCTGCTCCCAATTCGAAAGCCATGCAGGTACGTGTCCTCAAACTCACAACATCTGCATTCAGGGACATGTACCTGCATAGATGTCAAATTGGGACCAGCCGCTGTGTCCATGCGGCAGCTGTGTGCCAATAGACATGAATGGGGCTGCCTGCACTTGGATGTACAGAATACCTGTGCACCTCGTGTGGGCAAAGACGGCCCTTCACACAGATGTACACATGGATACGCCTATATGAACAAGGCTTAGCTCTGCACCGCCATTGATATTTTGTTTTATTAAAGAAAACCTATTTGGCCATTAATCGTCTTATAGAATTAAAGTAGAACTATGGGCAAAACTTTTTTTTTTTTTTCATTTTGGATAGAGTAAGGGAGGGTTATAACCCCTGTCAGATGTTTTTTCGGCATCGGTGTCCATACCTCCCTACATTTTGAAATGGGAATGAGGGACACCTACTAGCAAATGTATGTCAGTATAGGACATGCCCCCTGCCACACCCCCTTAAAGGAGAATTAACAAAATAAAAAGGTTAATTAAATCAACAAGGGCTTTTTTACCACTACTATTTATTTATATTGGCTTTTACATTTTACAAATGTAGCAATTTAGAAATTGGATGAAAGGTTTAGCACTGAAAAACACTTTTTGAAAGATAAAAAGTGCATTTTATATACAACTATATAGATCAGACCAAAATGAAGGACAAATTAGAGGGACA
Source organism: Lithobates pipiens (assembly GCF_037356315.1). Classification (NCBI taxonomy): domain Eukaryota; kingdom Metazoa; phylum Chordata; class Amphibia; order Anura; family Ranidae; genus Lithobates; species Lithobates pipiens. The sequence continues at coordinate 313,094,591 of NW_027507784.1, read as the reverse complement.
GAGGGACTTTGCTCCAAATCAGGGACAGTCACTTAAATCAGAGACAGTTGGAAGCTATGGATGTCCCAGTGGAGAGATTTTCCTTCACTTCCTGTCCCATAACCAAACAGGAAGTGATGGGGAATCCCTGCAAAGTAAGGGAATTCTTTGGGTAGCACCAAAACTAGCATCCCTCTAGGAAGATTCCCCCTTTATTACTTTTCTGGGGACAGCCAAAAATTTGGGATTTTATTTTACTTTCACTTTCAATGATAATAGTAAACAGAACAAACAGAGATAGTGAATCTCCTAAACGGGCGGGGGCACAGACAGCGATAAAAACTGACAGGTGTTTTAATCCCTCTCCACAAAAAAAATATGTTTTGCCTTTAGTATACTTTAATACTGAAATGCACAAATTTATATAAGCATACTGTCCCTGATTTCCAGGGACTGTCTGTGATTTGGAGCAATGTCCCTCTGTCCCCCTTTCCTCCTCGTGTGTCCCTCATTTTGGTCTGATCTATATAGCTTTATATAAAATGCATTTTGCATCTTTCAAAAAGTGTTTCCCAGTGCTAAATCTTTCATCCAATTTCTAAATTGCTGCATTTATAAATTTAAAAAGCCAATATATAGTAGTGGTAAAAAGCCATTCTCCTTTAGGCTGTATTCACACCTGAGCGTTTTCACCTCCTAAAACGTCCAACAAGCAAAATCCCATTCATTTCAATGGCACCTGTTCACATCTGAGTGTTTTGTTACCTGAAGCAAAACGTCTGAAAAACGCCCTAAGCTCAAAAAAGAACATGAGCTTCTTTGGGGCAGATTACAGCCGTTTTTCTGCCTTTTACATTGGTGACCTGAACAAAATCACGGCAAAACCATGGTAATAACGTGGTAAAAATGCGTGACATTTAAACGCTCAGGTGTGAATACAGCCTTAAGGGGGTGTGGCAGGGGGCGTGTCCTATGCCTAAATACATTTGCTAATAGGTGTCCCTCATTGTCCTCTCAGAAAGTTGGGAGGTGTGTATAAGGCAATATGCTAATCCTTAAAGTGTATCTAAACCGAAGAGCAAAAAAAAAAAGTGTAATATATTACAGATTACCAGTCCTTAGATATGTGGTGGCTGTATTACTTTTTAGGCGTTTTTTCCCTTTATTTTCACCTGGTGATCCTGCCACTAACACGTGTTATGTCTTAAAATAACAATGCTCACTCACTCTAGTATACCTATGGAGCAGTATTGTCATTGTAGGACATAACTACAGAAACAGACAAGATTTTTGGCAGGATCGACAACTATTTTTTTTGCTCTTATCAAACAAAAATACCAAAACACTTCATAGTAGAGCTGCGCGATTCTGGCCAAAATGAGAATCACAATTTTTTTTGCTTAGAATAAAAAGATCACAATTCTCGTGATGTAAAATCTTTCACATTATACAAAAAAAATTGGGCTAACTTTACTGTTTTTTTTATTAATTAAAGTCATTTTTTCCAAACAAAATTGCATTTGAAAGACCGCTGTGCAAATGCAGAGTGACATAAAATATTGCAACAACCACCATTTTATTCTCTAGGGTCTCTACTAAAAAAAATTTATATATATATATATATATATATATAAAGTTTGGGGGTTCCAACTAATTTTCTAGGAAAAAAAAATGATTTTATCTTAAAACCAATAAATGTCAGAAAAAGGTTTAGTGTTTAAAGCCCCACACACAGATTTTCTGATGATTTTTTCCTTCAGATTTACCAAAACCATATAATATGAGGTCAAACCTTAGGAGTTTCAATTTGTATGCAATCAGGCAGGTCCTTCACTACATGGTTTTGGTAAATTTGAAGACAAAAATCAGCAGAAAAACTGATAGTGTGTATGGGGCTTTAGTGGTTAAACTTTCCTCATTTACACACAAGTCTATTCCTTTGAAAAATTGTTACAATGTTTATACTTAATTCCACTGCTAAAGAATGTTGTGATTCTTGGCAGACTGCCCAGTTTTTTTCCTTCCTTTCCTTTGATGGCTGTGGTTTCAGAAGAGCAGAGAGAATTCTCTGCATAGAAAGAATCAAGAAATACTTCTGTCACATTCGCAATGGGGAAAAAATCGCGATAACGATTCTTGTCGATTAATAGTGCAGCTCTACTCCATAGTATAATTAATAGGCCAAAGGGAAGCAAATGAGAGTCGTTCATTGGTATGGTTTACGTAATCCTTAAAGTGGAGGGCCACCCTGAAAAAAAAAAATATAAAAAATTATAAAAAATTCCAAAAAAAAAATAATATTTTTTTTTTACTTACCAGAAATGCCTGTTGCTAGGCACATAATCCTAATCTTCCTCTTCCTCCTCCGCGGAGATCTTCTTTTTTCTCTCCTCGTCACGTTGTCTTCTGGGTAATGGATCGCGCTGTGTTCTGGGAACTGTGTGTCCCAGAACACAGCGCGTCCCATTCACAAAGCGCTGCGCGACTCGCGCATGCGCAGTAGGAAACGGGCAGTGAAGCCGCAAGGCTCCACTGCCTGTTTCCCTTAGAAGGAATGGCGGCGCCGGGACCCGAGAGCTGAGGACAGGGCGGCCGACATCGCCGGTGCCCTGGACAGGTAAGTCGGCTTATTAAGTCAGCAGCTGCAGTGTTTGCAGCTGCTGACTTTTAAATTTTTTTTTTTAACGGCCCTCCTCTTTAAAGGGGTTGTAAACCCTCATGTTTTTTTCACTTTAATTCATCCTATGTGTAGCACTAACCCCCGAAGGAGCTGCTGGTTATTTTTGGGCTTACCGTTGCCTTTCGTTCTCCTTGTTGCATGTCTAGGGGATGTCCTGTGGTAGATGGCCCAGTAACTTGAGACTGACAATAGATCCACTTGAATGCATTTTATTTGCAAAAACTCAAACCATTGAACAGTCTTTCAACTTGGAATCAGAGGGTTGGAAAGGAAAGTTCAGGTACTCTCAATGTCAAAGTCCAAAAACGTTAAGGAACTTGCTTACTTTGACTGCATCCAGAGAATAGCCATTCGCAGCTGGATGAACACTCAGGTTGAAGTCTTTATCACCAACGTTGCAGAACATGTAGGGAAACTAAGCTGTAGAACACGTGTAGGATACCTGGATCTTTCAGCCCACTTGGCGATATCCACAAGACCGGATTCTCTCGGTTACTTCAGCCCTTCCAGGCTCTTGTTAAGAAAACCAAACTCACTCGTGGTGTTCTTCTAAAGAGTCCTCCCCTGGAATGCTCGAATTTCAATGGGTCTCTCCCGAACCGGAGACAGCACCCATCCACCTTGGAATCCTTCCCTAGTTCCCTTGCTTTGGGCTAGCCAGCCCTGAGGCATTAAAGTCGGGTGGATCCGCACCCCAGGCCATAGCCTTCCCGGGGGCTGGTCAGGAGGACCAGGACCATGTAATCAGCACAGCATACTGGACCGGAACCCCGGACCACATGAAGTCCGCATCTTTAATACTCTCTCCCAGAGGGCACATCGAGAGGGCCACTCCCACTGTCCTGACTCAGATAGAGAGTAAATTAAACGCCCAACCAGACCATAGTTCCATGCCTGCCACCAGAGACAGCGCCCCCCTGTGGCCAGGCTGAACATCTCACAGCCCAGTCAGACTGACACAGAAGTCAAACTTAGGCAAATAGACCCAAACCAAACTGTAGTTTGGTTAAAGTTACATTTTGAAAAACACATATTTAGCCCACCGCTACATATGCATTAAGGGTGAAAAAACTTCTGACAGTGACCCCCGTCCCCCATTTTACTCACCTGAGCCCTTCGTTCCGGGGTACCCTAGAAGAGGGTGATTGGGGCCACTTTGTGCAAAACGAACTGCACAGTGGAGGAAAGTATGATATATTTGTTATTTTAAAAAAAAGGAGCCTTTACAATCACTTTGAGTCAATTTCTGTGCATTCGGAGACCCTTAGTTTAGGACACATTACACACAGACTCTTGACTCTGTGTCAAGCACACCTCCATTAATATGAATTTCTATGCCACACAAAAAAACGTATGGATTGTGCGGCAACATGCTGAGATCATATGCGGTCACCACCATGGTTTATTACTTTTACTGTATTTTGTTTATACAGCAATTGCCTTCAATAAGGTGCTCATAAACGATGTACTAAAGCAAATGTACAGAAGCTTTGGTAATTTATTTTTTACATTTTTATCCCAGAATCCCTTTAGTGCCTGCTAGCAACATGTGCCTAGAGAGGAAGCACACCTTGTGGGATTCTGGGGTGGTTGCTTTGTTATAGCCTTGTATGTTTAGATATCATTGTTTAAATTAATTGACAAGGCCCTTAACCACCTCAATACAGGGCATTTTCACCCCCTTCCTGCCCAAGCCATTTTTCAGTTTTCAGCGCTGTCACACTTTGAATGACAATTGAGCGGTCATACAACGATGTACCCCAATGAAATGGTTATCATTTTGTCCCCACAAATAGAGCTTTCTTTTGGTGGTATTTGATCACCTCTGCGGTTTTTATTTTTTGCGCAATAAACAAAAGAAGAGCGACAAGTTTGAAAAAAAAAACTATATTCTTTACTTTTTGCTATAATAAATATCCAATTTTTCTTTTAAAACATTTTTTTTTCCTCAGTTTAGGCAGATACGTATTCTTCTACATATTTTTGGTAAAAAAAAAAATCGCAATAAGCGTATATTGATTGGTTTGTGCAAAAGTCATAGCGCCTACAAAATAGAGGATAGATTTATAGCTTTTTTATTTTTTTTATTTTTTTTTACTAACTTTTTTTAGTAATGGTGGTGATCTGCGTTTTTTATTGTGACTGCAACATTGTGGCGAACATATCGGACACTTTTCACACATTTTTGGGACCATTCACATTTATACAGCGATCAGTGCTGTAAAACTGCATTGATTACTGTATAAATGTGACTGGCAGTGAAGGGGTTAACACTAGGTGGTGATCAAGGGGTTAATATGTTCCCTGGGAGTGACTCTAACTGTAGGTGATTCATAAGGGGAGGAGCCCGATCAGTGTTTCTCTGTACTGAGAACACACCATCGGTCTCCTCTCCTCTGACAGGACCGTGGATCTCTGTGTTTACATAAACATATCCATGGTCCTGCTGTGTTCCCGGGCAATCGTGGGTGCCTGGCGGAAAACACGGCCGCCCATTTAGTCCCCAGTGCGTGCCCCCTGGTGGGCCGAAAAGGCGAGGGCGTCATATGACGCACTCCCACAACAAAAGCTGCGCCGCCTGGCCATCAATTGACAGCCGGCGGTCGGCAAGCAGTTAAAAATATGGACTCTGAAAAATACTGTATTTATTGACGTATAACACTCACTTTTTCACCATGAAAATCGGGCACAAATAGCGGGTACGTGTTATACGCCAATACTTCAATTTTAGCTGCCTCGGAGGGGACAGGGAGGGGGGCAGTAAGAATCTCCTGCCTCTGTAATAGAAAGTCCCACCATTGGACCACTGTTCTGTCTATCATAGGAGATTCTCCTGTATGTAATATGTCGGCGCTCGTCCCGCCCCCCTCCCTGCCCCCTCTAGGCTGCAGATGGGCATCGATCAGGCTGCAGTCTGCACTGATGGCAATGGTGAGGCTGCTGCATTGATGGCAATGGTGAGGCTGCATTGATGTGGACTAATGAGGCTGCAGATGGGCATTGATCAGGCTGCATTGATGGCAATGGTGAGGCTGCAGATGGGCACTGACCCTTATTTTGCTTCAAAGTTCTTTATTTAAAATGTACGTTTTTTTTCCTGAAACTTCCCTCTTAAAATGAATGTGCGTGTTATGTGCCTGTGCATGTTATACGCGGATAAATACGGTAAATGTCGAAAGCCCCATACACACTATCAGATTTTCTGCTGATTTTTTTTGCTTCACATTTACCAAAACCATATAATATGAGGTCAAACCTTAGGAGTTTCAATTTGTATGCAATCAGGCAGGCCCTTGCACTACATGGTTTCAAAAATCAGCAGAAAATCTGATCGTGTGTGTATGGGGCTTAAGGGTCCATGCACAGCTGCTTAAAAACATGCCAGTGATCTTTGCAGGGAAAAAGAACGCAAATTTTGAATGTTTTTGTACTATTGTTTAATAGCGTTTAGCTTTTTTTTCTGCTCTCAAAAATGCAAAATAGAGGGGTTTTCTTTCCTGCCTTTAAAAACTGACCTTATAATATGCCTCTAAATGTCCTAATGTACATTAGCAGCTTCTACAGGCAAAACGCAAGTCTGACCCAGCAAACAAAGGCAAATTCCCATAATGCCATAACAGTTCCCACCGCTGTGCCTTGTGTTGGTCTTCCACCATATTGTAGTAGAGGGTGGGTACATTTATAAAGCAGCTGACAAAATATGGCATTTACCATTTTCCATGTCTGTTTTTTCTGAAGGTTTATAAAAATGCAAAATGGCAAGTTAAAAATTGAAATATTCTGAGAAAAGCAGTGAAAAAGTGTTGTAACTGCATGCAATATGATGAAATAATACAAATCTGGAAAAAAAAATCAGAGGGGAGGAACACCGATTAGACTGTTGATTGGTTGGCTCCGCTGGAAGGTTATCCATCCAAGAGCAACTCAACTGGACTTGCTCTGTAATGTTGGAGTCTTTTTGCTACTAATCCAAGGATATTCCTCAGCTTAAATATTCCAACATTTCTTACTCCATGGGTGACTCATGTAGCTAAATGTTGGGGTATGTTCTCGAATCGTATTTGAGGAGGATCCTTGGATGTCTTCAACATTACAAAACAAAGTATGTTGAAGGTGACTGACTACTACTAAATATACTATTCAATGGACAATTGAGAACACCGCAAAGATGAGTTCAAACTTCAGAATATATACAGTATGTGATGCTACAACCTGAATCGTAGATGTGGCTGCTGGATAAATAAATACCTGTGCCTGGACCACAGCTACACACACTGTCAGATAATGTTAAAGATGAATAAAGGTCCAGCAATACAGTATACCATGATCATACAATTCATGTTACTTTATTGCAGATCCATCAAGGCAAGAGGGAATCCAATGTACAAATAGGTTGACGTGTTTCAGCCCTGTAGCTTATGACTAAGACCCAGCACAGGTCTGAAACACGTTAACTTTTTTGTATCTTGAATTCCCCCTTGTCTTGATGGGTCTGCAATAGAGTAGCTTCAATTCACTGGGCATATTATACCGTGTTGCCAGATCTTCACTCATCTTCAATAGCAAAGATAAGACAACACAGGGCACACCGATTCTGGGAGTGCAGTTGTTGAAAAGGCAGTTTGCCCCCCTCTGTGTCTTACGCCTGCATCTGTACATATTCACCAGCACACCATGGATCAACAATCACTGTCTAAAGGTTTCTTTATTGTTGAGAGATCACATCACAGAGATAAGTGCAATGTTTCGGAGCCGCGCAGTGCCCCTTCGTCAGACAATTAGAAGGCTACAACATGCTGTCATCCTACTTTGCTAGCAGTTTAGTTCTAGGTGTACAAACCCAGAGTGGGCAAACTGTAAGTACAAATACATGCATGTTGCAGGATTAGGCCTCTTCTACATGGGCGTAGTACAGCATACACCCTTGCAAGGGCAGTGTTTGCCAACAAGGAGATGCACAGGTGTTCCGTGCAGGCAGTCCAGTTCATCTCATTTGGGATGCAACAGCTGCACAGACACAGCCATTTCTCCCAATTTGACATCAGTGTGGGTGAGGGTGCACACCCCTGAATGCAGACAGCGTGCGTTTGGGGACTTTCACCCACACGGCTGTCAGGGTGGGAGCAACAGCTGTGTCTGTGCAGTCTCTGCATCCCAGTTGACATGAATGGCATTGCCGGCACTGGGATGCATTGAACACCCGTGCGGCAAACATGGCGCTTGCAGTCCAGTTCATGTCATTTGGGATGCAGCAGCTGCACAGACACAGCCATTGCTCCCAATTTGACATCAGTGTGGGTGCGGGTGCACATCCCTGAATGCAGACAGCACGGCTGTCAGGGTGGGAGCAACAGCTGTGTCTGTGCAGCCTCTGCATCCCAGTTGACATGAATGATATTGCCGGCACTGGGATGAATTGAACACCCGTGCGGGCAAACATGACGCTTGCATGGGTGTGCACTGTAGTTTGCCAATGTGAAGGAAGCCTCGGCAACATCATTATTTATCATTTTATATATATTTTTTTTATATATATATATATATATATATATATATATATATATATATAGATATACACACACAGTATATTCATAAATGGCCCATATAATAAACCTTGTGCAAAGTTATTCACTTTAGGATCAAAGGACAAGGATGATTTTTTATTTATTTTTTCTTGAAAAAGGTGTGTTTAACCTTACGGTACAGTAATAGCTGTGAAGATGTGGAACAGTTCTCTGCAGGATCTGGTTCTAGCCAAAAAAAGGTTTCAAATAAGGTTGGATGTGTTTCTAGATAAACAAAATATAACCATCCTAGATTGTTTAATCAGGGGGGAGTGATAAAAAAAATAGGATCATGTTTAATAAGGAGTATCTCACCTTCCTCTGGATTAAATACAGTTAGGATGCAGGTTATTTTATTTATTTTTGTTCTTTAGACGTGTCGTTCTTCAGCTTAATTATGTAACAATGAGGACCTGGATATATTGCTTTGGCAGGCAGGGCGGCAGTCTAGAACCTTTTATTATACACAGGATTGTGTTACTGCATCATGATGTGTAGGAAGATTTGTGCCACTCCTGGAAGACCTGCCGTCCTAGATTACAATGTTGACTATACGTAAATCAAGTTCTGGTTTTCGACTCCTCAAACAGAACAGCCATTGGGTACTTTTGAAAATTGTAGGTAAAATTTTTGGAAAGCTCAGCTAACCAAGCCATTTTCACTTAGGTTCATACATCCGCCAGATTCTACATGTGTCTCTGGGAGTCCTCATTGCCTACCTCAGTATCCCCGTTGTTGTGAACCTGATGAGCTCCAGACAACTTATGAACACGTCATTCAACCCTCTACGGATTGTCAACACATATGGAGCCTTCGGCAGGTACTATATAGCTTAAATCTCAAAGAGAGAACCCAATGTTGAAGCACAACTCTAGGTAAAGAGAATCGTGCAGAGCACTTAAGGATGTGTGCATTTTAAAACAAATGTGCTTCTGTGAACTATTTGTGATATGTCCACCTAGAACCTCTGAAGTGCTGATATTGGGACAGGGTTTTTGTTTTTCAGCCAAAAGATTTTCTTCTCATTTTCGATCAATTGAGGCATAGTTGTGAAGTCAAAACAAAGACCGGGAGGGTGGCTGTAGTTAAAATCCAGCCAAATCATTTTGTTCCATTTTGGATGGTGTGGATAAGGGCTAGAAGCTCTGTCAGTTATTTTCTGTCATCTGTATCCCGTTTGGTTAGATTTCTCCTCTCCTGGTTGGTCTTTGGAACAGGAAGTCAAATGAATTCTCTCTGGAGCACTGATGGCATTAACAAAAAAAATAATTAGCTATAAAACAACAGTTCTAACCTTTCCCTCCCCTATACAAAATGAAAAAAGTTAATGAGGTTCTGCTTTAACTGCTTGTATTAATATTTTTTTGTTTCCATTCCACTGTGCACAATCAATCATGTTATGGTTTGACTGTAGTTCACGTTAATAGAAGAACTCTCACCAAATATGTAATTCCACATCCAGGTGATGGAATTGTACTATCCAGCAACAACAATTACCTGAAATCCTCTATTACATTGAGCTGACACTAGACAGTTGAAAGCTAATATAAGGCTTGCAGTGGCAATGCATGCTCTGTAAGCTGATGGGTGGGAGGAGTTGGTACTTACGTGATCTGGCAGGGGAAGAGTTGTGATGTTCATTAGCGGTCTAAAAACCAGACAATGGCACAGATGTCATAAAGCCAGTGGCCATGGATGGATCAGAAGAAAATGTGCACAGCTTTAAAATGTTTTTGGCAAGTGAAACACTTTGGGGTTGATTTATAAAACTGGAGAGCTTAGAATCTGGTGTCGCTGTGCATGGTAGCCAATCATTTTCTAGCTTCAGCTTGTTCAATTAAGCTTTGACTATAAAACCTGGAAGCTGGTTGGTTTCTATGCAGAGTTGCACCAGATTTTGCACGCTCCAGTTTTAGTAAATCCTCCCCTTTGTATATATTTGCTTCAGTTGAGTACTTGGCTGTTCCTCTGCTCTCCCTTTAGGGCTCTTTCACACGGTGCGGATCGGTGCTGATTCACCCCGTGGATATCCGCTTGCTCAGCGGGGATCGCTCCGTCAATCCCCATTGAGCAGGAAGATGACAGGTCCATCTCTGCACACTGTGCAGGGACAGACATGTCAGAGCGCCGCTCTCCCCTATGGGAGATGGGGTGACCGCAGTGTCCGTCGTCACCCGATCCGATTCAATGACGGATGGAAAAGTAGGTTTTTCCTCCGTCACACTTTTTCGGATCGGAGCAGGTCAGATGTAAGCGGAAACATGTCACCGCTAACATCTGACGCTCCATAGACCTCTATGGAGCATCCGTTCAGGTCCGCCTGGCTGTTTTTTAGGATCGGCCATGTGAAAGAGGCCTTAATGACACTTTCTGTCTCATATATACTAATCAGTTATAATATTAACCCATCAAGGCATGGACTCCACTAGACCTCTGAAGGTATGCTGTAGTATCTGGAAGCAAGCTGTCAGTAGCAGATCCTTTAAGTCCTGTAAGTTGTAAGGTGTTGCCCTCCATGAATCAGACTTGGGCTCCATGCACACTGGACATTAAAATAATGTTATAAAAATGGCAGTAGCTTTGCAGTGAGTCTTTCAATGCTTTTTTTTTGTTTTTGCAATAACATTTATTCGTTTTTTTAGCAATTTTTTTCTTTGAATTTTTTTTTTTCAATGGATCAAAAACCTTAAAAAATGCTGGTGAAACGCATTTTTGAGAGTTTATCAACGTTAATGAGCATTTGGCGTTTTTGTGGTCAGAAAAAGGACTCCTGAACGTGATTTTATGGCGTTCAGAAAACAGGCCATAAATGCCACTGCTGATAGTCTTCCAAAAACGTCCATGTGTGCAGGGACACATAGGATAACATAGAGGGGAGTTTATGGGCTGCCCAATCTCCCAAAAACTGCCGTTTATGAGATTCAGTGTGCATGGAACCTTACTTTTCCAGCACATCCCACAGATGCTCGATTGGATTGGGTTCTGGAGAATTTGGAGGCCAAGTTAACACCTTAATGCTGTGTTCCTCAAACCATTCTTAAATTGATCAGACTAGACCACCTTCTTCCATTGCTCCTTGGTGCAGTTCTGATGCTCACATGCCCATTGTAGGCTCTTTTGGCTGTGAACACGGGTGAGCATGGATGCCCTGACCAGTCTATGGCTAGGCAACCTCATATACAACAAATTGCAATGCATTGTGCACTGAGTCTTAGCTGCTCATGACCCTGTCACCGGTTTGCCGGTTCTCTTTCCTTTGACCACAGCAGACCGAGAACATTCCACAAGAGCTACAGTTTTAGACATGCTATGACCCAGTCGTCTACCCACTACAATTTGGCCCTTGTCACAGTTGCTCAAATCCTTATGTTTGCCCATCGTTTCTGCTTTCTACACATTGACTTCAGGGACAACATGTCCACTTGCTGCCTAATATATCCCACCCACTTTCAGATACCCTTGTGAGATAACCATTGTTATTCACATTACCTGTCATCGGCCATGTTATGGCTGATTGTTGTATATATTATGTTATTGTACGGCTCTATCCCTTTAATCTAGATACGCTTACATTTTGTTTTTGTTTTAAGTTTTGGTTGTACTTGTTTGTGTTGAGAATGGAACGGTGTGTTCTGTGCCGATGTTGAAGATGGTTGGCATTACCAGTGGAATTCTGGGTATTCCAGGCCAAGAAAGGTGACATTCCCCAGACCTAATAGCAAAGGAGAGAAACACTTTTACAGAGCTACACTGGAAAATATTTTTGTGCTGTCGCTTCAGGCTCTTTCCCTAATTTCAGATACCCCAAGCAAGTCCAGCCGTTTGCTTCAGGATTTAGGAATTAAGTGAGGAAGTTTAAGAGACCCAGTTGTCCTTCGTTCCTTCTTTCACCACTATGTTAGAGGGCACGGGGAAGAGCTCTGGACCTCTTTAAACTATTAATCCAGGTGTGGCAAAGATTTTGCAATGCTATTTTTATGTTATTGTTTTTTTCAATACTTTATGCACTAAACAAGAGTAAAGTTTGACATATGTGAGAGGAAAATAAAGTCAAATTGCACATTATATTGCAGTTTAATGATTCTGGCTCTGACTATGCCTTGAGTTGTATAAAGCAGAACGGTACACATAACAACTTGTTATTTGACAAGGAAAGTACATTTCACATTAATAATTATGCTACTAAAATTATTGTGTGCTGTAAATTGCCTCCAGCATTGCTCCTGTTTCTTCTTCCTGGAGGCCACCATTTTGTTGAAGCCCAGAGCCCTTAAACAGCAGTAAATCTTTAAGTTGTCAGCAGATTGGCCTCTACAAATTTGGTACAGTACCGAAAAATAGAGAGCATCTGAGCATGTGCAGAGCAGGATAAGACAGTGTATTACTGGGTTTAAACAGCACTATATAGTCACTTATTTTTAATGTTTTACATAACTATACCTGCAAAAGGTGCCAGCCTGGAGTGATCTAGCAGGACTTAATTTTTTGACTAAAGTTCCACTTTAAGTTCAGTATTCTCAGAAGGCTGGATTGGTAAAGTGAACTTGCTTCAGTAAGCAAGACTGGCTCTTTTATTGGATTGGGCTAAGGCAGTTGGCATGGCTTTGTCCTGAATTCAGGAATGTAAGTCTGTAGGATCCCTCAGCTGTACACTGGACCCATGCAAACAGAGTAAGGATGTCATAAAAGGTATCTGGTTACCTGTAGGATGGTAAAATAGTCCCACCAAGAATGTTAACACATGGGTAAAAAAGGGTTTTTAATACCGGTTACCTATAAAATCCTTTCTTGGAGTACAACACGGGACACAGAGCCATAGTAGTTACTATGTGTATTATATAGGTCACCATTAGATGTTAGACACTGGCACACCTTAAGGCAGGAAGTTCACTCCCTATATAACCACTCCCATTACTGGGAGTTTTTGTAGCAAAGCAATATATGTGTATCCAAAGAGGGGAGGGACCTATGTGTCCCGTGAGGTACTCCAAGAAAAGGATTTTACAGGTAAGCTGTTATAAAAATATTATTTTCTTTATCGTACATCACGGGACACAGAGCCATAGTAGTAACTATGTGTGATGTCCCACAGCAATGCCAACTGAGGGAAGGGAGACACAAACAAAAGTAGGGCGCCATCAGACCTGAGGACCTGTACTGCTGCCTGCAGCACACTGCGCCCAAAGGAAATATCCTCATGCCTTTTTACATCCACCTGATAGAATCTGGTAAAGAATCTGGTATGGACTGAAGACCAAGTTGTGGCCTTGCAGGTTTGAGCCATGGAGGCTTGGTAATGCACTGCCCATGAAGCACTAACAGCCCTGGTAGAGTGCGATTTGATTTGAAAAGATGGAATCTTCATCCTCAAACCATAAGCTTGAAGAACTACTTGCCGAATCCACTTAGAAATAGTAGATTTCGATGCTGCCTGTCCTTTTTTAGGACCTTCAGGCAACACAAACAAAACATCAGATTTTCGAATCTGAGCAGTCGCCTTCAAGTAGACTTTGACTGCTATCACTACATCAAGAGAATGTAGCGACTTTTCTTGCGTAGAACAGGGTTCTGGAAAAAATGAAGGTAGAACAATGTCCTGGTTTTAGATGAAAACCTGACACTACCTTTGGTAAAAACTTATAATGAGGACGCAATACTACCCTATCCTTGTAAATAATTAAATATGGCTCTTTACAAGAAAGAGCAGCCAACTCTGATACCCTTCTTGCAGAAGATATGGCTACCAGAAAAACTAGCTTCCTTGTCAAAAGGACCAAGGGAATATGTTGTATTGGCTCAAAAGGCTGTTTCTGTAATGCCGACAGAACTAAATTCAAGTCCCAAGGGTTCCAGGGTGACCTAACCGATGGATTAAGCCACGTTACCCCCTGTAAAAAGCTATGGACCAAAGAATGTGAAGCAAGTGGTCTTTGAAACAATACCGATAAGGCCAAGACCTGGCCTTTGATAGTACTCAAAGCCAGCTTCATCTCAAACCCCATTTGCAAAAAGGCAAGGATTCGACCTATGACATACTTTCTGGGATGCCAATCCCCGGATTCACACCAGGAAAGATATGCCTTCCAGACTCTATAATATATGACTCTAGAGGCCGGCTTCCTTGCACTAATCAAGGTAGATACAGCTGATCCTGACAGCCTCTGCCTCTATAGAATGTGGGTCTCAATAGCCAAACCGTTAAATTTAGCATTTGTAAGGTAGAATGGAATACTGGATCTTGCGAGAGTAGGTCCGGACGTGGTGGTAGGGTCCGTGAGTCCCCTACCGCCATCGTTATGATCTCTGCATATGAATATCTTTTGGCCCATAAGAATCACTGACTTCCCTACCTGCTTGATCCTGCGAAGAAGTTGTGGAAGTAGCAGAATAGGAGGGAATGCATAAATCTGTGAAAACTGATCCCGCAGGGCCACCAAGGTTTCTGTTCTGCATTCTAGCGGATCCTTTGTTCTTGACACAAAGTTGTCAATCTTTTTGTTGCACCTGGACACAAACAGGTCTACATCTGGGATCCCCCATCTCCGGCATATTGCCAGGAAGATATCGGAGTAAAGGGACCATTCTCCCAGGCACAACTGCTAACAACTTAAGTAGTCCGCCTGCCAATTTTCTACTCCTGGAATGAAGACTGCCAATAGGCAAGGTACATGTTGTTTTTGCCCAAGTTAGGATTGGATTCACCTCTCTCTGGTTCGCATGACTTCTTGTGCCCCCCTGGTGATTGATATAGGCCACTGCCATGGCATTGTCAGATTGGATCCTGACAGGACAGTTCCGCAACCTGAATATCCAGGCCCCCAGGGCCAAGTGCGCTGCCCAAATCTCTAGAATGTTGATGGGCACAGTCCTTTCGGTTCTGGACCATTTCCCTTGGACGGTTGCCTCTTCCAGGACTGCTCCCCAACCCAAAAGGCTAGCATCTGTTGTTACCACCTTCCAGGTAACTGGTAAGAAGGATTTTCCCTTCTGCAGATTCTTGGTTATCCACCACCAACTGAGGCTTCAATGCACCTTTGGAGACAGACACATTGGGAAATTTAGAGCTTGTACCTTCTTGTTCCAAGCCGATAGGATAGTGTTTTTGCAGCAGTCTCGAATGAAACTGAGTATAAGGAATGGCTTTGAATGAAGCCACAATCTTTCACAATAACCTCATGCAAAGCTGAATAGAAGGAACTTCCTGTCTTAGGGTGTGCCAGTGTCCATCACCTAAAGGTGGCCTATATAACCCACATAGTAACTACTATGGCTCTGTGTCCTGTGATGGTTGATAAAGAAAGGTATTCTCTGGAGTTACTGATGATGTAGTTGGAGCTTATGGCAAAGGTACCTCCAAACCACATACTGGTTGCAACCACCAGGTGAGACAAACAAAGGCAAAGTACAAAGTGTAAGATTGTAGTAGAGGTCAATTCAAGGCTCTGTTACGAGAGAGTCAAACAACCAGAGAAAAGTACCTTAATTGGTGCTTAAGCAATGAGGTAGAGGTCAGTGCTGACAATGATCAGTCAATCTGTCAATAATTTGAAAAGAGCATCCATGGAACAAAAAAACTATCTTATGGGTAGTGCACCTAACATACAAGCTTTCAGCTCCAAACTCCAACTTTCAAATAGAAAGGGGGGAAGCCACTCATCATATAAAAACCAGGAGGAAATATCTGTTGTGTTAGAGAGCCTAAATAAACAGGATTGAAGGTTTTTATATGGCGAGTGGCTTTCCCCCTTCTTTTTTAAAAGTTAAAGAATGGTCAGCGACCATAGGGAGCCTGCTCCTTAACTAATTGGCTTCAAAAAAGGATGGGCTCAGGACACAGAGCACTGCGCCCTGAGCCCACCCAGTTGTGTGACAATAGCAAATTAATATTCGCTATTGTCTTCCTGATTCTCCTCCTGGCCAATCAGTAAGCGGGTCCTGAGACCGATTGGCCAGGGTGCATTAGGACTCACTTCCTGATCAGCCGGGAGGAGAAGCCTCGGCTCTTCCCTCGGCAAGCTGGAGCAGCAGCCCTACCCTGGATTGTAGTCACTTGCCTCCTTAGGTAAGGCTGCCTTCCCATCCGTCTCCCCAAGGGAGGAAATGGTGGCGGCGGCGGTGTGAGGAAGGGGGAGATTTATTTGCTGGTGTAAACCTCTTATTTAAAAAAAAAAAACGTTTAAGTCTTTACAATTACTTTAATGCACCATGATTTTGACTAGGATATTAAAGCTGAAGGTATACAGTGCCTTTCGAAAGTATTCGGCCCCCTTGAACTTTTCAACCTTTTGCCACATTTCAGGCTTCAAACATAAAGATATAACATTTTAATTTTTTGTGAAGAATCACCAACAAGTGGGACACAATTGTGAAGTGGAACGAAATCTATTGGATAATTTAAACTTTTTTAGCAAATAAAAAACTGAAAAGTGGTGCGTGCAAAATTATTCGGCCCCTTTACTTTCAGTGCAGCAAACTCACTCCAGAAGTTCAGCGAGGATCTCTGAATGATCCAATGTTGTCCTAAATGACTGATGGTGATAAATAGAATCCACCTGTGTGTAATCAAGTCTCTGTATAAATGCACCTGCTCTGTGATAGTCTCAGGGTTCTGTTGAAAGCGAAGAGAGCATCATGAAGACCAAGGAACACACCAGGCAGGTCCGTAATACTGTTGTGGAGAGGTTTAAAGCCGGATTTGGATACAAAAAGATTTCCCAAGCTTTAAACATCCCAAGGAGCACTGTGCAAGCGATCATTTTGAAATGGAAGGAGAATCAGACCACTGCAAATCTACCAAGACCTGGCCGTCCCTCTAAACTTTCAGCTCAGACAAGGAGAAGACTGATCAGAGATGCAGCCAAGAGGCCCATGATCACTCTGGATGAACTGCAGAGAACTACAGCTGAGGTGGGAGAGTCTGCCATAGGACAACAATCAGTCGTACACTGCACAAATCTGGCCTTTATGGAAGAGTGGCAAGAAGAAAGCCATTTCTCAAAGATATCCATAAAAAGTCTCGTCTAAAGTTTGCCACAAGCCACCTGGGAGACACACCAAACATGTGGAAGAAGGTGCTCTGGTCAGATGAAACCAAAATCAAACTTTTTGCCCACAATGCAAAACGATATGTTTGGCCTAAAAGCAACACAGCTCATCACCCTCAACACACCATCCCCACTGTCAAACATGGTGGTGGCAGCATCATGCTTTGGGCCTGCTTTTCTTCAGCAGGGACAGGGAAGATGGTTAAAATTGAGGGGAAGATGGATGCAGCCAAATACAGGACCATTCTGGATGAAAACCTGTTGGAGTCTGCAAAAGACCTGAAACTGTGACGGAGATTTATCTTCCAACAAGACAATGATCCCAAACATACAGCAAAATCTACAAAGGAATGGTTCACAAATAAACGTATCCAGGTGTTAGAATGGCCAAGTCAAAGTCCAGACCTGAATCCAATAGAGAATCTGTGGAAAGAGCTGAAAACTGCTGTTCACAAACGCTCTCCGTCCAACCTCACTGAGCTCGAGCTGTTTTTCAAGGAAGAATGGGCAAGAATTTCAGTCTCTCGATGTGCAAAACTGATAGAGACATACCCCAAGCGACTTGCAGCTGTAATCGCAGCAAAAGGTGGCTCTACAAAGTATTAACGCAAGGGGGCCGAATAATTTTGCACGCCCCACTTTTCATTTTTTTATTAGTTAAAAAAGTTTCAAAAATCCAATAGATTTCGTTCCACTTCACAATTGTGTCCCACTTGTTGGTGATTCTTCACAAAAAATTAAAAAATTATATCTTTATGTTTGAAGCCTGAAATGTGGCAAAAGGTTGAAAAGTTCAAGGGGGCCGAATACTTTCGCAAGGCACTGTATTTAGGCTTTAAAGTGAACCGAAACTAAAACTAAGGTGTCAAAAATGCTACTACTACTACATACCTGGTTTAGGTACATACATGAATGGTAAAGAACCTATTATTACTTCCTATTCTGCACTATTGGTCGATGAAGCCCTCTATCTTTAAACAGGTACCACGAAAATAACCTGTTTAGCCATTTTCTTACTTCTAGTTCTAGTAGACTCCTGAAGCTTCTACAAGTCATGGAAAAAATAGCTTTTTCTAAAAATACATTTGAGAAGCATAATTAGGTAGCACTCTTGCCTTGCAACATTGGGCTTCTTCCAGGCGTTCTGGTTTACTTGCACATTCCAAGACCAATACTGATGGTTAACAAGCTTCCACCTAGGCTTAAGTAATAGGGGGCATTAAACTGCTTGCTGCTTTGGGGTGGGGGCCAGGTGTAATGTATATGGTAGCGTTCTCTGGAAAGCACCATAGCCACTGCATAAATTAGTAAAATAATGTCATATACTGGCCCTTTTATTGATAATTCACATTCAAATATTTACATACACTCCAATGTATTTCAAGGAGTTTGGCCACCGAAAACCAAGGCGCCCAGTTATTTTGTGCAGCGATGGAAAATGCAGACATGTTCCTATATTTTCCTTTTCCGTCTCTATTTTCTCTCTCGTGATTCTGGATTTCATGTTCCTGGCTGCCGCTAAAGGTAAACACATGTTAAGGGATTTTTTTTTTATTCTTGGGACCGTGCCGGCCAAATATGTATGCGGCCCAAGAGGGACGCATCTCTTCCAACCCGAGCTCAGTGCCAGCAGTAACAGCTTCTGGCAAAATCTATCACCATAAAATCATCTCTACCTTCACTAAAGACAGTGTTTAAAAATCTATCTATGATTGTCTGCAGCTGCTGCCTCCTATTCAAAGCAATATACCACCCAGAAAATAGATGTATATATAAATATACAGTACATGGTACGTTTCTAGTGCTGATCTGTATTTCTTAAAGTTGAACTCCAGAAAAAGGGCTCAAAAGAAAGTTGAAATACTTAGAAGAGGGCTGTTTTTCCTGTTAAAAGGATTTTATTTAAACGGTTCTGCCACATAGCTCAGCCAGCCTAGTGACACAACTTTTCTCTATTATTGTGAACCAACACATCTAGGTCACCCCCCTATCCACAGCATGTTATCTGACATTAAAGGAGCAGCAGAAGGCTGATGGAGTCATCTCTCTGCTCTCTATATTGTCAGAATGCTCTCCTTGTCACTACATGCACATTCAGGATACCAGACTGGATATCAGCCCTGAGTCTCCCTCTCCCAGTTCAAGTGCTGCTGTGCAGGGGAATTACCGAGACTAAAAGCAATTACATTTCTGGTATGCACACTAGCTGAATTTAAAAATACTGCTTTCTTTTTTTTCTAATAAATATTTAACTACAATATTTTTTTTTTTATTGGGGTGCAGCTCTAAAGACCCAGGTATTCTGCTGTGTCAGGCATGGTTACCATTACTAAGATAGCAGTTTAAAGAATCATGCAACAAGTCAATAGTTTGTCTATGAAAAACGATGTGCCTTTTTTTTTTTTTAACATGATCACTGTTTTCATCCTGTAAAAAAATGTTACTTATTTTTTTTTTATTTATATTGTCTACGCATCCACTTTGCTATCTTAAAGGGGTTGTAAAGGTAAAAGTTTTTTCACCTTAATGCATTCTGTGCATTAAGGTGAAAAAACATCTGACAGTGCCACCCCCCCAGCCCCCTCGTTTTACTTACCTGACCCCTCAAAAGTCCTGTGCTCGTCTCCGACATCCTCTTCGCCGCTCAGCCTAGCCGCTGATTGGCTAGAGTGGATGGATTGAAATCAGCGCAGCCATTGGCTCGCGCTGCTGTCAATCACATCCAATGACGCAGCGCACCAGGGGGCAGGGCCGAGTGATACAGTGAGCGGCTATAGCGGTCGGCTGTATCACGGGAGCGCGCCCACAAGTACTTCTCACCATGTGAAGGAGCTCGCATGAACGTGAGAAGTACTTCCAGGGGGAAGCCGAGACAGCCACCAAGGGACCCCAGAAGACCAGGTTCGGGGCCACTCTGTGCAAAATGAGCTGCACAGTGGAGGTAAGTATAACATGTTTGTTATTTAAAAAAAAAAAAAAATCCCTTTACAACCACTTTAAGGCCTCATTCACATGACCTTCCAGGGCCGTACACCACTCAGATCTGAGTATGTCAGAAGCTAGGTGTTTGCATTCAGTGGCTGTTTGTAACTGGGACAAATGAGCATCCCTGTGCGTGAACAATTTGCGTCTAGAGCCACTCATCTGTCCCTAACTGTAGGTGATCGCTCTATGTGCAATTACATACAAACAGCTGTGGAGCTTGTGATTTTTTTTTTTTACAGGCTACGGGGCTGCAGAAAATTGCAAACACCAAACCATACTCGCCACAGAAATATGCTGATCTGGGTGGTGTGCAACCCTTATGCTAGCCATACAACTGTCGAAAAATCATTCAAATTCGTTTTCGAAAAACAAACGTAGTCTTGAGAGCAAGCGATTTTGCCATCATGTAAAAAAATTGATTGCTAAATTGTTCAACTGACATAAATTAATCCATTTTTCATTTGCTTTGTCACATAAGCCCAGTGCAAACTATTCGGGCGAGAAACACATTAACCTTTTAATTTATCGTCCGTTCGGCCGAAGTTTCCCAAACTTTTGCTTTGATTTTTCAGCTCAAAAGCATCACAACTGATTTTTGATCTGTGCCCATTAACTAGACAATAAACAAACAAACTGTCCAAATGACAAATTTTCAAATGATTTTTCGTCTAGTGCAGTGATGGTGAACCTTGGCACCCCAGATGTTTTGGAACTACATTTCCCATGATGCTCATCTACACTGCAGAGTGCAGGAGCATCATGGGAAATGTAGTTCCAAAACATTGGGGGTGCCAAGGTTCGCCATCACTAGTCTAGTGTATGGCCACCATTAAGCCATACTTTCTTTTTCGAAAGAAATTTGGTGCGTTTTGTGATCCAATGGTGCCACCATTGATTTCAAAATTCGACCAACCAAGCCTTTTTCATTTCACCTCCTGTTGCTACAGAAAATTATTTTCATGGCTGGCAATCTTCTTTTCTTTCCGGGAATTTTCTTTTCTTGCACTCATGTGCATTTCTTTTTTGATTACATTTCTTGCACGATTCTCCCATCAATGAATAGAAAATCTTTAATTTTTCAAAAAATTTCCAACATGCATGGTTACTCTAATTCAATGGCCGCTTGAAAATCGTCTGTTGCTGCAGCCCACTAATGGTGCAATCTTTGAACTAAAATTCTTAGATAAGATTTCGAAATTTGACCCATGTATGGCCTTCTTTAGGCTCGTGTGAATGGGGCCTAAAAAAGGGGTACATTTTATTCAATTAATTTTAATTCATATGCTTTTCAACTGTTTTATATCTGGGGTTTTTTCTTTGTTTTACAAATAAACATTTAATAGAGTGTGCACCCATGACATAGGATACACAGAGCACTTCTAAACAAAGCCCAGCATATGTTTTCCCCTCTCTCTCTAATTGAAACAGACTGAGCCATATATGTACAGTATAGAGCCCGTGTTAAATATATCTACTTTAAGAATCAACTTTAAACAGAGAGCTTGAGTCAGTCCACATGCCAAGTTTTGCCCATTCACACCTGAGCGTTTTGTAGCTTGAAGCCTAAAGCTACAAGACACTGGAGGGGAAAAAAATCAACGATTCTGTATGGAGATGGTTCACATCTCCACTCCAAAACACCTGAAGCTCAAACAAGTTCTGGAATTATTATTTTTTTTGGTAGATTGGGGCCTTTTTCTGCTTTTTACATTGGTGACCTTTTATAAAATCGTGGTAAAATCGCGCAACTATCTGCCTAAAAACGCTACACCTAGGTGTGAATGGGGCCTTAGGGCTTGTTGCCCATTTTATTTTGTTTCTGTTACCAAGGTATTAGATATACAGCATTTTTGTTTGTTGCAGCTTATTTGGCAAGAGACAATGCTCTGCATCCTAGCTAAGGTGACAATTTATCACTGTTGCTGAGATTCCACTTGCAACTGGAATGGGTTCCTGTCTGTTTCTACCACATTTAGGCTCTGTGTGTTCTGCTCTCAGACTCCTTTAGTCACCCTTGGGACACTGTCTCAGCAGCAGGCACTGGTACAGCAGCCCTGGCCTGGACACTCGCCCTCAGGGTATCACTTTGCTACCCCAGCACTACTGGTTCTACATAGGAGAACTTTTTGCATCCAGAGTTTTCCATTTTGTTAACTACTTCTTAATTGGATACTTCTCCTAAGCTACATATTGTGGTCACTTAGGCTTTAGAACCTCTCCTTCTCTTGTATTTTCAAAGTGATAGACAGCACTGATTACAGGATTATGGATTTTCTAAAGAGTGGGTGGAGCAGAAGCGTCTTCCTTTCAGTCACCCTGTCTGTGTTTGAAACTTAGTATGGAGCCCTCTAAAGTAAGGTTGAGAAGTCACTGCTCTGACCTATTTGGAGAATAGTAATTAGGAGCGCTTCTGCTAGAAGGGTCCTCCAGGTGCTATATACATTCAGGATCATCCAAGATAGCAGGATAGCAAGCTGACAGGCACTCGAGCAGCACTTACAGGAGAGAAGCTGGCTCTGGATAGACAAAGATATGCAGAGAAAGGCGCTTCTAAGCGCAGTTTGACAGCAATTTTATTAAAAGGCACCCATTAAAAACAACTTACAGGATTAGGTCCCTTTCACACTGGGGCGGTGCGGGCGTTGGCACTAAATCACCGCTATTTTTAGTGGCGCTTTACCGTCGTTTTAGCGGCGTTATGCGGCCACTAGCGGGGCGGTTTTACCCACGTTGGCGGGCGAAAAAGGGTTAAAACCACCCGCAAAGCGCCGCTGCAGCGGCGATTTGCCGGCGGTATAGCCGCGCTGCCCCACTGATTTCAATGGGTAGGAGCGGTAAATACACCGCTCCTTCACCGCTCCAAAGATGCGGCTGGCAGGACTTTTTTCACCGTCCTGCCAGCGCACCGCTCCAGTGTGAAAGCCCTCCTGCTTTCACACTGGAGTAAAAGGGGTCGGTTTTTTCCAGGCACTACACAGGCACTATTTTTAGCGCTGTAACGCCTGAAAACTCCCCAGTGTGAAAGGGGCCTTACACAGTAAATAGGCTCGTCAACTGTGTTGCTATGGCCATTTGTATAGTGACTATTGTAATGCTTTGCGTCTATCTATTAAGCTCTTGTGGTAAAACCAAGGAAGCTTAGACTTCTGAAGTGTATCAATGCTTTACTAAACAGGAAAAAATCTGCACATACAAACTGTAGGATGAACAATACAACACAACTTATAGCTTACAAAATATATGCCTACACATATAAGCATGTACAATTTGTACACATTAAGTAAACTAAACAATTACTCAACTTAGGGGTCAAGATATCCTCCATGGTCCTTTGCTCAGTCCAAGTCACAAAGTTCTCCAGCTTCCGGCAGCCATGCCTCCTCTTTGTCCTTCCAAACACCTCTCTCCCCCTGTCCCAAACACATGTTTTTTTTTTTCAAACCCTCTCCAAGCCCCTCCCACCCATTTCCTGCATACACCAACTTAACATCCTGCCTCAGTTATTTACATATCAATGGAGGGGGAAAGGCCTCTGTAAACATATGCTGTTACTAAATCTAACTCTATATTATTGCAATAAAGTCACTATACAAATGGCCATAGCAACACATCAATGTGTGAAATCCTCCTGAGATGGTCTTCCTTGTCTCTGTGCCGACTAGCAGCTGCAGGAACCAAGGGTCTGGAGGCGCAAGATGGCTGCTGCACTTCCTCAGGAGGAAAGCACAGTGACAGGGAAGACCATCTCAGGACTTCATCCATTGATGAGCCTGTTTACTCTGTAATCCTGTAAGTGTTTTTTTACCATTGCCTTTTAATAGAATTGCTGACATACTGCACTTAGAAGCACCTTTCTCTGCATATCTTTGCTCTGACCTACAGTGAAAATATATTCATAGCCCTTGAAATTTTCCACATTTTGTCATGTTACAAACAAAAGCGCAAATGTATTTTATTGGGATTTTATGTGATAGACCAACCCAGAGTGGCACATGATTGTGAAGTGGAGGGAAAATGATAAATGGTTTTCAATTTTTTTTACAAATATGTGAAAAGTGTGGTGTACATTTGTATTCAGCCCCCCAGTCTTTTTGGGGACATCTCTACCAGCTTTGCACATCTAAGTAATGTTTTTGCCCATTCTTTTCAAAATAGCTCAAGCTCTGTTAGATTGGATGGAGAGCGTCTATGAACAGCAATTAAGTCTTGTCACAGATTATCAATTGGATTTAGGTCTGGACTTTGACTGGGCCATTTTTAACACATGAATATGCTTTGATTTAAAGTGGTTGTATACTCAAATTTTTAACTTTTACCTACAGGAAAGCCTATAATAAGGCTTACCTGTACGGTTTAGGAGATATTCCCCTCGGTATGCGCCACTGACTGCAGCGGCGCATGCGCACAAGGGGATTCTCGGCCTGAAAATCCGGCAGTGGCCGGCCGGCCGGAATGAAATCTCCCGCGCGCATGCGCGGGAGTGACGATATCGGGGCTCCGGCCACTCACAGCGCCAGAGCCACGATACCCAGAAGAAACGCAGAGGGTGCATGTCGGCTCCCTCTGCGTGGATCGGGCCAGATGTCGGGGCCTCGTTCTAAGGTAAGTATTTCATAATGAGCTAGTATGCGGTGCATACTAGCTCATTATGCCTTTTGCTTTGCAGGTTTAAAAATTTTTTAAAAAAATGTGCGGGTTTACTACCGCTTTAAACCATTCCATTGTAGCTCTGGCTTTTTAGGGTTGTTGCCCTGCTGGAAGGTGAACCTCCACCCAGTCTTAAGTCTTTTGCAGACTCTAACATGTTTTCTTCTGAGATTACCATGTATTTAGCTCCATTCATCTTCCTATTAACTATGACCAGCTTCCCTATCCCTGCATCCCCACAACATGATGCTGCCACCATCATGTTTCACAGTGGGGATGGTGTGTTCAGGGTAAGGTGCAGTGTTAGTTTTCTGCCACACATAATTTTTTGCTTTTAGGCCAAAAAGTTCAGTTTTGGTCTCATCTGACCAGAGCACCTTCTTCTACTTGTTTGCTGTGTCCCCCACATGGCTTCTTGCAAACTGCAAATGGGACTTCTTATGGCTTTCTTTTAAAAAATGGCTTTCTTGCTACTATTCCATAAAGGGCAGATTTGTGGAGAGCATGACTAATAGTTGTCCTGTGGACAGATTCTCCCACCTGAGCTGTGGCTCTCTGCAGCTCCTCCAGAGTTACCATGGGCCTCTTGGTTGCTTCTCTGATTAATGCTCTCCTTGCCCGGCCTGCCAGTTTAGGTGGACGGCCATGTCTTGGTAGGTTTGTAGTTGTACCATACTCTTTCTATTTTCGGATGATATATTGAACAATGCTCTGTGAGATGTTCAAAGCTTGTTTTTTTTTTATAGCCTAAGGGCCGGTTCACACTGCAGGCGAGGCGACTCCGACTTGCCTCGCCGCGACCTGCCGCGGCCTCAGCGGCGACTTGCAAATGACTTCTGTATAGAAGTCAATGCAAGTCGCCCCGAGGTTGCCCAAAAGTAGTACAGGAACCTTTTTTCTGAGTCGGAGCGACTCGAGTCGCTCCTCTCAGAACGGTTCCATTGTACAGAACGGGGGCGACTTGCGAGGCGAGGCGAGTCGTGTCGCCTCTCATCGCCCGCTGTGTGAACCGGCTCTAACCCTGATTTAAATTTATCCACAACTTTATCCCTGACCTGTCTGGTGTGTTCCTTGGCCTTCATGATCCTGTTTGTTCACTGAGGTTCGCTAACAAACCTCTGAGGGCTTCACAGAACAGCTGTATTTTTTTTTTTTATACTGAGATTTAATTATGCACAGGTAGACTCTATTTACTAATTAGATTACTTCTGATGGCAATTGGATCCACTATATTTTAGTTATGGGTATCAGAGTAAAGGGGGCGGAATACAAATGCACACCACACTTTTCAGATATTTATTTGTTAACAATTTTGAAAACCATTTATCATTTTCCTTCCACGTCACAATCATGTGCCACTTTGTGTCTATCACATAAAATCCCAATAAAATATATTTCCGTTTTGGGTTGTAATGTGACAAAATGTGGAAAATTTCAAGGGGTATGAATACTTTTTCAAGACACTGTATTTGCTAACATTTCGGCTTAAGATGTTGAGCTCTGTAAACAGCAGGCATATGGAAAATATAAGTAAAAAGGCCTAAAGATCCACCTGCTACCTACATGTAATAATACATAGTGTTTGCAGTCATAGTATTCTTATGTAATATTTTGTATTGGCCTGACAAAATAAAATATGTAAAAAACATATATTTTTGTCCTGACATGTATATAGAATGTAAATGGGCACTATAGCCTTAAATATTCTCTTTAAAAGCATAAAATTTGCACTCAGAATTGTGGCGTTGTTTCATAGCAGTTATAAAAGCATACATCCCTAAGTTATTATTGCTGGCCTCCTACCAGTGGGTCTTGTAGCTAGACCAGAACAGGTTAACCATAGTAGGTCAGGCTTGACTGCTAAGTGCCGGCTCCCCACTGCCATCAGGGCTCTCCATCTCCAGCTTTTCCTCTCCGGTCCCCGCTTCTCATTTCAGCCACGAGAAAGGACCAGCAAGACGCCAGCCCAGTGCGCACTTGTAATTCCAGCTTGTGTAAAGCTATAAAAAAAAAAAACTACCTTCGTCTCATAATGAATCTGGGAGTATGTGGAAGCTGACATATCTGAAATCACACAGTAGGAACAAACTTTTATTACTAATTTGGTGTCCCTGATTTACAAAGTGTTTGTTACCGCTGGGCTGGCAGCCACAGTCATAACTCAGTCGACATATATATATATATATATGAAACCTGCAGCCCACGCCTGCCCCCACAATCTATTAAAACCTGGGTAACAATCCGTGGGTCTGGGGAAATGGTGTTCCATTGCTTAATCTAGCACTAGACAGACCCTGGAAGTTGTGCAATGCTTAACCCTTTCCCGAAACACTCCACTCGGCAGGGAGGCTTTAAACAAGAATGCCAAAAGGTACTATTCACCTCATAACGTGGGCCATTCAGTTATTTTCAGTGTGCATGAATAGATTCCTGAGATGTTATAATATAAAGTCTAATCATTACTGAAAGCTTTATCTTTTATCATTAAATACTTATACCTTCATACCGTTCCACTTCCTTTGATACAGTTGACCACCTGCCCCTCTTCACTCCCTTGGCCTCCAAGACTCTGCTCTTGTCATCCTACCTATTTCAGTCAACCTTCAGTGTCACCTACAACTCTCTCTCCTTCTCTCCTCTTCCTCTTTCCTTCGGGGTCCCCCAAGGCTCTATCCTCAGACCCTTTCTATTCTCTGTCTACATCTCCTTCTTGGGTCAGTTATAAACCTTCCATGGCTTCCAAAACCAGATTTTTTCTTACAAATCCTAAATCTATCTCCACTCCACAGGTCACCCCTTTAGTTCCCTCATGCATCACTAGTTTACTAACAACTAGCACAACTATCAGTCCCTTCCCTCATGCCAGGATGCTAGACTCTGACCTCTCCTTTCAGCCCCACATCTAATCACATTTTAAACCTTGCTGCACTAACCTCCATAACGTTTCCAAAATTCACCCCTTCTAATTGACAACAAAAAGCAATTAATTCTCTTCCTTGTTATCTCTCGCTGGACTTTTTCAACTCCCTCCTCGTTGGCCTAACTTTACACAGATTAACCCCCTTCAGTTTATCATGAATACTGCTGCCAGATTATCCATGCTGCCAACCGTTCAGTGGCAACACCACCCTTCTCTGCCAAGCCTTCTACTGGCCTCGTTCAATGAAAAAAAATGTAAAATACAACATACAAAGCCATCCACAGCTCTGCCTCAAGCTACGACTCCAACCTTGTCTCAAAAGATCCCCCAATTCATCATCTTCTAAGCCCTTGTACACACGGTCGGAGATTCCAACAAACAAATCCATAGGAGTAATTCCAATGGATTAATTCCGGAAGAGGTCCGGAAGTGATGTTGCATACACACGGTCGGACTAAGTTGACGGAAAATCCGATTGTACATAACGTGATGACGTTATTTCGTTACGACGGGACTACGTTCAGGCTAGTAGCCAATAGCTTTGGTCTAGGAATTTGATCTGAGCATGCGTGGCACTTTGTCCGTCTGAGTAGGCTACACATGATCGGGGTATGTCCGATAGGAGCATTTTGTCGGAAAATGTTACCGGCAAGTTGGAAAACCCTGTCCGTCAGATATCCCGATGAAACAGTCCGATGCAGACCACACACGGTCCGAATATCCGACAAAACGGTCCAATAGGACATACTCCGTCGGAATCTCCAACCGTGTGTACAAGGGCTAAGACCTCTTGCTCTCTAGCTCCCTAGTCACCTCCTGCCACAGCTCCAGGATTTCTCCATAGCCTCTGCCTTCCTCTGGAACTCACTAACCCAATCTGTTTAGCTATCACCTTCTGTGCCCATCTTCAGGCGATCCCTGGGCAAACACTGGGCACTATCCCTGCCCTGCCTACCTCAGTTGAAGACAGCACTCCTGAGCAGCCAGTTACCAGACCCCAGTGCTGGCAATAAGGAAAGCTTGCACAGGCCTGTGTAAGTTCCTCAGCAGGTAAGTGCTCAATAAGTAGAGAGGTAACTGCTGTCTCACAGACATATATATACTGTTAGAATAATTGTTATTTTAATCCTGTTGAAGCCTAAAGCCTAGGCAACCTTCTAAAACTGTCTAGTTTCAAACTAGACAATACAATCTCTATAAAAAATGTAAAGGTTGGTGCTGGAAACCTTCAAAGGAAAATTAGACCAGTATCAGTAAAACAGGGTTAGTTCTACTCTTTGGGAAAGCAGATTCATCATTCATCTTGAATTCAAATGCCCCTTTTATTTTTAACTGTGGACCCCATGATTTTATTATTGAGTTGGGCCCATTTATGCCTTAAACTGGCCTTACCTTCAGGCCTCCATCAAAACATGTCCATACTAAAGTTATTACGTAATGATGGAAGCCATATCAATGAACAGGCCGTGGGATGCTCCACTGATTATTTTGGCTTATAACAGTGTTTACGCTTTGTAATAAGTTCTTAACCTCCCCTCATAATCTGGTGAAGGACCACCTAAGTGCTGATGAATTATCTCCCTTAAGAATGCTGGGGTTAAATAGATGAAGTACGTGTTCCTTCCATATCTTTAAAAAAAAGATGCAGCCCTTTAGAGCAAGACAACGCATAACTGGATTTGTTTCTGCAGACCTAATTTTCTTTTTTTTCAAACCTTTTGGAAAATGGAGCAAAGAAATGTTAGTGCAGGTTCAGTCCTTTGGCATTTATCTGTATTTACACTGTCAGCTGCAGTTGGAGAATGCTCACCAGTGAGGAATGGGGTGGGTTATGGGAGTTTCGGACCATCTGCTGAACTCTCAACCAAAAGGGAGAATGAGACCTCCAAGTGATGCTGCAGAATGTGGGCAGAACTGGGAACTCAGGTGCAGGGGTTTTGCTTCCATGGTCCCTGAGAGGTATGTGGTTGTGGGTAGATCTACCTACATATCTATCCTTCTGTTTAATTAGAATTTGGATGGTTCTTTAAAGCCCAATTCCACTTCAGATAAGACGTTGAAGGGTTAGAACCTCTCGGTTTCAAAGAAGAAATATTAACAGCTATAATAAAAAATTAAAAAAAAGGTACAGCACTTAATTTTAAATGTGTCTGAGCCTACAAATTATCGTTAGTCCCACCCGAGTCTCAAAGATACCCTTTGACCCTGCCAGTGAAGTCACACACGTAGGCTGTCCCTGATGTGCTACAGTTGGTTGAGAAGACATTGCAGGGGACAAGGCAATCAGCACTGTCACTGCTGTTTCACAAGCCTGTTGCTTATCAGTCAGCAGCTGGCCACATCCAATCCTGCCCACTAATCCCTGGATTGGCACCACTGCCTCAGTTGCTGAAACTCTCCCGCTGTGAGCTGCAGTGTCTGGCAGGGGGAGCTTGTGAGATACTAATAAAGGGGAATTTGACTCACTCAGGGAAGCTAAAATATTGTTTTCTACTTCATGAGGCTCGTGTATCACATCATGTATTTACAAGATTTTGAAAATTAAGTCCAGGAACATCCTACTGACCACTCCCACTTTTCAACCATTCCCAAAAAAACACACCTACAAAATTACACCCCAGTTTTAACACACATTGAAACAGTTGGTCATAGAATTTTGAAACAAGAATCAAGACATTCAAGGTATAAATACAGAATGTGCTATGAACAGAGGAATGATGCGTAGGGAGCTGCAGCAAATATAAGGATGTGACCACATTGCAGTAACAAAGGATTTAAAGATTAAAGTGGTATGGTTAAATTAAACCTGCTGATATGGGTAAAGACTGCATAATGTACAGAGTGCAGGTGTCAGGCATATTAAACAAACAGGTTACAGATGTCAGGAGTAAGTAATGCACAAAGTGCAAAGGTCAGGAGTATGTATTGCACAGAGTGCAAAGTTCAGAACTAAGTATTGCACCAATGGCAGAGTTCAGGAGTAATGTGTAGAACTCAGAAGTATGTAACACACAGATTGCAGCAGTCAGACGTAAGGGATGCATGGAGGACAGAGGCCTGGCAGGGTGTAACACAGGCAGAGCCAAGGTCAGAAGTAAGTAAAGCACAGAGAGAAGAGGTCAGGAGCAAGTAATGCACAGAGTGCAAAGGTCAGGAGTAAGTAACACACAGAGTGTAGAGGTCAGGAGTAAGTAAAGCACAGAGAGAAGAGGTCAGGAGCAAGTAATGCACAGAGTGCAAAGGTCAAGAGTAAGTAACACAAAGAGTGCAGAGGTCAGGAGTAAGTAAAGCACAGAGAGAAGAGGTCAGGAGCAAGTAATGCACAGAGTGCAAAGATCAAGAGTAAGTAACACAAAGAGTGCAGAGGTCAGGAGTAAGTAAAGCACAGAGAGAAGAGGTCAGGAGCAAGTAACACACACAGAGCAGAGGTCAGGAGCAAGTAACACACACAGAGCAGAGGTCAGGAGTAAGTAACATACACACGGCAGAGGTCAGGGGTAAGTAACACACAGAGCAGAGGTCAGGGGCAACTAGCACACAAAGATCAGAGGTCAGGAGCAAATAACGCAGAGGTCAGAAACAAGTAATGCAGAGCGGAATAAGTAGACATGTGCAGAGCGAAAAAACATTTGTTTTGTTTCGTTTTGATTCGTTATTTACATAAATTTGTTTAGTTAATCTAATTTCATTTATTTTCGGAATTAGTTTTGTTTATTCGTTTTTGGATTAATTCAAAAAGTTTTGAAACAAATTCAAATAATTTTTCGAATTCGAAAAGTTTTCCAATTTCCAAAGAGAATAAAATAGTATAAAAAATAAAGGACTAGTAAAGAATATAACAGAAAATAAAAGAATATAATGTAATAGAGTACAAAAGAACAAAATAGGATAAAAAAATAAAAGAACAAAATAGAATGGAATAGAATATTTTTAATAAAAAATTTAATAAAATCTTCTGTAATTTGAATAGAAACGAATAGAATTTAAAAAAAATAGAATAGAATAGAAATAATATAACCATTTTCCAAAATTCAGATATAATCAATTTGAATAGAAAAGAAAAGAGTAGAATATAAAATAGCACAATAGTATAGAAAAAAAACAATAGAATAGAATGAATATAATCATCTTCCTATTCTAATCTATTCCTTTTTGTTCTATTCAAATTGATTCTATTTGAATTTTGGGAAATGATTATATTCTTTCTATTCTAATCTATTCTATTGTTTTTTAATTATATTATTTTTTTTTATTTCATTATTCTACTCTATTATTTTATTTTTTATTCTATTTGATTCTATTTTTCCATCCGTGACCTTGACTCTCTATTGTTGGCACCCCTGCACCCCACTATGCAGTGTTGCCGTGCCAAAGTGTCAAAGTCAATTAAAAACAGCGGCCCTTATGCTGCCCCGGTATGCTCAGAAACCTTAATTTCTCTGCACACACAGGCACTTCAACGCCGCTAATCTCAATTGATAAGTGCACAGTGCGACTTTTGAGTTGCTGCCTGCACACTGCGCGATTATGCTATGATGCCCAGCCTCCGGGAATTTCCCAAGGAAATGGGGATTAATGGTAACCTTAATAACTGGATTTAGGACCTATTTGGTCTCTCATATAGAAGCCTTTAGATGTTCTTAACCTGCTATCTGTGTCTCCTTTGGAAAGATTTTCGTGTCTAATATTATTGATCTGGATAGGAAGTCATGGAAAATCTCCATAATCCATAATAAAAACAAACGGCAATTATTGATTTAAGGTACTTCCATAGCGATGTCAATTTACGCAGTGCTTTACATATACATTGTACATTCACATCCCTACCCTCAAGGAGCTTACAATCTAAGGTCCCTAACTCACATTCATATACTAGGGCCAATTTAGACAGAAGCCATTTAATCTGCCAGCATGTCTTTGGAGTGTGGGAGGAAACCGAAGTACCCGGAGGAAACCCACGCAGGCACAGGGAGAACATGCAAACTCCAGGCAGGTAGTGTCGTGGTTGGGATTCAGACCAGCGACCTTTCTTACTGCTAGGTGAGAGTGCTACCCACTACACCACTGTGCTGCAATAAAACCTTGATGGAGGCTCCAACCCTTCTTCACACTGCTAAGAAAAAACGATTTATGTCCCCATTGAGGTGATACCCCCCTCATTTCCTGTTCTGACCGACATCCTCAAAATAGACTGGAAATGGGTAGAAAAACCCTTAGTGAGGACAGACAGCAATAAAAACTGGTTAAAAGGTTCTAAGCCTGCTTTACCCAAAACTAAAAATAAGAAGTTGTGGTCAGACGTGAGCTTAGAAGGGCCTCTATTAGCAGATTCTTATTTTTAATAAAGTAAAATAAGCTGTAATGATCTTTATGGATAAATGACTCACAGTTGCAGAAAACGGTGGTGTAGTGGGAAGCAATATTTTCCAACACTTCCTGTCTAGTTATTTTAACAGAAAATAATAACCTTTCATGTCTTCAGCATCAGCTGACACAGAGAAATATACAGTAGCACGTCGGAAAGGCACATGAATATTAAAGAGGAGTATCCATTAAAAAAAGTCAGCAGCTACAAATACTGCAGCTGCTGACTTTTAATAATCAGACACTTACCTGTTCCAGGGTCCAGCGATGCGGGGGGTCGAAGCTTCGCTCATCCCCAATCCGCTCAGCGGCGCCAGCATTGCAAATGTGGGCACCCGGCTGTGGCTTCACAGCGCATGGGAGAGCGGCAACGCGCTCCGTGATTGGCCGCGCAGTCATCTAGGACCTGTCACGTGTCCAAGATGACTGACGGGAGGGAGGGGGCGGAGCTGCGCTCTTCCTACGCTGAGGGGAAGTGACTTCAGGTGACCGGGCACTGAAGGAGGCAGACTACGAGGGACCCCCTAGCAACAGGCATTTAGAGGTGAGTTAAATTATTTATTTTTTCCAAATGTTTTTTTTTTATTTATTTTTTTAGGAATTTTAAGCTTTTTTTTATTTTTTTGGTGTGTGGAACATCACTTTAATAATCTCACTACCTGTGCCAACTTGGGGTTGATTTACTAAAGGCAACTAGACTGTGCACTTTGCAGTTGCTCCAGAGCTTAGTAAATGAGGTAAAGTTTCAGTTTCACTTTACAAAGAATACCCAATCACATTCAGCGTCAGCGGAGCTTTTGCTCATTTACTAAGCTCTGGAGCAACTGCACTTTACAAAGTGCACTGTCTATTTGCCTTTAGTATATCAACCCCATGGCAAACTGTTCATGGATAATGCTCAATTTACAAAGCTTTACCACATTGATAAGGATCTTTATTTTAGCCATGTCACGGTTATTTTCAAATCACACTGGAGTCAACTGGGAATAACTATGGCTTTTATTAAAATAAAGAATCCATATCTAGGTGTGTTGTGTTAGCAATACACGGAGCGTATTTCCTCCTATTCCTGATGAATTGGGTAAAATTTGAGCTCCCATTGGATGTCCTTCAATCTAAAGAACGAAGGAGCTGGGTGGAAAAATCGATGGCTGAACAGTGACCAGTGGCGGCCCGTGCATTGTGAGCGCAAGGGTGCTGCCACTACTGACGCCTCCACTGCCCTCCCTATTCATGTGTCCCGTCCCTTTCAGGACGCCGAGCACATGAAATACTATGGCAGGGATAGGCGGGGGGGTGTATTTTGAAGCACGTGATTAGAGACAGAGGCTCTAATAGGCTTCAAAATAGGGTGGGTTTGGGGCGCAGAGCACTGCATCCCGATCCCACCCTGTTGTGTGGCATAGCGAATGAATTTTCACTATTTTCACACTAACGTTCCTCTCTGCCAATCAGCAGGCAGGTCAGTGAGACCTGTTTCCCGATTGGCCAAAGAGGAGACATGGTGGAGGAAGCCCAAGGAGCCGAGCGGACACAGGTGTCAGGAGAGGAGCAGAGCCCCGCTATGTGAGCGGTAAGTGCTGCCGGACCAGCCGTGGGGGGGGGGGGGGGTGTTAGTGAAGAGACAGCCAAGCTGGAGTACACGCCTGGCTGCATTTAATGGGCACAAGTGGCTGCATATACTGGGCACAAGTGGCTGCATATACTGGGCACAAGTGGCTGCATATACTGGGCACAAGTGGTTGCATTTGATGGGCACGGTGGCTGCATATGATGGCCACAAGTGGCTGCATTTTATTGGCACAAGTGGCAGCGTTTGATGGGCACAATGGCTACATATGATGGGCATAAGTGGCTGCATATGATGGGGCACAGTGGCTGCATACGATAGGCACAAGTGGCTGCATACGATGGGCACAATGGCTGCATTTGAGGGGCACAGTGGCTGCATTTGATGTGCACAGTGAGGCTGTAATTGATGGGGGGGTTCAGTATTTTTCAGTTTGTTTGCACCCCCCATAAATTTTGAGCACCAGGCACCACTGACAGTGACTACATCCTATGAGGTGCAGCCAGTGTTAATGTATTTAGACAGCTGTGGTTGCAGGTGTTCCATCCGAATCAGCGACCTATCAGCTTAGATAACGGAAGTGACATTTCGTCACCTGCGCATGCATACAGCCGCTAGCAGGTTGCCTAATCTGACAGAACACAATAATCAGAAGAAGGCGGCAGCGGCCATCTTAGAACACCCAGCTATGTCTTGAATTTAAGGGGTCGTTTTAGAAATAAAGTTAGAGTATATATAAAAGAATATAGTATATGGACATCTGTGATGGTTATGTGATGTTAAATTTTGAAAGAAGCTGGAGGCCAGTAGTAGGAGGGTGGCGGAGGCCATGTTGGTACACCTCGCACTGCTCAGGGCTAAACCTTTAGGCCAATCATCACAGATGTCAACATACTATGTTTATGTATATACGCTCACTTTAGTGCTAAAATTACTGTTAAATTAAAGACGTAGCTGGGTGTAGTAAGATGTCCGCTGTCTTCTTGTGAATGCCGTCAGATTAGGTAACCTGCTAGCGGGTGTACGCATGCGAGGATGACGGCACATAACTTCCGTTACCTAATCTAGCGCGTTGCCAATTCGGACAGAACGCCAACAGTCAGAATACAAAAGCCGGTAGTGGAGATTCGACCATGCACACAGTTTGGAGTGGATAGGGGAATCCATAGACTTCTCTCATTCAGACACTGTTATAAATCGAAGGGGCCTACCACACGAGTGTCATCGGTTCAGTCATGTTTTTTGTTAAGAAAAAAAAACGATGAATATGGTTTAAAGTTGCATCAGTTTACATCCGTTTTTGCATCCATTTTTTTCAGTTGTTGCAGAAACCAATTATAGATGAACAAAAGTCAGAACAAAAAGGGTTTCTTGCCTAAAAATAGACATAAACAGAGCTGATATAAATGGACATAAATAGATGCTAGGGTGGTAGTTACGGCGCTCACCTGTTGTTAATTAAATTTACGGGCAAACCCGCCTATTAATGCTTGTGCCTAATTATTTGAAATAAAAATGAAAAAAATATAATGCAAATACAATTCTTTCCCAAAGAGAAAAAAATTATTATTTATATATATAAAAAAACAAATAAAATAATAATAGAATGAATGTGTATATCTCTAACACTATGAGATATGCAAAAAGATGCTCAAACAAACCGCTTATTGTAATATTAAGGTGCTTATATAAATTTATATATGCAAATATGCAAATAAAACCCCTTATTGCAATACTAAAGTGCTAATATGAATTTGTGCAAACCATACGAGAAAAAGTGCTACATGCTTAACAAAGTGCCATAATAACAATGTCGGCTATGCAAAAAGTGTCACGTGCTCCTAAAGTTGCCACAGTACATAAATCCAGTCTATTTTGTTCATAAAATCGCTAAATAGAGGCATGCAATTTTTTCAAAATCGCTAAATGGAAGTATGCGATTAATTGCACATTTGAAGTTGGTAAAAAACCCATGCCAGAAGAACAATAGAAGGTTCTGCTAAAAGAAAGTGCCAGTGTGCTTCCATGTTAGTGAATTCCTGGATTGCAACCGGTGCAACTTCCGTGTGTAAGACAAATGACCGCACTCACCAGCTCCCTTTCCCCATGAGGGGTTAATGCGCCTTCACAGTGTGAGCCTATGTGCCGCTTTGCAGAGCTGATCTGGTTGACATCCAGTAATTTTCAATCATTTTTCCTCATTGGAAGCAAAAAAGGGGCAAACATAGTGTAATCCAGTTTAAAATTGCGTTTTATTGAATGCATAAAAAATTACTCACACCGTAAGAGGTAAAAAATAGCGTCTCTGTTTATCCAGGTCACAGCTTATTTTTGAATCCACCGCCGCCGCCGCTGTACGAGAGTGTATTCACATTAGGCCATGCCCATTTTAGAAAAAATCGCATGCCTCTATTTAGCGATTTTATGAACAAAATAGACTGGATTTATGTACCGTGGCAATTTTAGGAGCACGTGACACTTTTTGCATAGCCGACATTGTTATTATGGCACTTTGTTAAGCACGTAGCACTTTTTCTCGTATGGTTTGCACAAATTCATATTAGCACTTTAGTATTGCAATAAGGGGTTTTATTTGCATATATAAATTTATATAAGCACCTTAATATTGCAATAAATACCAACCTACTCGTCCTCTTCGTTCCTCTCAAGACCTCCTGCTCTCTAGCTCCCTCATCACCTCCTCCCATACTCGCCTCCAGGACTTTTCCAAAGCCTCCCCAATCCTATGGAATGCCCTACCCCAATCTGTCCGCTTATCTCCTACTTTATTAGCTTTTAGACGATCCCTGAAAACACTTCTCTTCAGAGAAGCCTACCCCACCCACACCTAACTGTATTTTCATTTTCTCCATCAGCTCACCCCCCATAGTTATTACCTTTTGTTTCAACTTGACCCTCCCTTCTAGATTGTAAGCTCTAACGAGCAGGGCCCTCTGATCCCTCCTGTATTGATTTGTATTGTAAGTGTACTGTCTGCCCTCATATTGTAAAGCACTGCGCAAACTGTTGGCGCTATATAAATCCTGAATAATAATAATAATAATAATAAGCGGTTTGTTTGAGCATCTTTTTGCATTTTGCATATCTCATAGTGTTAGAGATATACACATTCATTCTATTATTATTTTATTTTATTTGTTTTTTTTGTTTTTTATATATATAAATAATATTTTTTTTCTCTTTGGGAAAGAATTGTATTTGCATTATATTTTTTTCATTTTTATTTCAAATAATTAGGCACAAGCATTAATAGGCGGGTTTGCCCGTAAATTTAATTAACAATAGGTGAGCGCCGTAACTACCACCCTAGCATCTATTTATGTCCTTCACCTTTTAGGTGAATATATTAGGTAGTGGCAGCCCCTTTCACTATAATACACAGCTTGTTTGCACATTGGGTTTTTATCTTTGGTATAATTTATTTGTCTACTGGTTTTGTTCCATTAGAATAGTCCAGGGTCCTTAGCGCACCTTTACCCCCCTTTTTTTCACTTATTGATGTAAATGGACGTTACCTGTTCACATTCATTCAGAACCGTCTAAATGAAAAATGAGGCAGCCTTGTTCCATTTAAAAAACGGACACAGATGTAGGTAAATGTAGACGCATGATCTGCTTTACATCGATTCGTGGTGGCAAGACAGAAAAGGGCACACACCTTTTATATTTCTTTTCTGCAGATATAAGTTGACTTAAGTTTGAGCAGATGTAAACATACATCCATTACATAGACATACATTGTGGTTTAGTCTAGGTCCCTCCAAAAACTTTATAGCAGCAAACAAATACTCTTGCGCACAAGTGTGATGTCCGGGTGATCTAATGTTCAAAGGATAATTTCTCAGGCCTTGCTGCCCTTCAGGATAGGGGTATCCTAGAAGTCATAAGAAAAATAGAGAAAAGAGGGTGCACCGGCCTTGTGCATTATCCTCAATAATATTCTTGATAAAAGCAGATTAAAGACTACTCACAAACATATTCCTGAGAAAGAAGGTATCCCTTCGAAACGCGTCAGTCAGCAGCAGTCCTAATGTTCTCTCTTGCATCTGAAGACCATAGATATTTAGACCGATTGCCATCATTAAGAGGCTTTCACAAATAGAATTTTCTTCACATGTTTGTGAGTAGTTTTTAATCTTATCAATAATATTATTGAGGATAATGCACAAGGCTGGTGTGCCCTCTTTTCTCTATTTTTCTTATCTCTCCAAAAACTGACACATTGATGCAGACTGAACGCCCATGTGAAAGGGCCCTTAAAGGAGGAGTAGGGCCACTGAGCCTGTCCAGGCTCTGGAGGGATCCCAACTTTATAGTCGGGATCAACAGGCTGAGCCAGCCGCTCCCACCCCCTCCACAGTCCAGTGCTCCGGTGAGTGCTGGAAGAGCAGAGCAAAGAGCCAATGACTGATAGTCACTGCTCCCTGAAGACCGAGAACCAAGTGTTTGGTTCTCGGTCTTAGAGGCCGCAGGTGACAGATGCAACATCAGACCAATGCTGCCTCCACCTATCAAAATTCGTCCAGTCCCTGCTTTACCAGCCAAATTTTGATTCATGTATGGCTTAACACTTTACAATTTTTAAAATAATCTTTTGCTCTAAATTTTGTACCAAAGATCATTTGCAAATATGGCAAACACTGTCTTTAGGGCAAGCTTTGGGTATAACGGTCCTTTCAGTTTTACAGTTAGCTGTACTTTTCCCTTAGTGATCATTATAAGTAACGGATAAAACCCAGTTTACTGTTGTTTGTACACTTTTACACATCTTATAAGTTAAGCTTACTATGTTTGAACAGATTGTTGGCCAATCAAGACTATGAGAAACCCGCTGGATTGGTTTTGCATTCATAATTCTGTAAAACGTTTCAGACCTTTTCTTTTTGTCCATGTAGCATCACCAAGGAACGGACTGAGGTGGTCATTCAAGGAACGTCCAGTCTGGACCCCAGTGACCCTAATGCCGTGTGGGAGGAATATGAATTTAAATGTAAGCCGGGAAACCTGACGCGGAGCCCCTGTGTGATCAGCCCTTATCACTACCGTCTGGACTGGCTGATGTGGTTTGCCGCGTTTCAGGTAATGGTCTCTCTGTATTCCTGTCTATGAGTTCTTTGTGTAGCTATAAAAAGCAAGATGACACATGTCAGTATAATGCATAGGAACAGGCATTTGTCAGTTCAAATTAAAGCTGTGGGTGTTTTTTTACTTAAAAAAAAAGTTATACTTACCTGCTCTGTGCAATGGTGTTACATAGAGGGGCCCGAACCTCCTCTTCTGGGGACCCCCCCCCCCCGGTGATCTTGGCCCCTCCCCTTTGTGTCTGCCCGCATAGCAAAAGGCTACGTAAAAGAGAAGCGCAGGTTTATTATAAACCAAACACACTTACTTGCCTACCTAATGCAGTCTGATGCTGCAAGCTGTCCCCCTCAAGCTCTAAGCCCGAGAACTGAGCGGTCACGTGACTGCAGATCGCTCAGTATTCAGTCTTCCCTGAGCAGAGAGTGCTGACTGCTCAGTGAAGTCTCTGCTCTGCTCCTCCTGTGCTTATTAAAGCACCGGGCAGGAGAGGGGAGGGAGCTGCTGGCTCAGGCTCTCATCGGTGTGCTGAGAGGTTGAGCCAGTTACCTGTAAGGCATCTAGGTGGATCCCAACATTATTGTCGGGATCCCTCCAGAGTCTGATAAAGCTTGCTGTTAGCTGATTCTGGGTCACAGGAGAGAAAAAGTAAGTACATTCATGTGACCCACATGAGAAGTATGGCCAAAAGAGCTTTGGCCATACTTCTCTTTAAGTTTCTCTGGATACAATTAACTATAGGAAAAATCAAATAATATCTGATGTATAACATGGTAGTTTTTTTTTGCAGAGACACTGTTTCTTCTTTCTTTCTCTCTTCTTTTTTTCTGTAGATTTTGTCTCCTGGCTCCTAATGTTGGGGCCAGGAGAAAGGTTTCTTCTATCCTAAAGTAGATAAGTCAAGGTATATATATTATAGGTTAACAATTTAAGTAATTTTTGAATATCAGATATACTTTGGAGGTTATCTTTTTTTTTTTTTGATAATGAATTTTCATTAGGGTGGTGTATTAAACTCATAATCTGTACCAACCTTCTATTATTTTTATTTTTTATTTTATGAAT
Source organism: Lithobates pipiens (assembly GCF_037356315.1). Lineage (NCBI taxonomy): Eukaryota > Metazoa > Chordata > Amphibia > Anura > Ranidae > Lithobates > Lithobates pipiens. The sequence goes on along the minus strand of NW_027507784.1, from coordinate 313,053,673 downwards.
TTAATGAGTGCTATTGTTGGTTTATTTTTTATATCTGCTTAGTGATGTTGGTCTTGACTTTATTTATTTTTTATTCTAAAATAGGCTTATTTCCTTTTTTTGTTATTATGTATATGCTGGTTATAATTGAAAAAAAATCTTTTGAATAAAGAATTATACTAAGAAAAAAAAAAAAAAAAATGTTCATTCTGCAGTGAAAATGCACAACTGTGTTGTCACCCTGTAACTGTCATGTTTGCTGAACAGCTTAACTTGCATGTAAACAGAGAGGAAAAAAAAAGGCATGTCAAACAAAAAAGAAGGAATACATATAGTGGATACTATCATTACTGGTTTTGAATTCATATAGGTACCAGAACACAATATTGTTCTCTATGGTGATTCTTGAATGTGTTTCTGTGTCTAGTAGACAGGGGCATTTAGAGACAAGTAGTCACGTATAGTAGCATTAGCAGCATTTGGACAGTTTCATACATCTGTCTCACACCGTAGTGAACAGTATGATGTATGTGATGACCCCTCTGCATGAAGATAGGGTTAAGCCAGTCTCTGTCCTTATGAAAGCAAACACGGGCAAGCCCTGCAGAGTGGAAGCATTGCTGAATTTAATGCAGAGACCAACACAGGAACATCCGCTAAGAGCACTGTGACCTACATTTACTGACTGCCGGACAGCGGGCAGCCACCACCCAGGGACAGAAACCTGCTGATTCAGCAGAGGAAGCTCACATTAGATTAATGAGAGGACTATGTGAGCATCATTCCGGGCAGGGTGTGTGCTAAAAAAATATTTCTTATTCAATGCCAGACCTCCTTCATTTTCCTACATCTTCAAACTAAGCCACTGAAAATGGATCTGCTGCATATAATTAGGAGCATTAAAGTGGACCCGCATTAAAAAATGCACCACTGTCCATTTGCATATTGTGATCCCTTAAAGTAGTACAGGTAAAAATTGCTTCTGTGGCCTTCCATGGCATCCAGTCACACAACGAAACACCTAAGCATTGGCCAAATGACCTCTTCAGAAAACTTTCTGGGCACTGTTCTGATGAAGAGTTATCCAAACAGCAGCTCTGCCTGAACTCTCCTTCAGCAAAAATCACATGACCAATGCTTAGGCAACTGGTTCCCACCAGAGCTCAGAGCAGTGTTTCTGAAGGACAGGTTAGTATTTCAGACCTTCCTGTAATAGGCAGAGAGGAGGAAGTAAAGCATAGGTAAATGCTCGCTCAGGGGTAGGCAACCCCAACAATCCAATTGTGGGAAGACTACAAATTCCATTATGCCTCTAAGCATTACGCCTGTGACTGTAAGAATCCCATGGGACCTGTAGTTCAACAATAGCGGGAGTGCTGCGGCCCAGGTCCCCTTGACCGCCATTGCAAGCAAGTCCTAAATGTGTGTAGCACCCTTGTCCCTAGAATAGGGCTAGAGGTAAATTTAGTTATGTTGGGTGGTAGCCAGCCTGGCTAATTTGTAGTGTTTAATGGTCGATTGACTTCTGTTCTAAGCTGTGGCTTCTCCCGATTGTCAGTAGGTGTCACTGTTTTTGCCTTTGAAATTAGCGTGATGAGCTACAGTATACTTAAGTTATGGATAAACATACTTTTCTCAGCTAATCATATTTGCGGCTAAGCATACTGGGAAAAGCTATTTAATTGAAAGAAGTCAGGTGATGTCAGTCTTCCTGCCCATGGCTTTGGCCTGGGTGGGTGTGTATACAGTTCCTGGCTGCTAGGACTGAGGCCTATCCAGGTGGCTTCCAGCTGCTAGGCCTATCTGGGTGTTCAAGTTTATGCAGAGGAAAGCCTGCTAAAGATCTGGAAATGATTCTGGAGGGATGGAAGTCTAAAGAAACACCAGAGGTGACTCTTCACGGACCAGGGATCCATGAGGTAGCTGGGAGAGCTTCAAGAGATAATTCATCCAAGGGAATCAGTGTATGAAGCTGTGAGTAAAGTTCAGTTACTAGAGGAGACAGCTTGTCCTACAAAGTACAGATGTGTTGGTTCTGCTTAAAGTCTCTTATTCATGTACTGTTGTCTACCTTACTTCACCTATTTTTGTCTAAGGGGTCTGCCAATCTGCCTGTTGCTGATCATTTTAAGGGTGTCTAGCACCCGATCCCCTCCCTCCCATATTTTTCCTGTTTTGAGATACAAACTTCTCTCTTGTTTAAAGCATAAAAGTGACTGGTGCCCAATGTTCTTTTTTTGTTCATCACCCACCATGCCCACGAACCTTCACCCTGAGAATGTATGTCAGCCATCTCTACCAGGAAGTGACGGCCGCTTGCAGGGTGGAAGCTACTTCCGCCTCCCAAGGATGATGTCACACTCTGGTGAAACACAGCCGTGGAGATCCACTAGCTATGGGCAGCACCAAGCACAGGGGCTGCTCCAAGGAAGCGGAAGCCAAAAGTGCATTAAGACAAGCCGACAGCAATGACTAGATGTTTCAGGGCTTAACCCCTTCTTAAGGTCATGAGAAGCCATGACTGCTGTATGCCATCATTTTAAATTGTATTTCCCATAAAATAAACACATTTGCGGCACAACGCTTTTTTTCCAATTTTTGGTTCTTTTTATGTCTCATTGGTCTATGAAATTGGCATAGCAGTGGTCCCTAGCTCTGGCAGCTTCCACCCATCTGTACATTTGTGTGTTTCTAACTAAAGGGGGCCTAGCACCTGATGACATTGTCTACTGTAACCAGACACTTTTCCGGTACAGAGCCACCTAGTGACAGACTAGCTAGCTGCACCTGCTTACAGGTATCTATTTTGACCGTATAGTGTATATGACACTTTGGGTGACAACCATGTCCCTCTCCATAGTTACAGTTGAGTCTTTCTTGAGACAGGAAGTGTGATATTTGCAGGATTACCAGATGAATATAGAATAAAAAAATATAAAGCCTGAAAAAATAAAACAAATGTAGCCACCACATCTAAAGACTAGTAAATTGCAGTATATGACAATTTTGGATTTAAGCCAGTACACACTATTAGATTTTCTGCAGCTTTTTGTCTTTTGGTAAATATGGATTTACCAAAACCATGTAATATGAGGGCAAACCTTAAGAGTTTCAATTTGTATGCAATTAGGCAGGCCCTTCTACTACATGTTTTTGGTAAATCTGAAGACAAAAATCTGCAGAAAATCTAATAGTGTGTATGGGCTCTTTGATAAACTTTAAAGTGCATGCTAAAGTGGCCCCTTGGACAATATTAGTTTGTAATTATTTAAAATGACTGAAAATCTGTGGTTTTTAAGCATTGGTTTGCACACCTTAAGTGATCTTGCAGTGTGATGAATCAGGGCCTTGTAAGGCTGCCAGTCCCAAAGTATTGTGTAAGCTGCATGCACATAAACATAGCCTCATACAACATGGCCGCCTCCTGTACATCTTAGAAGGCAGCCCCTCGGCGATAAGGCGCCAACAGACTAAAGTCTTGCAGCAGACACAATACTCATAACTGTGGAAAGGCTGGATTTACTAACACCATTTGGAATTGTGCAGCCATAACATGTGGTAGTGTTTCACTCACGCATTCTGCCAGTCTAATTTACACCTCAGTCCTGACACAAGCCAGCAGCATCTGATGACTCTGCTTCCGGAGAGACCGAACCCCTTTAGCACTCTCGGGCATGTTTCTGTGATCGTTCCTGTGGTCTGTCCCAGGCTTCCTCTGCATAACACCAGTTAAGATGGATTAAATCATTCATCAGTAATTTGGCACATCTGTGCATTTAGTGCATTTGCAAAAATATGCACACCGTCCACATTTCCATGTACCAAAACAGGGTAATTCTGCTCCAACTCCATCCCAGACTGATATTTCAATTTTGCCTGATTGCTGGGGAGCTGAATAACATGCCAATTGATGTATTCTATAAAATGTAGAGTAAAAAAATTGAGAAGTCCAGCTGACACCTTTATTAAGGCATTTTAAGGGTCCGTATTACAGGTGGTGGACATCAATGTGGACCTCCAGGTCTAAACTGGGCAGGTTTGTCTCTGGGTACAGGTTTCCTCTGGAGTTTGCAATGGATGATTTAATGGCTCTGTGGGATTGGAACAGCATAATTTATGCCTTTCCTCCCCTGAAACTGCTTCCCTTGCTTTCTCCACAGGTGTCAGAGGGGGGCTTTCTAGTGATCCTCATTGCTCTAGGTTTGCCTGGGGAGGCATGTTAGTCCAACCTGGTCAGACTCCTGGAGGACACTCCCTGGGCTCTTCAAATTGTTCAGATTTTTTACCTTAAGGGCCAGTTTACTACTCTGCTTTACAGTCAGTTGGCATGGCCTCTGAAGACCAGATCCTGAGGGACAGAGGCATCTCTGAGGCTGGGTTCACACCATTGCTACATGAGGCTCCTAACAGGGGTCCGGTGCGTCCTGTTTCACTGCTTCAGGTCTGTTTTCAGCCCGAATTTTTATCTGAATTCGGACCAGAAACGGACCAAAAGACGCACAGGGTTCCTGTGCAAATTCGCGCCGGAGCGGCAGTGGAGATGTGCGAACCAGCTCCATAGAGAGCCGGTCAAAAAAATCTCCTTCTATTGCGAATTGGATGTGGGGAATCCACATCCAATATCCAATGGTGTGATCCCAGCCTCTATCAGTGATTGCCATTATGCTCAAAGCTAGGAAGTTAACTTCCTGCAGGGTCTATCATTGCACAAGGCTTACTTTGTTTGCCGCAAACCTAGGGATATTAACTCAAGAAATAGTTTGAACTGAATCCTGGCTTTTTAGCAGATAGGCTTGGACCTGCAGTTGGCCGTAATCACCATGAAGGAGCAGGTCCCAGTTTTTGTAATATTATTTCAGAGACAGCAGGCCTCCAACCCTTTGATTAAGACTTTTGTACAGGGTATTTCTCATGGGACTTCCACTGTGCACTGTCATGTGATCCCACCTGCAGTGCCATCCCTAAACTGATAATTAAAGTAGAAAGTAAAGAAGTTAAAAACAGAAGAACCTACTTCAGTATTATACTAGTACCTTCTTTTGTCTGCCATCCCTGAGTTATCTTCATTGAAACAGAAATGGAGATCGGATGTACCTGAGTTAGATGGGGATGACTGGTTTGAGGTATGGGACTTTCCTTTCACTCACCTAGTGTTCGCCAAGGACAAACTCATTCAATTCAAAATCCTACATCAAGCTACCTTTAGCCTATACAGACTCCACAGGATGAACCAGCATGGTTCCCGCGGTCTGTTGGAGGTGCACATACCCAACGGGAGATTTCTTCCACATTTTCTGGACTTGGGCTTACTGTATACTGGAAGAATGTGCTTCAGGTCATCACCTGCAAGACTTACAGACAAATCCACTGTACGCCTAGACACTGTTTTCTGGGCCCAGTAGAAGAACTTGCCAATTCAGTGGCGATATGGATAATCTTAAGCCTAATATTGTTTTATCCATGCAAAAAAGGGAGAAAGGCTGGTGCCATGGAAGTTGGCTAAAACATCGTTTTATTATTGCCGGTGAACAACAGTCATAAAAGCCACCGCGTTTCAGCCAGCAGGCCTTACTCATATTATTTTATGCCAGGATGGCTATCACAATGTTCTGGAAAAAAATGATTGCCTTCTACTGTCTGATTTGGGATGCAACTGGTGAAATCAAATTTACCTCAGTGTCAAGCCAATTATTGTAATAGACAATTCAGAAAGTTTGGTCATACCGACTGGACAATCCTACTGCAGCCCCATCAGCTGATACCAAAAGTTATTGATCTACTCCCTTACCCAGTTCAGGGCTGCCCGCCGCACTTATATGTATGTGTAGGTACACAATCCCACTGTAAGTCACTAAACATCGCCATTACTAGAATAAAAATAAAAAAATCAGTGTATATATACCAGTTTTTGTAGATAAATTTCACACAAACCAATAAAATATGCCTTTTGGGATTTTTTTTCCAAAGATTTGTAGCAGACTACATTTTAGTCTAAGTTTATGAAGAAATAACATTTTTTAAATTGTTTCATTGGATATAGCAGAAAGTAAAAAATATTGTGTTTTTTTTTTTTTTTTCACATTTCTTTTTAATTTATATAATAAAAACCCAGTGGTGATCAAATACCTTCAGGTTTGGGAAAGATATAGTAACATATATATATATATATATATATATATATATATATATATATATATATATATATATGGGACACAATATGGGATAAAGGATAATTATAACCGGGAACAAGAAATAAGGGAGAGGAAATACACTACACTAAAAAGTTTGGATGGTTATTACTTTATCCTGTTTATTTTATTTTATTTTTATTTTTATGGGAGAGGAGGGGAGACGATGGAATACCTTTAACATTCCTTGAAGGTAATACGAGATTGATCCATGTACTATGTCTATTGTGGTTACTATGCGTCTTGTTTTATATATATATATATATATATATATATATATATATGTATATATATATATATATATATATGTATGTTAAGCATGGTTATATATAAGATTTTTTGAAATGCAATGATATGGAATGTTTTTATGTGAAAAAATAATTGAAAGCAAAAAAAAACAAATACCACCAAAAGAAAGTTCTATTTGTGTGAAAAAAAATGATATAAATTTCATTTGGGTACAGTGTTGCATGACCGCGCAATTGTCAGTTAAAGTAGCACGGTGATAAATAGCAAAAATTGCCCTGGTCATGAATGGGGTAAAACCTTCCGAAGCTTAAGTGGTTAAAGTTGGTCCCTGAGAAATCCTCCTGGGGGGGCATGGTACCCTTAATCATACTCTCTACAACATGTTCTCCAGCCACACACTGTACGATTTATTATACAACTTCTATGTTTTGAGTTTCGTTTTTTACATATCTGCTCCCCCCTGCATGGGTTGTGAGTGTGTGTATATTTCTTTTCATACTTTTTTGTTTGTTTTGTGCACTTTTATAAAAAAAAATCAATAAAAAAAGATATTGAAAAAAAAAAAAGTTAACAAGGTTTCTCTCTTTAATCACTTATCAGAAGGAATATGGATAAGTGTCATATCCATATGGAACCTGTCTGGTTAATGGTCAGCCCACGGCAGGGCACTAAGGTAGTGATGTCAGTGCCATTCACCTGTGAGCCAACACCAGGTTGATGAGGAACCCCCCAAGGGGATGAATGTCGCTGGACTTTAAATAGGAAAACAGTTGGCAGCAAGAGGAGGGGGCAGAGTGTCTGGGCAGCCAGTGCCAGAGAGAAGGCGAGAGCTGTATTTTTTATTTTAAAATCTGCTGAGTATTGCAAAAAAAAAAATATGACGCTGATCTGCTTTAAAGCTGAACTCTAGGCAGATCTAAAAACTACAACTGCTAAAAAAAATGTTATTCTGTGTTTTTACTTCTTTTTTTTTTTTTTTTGCTCATTTTGCATCACTTCCATGTTTCCAATCTAGGCCAGGCTCCACTGCCTCCTGGGATTGCTGTGTGACAGCTAGCCCAAGGTTGATTTACTAAAACTGGAGAATGCAAAATCCGGTGCAGCTCTGCGTAGAAACCAATCAGCTTCCAGGTTGTATTGTCAAAGCTTAATTGAACAAGCTGAAGTTAGAAGCTGATTGGCTACCATGCACAGCTGTACCAGATTTTGCACTCTCTCGTTTTAGTAAATCAACCCCAGTGTGTTACTAAACCGCAAGTTTGCAGCGCATTTGTGCACATGGACAAATGCTGAGGGGCACTACAACTCTTTTCCACCAGAAGCTGGCTGCGTTTGTGTGCAAAGCTTAGACATGCCGCTGGTCTCTGCCAGCTCGCTAATGCCTGGAAGAGACTGGCAACACATCTGTGCATACATTTTTTTTTTTTTAAATTGGCGGCATGGAACAAGGGTGGGTAAATAGCTGGTTTCAGCTTCTTGCAGTCCCTGTAAAAGCAGTGTAAAGAATCAATCAGTTCATGTGCTGAGAAGAAACACGCTCATAGGATGAGAGAACAGAGTGACAGAGATGAGGTCATCACCATACTGCCTCTCTGTTCACTGTCCAGTCACAGGCTGGGGCAAGTCCAGAACAACCTAAACTCAGAGGAAGTGGCTTGAATGATACTGGCCATTAGGCTGAAGACATCTAGTGGCAAAGAAATTACTCTGGGGGTAATCTCTAGAAGATGAATATTGCAGCGAAAACTGGTTTTGTTATTTTATCTTTTAAAGTGGTTGCAAACACTTTTGTCTTACTTTTACCTATAGGTAAGCCTAGAATAAGGCTTACCTATAGGTAGTGGAAACATATACTAAATGTGCGGCGTTTAGGAGATATTTCACTTGTAGTGCGCCAATGTCGTAATTGCCACATGTGCTGTGGACCACCGTGCCATTTCTTCCCCTAGCGTGCGCCATGACTGACAGCCCCAAAGCGCATGCACAGGAGTGACATCACGCGGCTCCGGCCAGTCACAGAGCCGGAGTCCGCGGCCCTGGAAGGAAGAGGGGCCAAAATGGATGTGCCCTGCACAGGGGACAGCGCAGGCTTCGATTGTAGGTAAGTGTCATATAATGGGCTAGTATGCGATGCATATTGGCCCATTATGCTTTTAATTTGCCTGCCTTGTGGGGAGCAAAAGAGGAAGTAAAACCCATCGGCTATTCATTTTTTATTTTAATATTTTGGTTGGAGTTCTACTTTAATAAATGACACGCGTTATGCTTTAGTAAATTGACACTATTTACTATGTTAGTAAATCAATCTTTGCACATGGTTTTAATCCACTGTTACTTAGTACCCCCCTTCTGGATTCTCCTTTAATTTCTGTAATTGCATTTTTGCTGAGATGGGCGTTGCCTCCTTGATGCAAGCTGGAGATGACACTCATTGTTTGGCCAGCTTTGTCCAAGCGGTGTCCATAGTGATGCTTTGGCCGAGCCCTCAGCCAGGCAAGAGGTGGCATCGGTGTCTACCAGCTGCAGTTACAAGAAGCTGAAATCACATCGTAAACCGGCTCTTGAGCAAATGTCACTGCCGTAGGCTTCTTCCCAACACGTATTCCACACTGCCATCGAGTCCGCTGCTTCGTCTCCGTTTATCAGCAAGGGAATCCGCTCTGGCAATAAACAAGTCTGCTCGAACAGAGAACTGGCTCGCACTTGCCTCTGCCTACTGGGAGTGGGCTCAGCAGGCCTGCTCTGACTCACTGATCCTGAGTGGGCAAATCTGGCACATCTCTCTCGGCTCGGCGCGGCCAGCTCATTGCCACTTGGGCAGGATTCGCGGCCAGGCACGTTAAAGGACCGATGTACACAAATGACATCATTCTCATGAACCGTTTATTAGGGGAAAGAAGGGTTGAATAACATTTGTAGATGGATATATTCACATTTCAGGAGATTACCAGGACAGAAGCTGTTATTGGGAGTGATAATTTCCAGCAAACTGCTGACTTCCTGTTCTGTAATTCCGTAGGACAAATTGTGTGACCATCATTATGCTGCTTCGTTTGTGTTATCATAGGTCAGTAGGCTGCACAGCAAAGCTAAATAAATACACTATATTATCAAAAGTATTGGGACGCCTGCCTTTACATGAATTTCAATGGCATCCCAGTCTTAGTCCGTAGGGTTTAAAATTGAGTCGGCCCACTCTTTGCAGCTATAACAGCTTCAGCTCTGCTGGGAGGGCTGTCCATAAGGTTTATGGGAATATTTGACCATTCTACCAGAAGCGCATTTGTGAGGTCAGGCACTGATGTGGATGAGGAGGTCTGGCTCACAGTCTCCGCTCTAATTCATCCTAAAGGTATTCTGTTGGGTTGAGGTCAGGACCAGTCAAATGTCTCCACCCCAAACTCGCTCATCCATGTCTTTATGGACTTTGCTTTGTGCACTGGTCCAAATCATTTGGTGGAGGAGGGATTATGATGTGGGTTGTTTTCAGGGGTTGGGCTTGGCCCCTCAGTTCCAGTGAAGGGAACACCTAAGGTGTCAGAATACCAAGAGATTTTGGACAATTTCACGCTCCCAACTTTGTGGGAACAGTTTGGGGATGGCCCCTCCTGTTCCAACATGACTGCGCACCAGTGCACAAAGCAAGGTCCATGAAGACATGGATGAGCGAGTTTGGTGTGGAGGAAGTTGACTGGCTTGCACAGATTCCTGACTTCAACCTGATAAAAGATCTTTGGGATGAATTAGAGCGGAGACTGCAAGGCGGGCCTTCTCGACCAACAACAGTGCCTGACCTCACAAATATGCTTCTGAAAGAATGGTCAAACATTCCCATAGACACACTCCTAAACCTTGTGGACGGCCTTCCCAAAAGAGTTGAAGCTGTTATAGCTGCAAAAGGTGGGCCAACTCAATTTTTGAACCCTACGGACTAAGAATGGGATGGCATTAAAGTTCATGTGCATGTAAAGGAAGGCTCCCCAATGCTTTTTGGTAATATAGTGTATCTCAAATGGTATGTTTACATGCTTACGGCTCATGCACATGGGCGTATATGGCCATGCAATGTAAAATATGGTTGTATTTCTGCACCTGGGAGTCACAGGTGTTGCATACAAATGAATTACTGGATACAGCTGTATGTGAATGTACATGGGTTCTATCGTACACATGCGTAAACGCACAGAGGAACACCTCTGGACGCAAACTGTCAGCATGCAGGGGAGTACATCTGTAAGTTTATGCTAGGACCCACACACAGCCATATCCTGTAATTTATTTGTACAGTATGCAACACTTCCGATTCCAGGGTGATAAAATGTACCCATCTTTTATGCTGTATGACCATATACACCCATGTGCACAAACCCTGATTTTTATGTTCAGCCCTTTTTTTCTTTTTTTTTTTTGTAAAGGGTTAGACCTTTACAAGGTAAAAAAACTGCCTATGCAGATTAGGAATGGATAATGCCCTTGCTATTGGTGTGTAGACCATTTACATACCCCCTGAAGCCTGGTTGGAAAAACTCCCAGAGATGGCATCATCCCATCCAGTCTTGTTGCTAAGACTTTGCTAAGACACTCCCGACCTACATCAATACCAAGAGAATTATTATACTTTGGTCAAAGCTGCAGAGTTTTATTTAACTACATGTGCCCTTTACTGGCATAGGAAGCTTTTTGGTAAAGGTGAACTAACCCTTGAAGTTTTAGTAGGGGAAGGATTTAAACCAGGGGTCTCAAACTGGCGGCCCTCCAGCTGTTGCAAAACTACAAGTCCCATGAGGCATTGCAAGGCTGACAGTTACAAGCATGACTCTCACAGGCAGAGGCATGATGGGACTTGCAGTTTTGCAACAGCTGGAGGGCCGCCAGTTTGAGACCCCTGATTTAAACAATAGTCAGGATTTACCGATATCCGGGTGGCATTAGAGGGATTTTTCCCTCACTTTTTATACCACTGGCAATTTTACCAGACAGGAAATGAGGGAAAATCCGCTAAGCTCACACGTGTCCTCCTTTTAAGGATCTAAAGAGGTGCCCTGCCCTCTCACCCCTACAAAACTTCAAAGTAGTCCTGTCCCCATAAGTACAGATCTTGCCCCCTGATTTGTAAGTGCATATTTAGGTATTTCCTAAATCTACAGAAGAATTTCTAGCACCCACAATTACTAGAAAGAAGAGTGCAAGTATTTAAAAATTCCAATTTCCTCTATGATCTAAAACAAAAATTGTGCCTCAAATCAAAAAGGGCCATGCTAGCGAGTGCAGGGCGTTCTGCATTATTCTCCAGAGTCGAAGCAGGCAAAACTCCATAGAAAAGACTCGGGCAGGGTAAAGGAGGCGGCTTTTCTGGACCAGGCGGGTGTAGGGTTGCCACCTCATCCCTTTAAACCTGAACACATATGAATTACACATGTTCTGAGAATAATTTAGTGCAGATAAGGCGCCAAGTGAGTTTAATTACCACCTTAATCAATCACAGAACCTGTGTAATATAAGTTTGGGTTTAAAGGGATGAGGTGGCAACTCTAGGCGGGTGATGAGCACCTTGTAGGACCAACTCTTAGCACTGGACTGCTGATGGACAGCATGTGGAGATTTAGATACTCAGAGTGGAGGCAATTATAATTTTATAGTGGACCTCTAGCCAAAATCTTTTTGGTAGTGACGAAGTGTTAACAATGGTTGAAACAGTTGGGCTATTTTTTGCAGTTTGTGTCAGTGACACACCAGGAAGTGGTTGAAATCTTCACGGGGCATAAAGAACAGGCACTTGCTTTCCATTCATAATGCTTTCCAAACATTTTTATAAAGCAAATGCCTGTTGTTTACATGAATAGTGAATATTCTAATACGAACAGCAGCTTTGCTTTGGCTTGCATTAAGTTTGACCTTGCATTCAACATTCTGCAGGGGTTACATCTTGCAAAGCTTGCCAATTGCCTCCATTCATATAAATAGAAGCGCACTGCAAATGGGCTTTGAATGTTCCTAAGGTGTTTGGCATGCTTTTGTGGAGCACTATAGCTGGGCTTTTTTCCCCATCCCCCAAAAAATTGGCATTTGGAGAGCTTCAGAAACCACTGTCTAATGCCTTTGAAATTCATCTAAGGCTTGTCTTAAACACAGGAATAACAAGGGTAAAGGAACATATGTTCTGGTCTTGCCCCTCCGTATGCCGCGTACACACGACCGGACTTTTCGACGGACTAGGTCCGTTGGTACCTGACGGACTTTCGGCGGAGTTCTGATGGACTTTCCCAATGAACAGACTTGGCCACACACAATCACACCAAAGTCCCGACAGATTTGAATGTGATGACGTACGACCGGACTAGAATAAGGAAGTTCATAGCCAGTAGCCAATAGCTGCCCTAGCGTTGGTTTTTGTCCATCGGACTAGCATACAGACAAATGGATTTTTCGAACGGACTCGAGTCTGTTGGAAAGATTTGAAACATTTTTTAAATCTAAAGTCTGATTTTTAGACAGCAAAGGTCTGATGAAGCCCACACACGATCGAATTGTCCAGCGGATTCGTTTCGTCGTCCTTTGCTGTCGTGTGTACTCGGCATTAGACACCTTTTGGACCCAGGTTCACCCAAAAATTCTCTGATCACCTACTCCCTAAAACTCCTGAATTCTTCTATTGCATCACAATTTATTTCCGACATCAGCCTACAAAAAACTGGTGGTGCGCCACCTGGTTAACGTGTCACGGTCTTGCATACCAGCACTGTGTAAGTTGGTTCAGCCCCCGACAATTGATGAGTGAAGGGTTAAGAATATCAGTGAGATGGAATATCTCACAATCTCCATAAATTTTTTTTTTTTTTTAAACACATACCAGGTTCAGAAATACATGGTTTTATTGGACTGAGTTTACATGCATTAAAGAGGCTGCCGTAGAGGAGGGAGAGACTGGGAATGAATTGCTGAGGGCTTTTGGTGATGCTAATCTAATTCCCTACAAGAGGGCCTTATTGCCTTCTGTTCTCCTCATATGCTCTCAGGTGGACGGCACTCTTCCTTTTCTCCCTTTTTTCTTAAACCCCCCCTTTTTATTTCCTCTAGAATCACCTGGGTCAGATGGGGCCCCCCTAAACACCTTTATGCAATTTCCGTGACATGTGATGTCCATGCTATATGGCTATGGAGCCCAAGACCCTGACTGTCAATATTCCCTGTTTTTTTTTTTTTTATTGAAAATCTGAGCCGACCCTTGACCTGGGCTTTCATTTACATTCTAAATGGGTTTTTGATCACCCCATTAAAGAGGAAATAAACTCTCCCACTCTGATGCTTCTCTTCATTTAGTCCATTATAATAAGTAATTATTAGACTATAGCCACTGTAATCCAGCCCAAATCGCATATTACATACTGTTTAAAGAAACTTTAAAAAACTTGTTTCCAGCGGTTAGGCAGCACCATCTTAACCACTTCCCACCCGGCCAATGCATATATACGGCCGGGTGGGAGCCGTCTACTCCTGATAGGACGTTCAGGAACGTCCTTCAGGAGTAGCGGGATCGCGCGCGCGCGTGCCCGCGCAGCGGCGCGATCCCGATGTGCTCGTGTCACCCGGACACGGCACATCTCAGATCGGCAGGAGGGCTCTGTGATTGGCCCTCCTGATCACATGACGGCCGTGTCCAATCACGGCCATCATGTGATGTAAACAAACAGCCGGTTGCTAGGCAATCGGCTCTCCTCTCCTCACACGGAAGTCACCGCTGAGGAGAGGAGAGCAGAATGCTGCAGCCGGCTGATGATCAGTGCGTATGGGCTGCTTTTTACAGCTTTTTACTCACTGATCATCAGTGTAGTGTAAACACACAACACACCACACAGTACAAACACAGTCCCCACATATGTCCCCAAAACACACATGTCCCCAAAACATACATGTCCCCAAATAATAAAAACATGTCCCTAATAATAAAAACATGTCCCCCACATATGTCCCACTAAAATCACATGTCCCAATGATTATCTGCACACATATGTACGTGATCACCTGCACACATATGTACATGATCATTTGCGTACATATGTCCGTGATCACACAAACCAATTATTATACACTTAACGGAATTTTTTTTACCAAAAACATGTAGCAGAATACATTTTGGCTTAAATTTATGACAAAATTTGATTTTATTGGATTTCTTTTCAAATAGAAAAAAGAAAATATTGTTTTTTTTCCAAATTTCCGCTTTTTTTGCACTTATATCGCAAAAAAAAAAACGGAGTCGTGAATAAATAACACCAAAATAAAGCTCTATTTGTGCGAACAAAATGATAACAATTTCATTTGGGTACAGTGTAGCATGACCGCGCAATTGTCACTGAAAGCGCTAGAGCGCTAAAAGCTGAAAATTGGGCTGGGAAGGAAGGGGGTGAAAGTGCCCTGTATTGTAGTGGTTAAGTATTGTTTTCTGAGTCCACAGTGGAGTGTATTTCCGCCCTTACATTGAGCACTTCCTGTACTGTTAACCAAGCCTCTTTCTCAATCCAACGTTTCTATGGCAGCCCTGCTTCCCTGTTCATAGCCGACTTGTTTTATTTCATAGTATTTACTTGTGCCGATGTCCAATGTTTCCCTTTGTCAGTCTTATCAGCTTCAGCTGATTCTAGATTGTAAGCTCTAATGAGCAGGGCCCTCTGATCCCTCCTGTATTGATTTGTATTGTAAGTGTACTGTCTGCCCTCATATTGTAAAGAGCTGCGCAAACTGTTGGCGCTATATAAATCCTGAATAATAATAATAATATGACTGCAGTAATGGCCAAGTTTGCACTGCATGTGATGTCACATGGTCACATGGGGTATAGGAGGAAGCTCTGAATGATTCTGAAGTCTCCTGGGAGTTCAGTGGTGTGCCTTAGGAAGTCCTGATAACAGATAGATAAGCACATAGAGAGTGTGCCGTAAATCAGGGGAGATCTGGGCATGCTCAGTGACTTCATTCTAAAGAACAAAAAGGATTACAATAATACTAAGCAAGTAAGGAGATATCTACAAGCAGTGTTCATTAGGGTTTTTTATGGTGATTTACATAGCACAAAGTTGTGGGGGAGGGTTTACAACCACTTTAATGTCTGTTGCTTTAAACTACTCCTGTTGTAGAACTGAGATCAGGTCCTTACGAAAAAATTCAATGCTTTGTTTTACCATTCCTGTTTTCTTTTTGGTTCCTTTCCTGTACCATTATTTTTTTTATTTTTTGTTAAAATGAAAAACGTCTGTAAACAAAATGCTGCTAAACGTGAGTTACCGGTTTTAGCAGCATTTACAAGCTGTTAGGGGCATTTGGCATTTCAAACCTGAACATCCGTCCTGAACGCATTTTTTTTGCATTACAAAAAATGCTTATAAACTAAACTGCCTAGAAAAGACTATAAAGGATCCTGTGTACATGTACTGATAGGATAACATGGAGGAGACTTCAGGTGCAGCTGAAAAAAATGCCCAACTGCTCCTAAACGTCTGTTTACCAGCAGCATTGTACATGAGGCCTTAGGAAACTGGAAGATTTCTCCTCGCTTCCTTTTCTGATGACTCAAAATTTTGTATTTTCCCATCATTTTAGTCCCACTGACACTAGCCACCAGGACAGCTGAAGAGAGTGTCTTCCTAAAGGAGACACCAACAGCAATAAAATACAGACAGATGTTCTAACCCCCTCACCACTCTGGGCTTTAGATGCACTTTACACTTTTAGCACAGAGAAAATGTGGTTGGAGGTTTTTTTTTTTTTTTTTTTTTTTTTTAACACTTGCCACAGACAATTTCTGCCGGAACTAAAGCCGATCAGAACAGGGCTGCTATAGGAGCACGAGTCTGTGAAAGAAGCCAGAGGAAATTGATGTTTGTTTGGGAAAAAAGTGAAACTTTATCCGGGGTTTGCAGCTCGCAGATGGAGAAAATGTTCTGCACCAGATGGAGCGTGTAACGCACCGTGCTGCTCGTACCACCAGGTGGAGTTTGTTTTAATAGTACATCGGGCTCTAGCAAAAGAGCTTGGAGGGCTGCGGAACAGACTTGTAACAATGGGGCCTGCTTCATCTGCTCTGTAGCTGGTCCCAGAGCACTTGGTTATTGGTAGATGAAGTGGTTTTATGGAGAAAGAGGTAGAGGACTTCATGGAAAAATATTAAATCAAGCTAGTTAGCCTATTTATAGCTTCAATTAAAAATAGTATTTATTTTTCTTTAAAATTGGACTACAGGATAGCCGCCGAATTGCTTCCACAAACCCCTGTTACTCCCGGTATCACTACCCCCCTTTCCCAGGATAACATAGTGGGTATAGGGAAGGCTGGTCTCCTTCCTGTTACTGACTTGTGTAAAACTTTACTTTCCAGGTCTTGATGTCACTCTCTCCAGCCAGCATGGGGAAGAATGTAATGGAGTGCATTCTGCACTCTATTACATTCATTGGAGGACAGATGAGATGACATTTAGGACTCCTGATGCCTCATCAAAGAGAACCTGTCACCAAATAAATGCATAAAAATGCATAAATAAATAAAAAAAAAAAGTAAAAAAATGTGTGAAAAATTAAAGTTACACCCAAGCACTTTAAAGCCCCCCCCCCCCCCCCCCGCATACACGCACGCACGTAAATACATGCGTCAGACTTGTCTATGCAGGAAAACGGTCATTGAGCTGCACATGTTACATATCGCCATACACACCAGAGTGAAACCAATAATTATTTACAGGTAACTCTGAACTGATGACTTTAGGGGCTTTTTAAAGTGTCGCCTTTGGAAAATATGGGGTACTGAAGTTAGTCGCTGTTTTATGGGCACGCCAATTTTAAGATTTGACATGCTGGGTATCTATTTACCCAGCACAATCTCATATTTTATATTTTACGCCTTTGAGTAATTTATTGAATTTGTGTGCCTTAACATTAACTTTTGTGTAGTTTTGTTACTGACATTTTGCTTTTCCTAACCTGTAGCACTAATATTGTGTGACATAAATAATTGGAACTACTATTTTTTTTATTTTTTATTTTTTTCATAACATTACTTGGTATTAACTGTATGTGTTGTATCTTTCTCCTGACTGGCGTGTTAGACCTATGAACACAACGAGTGGCTAATACACCTGGCTGGGAAGCTGCTTGCCAATGATGAAACTGCAACTTCACTTCTGGCTGTCAACCCCTTCCAGGAAAAGGCTCCGCCCAGGTAAGTGGGCTACAACCAATAACAAGTATAAATGGAAAATATTACTGCGCTAACTCAATGAGTGGGAAGTGAAAAGCTGCTACATAATAATGTGACAAAGATTGTAAATGGTGAATGATAAAGGATGTAGCACTAAATAATAAACATTTATAACAATATACAAATAATAACCAATAATGGAAAATCAATCACACAAAAAACAATCAAAAATGAATAAAAGTGTGGGTGGAAAAAGTCCAGTGAGTGGAAGGGTCCTGGAGAGGACCGGTGTAAGTCTACCACCGGGTAGTGGTTACTCAGGGATAGAATACACTGGCACTGGCTGGCATGTAGCGCATCAAGGATGGTACGTTTTCAACCAAAGGGAGAGGTATATCTACTCTTACCGGAAATGGTGGACTTGAGTGTCAGCGACAACGAGTCAGTCAGGCAGGGGTGCCACGATCGGCAGATTGACAGATCTCAAAAGGGACCGTTTCGTCCCAATGGACTTCCATTGGGACAAAACACGTCAGGCTTGGCTTTCTGCTTCCCACATTGCTTTTTTACTCTGTGATCACAGTTTTTTATTCCTACCGATGTATGTTGGTTTTTTATAATAAAAAACCCACTTTTTGACCTACACCATATGGAGGCAGCCTTGGTGAGTTCCAGCTCTGCGGTTACCCTTTGAAGTCGTGTTTGGAGGTCTTTGGTCCCTTTGGAGATCTGCCGATTGTGGCACCCCTGCCTGACTAACTCGTTGTCGCTGACACTTGAATCCACCATTTCAGGTAAGAGTAGATATACTTCTCCCTTTGGTTGAAGATGTACCATCCTTGATGCTGTACATGCCGGCCAGTGCCAGTGTATTACATCCTTCAGTAACCACCACCTGGTGTTGGACTTACATCGGTCCTTTTCAGGACCCTTCCACTCATTGGACTTTTTCCACTCACACTTTTATTCATTTTTGATTGTTTTTTGTGTGATTGATTTTCCATTATCCGGTTTTTATTTGTATATTGTTATACATGTTTATTATTTAGTGCTACAACCAATAACAGACCATGGAAAGCAGACCTTTTCTATGGTCAGATCTCTTAATGGCTAAAGATCCGCTAACAGTTTATCTACATTTTTTGATGTTAGACTTTGAAGCATCAGAATATAGAAGTACTATAGTAGATAATGCAAGGGACATGTATGACCACAGAAGAGTGCATGGGCATAGGAAAAAGCTTTTAGCAGAACACATTGCTTCCCGGCTGGTGATCACTGTCATTTAGCGGTGATCATCCAGCCAAGCAGTGTTCCCTAAGTGCTGCCTTGTCATAAAAATCTGTCCTTCAGTCACCCCAACCAAGCATAATCTAAGCATAATCTAATCTGAGTGACATGAACATCCTTTTGAGCTAGCTCCAGCCTCACCCATACACATCAGAGCATGAGAGGCTGCTAGCAAAGCACAGAGTCACCTAAAATGAGGCTGCAGGCCTGCCCAGATGTGTTGAGGAAAGCCTACTGGATCTTACTGCTGTGTGTAAGGCTGGGTTCACACTTATGCAAATTTGATGCGGGTTTCCCCTCATCCAAGTCATATGGCAGGAGAGTATGCCTGGCTCGCAATGGAGCCAGTTCACACAGCCCTGGGGTGGCTGCGGTCCGCATTTAGAAAGGGTCCTGTGCGTCTTTGGTTCCGATTCAGGTGCAAATTCAGGCAAAAATTCGGACCTGATTCGCACCTGAATCGGTGAACACGGACAAACTGGACCCCCTACTGTGAGCTGCAGCCGCACATATGTGAACCCGGCCTCATACACACTAAGAGAGCTGAGTGGATTTTCTGACATTAGCGCGGAGGAGGTGTCTGCTGCAAAGAATTATCATTTTGTTGATTGGTTTTGTTTGTTGGTCTCCTTTTTACTTTTTAACTTTCCCCTTTAACTGTTTTAGCTTAATCCCTATGGACGCCATTACAAAAATAAATTCAGGAAATGAAGGAGTTGTGTTGCTCATAGGCCTCAGATGTATTCATTTTCCATCCCGTCCTAGCAGAACGATCGTTGCATTCTGATTAGTTGATGTGGGCAACGCAGACTGTGTTGTTGTCAGTTGCTCTGCAGCATGGCTGTGCCCAGGCACTGCAGGGGTTAAGTACTTAAATGGTATCGCTGGAGCTACTGCAACATAAAACTAATTACCAGAGGGCTCACAACTATGAAAGCTCTCTCCACTTTATTGCTCATTTGGCTTTATTGCCTAATACTGTGGCCTGCTCAACAAGTCAGATAATCATAGCCTGGAACTGGGCCAGGTCTTAGCATGGATTCCATTACACCTCTCCCGCTCTCCCTTATTAAATCCAGTGAGGACACTGAGGTCCCACTTCTCCTATAGTCTGCTCTCCTTCATGTTACAGGACCCACTGACTCAGGATTCAAGGGTTGTAGACAGCTTTGAGAAACACTCATTTCCAGTACCCATCTGTCTGTCTATCATCTCTCTGCATCATCTGTCATCTCTATTATCTATCATGTGTCTCTTCAACTCTCTTCTATTTATCTATCTCTCTAGCCATCATTTCTCTTCACTTTTGCTTTATCTATCATCTGTCTCTCCCTCTGCTTTTATCTTTCATTCTCTATCTATATCTATCTCTCTTTTTCATTCTCCATCTATATCCATCTCTGTTTTCTCTGTCCCTCTTTCATCCCTTTTTTCGTGGGTCTTCGCTTACTCCCAGTATCATCCCTCTCCTTGTATTGTATATGTTTCCCCACTGTCATCCCTCTCTTTCATCCCTCTCCCGTAATCACCTCTCTTTCCATCATCTGACCCTTACTCTATCATCTCTCTCTCTCTTTTTCCATCATCTCTCTCTTTCCATCATCACCTCTCTCTCTCTTTCCATCACCTCTCTCTCTCTCTCTCTCTCTCTCACCTCTCTCTCTCTCTCCATCACCTCTCTCTCCCTCTCTTTCCATCGCCTCTCTCTCTCTCTCTCCATCACCTCTCTCTCTCCATCACCTCTCTCTCCCTCTCTTTCCATCGCCTCTCTCTCTCTCTCTCTCTCTTTCCATCACCTCTCTCTCTCTCTCTCTCTCTCTCTCTCTCTATCACCTCTCTCTCTATCACCTCTCTCTCTCTCTCCCCCTCTCTCTCTCTCTCTCTCTCTCCCCCTCTCTCTCTCTCTCCATCACCTCTCTCTCTCTCTTTCCATCACCTCTCTCTCTCTCCATCACCTCTCTCTCTCTCTCTCTCTCTGTCCATCACCTCTCTCTCTCTCTCTCTCTCTCCATCACCTCTCTCTCTCTCTCTCTCTCTCTCCATCACCTCTCTCTCTCTCTTTCCATCACCCCTCTCTCTCTCTTTCCATCACCCCTCTCTCTCTCTTTCCATCGCCTCTCGCTCTCTCTTTCCATCGCCTCTCTCTCTCTTTCCAGCGCCTCTCTCTCTCTCTTTTTCCAGCGCCTCTCTCTCTTTCCATTGCCTCTCTCTCTTTCTCTTTCCCTTTCCCTTTACATCGCCTCTCTCTCTCTGTCCATCGCCTCTCTCTCTCTGTCCATCGCCTCTCTCTTTCCATCGCCTCTCTCTCTCTCTCTCTCTCTTTCCATCGCCTCTCTCTCTCTCTTTACATCGCCTCTCTCTCTCTCTTTACATCGCCTCTCTCTCTCTTTACATCGCCTCTCTCTCTCTTTCCATCGCCTCTCTCTTTCCATCGCCTCTCTCTCTTTCCATCACCTCTCTCTCTCTTTACATCTCTCTCTCTCTCTCTTTACATCTCTCTCTCTCTCTCTCTACATCGCCTCTCTCTCTCTTTCCATCATCTCTCTCTCTCTTTCCATCGCCTCTCTCTCTATTTCCATCACCTTTCTCTCTCTTTCCATCACATCTCTCTCTCTTTCAATCGCCTTTCTCTCCCTCTTTCCATCACCTCTCTCTCTCTCTCTCTCTCTCTTTCCATCGCCTCTCTCTCTCTCTCTCTTTCCATCATCTCTCTCTCTCTCTCTTTCCATCATCTCTCTCTCTTTCCATACCCATCTCTCTTTCTTTCTCTTTCCATCATCTCTCTCTCTCTTTCTTTCTCTCTTTCCATCATCTCTCTCTTTCCATACCCCTTTCTCTCTTTCCATCACCTCTCTCACTCTCTTTCCATCACCTCTCTCTCTCTTTCTCTCTCTTTTCATCACCTCCCTGTCTCTTTCCATCACCCCTCTCTCTCTCTTTCCATCATCTCTCTCTCTCTCTCTTTCCATACCCCTCTCTCTCTTTCCATCACCTCTTTCTTTCTATCTTTCCATCGCCTCTCTCTTTCCATCACCTCTCTCACTTTCTCTCTTTCTTTCTTCCCATCTCCTCTCTCTCTCTTTCCATCACCTCTCTCTTATCATCATCATCTCTCTCTCTCTCTCTCTCTCTCTCTCTCTCTCTCCATACCCCTCTCTCTCTTTCCATCACCTCTTTTTCTCTTTCCATCACCGCTCTCTTTCCACTGCCTGTCTGTCATCTGTATCTGTTTCTCTTCCTCTGTTCTATCTATTCCAACTAATCTATCTATCTCCAACCCAACTAAATGTGTGGCCACTTTTTCAGTACAAATATCTAGAATGTGTTAAGGGGGGGGCAGGGCCCTAATTAGGGGGTACAGCTAGCCTTCCTGTATGGAGCCTGGGCCCCTGTGAATTGTTTGCGGTGTAAAGAGTGCCCTCTCTGTCCTCAGGCCCCTGCTGAATTGGCAGAAAATACCTGTTTGGCTGAACAGCCCTAGGGGCCATTTACACATGGGGTGCTCTCGAAAGAGCGATACAGGTTTGGACTGCTCTTCAGAAGTAGTTTGGGGGACAGTGAGGAGGTGTTATATTGCCTCCTCGTGGCCTGTTTTAACCCCTAAAACCAGCACACTGCAAATAAATGCATTCAGTTAAAGACCTCTGCACTCTATACATTACACACCCCTGCACTCTGTACATTACACACTCCTGGCCCCTGCACTCTGTACATTACACACTCCTGACCCCTGCACTCTGTACATTACACACTCCTGACCCCTGCACTCTGTACATTACACACTCCAGATCCCTGCACTCTGTATATTACACACTCCATATTTGACCCATGTGCTCTGTACAATTTTTAAACTCCTGCCACTGTTAGCGTCATATCCAAATTTCCCCAAAGCGCACTGTGCATGTCACCTCCTTCTTCTCTGGGCTATGGGGGGGTGGATGAGCTTTGGCCCTGGCTCTGTTAAGTGGATGGGAGCTGTGAGATAGACTGTATAAGCCCCATGATTTCTAAAGCCCGTAAACACGACTTGACTTTTTGACAACAAACATGCAAATGGCTGTTGGATCATGTGTAAACTCCATCGGACAAACTTTTTCTGTTTTCATCTGACTTTTGTTGGCTGTGCGAACAGACAAACTTTCTGGCAACAAAAGTCCGATGGAGCAAAGTCTGAACGTGTGTACACAAAACCATCGGACTTTTGTACAAAGTACAAACACGCATGCTCAGAACCAATGCAAAAGATCAGACAACAATACAGAAGTTGACCAAAGGGTGGCGCCGGAGTAATTGAATGTCCTCTTTTGAAGTGTCATCAGTACGTTGAAACGTCACTACGTTCGTGTTTGTTGCCTAAAAAGTCCAATCGTGTGTATGCAATACAAATTTACGGCCAATGCCCTTTGTACAAAAATCCACGGGAAAGTTTATACAAAGTCCAATCGTGTGTATGAGGCTTTACAGTTCTAATGACAGGCCTGAACAGGTGTGTGTGACTTGAAATATGAACACAATGCAATGTGGCCTGACCTGTTGATACAAGACAGAATGGATCATGGATTTACATTGTGTATGCCAGATTGACCCTCCAATCTGCACAGCACAAGACAGATCAGGATTCATAGGACCATGTAGTGGTTTAAGTCTTATGCCAGCCATAGACGGTGCGAATCGCAGCCTGTTTAGCAGGAACCAGTTTAGATGTGAACCATGTATGGGCAGGCTGAATGTACCAAGTTGATCGATCGTACAACCAGCCTGCCGGATTTTACTTGCGAATATCGCTAGCGGCTGGTATAGCTGCTAGAAATAATCATCTTCCTGACTTTCAAAGCCCCCCCGTCAGGGGAAGACAATGGCTTGACAAGGATTCCCGCATTAACACCATGTTGATAGGGGAATTGAATGGCAGTAGCAATGACTAAAAACCCTGTCACGTCTTTTTTGCTATCTCTATGGCTACTAGGGAGATTAACTCTCCATTTGTCCTGGTAACCACTGACACTGAGTTAAAAGAAGATGGGAAATTAAAAATGTTACAATTCTCATCAGAAAAGAAGTTGAGAATACATTTTGAGCAGAAGACCGCTGCTTTGGTGGCAACTGTCTAATTTTGAAGAGATTTCTTGTCACTTCCTGTTGTATGTCTGGTACAGGAAGTGAAGGGAAATCTCTCCATAGGAATACAAACTGAAAAGAAAAGAAACAGAAATCCTGACGGGGTACCAACCATTCCCTATTCTATCAAAAACAAAGTTTTGCTTTAGAATCACTCTAAATAAACCAAGAAGTGTTGTTGGATTTGTGACATGTTTTGAATTTCTGCAGCATTTTTCCTCCAATATTCTGTTCCCCTCTCATATGTTTTGCTGGAAATCTCGCCTCCGTACCGCATGTCCCTGGTCGCTTACACGGCGACATATATCCTATGAGGAGAGGATATTAAAACGCATAGACACCCCTTTTGGCTTGATATAAAGACCTTTTTACCAGCTCCCACAGAGTCGTCCATTTAAGGCGTCAATTAAACCGTCTCTTTGACCTGACATGATTTATTAGCGTTGGTGATATACGAACACGCGTTCCTGCTGCAAAAACATCTCGCCTAACCCACAAAGGAGTCAGGGTGAAACGCTAGATTCAATCTGGAGGAGAAAAAAAAAGAGCCCTATTAATTGCCGGAGACTTTACACACCGGGATGACTGAACACCGCTCCTAATAGGCCGAGGTAGGCCCGAGCCGAGACCTGCGAGAAGGTTTTATGGCTTTTAATGAATTTATGTTTCTCCACCAGCCTCCTCACTTTGATTTACAATTAGGAGGGAAACCCTGCAAAGAGGTCTCCAGATAAAAAGCCAATAATATATATTAAATGCACGTATGGAATAATAAAACTCATGTTTCGGCTTATTCCCCACCCTCGCTGGCCTTGTCAGGTCGTTAATTTTGACAGAAAACACAGTTCCTGTTTTTCCCTCCAAAAATCTCTCAGCTGTTCACCCAGGGACAGCTGTTGCCCTCTGGAACTAATTACAGCTGTCTGTGAGATTTAGGCCCCCTCCCTCATACAACTCAGATATTGCTTCTAATTTTTAACGCGTACAGTTGGAAGATGTCATAACACCAGGCTGCTTTTTAGAGAGCCATGAAAGCAATCGCTGCTCACAGCTGCTACCGGGCAACAATGGCGTACGCTGCATTAACCGCTTCTCTGCGGGATGCGAATAAAAAGCGTGTTTTTTTATTTTGTGCACCTGACTGGGAAGCGTTCATAAAAATGTATTTCATAACTCCACTTCTCTGTGATTAATATATGGTGTGTATATATGTAGTACAGTATGTAGATTGTGTATGTGTGTGTGTATATATATATATATATATATATATATATATATATATATATATATATATATATATATATATATGTTTGTTTTAATTATGATTTTTGTCTTTTTATACTTAATAATGGAAAAAAAAAAAATATATATATATATATATATATACACACACACTATATTAGCTAAAGTATTGGGACGTCTGCCTTTACACAAAAATGAACTTTAATGGCATCCCAGTCTTATGCTGGCCATACACTATACAAAAAATCGGCTGAAATTTGGTAATTTAGACAATTCGTTCATTTTTCGACCAGTTACTGGGCACAAAATTGATAATCGTTGGGACGTCTTTGAGCCGAAAAAACAAAGGACAATTTTTTAAATTTTCTGCCAAACAAACGATAACTTGAAAGGCTAATATGCTTCCCGTCCAAACTGTCTGCACTAGGTATATGTGAAAAAATGAACAAAAGACGCATTCATTTATTTCCAC
The DNA here is from genome assembly GCF_037356315.1 of Lithobates pipiens. Lineage (NCBI taxonomy): Eukaryota > Metazoa > Chordata > Amphibia > Anura > Ranidae > Lithobates > Lithobates pipiens. Next base: position 313,027,948 of record NW_027507784.1, on the reverse strand, counting down.
TGAACGATTTATCAGTCATTACATGACGGCACTATCGTTTGCGCTCACGGCTGAATGTTCGTTTTTGGAAAATGGGTTTGGTTTATTTTTCATATTGTGTATGGCCAGCATTAGTCCATAAGGTTCATTATTGAGTTGGCCCACCCTTTGTAGCTATAACAGCTTCAACTCTTCTGGGAAGGCCGTCCACAAGGTTTAGGAGTGTGTCTATGGGAATGTTTGACTATTCTTCTGGAAGTGCATTTGTGATATCAGGCACTGATGTTGGACGAGAAGGCCTGGCTCACAGTCTCTGTCCTCATTCATCCCAAAGGTGTTCTGTCAGGTTGAGGTCAGGACTCTATGCTGGCCAGTGAAGTTCACCCACCCCAAACTCGCTCATCCATATGTTTATGGACCATGCTTTGTGCACTGGTACGCAGTCATGTTGGAACAGGAAGAGGCCATCCCCAAACTGTTCCCACAAAGTTAGGAGCCTGAAATTGTCCAAAATGTCTTGGTATTCTGACACCTTGAGCGTTCCCTTCACTGGAACTAAGGGGCCAAGTCCAACCCCTAAAAAAGACATCTCCTCACCCAGTGAGGTCGCTAGGGGGTGGCTTCTGGGGCTATAGCCCCGAAGCTGGGGCCCATAGCCCAGAGTCTTTTACCGGGTAGGGTTGCCACCTGAAACCCGGACACATTGTTCACACCGGAATGTGGCTCTGGGCTCCATCTGCTTAACTTTGGGGGTGGAGAAGGAACAGGACTAGGGTACCAGCGGTAATGCTTGTGGAGCAGTTCTGACAGATTCCTCTTCTACAGCAATCCACCGGGGCATGTCATCCCCGGGAGCCACAGCACAAGCATTACTCCTCCTCTGCCCGAAAATTTATCAAATAGTCCAGGCGGAGTGTTCCTTATGCTATGGCTCCACCAATTAAACTAAAGTCCCGACCCCTCTTCTATACCTCTCTGCCAGAGCTTTGAAATTGAGCCGCAGAACAAGTATTACTCCGCAGGGACTATTTGATGACTTTTGGGCAGAGGAATAATCCTTGTTCTGCGGCTCCCGGCAATTTCAAAGCTTCAGCGGAGTGGTATACAAAAATTTTAGTATGACAGAATACAACATCAGGAGTGAAGTAATGTGTATGTTATAGTATGAATAGTTTTGTATGTATTCTTTCGTTTCTGTGCATGCGTAGTCTTGCTCTTACAATTTTTTTTGTATGAAAGCCTTACTGATTAAATGAAAATCGGACTTTGAGTTCACAGCCCACAAAAAATGTTATAGTCTGCACATCCAGCTTTTGTCTGACGAAAAAAGCGAAATGGGCCGTCGAAAGCACCGTACTAACGATCTGAATGTCAGCAGACAGCTTGTCATACAAAATTTTCCATCTGATTTTCGGATCGTGTGTACGGGCTTTAAGACTGGGATTCCATTAAAGTTCATGTGCATGTAAAGGCAGGTGTCCCAATACTTTTGGTAATATATACACACAGTATATATATATATATATATATATATATATATATATATATATATATATATATATATATATATATACATATATAGATATAGATATATATCTGTTTTTTTCAATGCACTTGAACAGAAAAATAAAATAAAGTTAAGTTAAGTTAAAAAAATGTGCACAGTGCATATTAAAAAAAAAAATATATATATATATATATATATATATATACTCTGAGATTTCAGAATTAACTATTTCATATCTCTAGCAAGCTTTTGCCTACAAATAGGGATTTTTTGATTGCTATACAATTTTTATTGCAATACAGGTTCAAGCTGGTCAACCGTGTCAAAGCAATACCTCCAGAGCCAGTCCCTACTCTACTGGGCAAAATGCCAATCACTTGCCTATAGCATAAGCACAGCTTACCCATAAAAAATCTTGACAGTTGACACCCTTTTCAGTCTTTATTTCTTTAAGAATTTTTTTTCCCCCTAAAACTACCATGCAGATGTGTTATATGATCATTTTAGATAAAAACCTGTTGTGATTTCCTTCTACCCCCTGCAGATGGATCCGAGGAGAACATTACCGGTACAAGTTCAGCCGTATATGGGGCACACACGCCTCTGAGGGCAAGTGGTGGATTCGGAAAAGGATTGCACCGTATTTCCCGCCACTCAATCTGGCAGGCCTGAAGAAATATTTCAAGTCACGCTCTTGGCCTCTGCCTTCTCCATCCTGATGGTAGCTTTATTATCACTAGGGATTGTTTTCCGCTAAAACCGATATATGTGTAATTGATATGTGTAATTTTATACTTTTTTATAGAGATGAATCAGGTACTTCCTAGCCCACTCTGAGAGTGGTGTTTTGTATCCCGATGCTACAGTTAGTGTTACTACTGATCCCTTGAACTGTACTTGACACAACAAGGCTAATTTACTAAAGGAGTTACGACTCTTCAATCAATAAGTGGTGTTGAATTATTCAATCGTGCAAACTTCTGTTCACTTTAAATAGCCAAGAGTGTGCATATGAAGTAAGAAGACAAGAATTATCACTTCATTGGAAAATTAAGGTGAATAGTCGCATCATTTATTGAGAGAAGATCCTCAACTCCTTAGTAAATAAACCCTCATACAGTGGAACCTTGGATTAAGAGCATAATCCATTCCAGGAGAATGCTTCTGGTCCAAAGCACTCGCATAGCAAAGCGATTTTCCCCATAGAAGTCAATGGAAATGACCACCTGTGGCCAGAGGTGGGGGGGGCGCCGGAGAGCTTTGGAAATACTCAGGGAAAGCTCAGCTGAACTCAGAAACCCTTAGAAAGGCTTGGAAACACTCGGGAACTGAGTATTTCCAAGTGATTCTGACTATTTCCGAACAGCTCCGAACCGTTCCGAGTGTCACCGGCACCCCCCCTGCACCTCTGGCCAAATGCGGTACTGCACACCCCAGTAGCTTGAATCCTGCTCGTTTTGCGAGACAACACTTGCAAACCGAGTCAAAAAGTTGCTCGTCTTTCAAAACGCTCGTTAACCGCGTTACTCGTAAACCAAGGTTCCACTGTATGTCGGCAGTGGCCATTTTGCACTCTGAGCCATTACCCGGCCTGTGAATTGCTGTACAGGGGACTGGCATGAGTACCGTGAGTCTCACAAATTAAAGTGTCCCTAAGAGGAACAAGTCTGGCTGCCCCTCATCTGAAACGGAAAATGTGAACACTAGTATTGCTAGATATCGAAACTGTATTAAAGCTGAACTCCGAGCAAACTGCTGAATACACAAATTAAATAATTTTCTGCATATTTTATGGTTGTAGTTAGCCATTTTTGTGATTCCCACTCCCCTTCTACACTGTACATCCAGGTAGGGGACACTACAGAACCTTTGCTGACTAAACAATACTTCACACAGCCTCCCAGGAACCCCAAAGACCCAGACAGCTCCAATATATATAACAAAGATTGAAGTTCCCCAAGCTGGCCCCTACCTTCCACATCTTAATATTGGTCAGCGAGGCCGTCCATCACACTGATAGACCAACAGAGAGGGGAGCTGTGTGTCTGTGGTATATCATCTGATGAGCAGCCAGATTTAGGTGCCCGCTATAAATGTGCTTAAAGTTAAAAAGAGGTTCCCCTTTAAGTGTATTTCCACTTCTGCAAGTAAACTCCACTGTATATTTGTAATGTGTTTACATACATATAGGAAGCCAAAAAAAGTAAAAATATATATATATATTTCTTGCGTTTTAATGTTTTGTCAGGAAGAGGTGTCATGGCTGACTGCAAGGTTTTTTGAACAATGTTAGAGTGAGTCTGTCCCAAGTCTGTCCTCATTAACATTACAGTGGAAGAAACCCGGACCCCAAACCTCTAACCCTTTATTAGGATGGACAGCACATCCTAGTTATGGCAAACACTACTGTCCAGCCTCCTCACAAACAAAGAGGACTATGTAGCATTTTCCTTGCCAGAGGGTCCAGAATAGAACATCTAAAAATGGTAAGCTGTCATTTTTAAATATTCTTTCTAAGTTATGCTATGTGGTTGGGGACATGTAACAAATATAAAGTTGGGATTATGCCAATTTGCCTGCAAGAGTGGAAATTCCTATTAAAGCCGTTGTTCGGTCCCCCCAACCACCCCCCAGCCCCAAAATAAAAAATGAAATGTCAGTAGGTACAGTATTTGTAAAAGGACACTTACCTGTCCAGGGATCCAACGCTTTACTCACTAAGGCCATTTTTTTTTGTTGGTCTCCGGGTTTCCAGTGGCACCATGCTTACTGTGGGAAGCCTTGTGGCATCGCAGCCAGTTTCTCACTGCGCATGCGAGGACCGAGCTGCACTGTATAGATAGGTGTGCACAGCCCATTGCATTAGGGTGTGCATCCAAAAGCTCAAACACGCATGCCTTTCTCTGTTGAGGCAATGGACAGGGAATGAATGTGAAGCGCTGAGTGGCTTTCCTTTCATTCACAAACTGAAGCATAGTAAACACTGTTTACTAGGAAGGGGCCAGTAAATGGCATATTAATCAGCCTCTTCCCCCACTCTCTATCCTGAAACATCTCCCACAGGAGCCAGGGTGAGAGGAGGGAAGCCAGCAGGGGCGCAACACGGAGGGAAGCCTGGGCAGAAGGGGGAGTCACACCCCCTGGCACACCCCCTGCGCACGCCTGTGACTGTATGAAAGCTCCCCCGCTTCTGGGACTTGTGACGTGTCCCAAGAGGCTGCAGCTAGAGTGGAGGCCATACTTCTGCTTGGATTGCCTAGGCAATTTTTTATTTTTATTACTGATTTGTATGCATACCTGAACGTTCCCTGGGGGTTCTGCAAATCACTGCAGTAGTTGGTGCTGCTACAGTGATAGCAGTGATATCCCGGGTCCAGTGCCAAGCCACTGCCCTTCTGCATAGTAACCACAGGGGGTCATTCGCTCAGCACTACCGCTGTTCACAGAACACCTTGTATTTTATTCAGTGTTTACAAAGTGTTCTCCAATTGAATGAGGTGGAGCAGTGACATCACAATCTCCCCCTCTTTCAATCAGAGATCGGCTTGTATGCATTGAGAAAAACACACTGTTCTTTGAATGGCGACCCCCCCTGTGATTTTTATGCAAATGGGCCGATGCTCTGCAGATTGCAGCTATCGCTGGTGACAATTACAGTGATTTGCAGTTTCCACAGGTATGAGCTATGCATACTTCCATTGTGACAAGCTGGACCAAAGTAACTATGCAATAAAAATCATATTGAAACTGGATGTGCGGAATGTTTTTTCTTTGTTATTGCTGCTCTTTTTTTTTTTTTGTCTGGAAAAAATTTAAAATCAATTGAGCATGTCTAAATATTTGAAAACATGTGTGGCCAATAAAAAATGTAAAAAAATGAAAAAAACTGTAATCAAATCAACAAATAATCCGCACATTTGTGACCACCGTGATAGACTGGTATATACAGTAACTCCACCAACCAGCACCCAACTAAAAGGGCACCAGAGATTCCCTGTCCAACACAAGCCTCGTCCGCCTTTGGACAATATCACTCGATCTCTAATTGCGAATACACTGTATGGGCGCAGGTGGCAGAGAATTCAAACCGACAGCTCTCATCTATCACTGAACCATCACACACGTTGAATTGTGCCTGGAGCGGCCAGGGTAGAAGTCTTGGCTCTCGGCCATAACCAGCAATGGATTGTGGGACATGGGACGCGGCAAACTGATGCTTTCACTAGGCAGCAGTTGTGTTGGCCGAATGCTCAGCGGTATTGTGCTATGTGCAGAGATTCCCTGCAAAACATGTCCCAGCTGTTGTGTTCTGTGCACATCATAAAATCCTAAAGCCCTTCTGCTGGAATTCCGTCCATTAGCTGCACGCTTATCAAGTCAGCTTTTATGAATGGGGGGTTTATACATCCTTCGAGGGGCGTGTGGCCTGATCTCCAAAACAACATTTAAAAAGTTATGTTTTATATAATCCTGGCAAATGTTGATTCATTTTATAGACAGTAAAAAAATATATATATAATAAAGAATTAATTTTAGCCATCAATATATTATTATTGTTTGCCTCGTGTTGTATCTCTGATCTGTCAAATCTCTGATGCTTGGAAAGAAGAAAGAAATGGCTGCACATCCAGAACTTCCGATTGCCTTTTATTTTGTTTCACAGAGATAACACCAAAGACACCAAACTGCGGTCACATAGACGCGTTTCACACATACATCTTGTGCTTAATCATTATCATTTGGTAACGATTAAAGTGGTTGTAAACCCTTACAAACCACTTTGACCTACAGGTAAGCCTAGATTAAGGCTTACCTGTAGGCCCAAGAAATATCTCCTAAACCTACACGGTTTAGGAGATATTTAATAAAAGACAGCGGTGCGCAGGCACACTATCACCGTTAGCAGCATGCCTCTGCTAACAGCGATATGCCGTTAGTGGCAGCTCCTGTGCACATGCGCGGGAGTGATGTCATCGCTGCGAGTGGCCGGAGCAGCGATACCTGGAAGAAGATGGACGCTCTGGACTACAGGGGACAGTGGTGACATCGCAGCCATTTCTTTCTTCTTTCCAAGTTTCCCACGGAGACGGGCCGGGGCTAGTACTAGATACTCCAATCAGCCTTATCTTTATACACCTGGAGCAGTTCTTTTTCTTGTATACTAAATCTCTGATTCTACAGGAGTCATAAATGACCGACACCAGCTTTCATTTTGATGGCATTTACATCCAAGGCTCTTTTTACTTTAACCCCCTAAGGACAGCCTGCCACAGATATACTGCGGCAGGGCGACTCTATTGCATGAAACGATGTACTCGTACATCACTTCGTGTAATAGATACTGAGGACACCTGTGTCATGGAGCAGAAAGCCGATCTGCGGGTTTGGCACCCCTGATTGCTCCACAGAGAGGCAGAATGGGGATCTGCCTATGTAAACAAGGCAGATCCCCATTCTGACAAGGGAGTACAGAGAGATCTTCTGTTTCGAGGAATCAGGAACAGCGATCTTTGTGTACTCCCTTTCAGTCCATCCCCCACACAGTTAGAAAGCACCTCCCTAGGACACACTTAACCCTTTGATCGCCCCTGTTGTTAACCCCTTCCCTGCCAGTGTCATTTATACAGCGATGAGTGCATTTTTTTTTTTTAGCAGTCATCGCTGTATTGGTGTCACTGGTCCCCAAAAAGTGTCATCTAGGGTCAGATTTGTCCGCTGCAATGTTGCAGTAGCGCTAAAAATCGCTGATCGCCACCATTACCATTAAAAACAATTAAAAGCCCCTAAATATACCCCCTATTTTGTAGAAGCTATAACAGCAATGTCGCAGTCCTGCTAAAAATCGCTGCCATTGCTAGTAAAAAAAAAAATTCTGAAAAATAAAAAGTCCATAAAAATATTCCTTTTTTGCAAACCAATCAATATACATTAATTGGGAATTTTTTTAACAAAAAGATATGTAGGAGAATATATATTGGTCTAAACTGATGAAGAAATCATTTTTTTTACTTTTTTTTTTTTTTTTGGATATGTATTATAGCAAAAAGTAAAAAATAATGTATTTTTTTTTTCAAAATAGTTTATAGCGCAAAAAAAAACCGCAGTGGTGATCAAATACCACCAAAAGAAAGCTCTATTTGTGGGAAAGAAAAGGACATCAATTTTATTTGGGTACATCTTTGCACTCCTGCGCAATTGTCAGTTAAAGTAACGGAGTGCTATATCGCAAAAAAATGGCCTGGTCATTAACCACTTTCAGACCGGACCATTTTGCTGGCTTAAGACCAGACCACTTTTTGCGATTCGGCACTGCGTCGCTTTAACTGACAATTGCGCGGTCGCGCGAGTGGCTTCCAAACAAAATTTACGTCCTTTTTTTCCCACAAATAGAGCTTTCTTTTGGTGGTATTTGATCACCTCTGCGGTTTTTATTTTTTGCGCTATAAACAAGAATAGAGCGACAATTTTGAAAAAAACGCATTCTTTTTTTACTTTTTGTTATAATAAATATCCCCCAAAAATATATAAAAAAAACATTTTTTTCCCTCAGTTTAGGCCGATACATATTCTTGTACATATTTTTGGTAAAAAAAAATCGCAATAAGCGATTGATTGGTTTGCGCAAAAGTTATAGCATTTACAAAATAGGGGATAGTTTTATGGCATTTTTATTAATAATTTTTTTTTTTACTAGTAATGGCGGCGATCAGCGATTTTTATTGTGACTGCGACATTATGGTAGACACATCGGACATTTTTGACACATTTTTGGGACCATTGTCATTTATACAGCAATCAGTGCTATAAAAATGCATTGATTCCTGTGTAAATGACACTGGCAGTGAAGGGGTTAACCAGGGGGTGGCAGTGTAGGGGTTAAGTATTCCTAGGGGCATGTTACTAACTGTGGGGGGGGCTGGGCTTTGTGTTAGTGAACACTGATCTCTGCTCCAATCACATGGAGCAGAGATCAGTGTCACTTGTTGCTAGGCAGAATGGGGAGATGCTGTTTACAACGGCATCTCCCCGCTCAGCCTCCCCGTAAGGCGATCGCGGGTATGCCCTCGGCGATAGAGTCCGTGGGACCCGCGACCAGACTCACGGGGGTCCCGACCGGCACGCGAGCGTGCCGGCAGGGCGGCATGTAGAAATAGACGTACCTGTACGCCAATATGCCTGCCCATGCCATTCTGCCGATGTACATCAGCATGCGCCGGTTGGGAAGTGGTTAAGGGGGTAAAACCTTCCAGTCCTCAAGTGGTTAAAGGTATTTATACATTACATTTGATATACTTAATACTTAATGATACTAAGCTAATTAAGCTTTATTGTGAGTTTCTTAGTGAATTTATTCAATCAGCATACCATATCCCACCCCTATAATGATTAGCAACAGGAAGACGTGGAAAAGGAGCTATGGGATTGTCATTTACTACTGTGTATACGCCCATATGTGTGAGTTTATAGGTATGCGGTCTGCACAGAAAACAAAAAGGAAAAGATGAAGAGCTTAGAAAGGAATTGAAACTGGAAGATGCTCAGTAGCTGACAACAGCTGGTCTACACGACCAGTAGTTGAGACACAAAGAAGATGGGAGAGACAGCAGAAGGCAGGATCAACCAAGTATATTTCACTTTACACAATCGAATACTTTCAGTGGCTTTGTGAGTTTGCACAAAGCAAGGTCTATAATGATATGGATGAGCAAGTTTGGGTTGTAAGAGTCCTGACCTCAACCCAATAGAACACCTTTGGGATGAGTGGAGACTGCGAGCCAGGCCTTATCCAACATCAGTGCCTGACATCAAAAATGTGCTTCTGGAACAATGGTCAAACATTCCCATAGACACACACCTAAACCTTGTGGACAGCCTTCCCAGAAGAGTTTAAATTGTTATAGCTGCACAAGGTGGGCAAACTCATTATTGAACCCTACGGACTAAGACTGGAATGCCATTAAAGTTCATGTGCGTGTAAAGGCAGACGTCCCAGTACTTTTGGTAATATAGTGTATATGAAATCAAATTTTATTATTTTGTGGAAATAACATGTTGTAGGCGGATTTCTGCCAGTCACAGGGTTTGTTAAGCCCCTCTAGCCTGTGTCTTAGAATAAGGGGCAGGTGAAGCCTCCATTAATCTACATGTAATATCTCACCCCCATTGTGTTTACCTGGTTAGTGGGCACGAAGGAGGAGGGAGGGACTGTGATTCACCACTGTGTATACACCCACATGTGTCACTCTATAGTCACATAGGCTGCTTAGATGTAATAGGGAGGAAAGGCTCAGCATTGAAACTCACTGAAAACTGAGCATGTGCAGAGTTGTCACCACAGCTGCTAAAATCCCTAGCTGAATTGGGGACATGGAAAGGAGGGGGAGATAGAGAGCAGCAGGATCAACCAGGTTTTTTTTTACAGAAAACTAATCTCATAGTGATTGAGTGAGTATAAACAGCATGTAATACACCATTTTATGATGTGGGTTTAGTGACACTTTAAGCCTTGTTGCATATAGTCCTAAACATCAGATATTCCAGAAAGTTCCTGCATAAAAATGTGAGGAAGGGATGTATAGTACATGCGTATATGCATAAGGGATTTCAGCATACATGTATAAATTACTGTTGGGCAGTACATTTTTTGTATCCTTTTTTTGAACTGATCTATACACAGCACACGTTTACAGCCTATGTGTACAAGCCCATTAAAAAGAATGGGTTGCACTTAGGTCAGTAAGTAAACACGACCTGAATACCTAAAAATATGGCATTTATAAGTGTCCATGTGCAAGTGCCGTAAGACTTGTGCACATAATGTTTGGGGTTGTTACTTTGCGAGGAGAGGAAACATCACTTGTAGGAATTGTCCTGAGGCCAATGATCCTCAGGAAGGCTCTGCAGCGATGCTCCAATACAACAAAACTTCCCTGATTTGTGCAGGTGGTACAATGAGCTTCTCCAGTAACCGGAGAATACTTCTGGGCTTATCTTCATTACCTGCCTTTCTATTGCCACCTACTAGCAGTAAATTTCAGAAAAAATGGTTTCCAGTTTAACAATCTAATGTGTGGTTATTCACCTCTCTCCTGCATTATTTTTTGTAAGGCCTTGCTCACATGGGTATACTAGAGGGTACACTTGTGGAAGCGGGTGATTGCCCACATGGAGATGCACAGGCGGTCCGTTTTTCCTTGTTTCTGTTATAAAATGTTCCAAGTAAGTAATTGTTTTCTTTGCTGATGTGCACTGCTGAGGTGCAATGGTGGGTGCTGATGGGCTGCAATGATGGGCACTGATGAGGCGGCACTGATGGAGATTGATGAGGCGGCACTGATGGGGACTGATAGGTGGCACTGTTGAGGCTGAACTGTAGGGCACTGATGGGGCTGCACCGATGATCAGTGCCCTAATTATCAGTGTAAACAAATATACCTACAACCTTGCCGGTTATTGGCAATCCTTTCCTCACACACACAGCGTTTGAAGAAAGGACTGTCGATAACCGGAAAGTCTGTTTACATGTGATTAGACACAGCTGATCATATGGCAAAGGGCCACTGTGATTGGCCCTTTACCACGATCTTTGATCAGCTGTGTCCAAAAGACACAGTAGTCACAGAGCACACGAGAGTCCATGGATGCCCTTCCCAGAAGGCTGAAGCCGTTTTGATGGCTGTACAAGGGTGGCTGTTTGGGAGAGTAGTGCCTTCTTGATTTCATGTATTCCCCACAGACTACACTGGTAGATATTTTAAAATAATAGACCTTCTGCTTCAAAATATCTCGATTAGGGCTTGCCGCCGCAGTGGATCGCTTTTCAGAGGGTAGTAGGGCAGCGACTAACAGCTGCTACTGATGCCTCCCGACACTTGTTTTTATTTATTTATTGTTCTGTTCTTTTTAGCTCTTGGTTGTGGTGCAACCCTCAATGGATGAGTTTAACTGTTGTCGAACTCTGCAGCCCGAGTAAAAAATAATGCAGCCGCAAAGCACTGCATTGCAGCCACAGCATGTGTGCAGTGCTGTAATGCTGTAAATTTAGGATTCAGATGGGTGGCCTGGGGGCAGTAAAACCGTTTTTTACTGCCCCCAGTCACATATGTGAAAGAGCCTTCAACAAAATATTTCCTCACCTATTAATTTCAGAAATTTCAGATTCCAACTAACTTTTCCCAGGACAGCTCTAAATCTGATTGTTGGACACCTTGGGGCATGAGGCCCATTATGGCTAGCGGGGTACTGTAAGCCCTGACTCCAGCACTGACCCACTACCTTGAAGGGTAGATGTGTTGGTGGTCCTCAACCTGGGCAAGCTAAAAAGGAGAAATTTTTTTAGCTGCAGAGCAACCAATTAGATCCAGCTTTCAGAGTATTTAGAAAATAAACAATTTCTGATTGGTCAATATTTGACAGTACATTTTGCACATCTGCTATTTCAAAGACCAATTTCAGGCTAGTGAAGTAAATCCTTAAAGTGTAGGTAAGCCCTAACAATGAACTATTTGCTCTCTTTGGTCTGTCATTAAAATTATTTTGTTATATCTGTTCAATAAATGCAACAATACCTATTTAACTTACAAGAACCCCCCCCCCCCCAAGATTGCTCTGGAGGTTGTGCAGGGCTAAATGCTCTTGACTTGACTCCTGCTGCGTTATCACCTCCTGAGACTTGGGGATCATGCCCCACATGTCTTAACTGGTGCCTCGGGTACTGACACCGCTTGCAGCTAGGTTTCCTTGTACACGGCTGCTGGCAATGCAGGAAGAGTGCTGTGCTGTAGTTTTGCCTGCTGGTAGCTGCCTAATAGAGCTATCCCGGCTGCTCTAAGGGGGACACATAGTGAGCCAAGGAGGGGTTTGCCACGTGCATTGCCGAAGGTAAGAGCTGTGGGGGGGGGGGGGGGGACTGTGGATGAGAGCAAAGGGGGCTGATGGGTGAAAATGTGAGAACTGTGGATTGGGGGTGGTGCTAGGTGCAGAGGTCAGGGTTGGGTGGGGGCAGGGTGCCAAGGTGAGAGCTGTGGGTGGAGCTGGGGTGGAAAGTTGAGAGCTGTGGATGGAGTCTAGGAGTGAGATGTAGAAGTGGGCAAAGATGAGATGTGAACTAGGACACAAAGGTGGGATGGGGATGCCAAGGTGAGCTGAGGACAGGGACACCAAATTGAGCTGAGGACGGTAACGCCAAAGTGAGGTGTGCACAGGGACATCAAGGTGAGCTGTGCACAGGGGGACATCAAGGTGAGCTGTGCATGGGGGTATGCAGAGGTGAGCTGTGATTGGGGGCGACAAGGTGGGCTGTTGAAGACGCCAAGGTGAGCAGTGGACAGGGACGCCAAGGTGAGCTGTGGTTAAGGAAGCCATGGTGAGCTGAGGACGGGGATGCCAAGGTGAGCAGTGGATGGAGACGCCAAGGTAAACTGAGGACGCGGACGCAAAGGCGAGCTGTGGACACTGGCACAAAAATCAGCTGTCCCCAAGCATGTTTGGTATTTCTTTACTCTGTGTAACATCATATTTTATATTTTACAGAGAAAAATGGGTTATGTATTGTGTTTTCTTGCAATAGAATTCAAAGTGTATTTTTTCCCAAAAAAAATTGTGTTTGGAAAAACGCTGCACAGATACCATGTTACATAAAAAATGTCAACACCCACTATTCTCTAGGGCCTCTGCTTTAAAAAAAATATATAATGTTTGGGGGTTTTGAGAAAATTTCTAACCAAAAATCCTGTTTTACATGTAAACAAAAAGTGCCAGAAAAGGCCTGGGGGTCAAGTGGTTAAGGTAGGATTTACATTTAATGTAAACTAGCTGAACTGAAAACTAATTTCATAACTTTTGAAGAAACTTATAAGTTAACTAAATGCAGTTTATTTTGTATATTTGCCCTAAAATCTTCTACAAATAGTGACCTAAGTTGTAGGCCCTTTCCGTACTGGAACCCGGGAGACATATCTTATTAATCTTTCCTTGTTCAATGTATCTTATTAATCTTTCCTTGTTCAATGTATCTGGGTGTGGATCTAAATTCAGTGATCGTGTGACACTCTGCATCCACAAAATGCCAGTCCACTTGCTTCAACGTCGGAGTGTATTATTGTCTCGGCCCCGTCCGTGTGAAATGTTGCCAGTCATTTTCTGCTAATATTAAATAAACAACAGCTTGCAAAGTTCCACCAGCAATAGTCTTTTTTTCTAACATATAAGGGTGAGGGGGAGTTGGTGCGGAGGTCCCCAGGGTACGGTAAAGAACAAATGAGCATTTGGGGCTGTTTAAAGCAAGGGGGGGCCATGGTGCCAGAGCGTGCTGGATCCAGTCCAGGAATCCTTCAGACTTCTGTCACCTCATTAACTCCGAGGTTGCAAATCAATTCTTAATTATAAAAGTAAAAATGAGAGGCAAGCGGGAGAGGTTTGCTAAGTGTGGTGAGGGGGACAAGTGTGCCCTTCTGAACAGGCAACTCCCCAAAGGCTCCGTACGGAGGCAGTTTTATTTTTACAGCTTCTCTATATGGATGGCACCATCACGCTGAGTTATGTTCCTGTATAAATCTGGAGAAACATTAGTATGCTCTTAAAGAGAACCTGCAGCATCAAACTGACCACGATGGCAGCAAGGTGCATGGCACCAAACCTGAGTACAAACCGCCTAAGAATCCTGACTTTGATAAAACTTGGAGCTATGCTCTGCCCCTCATATTCCCTTATTGCAATGTGGGTGCCTTGGCTCCCATTAGCCCCAGAGCAAAGTCAACAATTCTGTATGTGTCTGGCCAATCCTGTTATTAAACCCATCATAGCTATTAGTGAGGACCTGAACTGTGGTAACTGTGCCCAAAAAGAGGTAAGCCGAGGGCAAAAGACTAGTAACTGGGCATCATGTAGGCTAATCTGTAGGCATGCCCTGTTCCACCTTGTAGTTTTGTGTGTAGACACCCATTTTGGTAGGGGCAGGGCTTTGCTTACTCATGTCAGAGCTGCCCCCTGATAACATGTGATCTGATCACTGAAGGAAGAATAAGATTCATCAGAAGATGTATGGGACTCAGATCCACAACATGAATGAAGCAGAAGCAGGCATATTCTAGCACTGCAGGTTCTCAGGTACAGCTTCCTCTCCAGAAAGTAGAACAGTGAGCAGTGCAGTAGTGACATCACCAACTTTCCAAATCTGAGACTAGCGGTGTGAAGCAGCGGTCCCTTTGATCTGATACCGCAGATAGGCAGGTATGTCACTGAAGGCACAGAAGAGCCTAGGCACAAGAAGTGCACTGCTATTTGTCCAGAAGGAATTCAAGCCAGAAGTTAACAATTGTTTAAGATTAAAAGAATGAAAAGTCTATTGATTTTTAGATATACACTGGGCCTGGGCATAAACAAGCATTTAACCGCTTTTTATCCTTTGCAGTGGGGAAGAAACCCTGCTGCAATGGTATTTTTTGTTTTCCTAGGAATTCAGCTTTAAGAAAGGAAGTTGAATGAGTTTTAGTCAAAAATGGAGCTCCCTATAGTGGTTAATATACAAATCTCCATATATAATAAAACAGAAATGTAAGCATTTAAAAATGTGAAAGTCATATCAACAATCACTTAAGGGAGGCCCTGCAGTAATAACTTAAATATGTGTTTACTTTAAAGGTCCTGTATGGTGTTGAATAGCGGGAACGGAAGTAATCCATAAGCAGTTTTGAATGCTAATGGGATTCCAGCGTGGCAGTTAAAGGGTGAGGTATCCCTAGGCCACATGAGGAGATGTTCCCACACACCCATGACCTCTCCGTAATCTTTCACTTTCCTGGGTCTGGCTGCTGCCTACACCTCCCCATCTGTTTGGATAATGTGCTTTAACCCCCTCTCCCACCTGTGCTGCAGCATCTGGAGAAGTCCCCAGTGGGTGAGAAGGAAGACCCAGTGACCCGCTCTACTGCCCTGCATGTCCTCTCAGCCCACTACCTCTCCCCACGAGTGCACTTTGTGAGGTACTTCTAGCTTGAACTCATCTCTCACTCTTCTAGTACCAAAAGCATATGAGTCACATGTAAAGAGTTAACACTAAAACAAATTAGTCATAATAATTTTTGGAACTTATAAATAGATTAAATGTGTACTTGACACTTGCAAACAAGTCGGCCATTTTGTAGACATTATTGAGCTTTTCTACAAATTCTGTCTACTAACTGAGAAAGCTTACTTATCCACTCACTATACTCATGAAAATGCAAGATATGCATTCTTTACTGTGCTAACATCATGGCGGTGCTAAAAATTTACAAGAACGTGGCCTATCCATTCACTAGATGTCAGTCACATCACTGACGCTCCTTGTGTTTAGGATAATACCACCTTTTTTTTTAGCGACCACAAACAGTATTGGCTATGATTCATATTCTGCAGAATACAACCTATCAGAAGGCAAAGACATCACTTTATAGCCAACATTTTGTGGACCCCCGACGATCACACCAATTTGTATGGCCACCCCTCTAGATTACCGAGATCAGGTGTTTCTAGTAAAGGTACTGTTAATACTACAGCAGAGACATTTTAGACAATTGTGTGCTTCCAACTTTGTGACAACTGTTTGGGGAAGGCCGTTTTCTGTTTCAGCGTTAACTGTTCCACTGCGTACAGCTCCATAACAACATACTTTGATGTGGAGGAACAGGAATTGCCTGTACAGAGCCCTGACCTCAACACACTACGCCTGACCTTGGCAGGGACCACTACTCTCTCATCAGAACTATCTGTCAGGGTGCCGCTACTGTCTTCTGGTTTGTATTCTGAGCCTGAATCGGACAGATGGGTGACTTCCTCTTCACTCTCATCTGTCAGGCTCAGAAACGCGTAGGCCTCTTCACTAGTCTACCTTCGATTGGACATTTTGGCCTCTAAATTTACTGGTACACTAGTGTGACCCACAGGAAAAAAGAGCACCTGACTGTCATACGCACATTAACTGTAATGGCATCTAAGTCTTAGTCCGTAGGGTTCAAAATTCATTTGGCCCACACTTTGCAGCTATAACAGCTTCAACTCTTCTGGGAATGCTTTCCACAAGGTTTAGGGGAATGTTTGACCATTCTTCCATAAGTGCATTTGTGAGGTCAGGCACTGATGTTGAATGAGAAGGCCTGGCTTACAGTCTCCGCTCTAAGTCATCCCCAAGGTTTTCTGTTGTGTTGAGGTCAGGACTGTGCAGGCCAGTTGACTTCCTCCACCCCAAACTCACTCATCCATGTCTTTATTGACCTTTCTTTGTGCACTGGTCCAAATCATTTGGTAGATGGGGGGATTATGATGTGGGGTTGTTTTTCAAGGGTTGTGCTTGGCCTCTTAGTTCCGGTGTAGGGAACTCTTAAGGCATCAGCACACAAAGACATTTTGGACAAGTTCATGCTCTTTGTAAGAACAGTTTGGGAATGGCCCCTTCCTGTTCCAACATGACTGCACACCAGTGCACAAATTAAGGTCCATAAAGACATGGATGAGCGAATTTGGGGTGGAGGATCAGATGGATTTTGTTGTCGGAATGTCTGACCATGTGTATGGGGCATAACAAGTAAAAGTGACAGAAAAATATATATTACCAAAACATCAAAACATTTCACATTCTAGCATTCTTAAAAACAAAATGTTTGAAGTAGAAGCAACATTGTTGCAAAGGAAAATTTATTTCAGAGAAAGATACATTTCATCTCAACATTAAAAGGATTTATTTGGGGAAGTTACAATTGTACCATTAGAATCAATGGCTAAAACTTGCATTGGACTATAATAGCGCAGATTTTACCTATCAAAAAATGCTCTTTAGCACAGCGCTTATTCTGGTATTTACTATAGCGCCCTGTAAAAAAAAAAGACATTGAAGCTAAAATGAGAGCTATTTGCAGGTCTGAGCATGCTCAGTTGTGTTGGCACCTAGTTGTACAGAGACGGGAAATTTATCTCTTCTCTGACTTTTAAAGATATTTCAGTGTAGAAATCACCTTTTCACATAGTTTAAAAGCAGATTACCTTTAAATAATATACTATATATTTTAGTACCATTTAGGCAAATATATCATGCTCTAAACATTATTTCCATGTGCACTACTGCAGATTTTAGCAGAGTAAGGGTTTGGGGGCTATTTGTTTTCAGGGATTAGATTCGATTTTGGGAGTATTTTTTTTTTTACCAGCGCTATAGTGAATACCGTTATAGCGTTAATTAGACCCAGTGGGCATTATATAGATACCTGATCTTTGTTCAGACATGGGATCACAGAATATGGCAGAGGGAAATCCCTACCATTTAAAAGCCATTTTAGTTGTAGTTTCTCCCCAGGCCAAAGGTCCCCTCTGTGGTGAACAACATCTACTTGAAGCTGGTTAAAAAAAAAATAAACGTTCATGATAAAAACATAGTTTCTATCATTGCTGACCCCAATTGGAAGTACGAGTTACCTGGCTGTACTGATCCTGTGTCTTTAAAGTGGAACTTTAGAAAACAAAGTCCTGATAGATCACTTCAAGCTGGCCCCTTTTACAGGTACAGCTAGGTAAAACGTCAAAGTGCCTATACTGTTTAAAATTCATAAATACACTTTCTCATCCTGCTCTGCACATGCTCAATGGCTTTCTATTCTCGGCATGGTGCCTAAAATCAGAGCCACTAGAGCCTGAGTATGTTCTTTTGTTAAAGAACATTAATTATCAAACTGTTATGGCTAAAGTTGGCTTTAATACATATAAAATCACAAAGAACAAATATACAGATCAGGAAAGTCATTGGAAAGGTCAGGAATTCTCATCTGCATACTTGTACCAGCTCACTGCAACTGGCATCTTCAGAAAAAGTCAGCAATGGTAGCCTCCATATTTCCTTCATGACAGGTTTCTTGAAAATCAAAAGCTGAAATATTTCAGTGACAGTTGTGACTCAGCAGAAGAAAATTAACTAAGGCATATTTTTAACAGGGTATCTATCGCCTTTTGTGATTAGTTTGAAAGCCACAAGGCAGACAAGGGGTTAATCCATGCAAGTTCACACCTGCAGCTCATGAAGTGCAGAGCGGGAGCGCCTCTCCACTACTGTTTGAGCCTGGCACCAATAGCTCGGACTTTGGCCCACTAGAGGTTACAGACAGATGTCAATGCAGAAGAGATTTTGCCTTTGGGAAATAATGGATCTTTGTTCCCTCACTACATTTCCAAAGCCTACTGCTTCAGGAAAGAACTTCATGTGACCTTTTCTAGGGAGTTCCTCCTATACCCCCTCTTATCGGAGCCAGCAAGCCTGTATGACTATCAGTTCTGCGTTTCAAATCTAGAATTCTGGGATAGAAATCCAGAATTTAGGTACAAAAAAACAAATCCCATCACATGCAATAAAAAGTTTTGCAAGACCCCTAACTATACATATAAAACAGTAGTAAACCCTAAGGCCTGGGATCACACTGGCTGCGGCTCACAGCAGGGGGTCCAGTGCACCCCTGTTCACTGATTCAGGTACAAATCGGGTCCAAATTTTTGCCTGAATTGGATCCAAAGACGCACAGCACCCTTTCTAAATGCGGAGTGCGGCCGCCCCGGAGGTGTGTGAACAGGCTCCATTGCAAGCCAGATACACTCTCATGTCATGTGTATTGAGCCTAGGTTCAGACTAGTGCGAATTCAGACATCGCATGTGATTCACACCCGCACCGCAGGTGCCGATCACATGCGATGTCTAAGCAATGCAAGTTCAGCCATACAGTCATCCCAGAAAAAGGTGCAGGGACTTGTTTTTCCCCACGCTAAAATCGGACCGCATGGGTGTTCTCACCTATGCGATCTGATTCCTGTATGAATCCACAGTTCCCACTGCGATCTGTCAACCATTTTGGGGAGGGGGGTAATTAACAATGTATTGACACCCGCAGCGGTTCGCAGAGGGCAGTGAGAAGCGATGCAGGAACCCGCCCTCTAATCGCACTGGTTCGCACTAGTCTGAACCTAGGCTGAATGCGGGGGGGGGGGGGGCGGTCAGCATACAATTCGCATAAATGTGAATCCAGCTTAATGCTGAACATAAGCTTGAGCATCAGAGATAATTTGTGTTATATGAAACAAGAATTACCAGCAGTTCAGCACAAAAACAAACTTAAGCTACTACTGGTCCTGTATTGTAGATTGCACAGAGGGGACTGCCATTCATCTCTTGCCATTCATCAGCTTTTTTTTTTTTTTTTTTAAGTACCTCTTGTAGCTTTTCTACTCACCTAAGACTGCCATTGGTTTAGAGTATTGGTCTCCAAACTGCAGCCCATGGGCCAGGTACGGCCCTTTGCCCTTATTGGGTTCTTGGGGCACAGTTCTCTCATTGACAGTAACAGTAAGGCACCTTTTTTTTCCACTAACACCAGTGATGGGGCAGTTTTCCCCCAAATGACACCAATGATGGGGCACTATTCCTCCCACTGACACCAATGATGGGACACTATTCCTCCCACTGATATAAAATAATGAGCACTAATATTAATTATGTGTCACTATTCACACTGATCACCAGCCTGGGATTTTCTGGCCACAGTCCATCACTCCTAAAGACTGAGGGACCGTAATAATTTGGCCCTTTGTTTAGCAAGTTTTAATATACCTGGTTTAGAGGATCAGGATGACAAGCAACAAGCATTTTTAGGACGAAGTCTATCAGTCTTGCCTGAGAGCAGGCACCACAAGATTATGCCTCTGATTATTATTTAACTTTGTTGCCTTGACTGTTTCAAATTCAGAGTTATGCTTACTCATCACTCCAGCAAGATTTAATTAAACGGAGGGACATCCAGACATAATTTGACCATGTACCACTGCAGCCTGGCCAGACCCCCTTCTCTCCCTATCTGTCTCCATGTATTCAAGTGTGATAAATTTAATCCAATGCAACCTAACCAAAATCTGGATGGATGGATTATCAATTAGCCCCAATCTTTCTCAACCTTTTCCACTTGAGAAACCCTTGAAAAAAATATCAGATCTTGGAGAACCCCTGGCATACCGCCACAGGAAATATCTCCTGTCGCCTGCTGAACACAACCCATTCAAATAAATGGCACCACTCTGCAAGTTTCTCAGGACCGTCTGCAAGGGTGCATTGGTGCTCAGCAAATACACTAATGCCCCATACACACGATCGGACTTTCCGACAACAAAACCTTGGATTTCTATTCGAAGGGTGTTGGCTCAAACTTGTATTGCACACACGGTCACACAAATGTTGGCCAACAATTACGAACATAGTGACGTACAAGACGTACGATATATGTCCATTATAAATGCTAGTTTTACAAGACCGAGTGCTTCCGGCTCGTACTTGATTCCGAGCATGCGTGGACTTTTGTGCGATGGACTTGTGTACACATGATCGGAAAGTCAGGCAACAAAAATTTGTTGGCGGAAAATTTGAGAACCTTCTAGCCAACATTTGTTGACGGAAATTTCGACAACAAATGTTCTATGAGCATACACACGGATGGAATTTCCTCCAACAAGCTCACCTTCAACATTTGTTGTTGGAAAATTGTGTATTCAGCATAAGGCTCTGTTCACAGCTGCGGGAATGTGCCCCATATCACTCAGGTTCCCAGAGCACACAAAAACATGTTTTTCATGTAGGTACATCACAATGCCATTCATTTTTCATGGTACCCCAATGTACGTTGCTAATGCACATGCAGTATTCTACAACCCATGGAAGCTTAATATCATGCTTTGTAGTGCGCTGCATTGAAAAAAAAAATGCATGCATGGTTCAATTTCTGCGTGTTGGCCAGCCTATTCAAATGAAATGTGCATCAATGAATTTGCATGCATTGTGCAGAACACAGGTGTGAAATTATCCTTAGTGCATTTATGCTTAGTGAAAGCGCTTATAGTGCTTTGCAGATTTTGCAGCTGGTTTCATAGTGGTGGAATAACTGGCACCCAGCACACAGGACCAGCTGTATAGAGATTTGAATCTTGCAATCCCCATTTCTATTCAAATTCCCTTTCACATGGAATTGATCTCTTGTCTCATGCTCATCTTTATCCCCCACCCTATGTGCGCCTCAGATCTCTGTGTGAAAATGGTAGTACTACTGGGTGGTTCTTTAGTAATCAAATGTAACATGGAAGGTGAAACTTAAGGCCCGTACACACGGTCGGACTTTTTGACAACAAACATGCAAATTAGCTGTTTTGGAGCAACATCCGACTGTGTGTACGCTCCATCGGACAAACTTTTTCTGTTTTCATCGGACTTTTGTTGGCTGTGCGAACGGACAAACTTTCTGGCAACAAAAGTCAGATGGAGCAAAGTCCGACCGTGTGTATGCAAAAGCATCGGACTTTTGTACAAGGTACAAACACGCATGATTAGAACCAATGCAAAAGATCAGACTACAATACAGAAGTTCACCAAAGCGGCGTCAGTACGTTGTGACGTCATTACGTTCGTGTCTGTTGTCAAAAAGTCCAACCGTGTGTATGCAATACAAACTTGTGGACCACACCCTTTGTACAAAAGTCCACGGAAAAGTTTGTACAAAGTCCGACCGTGTGTATGAGGCTTTAGAAAGAAAACAACCCTTCCTACCCACCTAACATAAATGCATCCTTACCTCCCTCCTCTCTCACCACTGGGCAATTATTTTTATTGTCCCCCCTTCTCCAGTGACTTGCAGCCTCCTCGGATAATGACATCATACATCCCAGGGGGCGTCATAGTACTTTTAAGTGCATACACTGCTGGGCATCATTAGGTGTCCGGCTGTCTCTTACTGGGTCTTGCAGCCACCCCCTGATGACACACCATGGTCTAAGAATTTGGAAGAGACAGAACTCCCGTGATAACAACAGTAAAGGAGATGGCTGCGTGGAGTCCAGTGTGCTGTGACAGATTGCAGCAGTATTTGCTGGATGTATGAGTATGTATTTTGAGGATAACCCAGCTAACAGGCAGGGATGTGCGGTGAGGCCAGTGGCTGGTGAGGCACTAGCTAGTAACAGAGCCAGATACACCAGGTTACATACGCCACCATCGTTAGAACGAGAGCAAAAATTACAGCACTAGACCTCCTCTGTAACTCTAAACATGTAACCTGTAAAAATGTAACCTCTAAAAAAGAGTCGCCTATGGAGATTTTTAAGTACTGAAGTTGGCGCCATTCCACAAGTGTGCGCAATTTTAAAGCGTGACATGTTATCTATTTACTCGGCGTAACATCATCTTTCCCATTATACAAAAAAAGGGTTATCTTTAGTGTTTTTTTTTTTTATATATATATATATATTCATGAAACATTTTTTCTCAAAAAAAAAAAAAATGCGTTCGAAAAATTGCTGCGCAAATACTGTGTAACATAAAAAGTTGCAACGACCACCATTTTATTTCCTAGGGTGTCTGCTAAAGTAATGTATATATTGTTTGGGGGTTGTAATTTTCTAGCAAATAAATGATGATTATTACATGGTGGAGAGAAGTGTGACAATTGGCCTGGGTGGCAAGGGGTTAATTACCATATGTAAGTAATATACAAATAATTATTATATATTGTTTTTAAGGTAATTTATTATATTTTTAAAAACTATACTCACGCAGGTGGCTTAACGGACAAATTACTGAAGTTTGAAGTTATAACTTCAAACCGGTAATTTCCCTGTAAATAGATGAATAATCAATTATTATCTTATAACATATAACATATTAATATATGATTTAGCTTGATTATAACAGTACCTTTTCAACAGCAGCAGATTCCCATTCTCCCTCTTAACTGTGTGAGAAAAATATGGGATTGTGGATAAATAAACCCATGTTTTTTTCTTGTAGATAAGAGGGCTGGAAGGGAGTATTTGTCTTTTAGACACATGCCCCTTCTATGACACTGCAGTGAGAGGTGTGCCTTCACCGCAGTACTTTTATTGCACAGCTGGGGCCAATGGTACTTTACCATTGGTCCAAGACTCCAAGCTGTCCATTGAGCTCAGTGCCTCTGACAAGACGTGAGGAGAGGCACTGTAAGCCCATCCTCTCAGTCAGCTGCAAACAGAGTATGCCAGCTTGTATTTAAACTGGCCTCTCTGTATGTAGCTTCTGACATGCTGCGAAAGGAGCTCCGAAATCATAGGTGGGGTAGGACTTAGGCTACCCACTCCCCAAATTTAGGGTCTCTGTGACCTCAGGTCACCGAGCTACAACCCTCGAAGCTCAATTTTTATTTTTTTTAATGTCCATGGCAGTGGCTCTGCCTCCCCTGACTGCATGTCCCTGCTCACAGGGTACAGTAGATGGGTATTTGAGAAAAAAAATAATAACATGGGTGGGGTTCTTCTTTAACTTCTTGCTGGCCTTGATCTGAAAGGTAGGCTATAACACGCCTGCACATTTGTATCCATAGCAGCAGGAGGTTGCCAGCACACTGACCGACTTGTCACCCACAGCTCTTGGTCAAGGCTTCTGACTGGGAACCATGTGGGGCGGGCTTCTGATTATGTGACTGCTGTGAGAGCCAATCACAGCGATCATATGACACAGAAGCTGTGCCCCCTGCAGGGCAATAAAGCCTACTTAAAGGGCCACCAGGAGGCTGGCTGGTGCTGGTGGCATCAGGTACCAATTAATAGTATTGTCGGGCTGATATCAATCTACCTGGCTAATGCCAGGTGGGAAGTTACCTTCAGGGGTGATACTGAAGCCAACGGTTGGGCTGATAGATATATGCTGCAATGGTGAGGGGTGGTGGAACTCCTGGGGATCTCTCCTGGAACCCTGATTGAGAAACTCAGATTTAGCCTGTAGGAGCTTTTAAAGGGATAAGCAGCAGTGATCCCCCAAATACCCTTCATCCTGAGTCATTTATAACTAGCTTCTTTTTTTGGAGGGTTGGTGAGATTATCTTTCATTTTCAACATAAAACAAATTTTGCAGTGGTGAGAGGATGAGCTTAATAGTCAGCCACAATGACAGGAGGAAGAAATGCCATATCAGCCAATAATCTGGCACAAACTGCAGATGAATCTGAAGTATTACTTGTAGTCATCTGTACCTCCTCTGGAGATGAGCCAAACCCAGAAAGTGAGCAGCAGACAGGGTCTCTTTATTCTGCCGCTTTCTTCAATACAAAACTGTATTTGCGTTACGTCTGTTCTTAATAAATGTGTAAGAGCCCTAGAATGCTGGTTATCCCCTGTTCTATCTCCATAAATCTCTTTAAGAGCATCTGTCCTGGTTAATTTGCATTCTTTGATTTGAATATTATATCACAGAGTGCACTGTAACCGCAGTAATAGCAGGGCGTATCAGGCTAGTGTTTCACTTGGCACTGCTTGGACAATCCAGTAGAATCCACAGAACAGTGATGTTCAATGTGAAAAAATGTATGTTTATTTTACTCGAAACATGGGAACTTGCCGGGGCCCCTATCTGGACTTGGTAAAAGTGTCCCCATGGCCCCCCTCCTTGCCATAGGCTGGGTAACCTAAATATATGCTTTGTTACATTGTACAAAAATATTCTACTTGGAGTTGAAGGCATGCTGGGCTCTGCCAATTGTACTGCCATCCTGGCATGTTCTATTGGTGGAATTGTGCAATAGAAAACTTGTAAGTAAAGCAACGACAATTCACAACAACCCGGAGGGACGCCTGCCCAAACGGTTATGTTTACAAATTCTAGTGCTGTGAAAATGACGCATGACGTGTGAAAATTCCTATGAGAGCCGTCTTAAAGCGGGAGTCCCACGAAATTTCTGTTTTTAAAAGTCAGCCGCTACAAATACTACTGACTTTTAAAATGAGGACACTCACCTATCCCAGGGTCCAGCGATGTCGGCACTGGAGACCGAACTGTGCCTCGGTCCTCGGATGCTGCCTTGCGGCTTCACTTCCCAGTTCCCTACTGTGCGTGCGCGAGTCGCACAGCGCAATCAGAATGGTCCCTGCTGTCTATGGGACCCATGTGTGTCCCCGCAAACAGCGCGGCGGGACGGGAAGAGGCATAGACTATGGGAGTCTATGCCCGGAAGTGGGTGCAAATACCTGTCTTAGACAGGTATCTGCACCCCCCTCCCCCCTGAAAGGTGCCAAATGTGACACCAGAGGGGGTAAGGGTTCCAAAAAGCGGAGGTTACATTTTTGTGTGAACATTCGCTTTAACTGGTCCGACTTTGAAAATGCTCCCTGCACTACTTTGGTCTGACTTTGATCCTACTTCAGCCTATTGAATATCAATGAAGTCGGATCAAAGTCGGATCACCATCTTGACTGATCCGACTTTGGCATGCGTGCTCTGATGATGGAGAAATAAAGAAAAAAGGTTCCAAAGAAAGAAAACCTATGGTCGGACTTTAAAGGCACAACGGACAATAGAGATAAACAAAAATATTAGCATTTATTGAAATATACATAAATTACAAAAGACAAAGACATGAAAGAAAAAGAAAAATTGTATATTGTGCTCTGATGATCTTGAAGGGGAACTCCACGCCAAATAAAAAAGAAAAAAGGCATGGGTTCCCCCACCAAGAACATACCAGGCCCTTCGGTCTGGTATAGGTTTTAAGAGGAGCCCCCTTGCAGAAAAAATTGCGCCCCCCAAAATCCATACCAGACCCTTATCCAAGCCCACAGCCGGGCAAGTCAGGAAAGGGGGTGGGAACAAGCGAGCTCCCCCCTGAATTGTACCAGGCCGCATGCCCTCAACATGGGGGGGTGGGTGCTTTGGGGCAGGGGGGGCCTTGCGTCCCCCACCCCAATGCACCTTGTTCCCATATTGATGAGGACAAGTGCCTGTTAAAGGGGGTTTCCAGATTCCGATAAGCTCCCCCGCTCACAGATCCCAACAGCCAACGACCAGGGTTGTTGGGAAGAGGCCCTTGTCCCCATCAACCTGGGGACAAGGTGCTTAGGGGTGCCCCTAAGCCCCCATTCCCCTATGTTGAGGACATGTGGCTTAATACAGTTCAGGAGGGGGCGGGGGAGCGGCGATCGCTCATCCCCACTCCCTTTCCTGACCTGCCGGCCTGCGTGCTCGGAATAAGGGTCTGGTATGGTTTTTGAATTTTGGGAGGGGACCCCATGCTGTTTTTTTGGGCGTGGGGGGTTCCCCTTAAAATCCAAACCAGACCGAAGGCCCAGGTATGGTCTTGGAGGGGGGACCCATGCCGTTTTTTTTTTTTTTTATTTGGTGTGGAGTTCCTCCTAAAGATTCATACCAGACACAGTGCACAAAGTCGAATCCCTGTTCATTGAAGTTGGACTTCAAGTCGCAGGGCAAAATCGGTCCAAAGTTGTATGACTGTGGTGTCGTACCAGTGCGAACCCGGTCTAAGGGTACCTGCAGCATGCAACAGCATCTCATACAGCAGCACCTGTCAAAGCCTCTGCAGAAAGCCCCCCACCCCCACTCTGACACAGGTGCTGCAAGAAATTCAAAACACAAATGTAATGAGCAGGAGAAGAAAGACATTAACCAGATGGAGTAAGTCAGACGGACGCCTAGAAATTCAGCTAATATTAGAAAATATCACCCTTCTGTGAATTAATTTCTAAAGAGCTCCCGAATTTATTTTTTTTACAACCATTCCCATAAATGTTATTTCTTGCTCCGTCATGTAGCACAGTTCGTAATTTAGGAGTACTGCACCTTTAAGATCATTGCCTCCTCCCCCTGTCCCCTTCCTGTCCCAGTTCAGAGATGTCACTGTCACTTCCCCGCCATTTGTCAGGCCGTCGCTTGTGTCCGTGGCACAAATCAATTAGATTGGTAATGTAATAACAGTGGGCCAGACTCCACCATAAACATACCTGTCATCACCTTTTTAAAAAGCCCAACGCGTTTATTGAGGTTAAAGGCTGGAATAGACAGACTTGGGACTGGGGCGTAACGAGCGAGGCGAAGAGATCAGCATGGAGGAGATGGGGTTAAACCGGGAACTGTCCAGCCAGATATTAGACCCCGGTGAAGACATGAGAAATGCAAAATATCACAGCCGCCAGGGACGCTGGCCAAACTGGACGCTTTTGGGCCTGCTGTGCGAGCTGCGAATGACAAACCCTTGCGCGTTAACCCTTTGTAGTCATGTCTGGATCATTTCCAGAGAAAATCCATTTTCTGTGGATACAGTAGATCTTTTCCAGGTTTATCACAATTGGCCAGTCTGGCTATTACAGCGCCACCCTCCCTGAATGTTTGCAGCTCTAGAATGCTGACAATCATTTTTTTTTATTCAAAAATTCCCCACCAATAACGTCATTTTGGGGAATAAAGCAAAGAGATTGCTAAATTTCCACAATGCAATATCCAGCATGGTTAGGGTTAAGTGTCAGCAGCTATAAAAGACCCAAATCAATGCAACTCTGTAATTATTAATACATCACTACATTTTTTTTTAAGTACCTGAATGTGACCTGGTATCAGCCTCTTGAAGTTCCAGCAGGGCCGGAGTGCAAGAGGAAGAAGCAGCACAAGGAGCCAATCATTTCATATGCTGACAAGAAACATCCTGGTAGGAGGGAGAAAGCAAAGTGATAGAGAGATGAGCTCATCACTGCGCTGCTTCTCCTTTCACTGTCCAGTCACAGGCTGGGTTATAAGGTGTAGGACCTTCTGGGCTCAGAGAAGGTAGGTTGAATGATGTTGCCCATTAGAATGCAGGCCAAAAAGTTACTGCAGGGGAAAGCTATATAATGAAGCTGAATATCGTAACAAAAGCTGGCTTTGTTGTGTACCTTTAAATGGACTATTTATTTTTAACTTCTGCTTGAAGGTAAAAAACAAACATTTTAGTTGTCACCAGAACAGGCATGAAGGGAAACTTTGCAATGGGGATTTTTTTTTTCCCAGAGAGAAAATTTCTCCTCAATTTGGATAGAAACTCTTAAGCCTCGTACATACGATCGGATTTTCCAACAGGAATTGTGTAATGAAAGGCTGTTGGCGGAAAATCCGTTTATATTCTCCATCGGACAATTGTTGTTGGATTTTCCGCGTACAAATGTTGGATGGCAGGCTTTCACATTTTCCGTGGACAAATGTCTGTTGTTGGATTTTCCAAGCGTGTGTACACAAGTCCGTCGGACAAAAGTCCAAAGTACAAACAGGCATGCTCGGAAGCAAGGACGAGCCAGAAGTGGTCGGTCTTGTAAACTAGCGATCGTAATGGAGAATTAACATTCGTGACGTGGCAAATTATGAAATCTCAAAATGCAGCGCACAATTCTCTTCTTCTTTAATGGGATAATAATGAAGCTGCTTTGCTGGTAAAACTGATGGAGTTATTGCAAACTGATTTTCAAAGGCTTTTTTTTTTTTCTAGTGATATCAAGAATAATATTATTATGCTTTTTTTTTTATTATTATTTGGGCAAGTTACCACAACACCATTATCCCATAGTTTTTAAGATCAAAGATACAACTATGTTGGTGTCCCTTGTCAATTTTACATTCTATTTTTTTAAATGTAACTGTCTACTCCCAAACTGTCATTTGAAGTAAAACACACAGCCAAGTATTATTCTCAATTTTTTCATTGTGCATTAAAAAAGAAAACTAAAATGAAAATAAAATTAGACACGCTATCTGCCAATAGAACTTAACCAAAGAGTGCATTCTATGCATCCAAAAATATAGAAAATCTACCAAATCAAATCATTATTATTCAACCAAAAAATAAAATAAAAGCCTCATGCATGTGTCCTGCTTCTTAATCTAGGGGGGTCAGCAATGCCAACAGTTGGTGAAAGCAGGGGTCCGTCATCCGGAGATAATTCCAAAAAACATCTGGATTATTCTCCTGGAGTTCCCGCAGCAAAGGCATATGACATAATTGGTCATGATTAATTAAGCAACCAATTTTTGGTCCAAGAACGCCTCCTCCTCCTGTTCCTAGACTGGACTTGGGTCAAAGCAATAATTCCAAGGCCAATAATAAATAACACTTATCTCTTCCGATTCTGCAACATGGCTGGTTGACGAACGGGCCTTCAGAAACGAACTGAAAAGTGCTAAATGAAAAGCACAAATCAACACTCACCAAACTTCTACTAACATGAAATTAGCAGTTATTATGAAATTATGCACTTTTGATCAAAGCATGGGGGGGTGAGGGAGGTCAAAGGGTGGCAAAAAAATCACAAGCCCAAAGTTGGGTTTATTGTGTGAAAAAAAAGACTATACAAATAATTCAAACATACTGTATATAGAACTTATTTTAGTGATTCTGATGATGGGATAATCCACGATATGCGCTCCATTAGCTTCAATGAAAGACAAGTGAGATGTCGCATTAAAAAGACCCTGTCTTTAAAGATATTAAATCACATGTCTCCCCCATGTAATTATAAATTCAGTTTTAGTAAAGAAACTAAAAAAAAAAAAAAAAGTTGCACCCAAGCACTTAAAGTGGTTGTAAAGGGTCCCCCACCGACACTCCAAGCCCCTCCTCTTCATCGGGTGCCCCCACAGAAAGCCGCTTTCCATGGGGGCACCCGTGCGGGCTCACTCCCGAGTCCCACTGCTGCGCCCTCAGCTCCAGTGTCACAGCTTTCAATTGACAGCCAATGGTTCCTGCTGCTATCAATCTGTCCAATGGAGAAAGGGACAGTGTCTGGAGCCGCTGCCGTCGTGGTGCACTTCGCTGGATCAGATCAGGTTCAAGTAAGAAAAAGGGGGGGGGGCGGGAGGATCGGCGGGGAGCTGCAGCACAGAACAATCAGAAAGATTTTCACCTTAATGCATTGAATGCATTAAGCTAAAAAACCTCAAGGCTTCACAAACACTTGAAGGTTTTTTACCTTCATGCATTCTATGCATGAAGGTAAAAATCCTTATTTGGTCAGCAGCCCCCCATTCCTTACCTGAGCCCCCTCTGATCCAGTGATGTTCACAATAGCCTCGGTTGTATGGGGACTCTCCACCCTCACAGCCAGTGAGCCATTGAGGAGAGAGTAGAGGGCGGGGCCAAACTGTATCTCTATGAGTCTTATGAACACATAGAGCAGTGGCTCGGGAGTGAGCATGCAGCAGTGTCCCCAGGGTAAGCAGCTTTCTCTGGGGGTACTGCTTGAGAGGAAGGAGCATGGAGCATCGGCGGGGGAACCGAAAAAAAGAGAATCTGGGCTGCTCTGTGCAAAATCACTGCACAGAGCAGGTAAATATGACATTAATAAAAAAAAAAAAAAACACAAAGCATTAATATCACTTTAAAACATGCATGCACATACAAACTTGAATGCATCCATCGCCACACCTACATCCAAAAATGTCACTTGCAATACACGTTACATATTGTCGTATACACCGGAGTGAGGGCAATAATTCTAGGCCCATTATTCACAGTCACCTCTAAAATAATGACCTGTAGAGATTTTAAAAGAATCCCTAGGGAAAATATAGAGTACCGAAGTCTGTTGTCCTTTGCACATGCGCATAAACTTATAGCTAGATGTGTTGCATATCTATTTACTTGAGGCAACCTCATATTTTATTTTTCACCAAATAGGGTACTATTTTATGTTTTTGAGCGCTAAATGACCTTTAATGTATTTTTTGCTGAAATTTTGTGCTTGTTGCGTAAATATCTCGTGACATAAAAAATTGCACCTACCACTATTTTATTCTCCAGGATCTCTGTTTTTAGAAAATATATAACTAATCTTCAGACCTAAAATTATTTTTTAAACATATGTGCAAAAAACAGCTCTGGCAGCAAAAAGGTTAAAGGCCAATTTTCTAACTTTTGGTAATAAAAAAGGAACATGGGTATCTGGGCATTGCCATGGGGAACATATGCCAATGCAACTTATTTTTTTTTTTATATGGCCATATTTGGTTATTGTCATCACTCTGGATGCCTATTGGCAATTGTTTCCAATTTGAGACAAGGTGGCAGAAGACTAAGGCTGGGTTCACACTGCTGAGATGCGGGAACGCTGCGATTCTACTGCGGGTTCCCGTATCGCATGCCTCCCGGTGTCTTATCATATAAGGTTCCCCATCAGATAGCGTCCGCTGTGTACTGTGCATGCGCAGTAGGCCAACACAAAGTGGCACATAATTGTTAAGTGGAAGGAAAATGATAAATGGTTTTCCAATTTTTTTTTTTTACAAATAAATACAGCAATACCTTTAATTGTGAGCATAATTCGTTCCAGAAACATGCTTGCAATCCAAAGCACTCTTATATCAAAGCAAACTTTCCCATAATAAATAATGGAAATGAAAAAGATGATTCCTTCCACAGCCATTTATTCAGAAGTCCTTTAGTTTATAGTCCATATAAAAAGATTATAGCAATGTGATAGGTTGTGTAACCATAAAAAGTCCATCCACAAACGGAAGCCTCCACAAGGGGATTAGAAGCAAAATCTGGCAGAAGCTACGGAGTATAAAAGAGAAGAGAGGCGCCTCTAAGTGTAGCAATATGGTTGCATTTAATGAAGGTGCAACATTTAGCAACTCATATGGTTGATCATTAAAAAAGGTACATCCAGTGGCGGTGCATCGATAAAGGGCACAGGAGCACCGCCCCCCCCCCCCCTCCTGTCACTCTCTAATCACCATAGATAGATTGATGCTGACACCCCCTATTCAGGTGCCTGGCCCATTTTCGGGTGGCGGACATCTGAATTACACTGGCAGGGTTTTTTTTTTTTTGGGAAGCACCTGATTAGAGCCATAGGCTCTAATAGGCACCCAAAAATGTGAGAAGTGGGCGCAACGCTGTGCGTTCACTTCTCACTCGGCTTTATGTTAGCAAAGCGAAGGAATTCGCTTTGCTAACATTGAACCGCCAATCAGGTTGTCGTGTCTGTGTTACCTGTCACCTGATTGGCTGAAATGACAGGCGCTGTGATTGAACGCCTATCAGGGGAGGAGCGGGAGGGACAACACATCGGGGTCGGGGAAGAAATGGAGGACAACGGACGCCGCCTACCGTCATAACCCGCTGCCCACCCGAGACAAGGTAAGTGCCGGGCAGATGGCGGGTGAGCAGGGAGCACAATGGCAGCACTTGGGGCACAGTGGCAGCGTTTGGAGCACTGTGGCAGCACTTGGGGCACAGTGGCAGCACTTAGGGCACAGTAGCAGCGTTTGGGGAACAGTGACAGCACTTGGAGAACAGTGGCAGCACTTGGGGCACAGTGGCAGCACTTAGGGCACAGTAGCAGCGTTTGGGGAACAGTGACAGCACTTGGAGAACAGTGGCAGCACTTGGGGCACAGTGGCAGCACTTAGGGCACAGTAGCAGCGTTTGGGGAACAGTGACAGCACTTGGAGAACAGTGGCAGCACTTGGGGCACAGTGGCAGCACTTGGGGCACAGTGGCAGCACTTGGGGAACAGTGGCAGCACTTTTGTGGAGCTGCAGAGATCCACAGCTCAGGTGGGAGAATTTGTCCACAGGACAACTATTAGTCGTGCACTCCACAAATCTAGCCTTTATGGAAGAGAGGCAATAACAAAGTCATTGTTGAGAGAAAGCCATAAGAAGTCCTGTTTGCAGTTTGTGAGAAGCCATGTGGAGGACACAGCAAACATGTGGAAGAAGGTGCTCTGGTCAGATGAGACCAAAATTGAACTTTTTGGCCTAAAAGCAAAACACTTTGGGGTTGATTTACTAAAGGCAAATCCACTTTGCACTACAAGTTCACTTGAAATTGCAGTTGCTGTAGATCTGAGGGGAAGATCTGAAATGTGGGGAAGCTCTGCTGATTTTATCATCCAATCATGTGCAAGTTAAAATGCTGTTTTCTATTTTCCTTGCATGTCCCCCTCAGATCTACAGTGACTGCATTTCCAAGTGCACTTTCAGTGCAAAGTGGATTCGCCTTTTGTAAATAACCCCCTATGTGTGGCAGAAAACGAAAGCCTTGTACACACAATCGGATTGTTGGCAGGGGATTGGGGGTTATCTCATTTACTTTGTCATAGCGAATAGTGTTTCCGTAAGGTACCTCATTCAGTAGGGAGAGTCACACTTGAGCCCAAGGGCTCTACACTCATTCGTTGTTACCTTATATTGGTCCTGCTGTACCAGGTTTGTAACCCCAAAAGCGGTAATTATCGTGTCACAACCTTGTGTATAGGGATATTTTTTGGCGTCCGGACAATTAGTAGGTATATGTGTTTTTTTTTTTTTTTTTTTGTTTTATGTTTGTCTGTCCTTTATGCACTATAATTGTTGGTGTTGTGTTTGATCTGAGGGACTCTATATTGCTGGGGATCAGATGTTTTTAATGCTAATATACTTTTGATTCTAAAGCAATTAATACATATTTGGAAATGTAACCCTATTATGATTTATTATCACTTAAGTAACCCTGTTGGTTCCCCAGGTAGTCTATTTACCAGGGTTTTTGTAGTATACTAGGTGTATGGTTATTGTGACAACACCCTAATGTGTGAGTGGTCTATGGAAGTTTATTACTTTTGAGAATATGCAAGGGTCTGGTGTTCGTTATTTTTAGGTTCTGATGCTCGTGTGCCCATTGTAGACCCTTTTGGCTGTGGATATGTATCAGCGGGGGCACGGGATTGGTCTGCAGTTACGCAACACCATAAACAACAAACTGCGATTGACTGTTTGTTCTGTCACCTTATTATTAGAACCAGCATTAACGTTTTCAGCAAATTGAGCTACAGTCATTTTTTTTATTGGATCGGACTACTTGGGCCAACCATTCCTCCCCATGTACATCAATGAGCCTCGGCCACTCATGACCCTATCACTGGTTCATCAGTGACCACCTTCTTCCATGGCTCCTTGGTCCGGTTCTGATGCTCATGTGCCCATTGTAGGCTGTTTTGGATGTGAACACGGGTGAGCATGGATGCCCTGACCAGTCTGTGGCTAGGCAAACTCATATAAAACAAATTGCAATGCACTGTGCACTGAGACTTAGCTGCTCATGACCCTGTCACCGGTTTGCCGGTTCTCTTTCCTTGGACCAGGTCCTGACCACTGAACATGAGTTGCTCCGTCGTCTATCCATTACAATTTGGTTCTTGTCAAAGCCACTCAAATCCTTACACTTGCCCGCTTTTTTTTTTTTTCTGCTTTTAACACATCAACTTCAGGAACAACATGTTCACTTGCTGCCTAATTTATCCCACCCACTTTCAGATGCCATTGTGACGAGATAATGTTAGTCACTTTACCTGTCAATGGTCATCATGATATTGCTGGTCGCTGTGCATTTTAAAAGTAAAAGGAAGATGATAATACCAACCAGAAGGCCACTGCATTTCCCCTTTAATCATTTGATGAGTTTTGCAGTAACAAGCGGCAGTGCCTTGGTGAATGCGGACAGTTGTTTGTAGGACACGGCGGTGGAATGGCGGGGAGCTCAGTGTGTGTGTGACATCGCAGCACCTGCAGCCCTGTGTCTGTGCTCAGAGAGCCATTGTCCTCCGCTGGCCGTGTCCCCTGCAGCTGCAGCGCCGCTCTCTAGCTGAAGAATGACGCTCCAATTCATATTTAAAGAGGCAGATGTCTCTGCCATGTGGGAGAATGGGCTCCTTGTCTGCACATCTATTCAGCCTCCTCCAGCACTAAACCAGCTTTGTTTGATTTTGTCTTGTTAATTAGCGGTTAACAAAATATTTTTATAAAGTTTATGTAAACATATGAGCCTATTCACAACCCGCCACAATAGGCTTCGGATCACTGCTGGTCTATTAAAAGGAAACCTTTAGACTTAGTAAAGTTCCGTAAGTTATGCGCATGTGATTAACTTAAAGGATAAGTCCACCGAGAACTCCATTTCAGTGTTTGCTACATGTTTGTTTAAGCTGGACTCAGGTAAACAGCTTCCAATATTTAGGCCGGGTTCACAGCAGGGGGGTCCGGTGCACCCCTGTTTTCCATTTCAGGTGTGAATCGGGTCCTAATTTTGTGCCTGAATTCGGACCTGAAACGGAGCCAAAGACACACAGGACCCTTTTCCAGTGCGTTCCACGGCCACCCCGGAGGCAGGGTGGATCCAGAGTCTAGTCTCGGGAGGGGCACTGCCAGAAAATACTTTTTTGGGGGCAATTTATCGGGGAAATGGCTGGTGTTGGCGCTTCAATCATTACGGCACCATGGATGATTGAAGCGCATTATTTCTATTATTACATTGTAATATGAAATTAAATAGTTAAACTCACCATAATGCAGAATCAGTGGGAGCCCTGAGTCTGTCGCTTGCCACGTCACCTGCCACACGTTGCGGATTGTCACTTGCATGCTGCAATTGTCACTTGCTGTGCCACTTTCCTACTAAGGTGGTCTCTTGCTGTGTCCCAGAGTCAGGCAGCAGATTACCAGTCAGGCAGCAGAGAGATGATGTAATCTTTCTGCTGCCCGTGGCTGCCTGCACAGTGAGGGTGGAACTGCAGGGATGCATGGCGGGTTCCGGGCGGTGAGAGATTTTGTAATTTCTCTGCTCCCTCGCCTGCTGGCTCCCTGAATGGCCAGCAGCCCGCTCTCACACCGAGCCCCAGCTGCTCGTCAGCTCTCTCACCCGCCTACTCACCGACCGAGCCGCCCCCTCTCTCACCCGTGGAGTTGGCTGCCCGCCCGCCCACTCACTCACCTACTGAGCCTCCCGACCTATCCCCCCACGGAGCCGCTCGCCCTCTCACCCGCAGAGTTGGCCGCCCGCTCACTCACTTGCGGAGCCACCCGCCCACTCACCCGCATTCTTGGAGGAGGCAATTGCCCCGTTGCCCCCCCCCCCCCGGATCTGCCCCTGCCTGCAGGTGTGTGAACCGGCTCCATTGGGAGCCAGTCACAGTCTCCTGTCATGCAAATTGGATGCAGAGAAACCCACATCCAACTCACACTAGTGTGAACCCAGCCTAATATAGGAGTTTTTTTTTAACCTGCTAGGTGACTTCTATTTCCATTCATTCCAGGCTGGATAAAAAAAAACTGATATTTTGGATTTCCAGCCATACTATCACATTCCCACCATAAGTTTCTGATCGCTGCCGTTACTATGGTAGTATTAACCACATGCCGACCAGCCGCCGTAGTTGTACTGTGGCAGAATGGCTCGGCTGAGCGAAACAACGTTATGTAACGTTGCTTCGCCCTGTGGCCACTAGGGGGCATGCTCTCACCCTCCCAAGCCAATGCGAGTGCCTGGCGGTCTCGATCACCGCCGGGCTCCCGCGATTGCTTGGGACACTCAGAGAACCTGTGTGTAAACACACAGTTTCCGGTTCTCTGAGGGGAGAACTGACACATCATCTGTGCACAGTCCCATCCCCCTTCAGTTAGAACAAAAACTAGGACACACATTAACCCCTTCACTGCCCTCTAGTGTTAACCCCATTCACTGCCAGTGACATTTTTACAGTAATCGGTGCATTTTTAATTGCACTGATCGCTGTATTAATGCCAACGGTCCCAAAAATGTGTCAAAATTGTCCAACGTGTCCGCCATAATGTCACAGTCCCGATAAAAAACGCTGATCACCGCCATTACTAGTAAATTAATAAAAATGCCATAAAACTATCCCCTATTTTGTAGACGCTATAACTTTTGCGCAAACCAATCAATAAACACTTATTGCAAATTTTTTTACCAAAAATATGTAGAAGAATACGTATGGCCTAAACTGAGGAAAAACATTTTTTTTATATATATATTTTTTGGGGATATTTATTATAGCAAAAGGTAAAAAATAATGTGTTTTTTTTTCAAAATTGTCGCTATTTTTATGTTTATAGCGCAAAAAATAAAAACCGCAGAGGTGATCAAATCCCACCAAAAGAAAGCTCTATTTGTGGGGGAAAAAGGACACTGATTTTGTTTGGAAGCCACTTCGCACGACTGCGCAATTGTCAGTTAAAACGACACAGTGCCGAATCGCAAAAAGTGTTCTGGTGGTTAAAAGAAAAAAAAAAAATTCCAGTAAATATTCCATAGTTTGTAGACGCTTCTACCCCTTTGACACTGGGGTGCTTTTCAGGCATTTTTCCACTAAAAATAGCACATGTAAAACACCTGAAAAGTGCCTCCCCATTGTGAAAGCCTGAGTGCTTTCACACTGAAATGAATGGGCAGCGTTGCAGATGTGCCTGCAAAGTGATTCAGCAGCGCCGCAAAACTGGTGTAGTGACTGGAGGAGGAGACAGATAGTTGTTCCTAATCACTAAGAACAGACGATCTGTCTAGCCTCCCCTGACAGAGCAGGGATCTGTCTGTTTACATTAACAGATCCCCATTCTGTGTCTGTCAGGCCGGCAGTTCCGGCTAGGGTTGTCACCTCATCCCTTAAACCGAACACATATGAACCGAACACAAGTTCTGAGGCTAATTGAATACAGATAAGGCACCAAGTGAGTTTAATTACCCCCTTAATTGGCCTAATTAATATGTGTTCGGTTTTAAAGGGATGAGGCCCTCTAGTGGTGTTAAAGCGGCCAACGTACCATGACAGTGATTCGCCCAAAATTTGCCTAATTAATATGTGTTCGGTTTTAAAGGGATGAGGCCCCCTAGTGGTATTAAATCGGCCAACGTACCATGACAGTGATTCGCCCAGGAGAGCCAACCTGCCGCAGTATAACTGCAGCGTCTGGTCTTCAAGTGGTTACAGGGGTTGTAAAGTCTCAAGGTTTTTTCCATGCATTATGCATTAAGTTGAAAAACCTACTGTGTTGCAGCTCCCCCCCCCCCCCCCAGAGCCCCCCTAACACTTACCTGAGCCCGGTCGTTCCAGCGATGAGAACAAGCACAGCAGCTCCAGCCACTGTCTTGGGTCCTTATTGAATAAATTGGCTTTGCTATTGCCATTGGCTCCCGCTGCTTTCAATCAAATCCAGTGAGATGGGAGCGGGGGGAAGGAAGGAGTCCTGCTGTTTGTGCAGGACTCGGGAGCGTGCCTGCCCCCATGGAAAGCGGCTCTCCATGGGGGCACACAATGAAGAGGAGGAACCAGGAGCACTGCTGGGGGATCCCAGAAGAGGAGGATCAAGGCTAATCTGTGCAAAACCCTTGCACAGAACTGGTAAGTATAACATGTTTGTTATTTAACCACTTGCCCACTGGGCCATAGCCGAAAGACGGCTACAGCGCGGTCAGCTTATTCTAGGAGGATGTCCATGGATGTCCCAGAAAAATCTGTGACCGCCGGGTGTTCCGGACTAAGTAAACACGGATTACGGTAAATGACGGAGTGATCACTTGTAAACAAACCGGCATCATGATGCCGGTTCCTCCCTCCCCTCTCTGTACCAATCTGTACAGTGCGGGGGGAGAGGGGGAGAGAATGTTTGCAGCATCGCTGTGGGCTGGATCTGTGGTGCCCACAGCGCTGCTCAGTGCCCATACTCTGCAGTACTCTGCCAATAATCTGCCAATACTCGCCAATACTCCGCAATAAATTTTAACAGAAACAAAGAATTTTAATTTATTTATTTTTACCAAATTTTCAGTCTTTTTTTATTTATAGCGCAAAAAATTAAAAACCCAGCGGTGATTAAATACCACCAAAAGAAAGCTCTATTTGTGTAAAAAAAAAAAGACATTTCATATGGGTGCAGTGTTGCATGACTGAGTAATTGTCATTCAAAATGTGAGAGCACCGAAATCGGAAAATTGGTCTGGTTAGGAAGGGGGTTTAAGTGCTCAGTGATCAAGTGGTTAAAAAACAAAACAAAACAAAAACCTTTACAATCACTACTTACAATAACACCATCCCATCGGAGGTGACAGGGTTGGGGTGATGCCTAATAATTGCCCTTTTTAATGAACATAAACATGTGTCTAATGATGAAATATCATTCTCAGTAATAAATTGCTAGTGGCCTCCAGCTCCAGGGCTGGAATTCGTTTAAAGTGGAAACTTGTTCCATTGTCCTGGGCAGTCTTGTGCACAGCAACTCTGATTAACATAGACGTTCGTAGAAGAAATGTTGGCCGATGATTCGGGGACAATTCAGCAGCTCGCAGATGACTCACATCAAACTCAAACCATATCATAAATCTTGTAGATGCTGCCAAGAGTACCGTTTTCTTTCCTAAGGTTTAAAGCGTGCCAACCCTCTGAAAATAACTCCGCTATCTCATCGCATTTTTGTGATGTTTTAAGGGGTTAGTCCCTGTAGAGCTGATGTTTTAGTTATGGGTGGATGCAATCAGGCTGATACACCCAGAAGCTTCCTCTATCTTCTGGAGAACGCTGGATGATCTGGATTTGTGGATTTTTTCCGCTTCACATACAATCAAGGAATACATCCTACCAGCTCACAGCATTGTCATTGTAGCGCTACCCTCCAAGGAGCTGCTGGGTGTAATACAGGTTCTTTCCCAAACTGTGCAACAGTGACAAACTACGAAAAAATAATAGACAACGCTTTACAAGCCTATATAGGTTACCAGTGGGGAGTAACACAGGAGGTCTGGTTCTAGAATGATTGCCTTCGCTCTGACTTTCGTGGCGATACCTCACTTGTGTGGTGCGATTTTAGGGGACATATGCATTAGGGACTGATATGCACGTTCACATTTATGCCTAAGCATGGGCGGGACGGGGCACTTAACCGCTTCAGCCCCAAAAGATTTGGCTGCTGAATGACCAGGCCATTTTTTGCGATTCGGCACTGCATCACTTTAACTGACAATTGCACGGTCGTGCGATGCTGCACCCAAACAAAATTGATGTCCCTTCTTTTTTTTCCCACAAATAGAGCTGTCTTCTGGTGGCATTTGATCATCTCTGCAGTTTTTATTTTTTGCGCTATAAACAAAAAAAGAGCGCCGATTTGCGAAGAAAACACAATATTTTGTACTTTTTGGTATAATGGTGATATTTGTGCCATTTTAGCGGCGGTATTCAGCCCGCTAGCGGGGCGGTTTTACCCCCCTGCTATCGGTCAAGAAAGGGTTAAGAAACGGTCAAGACCACCACAAAGCGCTGCTGCAGTTGTACTTTGCTGGCAGTATAGCCGCACTGCCACATTTATTTCAATGGGCAGGAGCAGTATACACACCGCTCCTTCACCGCTCCAAAGATGTTGCTAGCAGAACTTTGTTTACTGTCCTGCCAGCGCACCGCTCCAGTGTGAAATCCTTCGGGATTTCACACTGGAGTGTGAGGAGCGGCTCTTTCAGGGTGCTTTGCAGGCGCTATTTTAGCGATGTAGCGCCTGCAAAGCGCCCCAGTGTGAAAGGGGTCTA
The DNA here is from genome assembly GCF_037356315.1 of Lithobates pipiens. Taxonomy (NCBI): domain Eukaryota; kingdom Metazoa; phylum Chordata; class Amphibia; order Anura; family Ranidae; genus Lithobates; species Lithobates pipiens. The sequence goes on along the minus strand of NW_027507784.1, from coordinate 312,987,289 downwards.
TTGAATATCCCCATTTTTTTTTTTAAAAAGCTATTTTTTCGCAGTTTAGGCCGATATGTATTTTTCTACATATTTTTGGTAAAAGAAATCGCAATAAGCATATATTGATTTAATATTGATATTGATTGTTTGCGCAAAAGTTATAGCGTCTACAAAATTGGGGATAGATTTATAGCATTTTTATTTTATTTTTTTACTAGTAATGGCTGCGATCTTCGATTTTTAATTGGGACTGCAACATTATGGCGGACACATCGGACACCTTTGACACATTTTTGGGACCACTGGCATGTATACAGCGATCAGAGCTATAAAAATGCACTGATTATTATATAAATGACACTGGCAGGGAAGGGGTTAACACTAGGGGGTGATCAAGGGGTTAAATGTCTCTGTGTTCTAACTGTAGGGGGGATGGGACTGTCTAGGGGAGATGACAAATCGCTGTCCATACTTTGTATGAACACACGATCAGTCTCTTCTCCTCTCAGAGAGCCGGGATCTGTGTGTTTACACACAGTTTCCGGTTCTCGCTGTGTCACGAGCGATCGTGGGAGCCCGGCGGTCATCAAGCCTGCCGGGCACTCGCATCGGCTCCGGCGCCGCGCACACTTCCCTAGTGGCCCTGGGTCGAAGAGACATAACATAACATTGTTTCGCCCAGCTGTGCCATCCTGCCGCAGTAAAACTGCAGTGGCTGGTTGGTAAGTGGTTAAAAAATATATATATATATATATATATATTTTTTTTTTTATTTTTTTTGTTTCGTTTTTTACACTGTCTCTTTAATTTTTTTCTTTATCAACTTTATTGCTATTGCAAACAATATGCCTTGTGATGGCTATGGCAGTGACAGCTAATCTTTACTGAAAGATCTGTGGTCTATTAGACCCGAGGTCTATCCTCTGCCCTCAAAAGCGTCTGATCAAACCGATTTCGGTTTGATCAGATGCTTTCACACGACAGTAAAGGCTTGTTTACATCAAACCAAAACTGGAAGTGACAAAATCCTCATCAGTTTCATAGACCTTAGATATGATTGGGGAACTTCTTCTGTTCTTCCAATGTTGACACAACGCTCTCTCCCGCTGTAATGCCGTGGAAATGGTGCGCGGCGACTTATATAGGCATAAGGGGTGTGGTCCCTGGGTGATGTCACATGGTGACCCCGCCCTTATGATGTCACAGTCCTGGGAATGCTGGGGCTGTGACATCATAAGGGGTGGGTCACCGGGTTTCATCACCCGGTGACCCTGCCCCTTATGCCTATATAAGTCTCTGCGCACCGTGTCCACGGCATTACAGCAGGAGAGAGAGTCGTGTCAACATCGGAAGAACAGAAGAAGAAGAAGACGGCGACGATGACGGAGAAAGCCGGGTTCCTCCGCTAGCAAAAGAGCGGCAAAAGAGCAGAAGCTAGCGGAGGAGCGCAGCGAGAAGAACTGGAAAGCGCAAAGAAGTCGGAAGAAGACCCCCGAAGTCGGAAGATGACGCTCGAAGTCAGAAGAAGACCCCTGGAGCTGCCTAATAAACCACTTTAAAAACCTGTGTAGTGTGTTTTTTTATTGATACGTTTTCCCTCAGGTGAATGGATAGGGGTACGATGTACCCCATACTCATTCACATATGGTGGAGGCCAGGATCTGGGGGCCCCCTTATTAAAGGGGGCTCCCGGATTCCGATAAGCCCCCCGCCTGCAGACCCCGACAACCAACGGCCAGGGTTGTCAGGAAGAGGCCCTTGTCCTTATCAAAATGGGGACAAGGTGCTTTGGGGTTGAGGGCATGCGGCCTGGTATGGTTCAGGAGGGGGGGGGTGCTCGCTCGTCCCCATCCCCTTTCTTGACCGGCCGGGCTGCGTGCACGGATAAGGGTCTGGTATGTAGTCTGGGGGGACACATTTTTCTCTTAAAATCCCTACCAGGCGACGGGGCTCGCAAGGTATCAATCTCGGGGATGAAAGCGGCGAGACTGACTTCCTTCTCTAGTCCTGTCTACCTGGAGTCACGTTCAAACTTGGGCAAGTCCGTTCATTTTGAAAGTCCGTCGGAACCTCCACCAAAAGTCCGATGGGAAGTCTGTCGGACCTATTGCGCCGGAAAGTCCATTCTTGTGTGTGCAAGTTCACTTGTTTGGAAAATCTGGCGGACCTCCGCTGCCCCGAAGGGCCTGGTATGGAATTTTGGGGGGCCCCCACGCATTTTTTTTTCTTAATTTTTTTTTTTTCTAAATGCTAATGCTAACATGACCTGTGTGCAATGCAAATAGAAAATTTTAAATTAAAAAACCCCATAGAAGACGTAAAATGTTAGAATCCTACTATAGCTTGTAGTCTAAATATTCAACCGGGAATGTATAATTGCAGCATCATACAGTGAGTTTAGCTGCTCCGTCGAATCTTCTCTAAACATTCGACAGACACCATATGCCTTCAATGACAGATTCGACCTTAATTCATTTGCATTTTCGGACTAATGCAATTTTTTTACGAAAAACAAAATAAATAAAAACGAATTTCGGAAGTAACTAAATAAATTTATTTTTCGGATGAAAACGAAATTTCTAAACAAAATATTTCAGTGTGCACATGTCTACTAACAGCACACAATTGTTGGCCAACAAACACAAACCCTGTGATGTACTACGTGGAATTTCAGCTCCTGAGCGCCACCTTTTGGGCACCTTCTGCTAATGTTGTGTTTGGTGATCACTGATTTCAAGCATGCGTGTTTGTACATTGGACTTTTGTGTGATGGACTTGTGTATACACAATAGGAAAATCTGGCAACAGACCGTTGTCCATCGAAAAATTCTTTTTTTTTGCCACATCAGTGAACACGTTCGGGAAACTCAAATCAACTCTGCCGTTCATCGTAGTCCCAACTAGTTTCAACATCATTGTAGCATTTATCTCTTAAATATATGTGGGTTTTTTTTTTGTTTTTGTTTTTTTTTTTTTAACGTAAGCTATGCCCATTGGGCTCAGAATTAATCTGCTCGCAATATACATATCTTTACAAAATTTTATCCCACCCTTCCACCAACCACCCACACAGCCCCCACCCTTGGTCTCTCATCTATATTGAATAACCTACCCATTCCGCCTGTAATCGTTCTACAATACTTCTGCCATCCTTTCGACATAGCTTGATGTTTGTTGGTATTTTTCCCAAACTTTCCATCTCTTTACAAATCCCGTTTCTCCTGGTTCTCCACTATGCTTTAAATACTCCAGATTATAAATTTTGTTGATTTTACTAAACCAAGTTTTCAAAGAGGGAGGTTTTTCCACTGGCAGGGGATTAAACTCTTTGCAGCATTTAGTAGACATGGTGTCAATGATAGCCTGTATTGTTTAATAGGCAAAGTGGTCCCATGAAGCAGGCATACCCTAGGGTCTTCTGGGATATTTAGACCTGTGATTTCTTTGATTATTACCAAAACGGTCTTCCAGAAAACTTTAATTTTAGGGCATGACCACCAAATGTGGATCATAGAGCCTGTTTCTGAGCATCCCCTCCAGCATAGGTTGGAGAGCCCTTTTTGAAATTGATGTATTCTATCTTATATACCACTGGGCCATACACTTGTAGTTCATTTCCAATAAACTGCAGTCCGGTGAGATTGCATGTGGCATCTTTAATATTTTATTAATCTCAGCCTCCGTACTTCTAGTCCCAATCTCTTCATCCCATTTTTTAATATATGCAGGGGGTTCCGATATTTTTAAACCACTCAATATTTTATATATCTTCGCAATTCCTCTCCTTCCTTCAGTCGCCACACACAACTGCTCTAATGGGAGCAAGCTGTCTGCTGATCTAATCAGATATGGGAGGGATTCCACAAAATGTTTCAGCTGGGGGTACTTCCACCAATTTATATCTAACACCTCTTTTTTCGTCTTTAATTCCTGAAACGTGCAAATTTTGCCATTATTAATAATATCTTTTACTTGTGCCTCCTTATTTCTAATCCACCCTCCAAATATCCTATCTTTCCCTGGTGCAAAATAATTAGTGTCACATAAGGGTATTAACGGGGAATTGTGATCCCATTTTTGTTTTTTATGAACCCTATCCCATATTACCATTGCGGTCCATGTGATTGTGTGTGTGTGAACATCTAAATCTCTTAAATGTGACGGAATCCATATCACTTTACCTAATGAGACATTACTTATCCCTTTTTCTAGCTTAACCCAGCTTTTTTCTTTATTATCCTTTACCCAATCCACCACTCGTGCCATTAAAATTGCAGAACCCCCAAGCCCCCTTGAGTCTTATCTCTGGAGAGTGTTCCCAAGCTTATTCGTGGTTTTTTATGCCACCAAATAAACCTGCGAAATAGCAGATTTAGTTTATTAAAATATGATTCAGGGATCGGAATTGGTAACATTGTATTTTATATAATATTTTAGGGAGTATTATCATCTTTAAGCAATTTATCCTGTTAATCCAAGATTTCTGTCTAGCGGCCAAAGTGTTTAATTCTGTTTTAATATCGTTCATTAACGGAATAAAATTTTGTTGATATAACATATCGTGTGTAGGTGTTATTTTAACTCCGAGATACTTGATTTCCTTATCCCTCCACGTAAAAGAAAAATTCTGTTTAAGCATTTGATCCTCCTGTGGGGCAACATTTATATTCAAAATTTCAGATTTTGAGGGGTTCATCTTGAAATTTGAGACTTCACCATACATTTTTAAGATGTTCAATAGGCTCGGAAGGGTTTTCCTGGCACTAGTCACATAGAACAAAACATTGTCGGCATATGCGGCTATTTTATGAACTTCATTATCGATCTGCAATCCTAATCCTTATCCTCGTCAACAGTGGTTCCACTGATAAAATAAATAATAAAGGGGATATGGGACAACCCTGCCGTGTCCCATTGAACATCTCAAAGGGCCCCGATAGAGACCCGTTTATTTTTAACCCTCGCTGTGGGATGTTTATATAGGGCATTTGTCCAGCCTAACATCTTAGGGCCAACTCCAAATACCTCCAGAGAGTTTTGCATGAATCCCCAGTCTACTCTGTCAAATGCTTTCTGGGCGTCTATAGACAGTAGCAGCCCTGGGTATCCGCTCTCTTTCAGTTTATGAATAATCAAAATGCCATTATCCCTACTCCGCCTGCCAGGGATGAATTCCACTTGGTCTGTATGCACCAAATCGTTCATTACCGTCTTCATTCGGTTGGCTAGAGTCTTTGCATATAGTTTTACATCAGCATTTAATAAAGAAATGGGCCGGTAACTAGAACACAGAGAGGGATCTTTTCCTTCCTTGGGGATAATAGTAATCTCCGCCTCGAGCGCTTCCCGTCGTATCTCCCAGTCTCCTCCTATCCCCTTCATATAGGATACCATTTTAGGCACCAAGATATCAGTACATTTTTTGTAATAGGCAATCGTGAACCCATCTGGGCCTGGGCTTTTCCCAGATGCAGAATCTTTTAACATTTTAGATATTTCTGGTTCTGTTATCGGGTCCTCCAGGGGGCCAACTTTATCTGGGTGTATTTTCCTTAGGCTGCATCCCTCTAGGAAGACTCTAATGTTCTCTGATCTATTTTTAGCAATGTCTGGGGGTTCCTTTTGGTTTATTGAATATAGGTTCCCATAGTATTCTTGGAAGGCTTGAGAGATCTCTGAGATAGAGAAAACCTTACCCCTTTCCCTGTTTGTATACTCTCAATAAAATTGGCATTATTTTTCTTTTTTAGCATTTTAGCGAGATATTTGCTCGACATATCCCCCCACTGGCACCTCTCTTTCTTAAACCGATAATAAATAGTTATATTTTCTTGTTCTATGACTTCTTTTAAACACTCTTTCTTAATTCCTTTTCTACCCTTTTTTCCCCACCGTTTTTATATATCTGCTTGAGCGCATGGATTTCTTTATATAACCCTTCCCTGTTGTGTGCATTTGCTTTTTTCTTCACAGTTTCAATTGAGATCAGGATACCCATAATGTAGGCCTTATGTGCCTCCCATACCTTAGCTTCCGATGTGGTGCTACCACTATTTGTTGAAAAAAAAAATCCATTTCTGTTTTTATCTTTTCTACAACCTCAGTATCTTGCAAAAGTGCTTTGTTCAATCTCCACCTATTAGCCCCCTTTCGTTCCCCTTCTATCCTTAATTTTATTGATACAGGGGCATGGTCTGAGAAGACCCCGATCTCAATATTTCAACTCCTCACTGCATTTAGCATCCTATGTTCAACTAAGAAAAAGTCAATCCTCGAGAATGTCCCGTGCACAGCGGAATGAAATGAATAGTCCCGTAGTTTTACATGTTGTGTGTTCTCCACACGTCCATCAATTGGTGTTGGTGTAACTTCTTTTTTAATGATTTCTGCTGTTCCTTCTCTGTCCGCTGTGTCCGCGACGTACTATCCACCACGGGGACCATACTAAAATTAAAATCTCCAGCCAACAGCACCCAGCCACTTTTAAACTTCATAAACTCATCCACCACTCCCAAAAAAACCCTATTGGATTTCTATTGGGGCCATAGATATTTGCTATTGAGTAGTTAACTTCATTTATTCTGCCCCTTACAAACAAATAGCGTCCCTCCAGCTCTGCCCTCGTTTCCTCTGGTATGAACCTTATACCTCTCGCAAAGCCTATAGTGACTCCTCTAGCCTGTTTGGTTGGGGAGTCCCCATAGAACCAGGTCGGATAATCTCTAGACCAGATCTTCAAACTAGAGGCCTGCGCTATATGAGTTTCCTGGAGGAGAACTATATCTGTGTTTAAGTGTTTCATTTCTCTCAAAATGTTAGCTCTTTTAGTTTGGATGTTAAGCCCCCAAACATTATATGACACTACCTTTAATGTGGCCATCTAAAGTAAAGCCTTCCATGACCCTTCCTACCCTTCTCGTTGTCCAAAACTCCAAAAACCCGTACCCCGGTCCAATGGCATCGTACCACTCCCTGGCCTTGGCGGACTCAGACCTCATATGCCCCTTTCCCTGAATAGAGGAGAGACTTCCCCACCCCACCGTCCCCCCTTCTCCTAATGCCCTCACCCCCCCTATTTGCCGCCCCCACCCAGACCCCCCAAACCAAAAAGGGGAAATTGCCTTACCAAAGGCACTGGGATCCATGGTTGCCCTGGACCTTCCTATTCACTGGATCCCTCCCCTGAGGTTGAACTATGATTATGGTGCCCTCAGCAGGCTTCTGCTACCCCCATTGGGGTGCCCCTACCCATCCCACCCCCCCCTCCAGCGGCGTTCCCCCTTCCCCACCTTTCCCCCCCCCCCCATTCTTCTAACCCGAAACTTCCCCTTCCCCTCGATTTTAGTCTTAATTCTTCTTGGGAGTTTTCATCCTCCTGTCGATCAAATGCCATTGTTGGTGGGCAACACTATTTGATGAATTCTCTTTCACTTCCCACCAGCCCGGAATGTCTACTGACGCTATGTCTAATTTGTTGCACCGAAAATTTACTAGTCTGCCATCCAACATTTGTTGGCGGAAAGTTGGCCAACAATTGTCTGATGGAGCGTACTAACGGATTTTAGGCAGTCTGTCATCACACAATTCCCTGGCGAAAATCTGATTGTTAGTACAAGGCTCAGTGTTGCCAACCTACCAGTGTGTATATTATTAGCACCACACCCAAAATTTACTGGCATAGCCAGGTTTTTACTGACATTTCCTTAAGTTACAAAATTCCAGTTTTAAGTGCAAATTTCAGTATTTAGGCTGCAAACAAGTACAATATGCAACTAGCAATGTGATTTAAAGTGGTTGTAAACCCTTACAAACCACTTTGACCTAGATTAAGGCTTACCTGTAGGTCCAAGAAATATCTCCCGAACCTATACGGTTTAGGAGATATTTGCCCGAAGACGGGCACCGCTATCTACGGCGCATGCGTCGTAGACAGCGGTGCACAGGCGCACTCAGCGGGGCATCGTCGATGAGGGCAATGCCGCAAATCTCGGCTCCCGTGCGCATGCGCGGGAGTGACGTCATCGCTGCTCCAGCGAATCACAGCTCCGGAGCAGAGAGACCCACGGAGACCCACCAAGAAGATGGACGCTCGGAACTACAGGGGACAGCGGTGACTTCGCTGGCTCCTGTGTCAGGTAAGTGACACATAATGGACTACTATGCAATGCATAGTAGTCCATTATGCTTTGCCTTTACAGGGAATGAAAGAGGAAGTAAACTCATCAGGGTTTACTTCCTCTTTAAGGTAGATATTTCTCAAAAATAAAATAAGAAATATGTTTTTTGCCTTAAGTAATTAGCTCAGAGACAGAACTCAGGAGCTCAAAAAATTTGAATGGGCAGGAAGATAATGATGACACCTCACCGACACATCCCCTCCTAAGTCACAGTGACAGTCTCTCTCCACGCCAGGTGGTCCTTTCAGTCCACTCCAGTCCAAAGAGCCCTGACAGTCCCCCTCGTGGCTTGTCTAGCTCCCATTCCGCAGACCCACATACGAAGCTCTGGCCGATCCACTCGGATCCCTTTCACCATGACATCACATGACACGCTCAGGCATTGCCTCTGCCAGACCCCCCGCCCCCCCGCTGGTGCTGCCCCAACACACTGTAGCAGGCACTCAAATAGTTTTGGCCAGCTCCGGACCAGAACTGCGCATGCCGACCTGAGAATCCCAGACATATTTTTTACTGGCAACCTTTTCCTGTCACTGGAATTTACTGGCAGGAGAAAAGTGCCAGTTTTTTACTGACTGCCAGTAAAAATACTGACGGTTGGCAACACTGACGAGGCTTAAGAATTAGTACGCTGCAATATAATAAATGGAAAAAAAAGGGGGAATATTACTGCATTCTCAGAAAAAAAAGATTGACAATGATTGAAAAATAATAAATAAGCAGCAACTTCCTGTGAGATATACACAGCACCAATCATTATTCAAACATTTATTATATTACCGTATTCAAAAATAAGTTGCGCTAAACACATAAAAAATAAAAATAATGAAAATTGAGTAATTATTATCATTATTTTTATTTTTTATGTGTTTAGCGCAACTTATTTTTGAATAATATAATAAATCTTTGCTTTTGCATTTAATACTGCTTTTAATCAAAATAGGAGCAATATTTTCCTAATGCACATGTATAGTGCAAATGAAATAGAATTTCTGGACTTTAAAATCTAGAGTGTAGGAAATACAGAAACTACTACGTATAGGAAGCTTATGACTATAAAATATGCATTTGCAGGAATAGCAATATAATTCAAGATTTCCAAATGCATTGTAGAGATTTAAAAAGAATGTTTAGGACCAGGTACTATTTCTACACTTAATTACTGGGTTCATTTTAAAATGTATTTTTATCAGTTCCGCCCACATGTAACACTTTGCGCCATCTAGTTAATCCATGCAAAACTGTATTGGCTAACTGTTTTGTTTTGTTTTTTGTTTTACCTTTTTTTCTATTGTTTTTCTTTCTTCACTTCCTATGTACCGCGCTGCGAGGTACGTCATTTCCTCCAATTGCTTTGGGCCCTCCTCATTCCCCATGCTGCCTTCTGGGACCTGTGTAACCACGCGACCACTCAGCAAGTGCAGCACGACTCACGCATGCGCAGTAGAAAAAATGGTCTCCCTTAGTTGCAATGCTGGTGCCTGCACCCGATGAATCAGCTTGGGGTGCCGACATGGTGGGATTTTTCGCTGGAAAGCTGAGCTGAGTGTGGTAGGAGACACCGCTATGATCCCCACTGGTTTACTGATATCATAATTAACATGTATGTTTGCATTTTATTTTCTGTAAGTGTAAGTCCTAAAAGGGGGAAATTTGAATATAATTATTATAATATAATTGTTTAAATATGGGATTATGCTATTGAGTTTTTTTCTTTTGTTTTGGAGTAAGCTCATTAGCACGTGATCCATCCTCCCGGCTGCAACAAGATCTGGGGTCATCCAGAGAGAGTGTTATGCCTCGTACACACGACTGGATTTTCCGAAGTCAAAAATCTTGGACTTTTGTCCGTAGGCGAATGCCTGGATTTTGTTTTGCATACAAACAGTAAACAATTGTCGGCCAACAAACACGAACGTAGTGACGTACTAGACGTACTACGAGCCGAAAAGAGGAAGTTCAATTAACAGGCGCCACCCTTTGGGCTCCTTCTGCTAATTTCGTGTTAGTAGAAGTTTGCTGGGTGTTGATTCACGCTTTTCATTTCGCTCTTTTCATTTCGCACTTTTCAGTTTGTTTCTGAACGGCCATTCGTCAACCAGCCATGTTGCAGAATCAGAGGAGATGACGTGTTATTTATTATTGGCCTTGGAGTTATTGCTTTGACCCAAGTCCAGTCCAGGAACAGGAGGAGGAGGATTTTTTGGAGCAAAAATTGGCTGCCTTATTAATCATGACCAATTATGTCATATGCCTTTGCTGCGGGAGCTCCAGGAAAATAATCCAGATGATTTTTGGAATTATGTCAGGATGACGGACCCCTGCTATCACCAACTCTTGGTATTGTTGACCCCCTATATTAAGAAGCAGGACACATGCATGAGGCTATTATTTTATTTTTGGTTGAATATTTATTTGATTTGGTATATTTTCTATTATTGGATGCATAGAATGCACTTTTTGTTTAAGTTCTATTGGCAGATAGCATGTATAATTTTATTTTATTTTTTCTAATGCACAGTAAAAAAAAAATGTGTAGAATAATACTTGGCTATGTGTTTTACTTTAAATGACAGTTTGGGAGTAGGCAGTTACATTTAAATAAAATCGAATGTAAAATTTACAAGGGACACCAACATAGTTGTATCTTTGATCTTAAAAACTACGGGATAATGGTGTAGTGGTAACACTAGAAAAAAAAAAGCCTTTATGAGTTTGCAATAACTCAATCAGTATCACCAGCAAAGCATCTTCATTATTATCTCATTAAAGAAGAAGAGAATTGTGCGCTGCATTACGAGATTTCATAATTTGCCACGTCACGTTTGTTAATTCTCCATTGCAAACACTAGTTTACAAGACCGACTGCTTCTGGCTCATCCTTGCTTCCGAGCATGCGTGTTTGTACTTTGGACTTTTGTCCGACGGACTTGTGTACACACGCTCAGAAAATCCGACAACAGATATTTGTCTGTGGAAAATATTAAAGCCTGCCATCCAACATTTGTCCGTGGAAAATCTGACAACAATTGTCCGATGGAGCGTACAAACGGTCAGATTTTCCAACAACAGCCTGTCATCACACAATTCCCATCGGAAAAGCCGATAGTGTGTACGAGGCTTAAAGGAAAAGATCTGGTGTTTATGCTTTTTATCCAATTATTTCTGGTAAGAGTCTGATTCAAGGGGGGACTCATTTATCCCCCATTTTTTCACATGTAGAGGTGTTGGTGACAGCTTTTCATCCCATGTGGGAATCAAACACCGTTTGGACTTTTTTCTATACATATATTGTGGAGCCAATATAACATACGTTTGCAGCTCATCTTAGACTTTTTATATGTATGTACTATTGTATGACAGCACACCTGGAACAATTGGACTGTGTTTTGCTATGTAGCACTGCTTTTATGTTTTGTTTTATGTCCAAAACCTGCCATCTGTAGGTATGCAAGGTAGCTGCTTAAACCATTAATGGGATTTTGAATGGTTTCACCTATCCCACAAGCGCTTTAATTAGTAGGAAAGGACTTGATGGTTTTGCGGTTTATTTTATTAATACCCAGGATCTTTTTGACAAAAAAGATAGAGAGTAAACTGTTTCATAAAGAACTTGCATAGAGGAACATAAAGGCAAATGAGCATATACAAGCATAACATTCTTCTTCATTGCCACCATTGCACTATATGGGGTTTATTTACTAAAGGCAAATCCACTTTGCACTACAAGTGCACTTGGAAGTAAAGTCGCTGTAGATCCGAGGGGGACATGCAAGGAAAATAAAAAACAACACTTTAGCTTGCACATGATTGGAGGATAAAATCAGCAGAGCTTCCCCTCATTTCAGATCTTCCCCTCAGATCTACAGCGACTTCACTTCCAAGTGCACTTGTAGTGCAAAGTGGATTTGCCTTTAGTAAATCAACCCTATGCGTCTATACATATGTAAACATACATATAGGCATGCAAACACATGTACGCACATATAAGGCTCCATGCACACCGGACGTTAAAATAATGTTACAAAAATGGCAGTAGCTTTGTAGTGTGAGTCTTTCAAAGTTTTTGCAATAGTGTTTATTAGCGTTTTTCCACCTTAGTGTTTTTTTTTTTCAATGGATCAGAAACGTTAAAAACTGCTGGTGAGCCATGTTTTTGAGCGTTTATCGACATTTATCTGCATTTATGAGCATTTGGCGTTTTTTGTAGTCAAAAAAACAACTCCTGAACGCAATTTAAGGCTCCATATACACTGGAGCTCATAAACAGCCGTTTTTTGGAGTTTGGGTGTTTTTTTTAACAGCCCATAAACTCCCCTCTATGTTATCCTATGTGTCCATGCACACATTGACGTTTTCGGAAGTTTATCAGCAGTGGAGTTTATAGGCTGTTTTCTGAACACCATAAAATTGCTTTCAGGAGTCATTTTTCTGACCACTACGTGGCTCACCACAGTTTTTTTTAATGTTTTTGATCCATTGGAAAAAAAAAATCTGAAAAAAATGCTAATAAACGTGCAAGAGGCCTTACCTGTCAGTGGTCATAATGTCACAAACCGATGTGATTGAGTGACACGGCAGGAGACTAGTTGGGAGGTAGGGAAAGAGTTTTGTCACCCTATAACAGGAAGCACCCTAACAAGGCCTTTCATGCAGAAATGTAGTCACTCTATGAATAAACTCCTGTAGGAGTGAAATGTATAAGAGGAGCAAGAGAATTCTCCTTGTATTGGTGACAATATTAAACATATTTTGGACTTTTGTAAGTGTAACACTGACCCCCGAAGGAGCTGCTGAAATTGATTTGGGCCTGCACTCTGCTAATGAACCCCCACTGACTTGACTCAGTCCCCTTGACACAGCTGTGATGCGATGTGGAGTGTGTAATGAAATGGTGCGAGATAACCCCACAATACACAATACAATATAATATACCTGTATTACCACCAGCGTATCCAATGGCTCCACCTGCTGGGAGAAAGCAATACTCCACACAATTGAGATACTTAACCAGAAGTATACTTTACTGTAAATTGTGATAGAACAGGTGGTTACAATAATTGTACTGTCACCTTAACATAAAATAACAGGACAATGAACCTGAACAACAATTATACACAGTGTAACTATAAGGGAGCTCCCCCTACTTTAATAGCTAGTTGCAAGATCTCATTAAAAGTACACAGTCTTTAATCTTCTTGTCTTCTGCTAGCTATGATGGTCTCTTATAATTTGTAATCCAAAGAGTAAAGAAATTAGGATTGATTAAGGAGTGGTCCTGTTACTGTTTCTGTAAATGTTCCAGTGAGTGTTTCCTTAAGTATAGTACAATGCTTAAGATGCAATGAAAGTTAGGCCTTATGCTTGCCTAAAGTCAGTCTCTGTGAACTTCTTCTGTAGGACTACAGGTCCCAGCAAACACTGCATATGAGTCTGACTAGATGCAAGTGCGTAATGAAACTGTGGGCTGCAACCCGCTCACCAACTGGATCTGAAGCTCTGTATAGTAGCTCTGTTCCGGTGCTCTGTGGCTTGCTTCAACGCCAACTGGCTCCGTCACACCGCTCCGCTCCACTGGGTGAACCAGGTCCTCTGATGCTCAGACAAGCGACTCTGGATCTTTCCCAATCCAGTCACTGTGTCTCTCACGCTGTCAGATCGCTCACACAGTCTGTTTGAGCTGCGCTCTTCAATGGCTGTAGGCCGCTCCTTCTGGAGGCCTCATCAGAGGTCCTCACAGGCAGCCCATGTGTCCAGAAGAGTGAAATAATAAAAAAGGTGCAGCGCTTAGATTATGACAATATCTATATAATCTTTTACCAGTGTAAATAATATAATCAACTTTAATAGTGAAAAAAACTCTGCATAAATTAACACTATTAATGATTCTATGTTTTAGACAACACTATATCCAAATATAAAAAAATTTAATAAAAAATTTGATATACGTATATATCCACCAAGGTGAACGTGTTAAGAGTCCATAAGTGAAACAATATTGTACCAAAGTGCAATATCTTGAGAAGTTATAGTGACTTCAGTGAATACTTTGCAGAAATCCACCACCACTTGAGAGGAGGCTTACCAGATGTAATGGACCCAGTCAGGTATATACCTAGTGAGTCACACGAGTTTATTGATGTAAATCCACACGAAAAAAAAAGCTGGCAAAACTTGTAACTTCTCATGGGTACCAGAGTAGACAGAGAGATGACCCAAAAATAGATGAAATGGCTATCCACCTTTTGGGGTGACTGAGGACAGAGATTCTTCCACGTATATTATAGGCCAAAAAGAAAATACAGCCTCATAGTGAAATACCATTTAAAACTTTTATTAACATTAAAAGCGTAAATGGGTACTCACATATTACAGGCAAATACAAGCATGGAAATAAAATCTGGCAACGCAGTGGCATCAACGAGCCCTTCCCTAAACCATTTAATTATAGAAAGCGCCTGAAGAAGCAGCCAAGTCCGTGAAACATGTAGAGTAACTAAATATAAAAATGTTTTTGACATCCTAGCCGCTAAAGACAGGATGTAACATTCTTGATTGTCATAATCTGTATTTATATTTTTGTAAAATTAGTTATCATATTCCCTTTTTGTAAAAAAAATATTTTAAATAATTTTACTCTTGGCTGCCTAATACAGCCTTGCTCGACCTTTTCAACACAGAGGAACCCTTTAAATAACTTTTCAACCTGGGGGGGGGGGACCCTGCTAAAAATGTATATATCTACTACTCATGATACATTAGTGTGATTCTCAGTGGGAAGAATGCTCCTTACACTTGTGGTCATTGGGAAGAATTACTCCCTTACAGATAGCTAAAAAGATCAATGGTGTCAGAGGGAACCTATCAGAGGGGCAGAAATTGCTCATTGCTCAAGGAACTCCCATAAACCTCTGGAGGAACACTAAGGTTCCATGGAACCCTGGTCTAATACCAGTAAATTCTACAGTACCATCAAAATCCATAAATAGCCTCTTTCTTTTCTCTGTCCATATTTTGATGGGACGAGGGTTCCATAAATATTTTTTTCTACTTTTATGGCACTTCTTTATAAATATAGATAAGGGTGCAATGGGCTGTATATGGTTCTTAAGTGTTACTGAAACACTTATCTCAGACCAATTTTTATGCCAGGGAAGGCCCCTCATCTCTACCAGGGTTGGTAGGGATGAAGTACAAGTGTAGTCCGTAAACAAGCCAAAGGTCAGTAAAAAAAAATAAAAAATTGCAGGATGGGATCAAGCTGAAGCGTAGTCGAGGAACAAGCCAAAGGTTGATAATGAAAGGTAGTGGAGATAAGGACCACTGCAGTTAGACAAAGGAGCAAGATGCTGGCTAGAGAGAGCACAATGATGTGGCAAACAGGAAGTGTAGGGACATGGCCTAAATCAGGAAGTTCATGAGAGGAGCAAAGAATTCAAAGTTTAACAGAAACAAGAGACAAGGCAGGATTGTCCTAAGAGATCAGACAAGGAACTGTCCAGCATCTCAGGTGGCACAGCGGGAAGTGCCACAGACCGACTCTACCGAGGTCACAGGTTCAGATTCAGACCCTGACACAGGGGCACCAATATGGCTACAATTACCTTATAATGTATGTCCATCCAAAGTCATTTTTCCTAGTTTTTTTTGCTCTATACGAGTTTACACAGAGAGATTTACTTTCATTTCCTGTCCTTCTGACAACCTTTCACCAAATAGAAATTCAAGTTAACTATCCAACAGCAACACAAACAGAAATGAAATGCTTTTCTTTGAGTAGGGGAAAGCTAAAAACCCTGACAGATTTGAATTCCTGTCTGCGTCCCTGTTGCAGATTTTCCCTTTCTGTCTTTTCCAAACTGTTGTCAGTAGGCCAGGAAGTGAGGGTAAATCTCTCTAACGGAGCCCTGGATAGCAGGAAAAAACGCTCAGAAGTTCTTATCCTTCTCAACACTATCCAAAACTGGGGAAAAAAATGACAGTAATAATAATCCTGTTTTATTGTTGGTGGCAGAAGGTGTAGAGCCTGATCTATGATTTGTGGCTGCCTGGTCTCGGAACCTATGGGTGTGCACATTCTGTGTCCTATAATAATGTCCGCTCGTGCCATCAGTGATAGGCTTCTGACGGTCATTGCCATCTTTCCAACCTCATATTCGGCTCCTCTCTCTATCCTGTGTGTGTGCAGACTTCAGCACCATGGCTCCCAGTGACAGCTGGCCCGTCACCTGTTCCTGCTCAGATAGGCGCAGCTGTGCCAGTCCCCGTCCCTGTGATTTCAGTGCCGCGTCCAGCTCTGGAAAAACAAAACTCATCACATTTGTGCTGTAGCCTCCAGCTGCCCCTTTCCCCTTCCATCACCACACTCGGTCTGCATACATTACATTACGTTATCTGGGACATTTTCCCTCTATTTTGTTGAAGGGTCAGTCCGCTGAAAAACGATATCCTGGTATGGGCGGACGCCAGCAGCCTGGATCACTCATAGCACTAAACTGTCCATATTTTTAGCCCAATTCTCTCTCGCTTTGTTTCATAACTTTCTCTTATGTCACATGTACAGATCATCAGTAATGGTCTGTTTACAGTACACCTATTGCGTATACCAGTAATCTCAAAGACTGTGAAGCTCTGCCCCTTTATAATGCTATGGTCGGTGCAGAAAACTACACTGACACTTCACACATATGTACATACCAACTTGCTTACACATACAACCTCTGTAGTATACTCATACTTGAGTGTGGTGCACAAAGATCCAGACATGGGTAGGTGGAAATGGATGTGGTTAAAGTGGTATGAAACCCAAAACTAAAAATGTAACAGTTTATCAATCATTAAATGTGGTGGCTGCATTAGTTTTTTGTTTTGTTTTGTTTTTTAGCCTTTTTTTCCCTCTGTTTTCACCTGGTGATCCAGCCAGTAACACACCTCCTGTATTAGCATGCCCCCACTCTGGATGAAGGAGCAACAGAGACACCTTTGGAAACCAGCATTTTGATATATACCAGTGATGGCGAACCTTGGCACCCACAGATGTTTTGGAACTACATTTCCCATGATGCTCATGTACTCTGCTGTCTAGTTGAGTATCATGGGAAATGTAATTCCAAAATATCTGGGGTGCCAAGGTTGGCCGTCACTGATATATACTATATTATCAGAAGTACTGAGATGTTACAAGATGACAACAGTCAAATTTGGACATAGTTATGAATACCAACTTGTTTCGACTTTAAAGTCTTATTCAGGGGAAATGGAGGTTGGTCTGAAGTGAGAATACATACACTATATTGTCAAAAGTATTAGGACACCTGCCTTTACACCAGTGGTCATCAACCCTGTCCTCAGGGCCCACTAACAGGCCAGGTTTTATGTATTACCTTGGGGAGATGCAGACTAGAATACTGCAATCACTGAGCAGCAAATTATATCACCTGTGATGTATTTCAGTTATCCTGCAAACCTGGCCTGTTAGTGGGCCCTGAGGACAGGGTTGATGACCACTGTTTTACACGCACATTAAATTTAATTGCGTCTTAGTCTGTGGGGTTCAGTATTGAGTTGGCCCATCCTTTGCAGCTATAACAGCTTCAACTCCTTGGGAAGGCTGTCCACAAGGTTTAGGAGTGTGTCTATGGGAATGTTTGGCCATTCTTCCAGAAACGCATTTGTGAGGTCAGGCACTGATGTTGGACAAAAAGTCCTGGCTTGCAGTCTCTGCTCTAATTCATCCCACAGGTGTTCTATTGAGGTCGGGACTCTGTGCAGGCCAGTCAATTTCCTCCACCCCAAACTTGCTCATCCATGTCTTTATGGACCTTGCTTTGTGCACTGGTCTAAATCATTTGGTGGAGGGGGGATTATGGTGGGGGGTTGTTTTTCAGAGGTTGGGCTTGGCCCCTTAGTTCCAGTTTGGGGTGGAGGAACTTGACTGGCCTGCACATAGTCCTGACCTCAACCCTATAGAAGACCTTTGGGAGGAATTAGAGCGGAGACTGTGAGCCAGGCCTTCTCGTCCAAAATCAGTGCCTGACCTCACAAATGCGTTTCTGGATGAATGGTTAAACATTCCCATAGACACACTCCTAAACCTTGTGCACAGCCTTCCCAGAAGAGATGAAGCTGTTATAGCTGCAAAGGGTGGACAAACTCAATATTGAACCCTACAGACTAAGACTGGGATGTCATTAAATTTTATGTGTGTGTAAAGGCGGGTGTCCCAATACTTTTGATAATGTAGTGTATGTATTATTTTTTTTTAGCTCAACCTCCTTCTCTCCTGAAGAAAACTTTAAAGTAGAAACATGTTGGAATTCGTAACTATGTCAAAATTTGACTGTTATCTCCTAACATATGTATGTGGGGTGGTTTTGATTCAATAGTATACATCGGGCCTATTATGGGGAAAAAAGTATTACCTGCCAAAATAGTTTTTATGGATTTTTCAATAAAATTGTTGATTTTAATATTTATGTTTCTGGTTCCTAAAAAAAATAAATCAGTCTAGGTCTTTGTAAACTCTCTTTGCACAGCAGCATTGTCAGTCAGGGGAGGGGAGTACTAGATGCACTAGCAGATTTAGATACACTAACAAACTGAAACCAAACTCCTGCTAATACGATGCACAACGATGTACGTTGGCAGAATGGCAGGGGCAGGCAAACTGGTGTACAGGTACGTCCAGTTGAAATTGCCACCCTTCCATCGCGTGCTCGCCGGCGGAGCACACGCGTGTCGGTCAGGACCCCCGTGAGTCTGGTCGCGATTGTCTCACGGAGAGGCTGAACAGGGAGATGCCGATGTAAACAGGCGTACAGGTATGTCTATTTCTACATGCCGCCCTGCCGGCACGCTCGCGTGCCGGTCGGGACCCCCGTGAGTCTGGTCGCGGGTCCCGCGGACTCTATCCCCGAGGGCATACCCGCGATCGCCTCACGGGGAGGCTGAGCGGGGAGATGCCGTTGTAAACAGCATCTCCCCATTCTGCCTAGCAACAAGTGACTCTGATCTCTGCTCCCTGTGATTGCAGCAGAGATCACTGTTCACTAACACATAGCCCAGCCCCCCACAGTTAGTAACACGCCCCTAGGACACACTTAACCCCTACACTGCCACCTCCTGGTTAACCCCTTCACTGCTAATGTCATTTACACAGGAGTCACTGCATTTGTATAGCATTGATTGCTGTATAAATGACAATGGTCCCAAAAATGTGTCAAAAATGTCCGATGTGTCCGCCATAATGTCGCAGTCACAATAAAAATCGCTGATCGCCGCCATTACTAGTAAAAAAAAAAAAATATTAATAAAAATGCCATAAAACTATCCCCTATTTTGTAAACGCTATAAATTTTGCGCAAACCTATCAATAATCGCTTATTGCATTTTTTTTAACAAAAATACGTAGAAGAATACGTATCGGCCTAAACTGAGGAAAACATTTTTTTTTATATATATTTTTGGGGGATATTTATTATAGCAAAAAGTAAAAAAGAATGGGTTTTTTTCAAAATTGTCGCTCTTTTTTTGTTTATAGCGCAAAAAATAAAAACCGCAGAAGTGATCAAATACCACCAAAAGAAAGCTCTATTTATGGGAAAAAAGGACATCAATTTTGTTTGGGAGCCACGTCGCACGCCCGCGCAATTGTCAGTTAAAGCAACGCAGCACCGAATCGCAAAAAGTGGTCTGGTCCTAAGCCAGCAAAATGGTCCAGTCTGAAAGTGGTTAATAGCAAACTGTTTTTTCCTTATTTGGATAAAGGTTTTACATGAACTAAAAAAAGCTGATCATTGTAATCACCCCTGTCAGTGTTAAATAGTTTGTCTCATCCCTGCTACATAGGATCACATGACAGATTGTTCTGTTAATAAAACAACAGACCTACTGACCAGATCACCAGGTGAAAATAAAGGAAAGAAAGCCTTATAAAAGAAAACTAAGGCAGCTATCACAGCTAAGAATTGCTAATCTGCAATATAAAAAATGTTGCTTTTGGGTTTAATAACGCATTTAAATGGTCACAAGGAGTTGCCTAATCATAACGAGTATGGTAAAACTAGGGACCTTTTGGGGAAAACTTTTTACTGATTTAAAATGTTATTTGGTTTAACAGGATATAAGAGGCTTTTTCAAGAGGTAAAAAGAAGCTGCCAATGAATTTACAGAGACCATCAGAGATGTAGCCAGTGTATTAGCAAAGAATATCAGAGACTGCAAATGTATTTTCAAAGGCAATCGGGGGCTTCCAACATATTCCCATGAAGCAGGGGGCTTCAAACTTCCTAAACAAAGGGCCAGTTTACCGTCATTCAGACTTTTTGGGGGCTGGACTGTGGCCAGTGGGAGTAGAAAATGCCCTGGCAATAGTGGAAATACACTATGTCTCAGGCTTGGTGGACAGTGGGATTAAAGAGTACATATTGCTTGTGCCCAGTAGGCGGAGGAATAATGCACCCTCATTGGTGTCAGTGGAAGGAATAGTGCCCCATCATTGATATCAGTGGTAGGAATAGTGCCCCATCATTGATGTCAGTGGGAAAAATAGTGCCCCGTCATTGATGTCAGTGGGAGAAATAGTGCCCCATCATTGATGTCAGTGGGAGGAATAGTGCCCCCATTATTGATGTCAGTGGGAGGAATAGTGCCCCATCATTGATGTCAGTGGTAGGAATAGTGCCCCCTCATTGGTGTCAGTGGGAGGAATAGTGCACCATCATTGGTATCAGTGGAAGGAATAGTGCCCCATCATTGATGTCAGTGGTAGGAATAGTGCCCCATCATTGATGTCAGTGGGAGGAATAGTGCCCCATCATTGATGTAAGTGGTAGGAATAGTGCCCCCTCATTGGTGTCAGCGGAAGGAAGAGTGCACCATCATTGGTATCAGTGGAAGGAATAGTGCCCCATCATTGATGTCAGTGGTAGGAATAGTGCCCCATCATTGGTGTCAGTGGGAGGAATAGTGCCCCATCATTGATGTAAGTGGTAGGAATAGTGCCCCCTCATTGGTGTCAGCGGAAGGAAGAGTGCACCATCATTGGTATCAGTGGAAGGAATAGTGCCCCATCATTGATGTCAGTGGTAGGAATAGTGCCCCAGCATTGGTGTCAGTGGGAGGAATAGTGCCCCATCATTGATGTAAGTGGTAGGAATAGTGCCCCCTCATTGGTGTCAGCGGGAGGAAGAGTGCATCATCATTGGTGTCAGCGGGAGGAATAGTGCCCCATCATTGATGTCAGTGTTTGATGTCACTGACATCAAAAACGCTGGTAAAGCGCTGCTAGTTTAAGCGGCGCTTTACGAGCGTTTGTCGTGCGCTGACTTTGTGAAAGGGCTCTTTAACCATCTCAATACAGTGCACTTACACCCCCTTCCTGACCAGACCAATTTTCAGCTTTCAGCGCTCTCACAGTTTGAATGACAATTACTCAGTCATCCAACACTTTATCCATATGAAACTTGCGTCCTTTTTTCCACGCAAATAGAGCTTTCTTTTAGTGGTATTTAACCTCTTCCCGCCCGCCCTATAGCCGAATGACGGCCGTAGAGCGGGCACTTTCGTCCGGGAGGCCGTCCCTGGACGTCCTGTTGTTTACTTCTGCAATGCGCGCCGCCACGGGCGCGCATCGGGGAAGTTCTGTGTTTGCCGTGTCCCCCGGAGACAGGCAAACACAGATCGCTGTAAACGGCCAATCACAGCGGCCGTTTACAGTGCAATCGGCGTGTCCAATGTGAGATGATCTCATATGTAAACATATGAGATCATCTCTCAGCGCCGCTCTCCCTCCTCACAGACAGCCTGTGAGAGGGGAGAGATGAACGGCTGCAGCGGCCGTAAGTGTAAAAACAAAAAAGTTAAAAAAAGTGCCATCTTGCCCCAGTGCCATCCTGCCCCAGTGCCATCCACCCCAGTGCCATCCTGCCCCAGTGCCATCCACCCCAGTGCCATCCTGCCCCAGTGCCATCCACCCCAGTGCCACCTGTTAGTGCTATCTGTCCCCAGTGCCACCTGTTGTCAGTGCCATTTGTCCCCAGTGCCATCTGTCATCAGTGCCACGTATAAGTGCCATCTGTCATCAGTGCCACATGTCATCAGTGCCACATAGTTCCATCTGTCATCAGTGCCACTGATTAGTGCCATCTGTCATCAGTGCCACGTATCAGTGCCATTTGTCATCAGTGCCATCTGTCAGTGTCACGTGCCATCTGTTGTCAGTGTCACATGCCATCAATGCCACTTATCAGTGCCATCTGTCATCAGTGTCACGCGTCATCGGTGCCACGTATTGGTGCCATCTGTCATCGGTGGCACGTATTAGTGCCATCTGTCATCAGTGCCACGTATTAGTGCCACGTGTCATCAGTGCCACATATTAGTGCCACGTGTCATCAGTGCAACGTATAAGTGCCATCTGTCATCAGTGCTACATATTAGTGCCATCTGTCATCAGTGCCACGTATCAGTGCCATCTGTCATCAGTGTCATTGTCCTGGTGCTCCAGGGCCTTCAAAAGTGTAATAGGTAGTCAACAAGTTAGATGTGTAATTTATGCTCCTAGAACATGTGACGGCGCTCCCTGCATGTTGGGACTCTCTATGTGGTCAGGCTGTGAAAAAGTCCCACACATGTGGTATTGTAATACTCAGGAGGAGTAGCAGAATTTTTTGGGGGGTGTCATTTGTGGTATACACATGCCACGTGAGAGAAATAACCTGTTACAATGACAATTTTGTGGAGAAAAAAAATGAAAAATCTTAATTTTGCAAAGAATTGTGGGAAAAAAATGACAACATCAAAAAGCTCACCATGCCTCTTACTAAATACCTTGGAATGTCTACTTTCCAAAAAGGGGTCATTTGGGGGGTATTTGTACTTTCCTGGCTTGTTCGGGTCACAAGAAGCGAGATAGTCCACCAGTACATCAGATGTGATCAATTTTGTGCGATTCGCACCACAGCTTGTAGACTTTCACAAAGACCAAATAATATCCACTAATTTGGGTTATTTTTTACCAAAGATATGTAGCAGTATAAATTGTGGCCAAAATGTATGAAGAAAAATTAATAATTTGCATAATTCTGTCACAGAAACAAAGAAATATGTGTTTTTTTCAAAATTTTCGGTTTTTTCATTTATAGCGCAAAAAATAAAAACCCCAGAGGTGATCAAATGCCACCAAAAGAAAGCTCTATTTGTGGGAAAAAAAGGACAAAAAATTCATTTGGGTACAGTGTTGCATGACTGAGTAATTGTCATTCAAAGTGTGAGAGCACCGAAAACTGAAAATTGGTCAAATAAGGGTGTTTAAGTGCCCAGTAAGCAAGTGGTTAATCACTAGTGGGTTTTTTATTTTTTGGGCTATAAATAAAATAAAACGTAAATTTTGTGAAAAAAATGCCTTTTTCTTTGTTTCTGTCATACATTTTTGCTATTTAGTAATTTTTCTTCATAAATTTTGGCCAAAATTTATACTGCTACATATCTTTGGTAAAAATAACCCACATTAGTGTATATTATTTGGTCTGTGTGAAAGTTATAGAGTCTACAAACTATGGTGCCAATCACTGAAAATTGATCACTTCTGATCAGGCCTTCAATACATCAGGTGTACCTCATTTCTTGAGACACTAACAAGTCAGGAAAGTACAAATACCCCCCAAATGACCCCTTTTTACAAAGTAGACATCCCAAGGTATTAAGTAAGTAGCATGGTGAGTTTTTTTAAGTTGTAATTTTTTCCCACAATTCTTTGCAAAATGAAGAATTTTTTTTATTATTATTTTTTTTTACAAAATTGTCATATTATCAGGTTATTTCTCACACACAGCATATGCATACAACAAATTACACCCCAAAATACATTCTGCTACTCTTCCCGAGTACGACGATACCACATGTGTGAGACTTTTACACAGCTTGGCCACATACAGAGCACCAACATTGATGTAGTACCTTCAGACGTTCTACGAGCAAAAATGACGCATCTCATTTCTCAACCACCTATTACACTTTTGAAGGCCCTGGAGTACCAGGACAATGAAATTTCCCATAAACTGACCCCATTTTGGAAAGCAAACACCCCAACGTATAATCTGTGAGGCATAATGAGTCTTTTGAATGGTTAATTTTTTTCCAGAAGTTTTTGGAATATGTGGAAAAAAATTAAAACGCATTTTTTTTACACAAAATTGTCAATTTATAAGATATTTCTAACACATAGCATGTATATAGCAAAAATTACACCCCAAAATACATTCTGCTACTCCTCCCGAGTATGGCGATACTACATGTGTAGGACTTTTACACAGCCTGGCCACATAGAGAGGCCGAACATTGAAGTAGTACGTTCAGGTGTTCTAGGAGCATAAATGACACATCTCATTTCATTCCTACCCATCACACTTTTGAAGGTCCTGGACCACCAGGACAGTGAAATTACCCACAAAATGACCCCATTTAAGAAAGCAAACACCCCAACGTATTTTCTATGAGACATGGGCTCCAAATAGGTACTCGGGGACTCTGATGGGCTGGAGATAGGTACTCTGGTACTCTGATGGCCTGGTGACAGGTACTCGGGTACTCTGATGGCTTGGTGACTGGTATTTGGGTACTCTGAAGGGCGGTGACAGGTACTCATATGGACTGTGACAGGTACTCGGGTACTAAGATGAACTGTGACAGGTACTCAGGTACTCAGATGAACTGTGACAGGTACTCGGGTACTAAGATGAACTGTGAAAGGTACTCGGGTACTAAGATGAACTGTGACAGGTACTCAGATGAACTGTGACAGGTACTCGGGTACTCCAATGAACTGTGACAGGTACTCGGGTACTCAGATGGACTGGGACAGGTACTCGGGTACTCAGATGGACTGGGACAGGTACTCGGGTACTCAGATGGACTGGAACAGGTACTCTTGTACTCAGATGGGCTGTGACAGATACTCAGGTACTCAGATGGGCTGTGACAGGTACTCGGGTACTCAGATAGGCTGTGACAGGTACTCGGGTACTCAGATGGGCTGTGACAGGTACTCGGGTACTCAGATGGGCTGTGACAGGTACTCGGGTACTCGGATGAACTGTGACAGGTACTCGGGTACTTTGATGGACTGTGACAGGTACTCGGGTACTTTGATGGACTGTGACAGATACTCGGGTACTCTGATGGACCGTGACAGATACTCGGGTACCCTGATGGTCTGTGACAGGTACTCGGTACTCTAATGGACTGTGACAGGTACTCGGGTACTCTGATGGACTGTGACAGGTACTCGGGTACCCTGATGGACCGTGACAGGCACTCGGGTACCCTGATGGGCCGTGACAGGTACTCGGGTACTCTGAAGGGCCGTGACAGGTACTCGGGTACTCTGATGGGCCGTGACAGGTACTCGGGTACTCTGATGGGCCGTGACAGGTACTCGGGTACTCTGATGGGCCGTGACAGGTACTCGGGTACTCTGATGTGCCGTGACAGGTACTCGGATACTCTGATGTGCCGTGACAGGTACTCGGGTACTCTGATGTGCCGTGACAGGTACTCGGGTACTCTGATGTGCCGTGACAGGTACTCTGGTACTCTGATGTGCTGGGACAGGTACTTGGGTACTCAGATGGGCTGGGACAGGTACTCGGGTACTCAGATGAACTGTGACAGGTACTCGGGTACTCAGATGGGCTGGTACAGGTACTCGGGTACTCAGATGAACTGTGACAGGTACTCGGGTACTCAGATGGGCTGGGACAGGTACTTGGGTACTATGATGGGCTGTGACAGGTACTCGGGTACTATGATGGGCTGTGACAGGTACTCGGGTACCCTGATGGGCTGTGACAGGTACTCGGGTACTCTGATGGGCTGTGACAGGTACTCAAATACTCTGATGGACTGTGACAGGTACTCTGATGGACTGACAGGTACTATGAGGGGTGGTGACAGGTCCTCTTTATTGGGGGGGGGGCAATCAGTATGATTGGTGTACACTGTAGGCGGCGGTAACGAGATGTTACCGCAATCTCCTCCTCACACACGATCGGTGTGTGCGGAGGAGAACCCGGTAACATCTCGTTACCGTGGTTTGTTTACATTATAGTGATCGGCTGTGAAAGGATCACAGCCGATCACGTGGGTAAACAGCCGGCCAATGGCTGTTTACCAGCGTCGGTGACGAGCAGTGTTCCCGGGGAACACGCCGCCACCGACGTGCACGCGCAGCGCGCTCACGATCGCGCGCATGCGCCGTGCACAGTCGGGGTGTGACCATCTGTGATCGGCCGTGACTTCATCACGGCCAATCACGTGGTAAACAGCCATAACCAATGGCTGTTCACCCCCTTCGGTGGCGAGCTGTGTCTCTGTGACACGCCACCACCGAAGAAACGGATGCGCGCGCACGATCGCGTGCATTCCCTGTTTAAACAGGAGGCCGTCATATGATGGCCTCCCGCCACAATAGGTGCACCGCCTGGCCATCATTTGACAGCCGGCGGTCAGCATCTAGTTAAGCACTTGGGCTTTCACATTGGGATTGCAGATGAGGCTTCTTCTTTTTTTTTTTAACGCTAAAGCGCCTGAAAAACGCCCCAGTGTGAAAGGGGTCAAAGAGAGAGTATTTGGACCCTGCAGTAATAAAGTTGATGTAGCAATACCCCTAAATGAACCCTGCTGGAAGCAGTCAAATCCACACAAAGGCAGCAAGGTGGAACTAATGGTGGCCAGAGGTCTTTCACCACCAGTGTTGGATAAGGGCCCTCCAGTCAGCATTCAGTACACGTCCTCTCCAATAACCAGCGGAAAAGTCATATATTGCTAAAAGGCTCCACTCTCAAGCATAACTCTCAACATTCTGAAGTGAAAAGAGAGACACATTTTAACACGCAACGGTGGAGATTTACTAAAACTGGAACACTCAGAATCTGGTGCAGCTGTGCACAGTGTCCAATCAGCTTCTAACTTCAGCTTAATCAATAAAACCTGAAAGCTGATTGGTTTTTGTGAAGAGCTGCACCACATTTTGCATGCTTCAGTTTTAGTAAATACTAGACATGTGCAGAGTAAAATATTTCGTTTCGGAATTTCGTTTTCGTCCGAAAACTTAATTTATTTAGTTACTCCCGAAATTCGTTTTTATTTATTTCGTTTTTCATTCAAAAATTGCATTCGTCCGAAAATCCACATGAATTACGGTCGAATCTGTCTTTGAAGGCTTATGGTGTCTGTCGAATGTATAAAGAAGATTCGACGGAGCTAGTATATAGCATACTTTAGAACCCCTATTAAAGTCTATGGGACTCCAACGTTCAAAATCTAAAGTGCTAATTTTAAAGACTAATTTGCAAGTTACTGTCCTAAAAAGTGTTTGGGGACCCGGGTCCTGCCCCAGGGGACATGTATCAATGCAAAAAAAAGTTTTAAAAAGGGCCGTTTTTTCGGGAGCAGTGATTTTAATAATGATTAAAGTGAAACAATAAAAGTGTAATATTCCTTTAAATTTCGTAGGGGGGGGGTGTCTGTCTATAGTATGCCTGTGAAGGGGCGCATGTTTCTGGTGCTTAGAACTGTCCCTGCACAAAGTGTCATTTATGCATGAAAAAAAGTCCTTTAAAATCACTCGCAGCTATTATGAATTGTCGGCTCCGTAATACAGAGAACACTCATTGAAAGTCATTGATAAAATAAAAAATAAAAAAATAAAAAATAAAAAGCGTGGGGGTCCACCAAATTCAATTACCAGGCCCTTCAGGTCTGGTATGGATATTAAGGGGAACCCTGCCTCAAATTTAAGAAAAAATTTGACGTGGGGTTCCCCCTAAATATCCATAACCAGACCCTTCAGGTCTGGTATGGATATTAAGGGGAACCCCGTGTCAAATTAAAAAAAAATTGACGTGGGGGTCCCCCTAAAAATCCATACCAGACCCTTTATCCGAGCACGCAACCTGGCAGGCCGCAGGAAAAGAGGGGGGGACGAGAGAGCGCCCCCCCTCCCTCCTGAACCGTACCAGGCCACATGCCTTCAACATTGGGAGGATGCTTTGGGGGTCTGTGACCCCTCAAAGCACCTTGTCCCCATGTTGATGAGGACAAGGGCCTCATCCCCACAACCCTGGCCGGTGGTTGTGGGGGTCTGCGGGCGGGGGGGCTTATCAGAATCTGGAAGCCCCCTTTAACAAGGGGACCCCCAGATCCCGCCCCCCCCTGTTTGAAATGGTAAGGGGGTACAAAAGTACCCCTACCATTTCACAAAGAAAGTGTAAAAAATAGTTAAATAAGACAAACACACTTTTGAAAAATTCCTTTATTAAAAATAAAAAAAATAAAAAAAAGATTCCAGCGGTGGTAATCCACTCTTGCTATCCAGCGACGGACGGTCATCTCTCCAGCGATGGCTCATCTCATCCAGCGCAGCGAATCCATCCTTCTTCTGTCTCCACGGAGGAGACACTTCAGGGATTCCGGCGGTCTGACGTTTCTTATATACGGAGGGCGGGGCCACCCGTCACCTGACCCCGCCCCCTCTGACGCAAGGGGAAACCCGGGGTTCCCTGTGACGTGTGGGTGACCCCGCCCCCCTCTGATGTAATGGAAACCTGCCTGTGTTACATCAGAGGGGGGGCGGGGTCACCCATACGTCACAGGGAACCCCGGGTTTCCCCTTGCGTCAGAGGGGGGCGGGGTCAGGTGACGGGTGGCCCCGTTGTCAGTACTAGAATCCCTTTAGGACCCAGCACAACTCACCTGACACAGCCTGTGTCTGGGAAACAACAGTGATTGGCCTGCTCACGTTTAAATCACCTGTATCAGCATTCAGTCAGCGCTCGTGTTAGAGTTCACTTGTGTTTGATCCAGCTGATATTTGCTCTGTGACTTTCGTGTTTGACCCGGCTTGTTTGACCCTCCGTACTTGCTTCTGATTCTGTACCGTTTGGATTCTGATCTACCTGTGTATGACCCAGCTTGCCTAGACTACGCTTTGCCTGATTCTACTAGTACCCTCATCTGCAGCAGTGAACCACAAGGTCCAGCAATCATCTATCCTCATCTACAGCAGTGAACTACAAGGTCCAGCAATCATCTATCCTCACCTACAGCAGTGAACTACAAGGTCCAGCAATCATCTACCTTCGTCTGCAGCGGTGTACTACAAGTCTCAGCTGACCTGCTCTGCTTAGACCTGCTCATGGTATGTGCTTTGAACTCTTTGTATAATCAGCACACCTGAACTGTTACTTGTTATCTGCACCTAGCCTGACATTAACACGAGCCAATACATAAAGGGAAACCTATCATGAATCCTGAACAGGCTCAGTTGTTTGCACAAGAACTTTGCTGTTTATCACATCAAGTTTAGGAAATGGCCACAGAGCTCACCAAGGTGCAATCTCCTTCTACTACCACCATTACTAAAACTCCATCTGAACCTAAAATTCCTTTGCCCGACCGGTTTTCTGGTGACCGTAAAGCGTTTTGCAACTTTAAAAACAGCTGCAAATTATATTTCAAGTTGAGGCCATCCTCGTCTGGCCCTGAAACTCAGAGGGTTCAAATCATTATCTCTCTGCTACAGGGTGACCCCCAGGCTTGGGCCTTTAACCTGGAACCTAACCATCCAGCCTTACTAACAGTAGATGCCTTCTTTGAAGCCCTTGGGTTGCTATATGATGATCCAGATCGTGCTGCTACTGCAGAATCGACCCTGCGTAACTTAAAACAAGGAACTACCACAGCTGAAATGTATTGCTCAGAGTTTCGCAGGTGGGCCCCGGAATCTGGCTGGAATGATGCAGCTCTCCGCAGCCAGTTTAGAATTGGCCTTTCAGATGCGATTAAAGACGCTCTGGTCAACTTCTCCTACCCAGCCTCACTGGAGGAGGCTATGTGTCTAGCTATTAGAATATACCGCCGCCAGCGAGAGAGGAGGCGAGAACAAACAATGGCTGTGGCAAACTGTATACCTTCCTTACCACCTGATTATTCCATCTCCAGTGCCAAATCTGAGGAAGAACCTATGCAGTTAGGCTCCACCCGGTTATCTGCCCAGGAACACAAACGCAGGCTTAATATGGGACTCTGCTTATACTGTGGCCTCAAGGGTCATATGCTCCGTTCGTGCCCTACACGTCCGGGAAACGCCAG
Organism: Lithobates pipiens; assembly: GCF_037356315.1. Lineage (NCBI taxonomy): Eukaryota > Metazoa > Chordata > Amphibia > Anura > Ranidae > Lithobates > Lithobates pipiens. The sequence goes on along the minus strand of NW_027507784.1, from coordinate 312,956,981 downwards.
GACCTAGGTGATTGCGGGGAGGTCACCTTAGGTCTACTCTCATCTCCCCAGGGGGACAATCGTATACTTTTACCCGCTGTCATTCACTTTGGGACAGGGGCTCATGAACTGCTGGCCTTGGTGGATTCTGGAGCAGCTAAGAATTTTATTGATAAAACTCTGATCACCTCTTTGTCCCTGGAAACTCATGCTCTAGATTGTCCAGTCCGCCTGATCTCTGTGGATAATCGGCCTCTCTCACAAGACCTGGTGCTCAAATCCACCAACCCTTTCCAGTTACAAGTAGGGGCTTTGCATTGGGAGAAGATTTCTTGTCTTGTCATTGACTCTCCATCCACTCCTTTGATCCTAGGCCTTCCTTGGCTTCAGAAGCACAATCCTGTAATTGACTGGCCAACAAGAGATATTCTGGCTTGGTCCAATCAGTGTAAAAAGAGCTGCATCCAACACCTTGTTCGACTTGATACCTGTCAAGTGGGAATAGAACAGATTCCACTTTGTTATAAGGACTTTCGGGATGTGTTTTCTAAAGGAATTGCTGACACTTTACCTCCTCATCGCAGTTATGATTGTCCCATTGACCTCTTGCCTGACACTACACCTCCTCGAGGGAGAGTCTTTCCACTGTCTGAACCAGAGAATCTTGCTTTGCAAGAATACATCCAGGAAAACCTAGCTAAGGGTTTCATCCGTCCCTCCACTTCTCCCGCAGGAGCAGGATGCTTCTTTGTCCCGAAGAAGGATGGAGGACTGCGACTTTGTGTTGATTACAGAGGTCTAAATAAAATAACCATTCCCAATCGGTATCCTCTCCCTCTCATCACAGAGTTGTTCTCTCAAATCCAGGGAGCCAAAATCTTCTCCAAACTGGATTTAAGGGGAGCCTATAATCTGGTGCGAATCCGTGCAGGCGATGAATGGAAGACGGCCTTTAACACCAAGGATGGTCATTACGAATGTATTGTCATGCCTTTCGGCCTCAGGAATGCACCAGCCGTCTTTCAGAACTTCATGAATGACATTTTCCGTGACATGATGGGTCGCTTCATGCTTGTTTATTTAGACGATATTTTGATTTACTCTCCCAATCTTGAAACACATCAGAAGCATGTCTGCTCGGTATTAGCCCGACTAAAGACTCACTCCCTTTTTGTAAAGCCTGAAAAATGTCTTTTCCATGTTAAACAAGTACCTTTCCTGGGCTACCTAATTTCTGACACAGGCCTCACCATGGACCCAGCCAAAGTTCAAGCCATTCTAGACTGGGCACCACCTTCAGACCTGAAGGCAGTTCAACGCTTCCTGGGCTTTGCAAATTTCTATCGAAAATTCATTAAGAACTTTGCCACCATTGCACATCCCATCACCTCTCTCACCAGGAAGACTCCTAGTACATTTAAATGGACTACTGAAGCCCAGGCAGCCTTCACCCAGTTAAAGAAAGCCTTTACCTCTGCACCAATTCTACGCCATCCTGTTCCTGAGCTACCTTTTATTGTAGAGGTAGATGCATCTGAAGTAGGAGTGGGGGCGCTTTTGTCACAAAAAGATCCTGTAAGCGCTGCCATCCACCCTTGTGCCTTCTTGTCCCGTAAATATTCCCCAGCAGAACGCAATTACGATATAGGCAACAGAGAACTTTTAGCCATAAAGCTAGCTTTAGAGGAGTGGAGACATTGGCTGGAGGGAGCTCGCTATCCATTCATAGTTCTGACTGACCACAAAAACCTTGAATATATCCGTTCTGCTAAAAGACTGAACTCGCGTCAAGCCAGGTGGTCATTGTTCTTCTCCAGATTTGACTTTACAATTTCTTATTTACCAGGTCCAAAAAACATTAAGGCCGATGCCTTGTCTCGTAGTTTTTTATCAGAGTCTCCTCCTCCGCTTCCTCCTCAACCCATTATCTCTGAGGATAGGATTTTGGCTTTTACCCAGACTGACATCTCTGAGGCCTTGTTACCAGCACAGGCTGAAGCCCCTCCCTCCACTCCCCCTGGTATGCTCTTTGTGCCCCTGGCTCTTCGTTTGCAGGTATTGCAACAAGTACATGCATCAAAACCCGCAGCACATCCAGGGTTTAGACAAACTTTTGAGATTGTCTCTCGCAACCTCTGGTGGCCATCGCTTAGGCAGGATGTGTTAGCCTTCGTCCAGGCCTGTGAAGTTTGCGCCAGAAGCAAGAGCAGTACCTCTAAGCCCCCCGGTCTCCTTCGTCCTCTACCAATACCTACCTGTCCCTGGACCCATTTATCTATGGACTTTATCACAGACTTGCCTCTGTCCCAGGGATGTTCCACGATCTGGGTGGTGGTAGACAGGTTCAGTAAAATGGCCCACTTTGTTCCGCTTCCGAAGCTTCCATCTGCTAAAGAATTGGCATCTTTATTCATTAAGCACATTTTCAGGCTCCATGGGGCACCAGTTAACATTGTCTCTGACCGTGGCTCTCAGTTTATAGCTCAGTTTTGGAAGGCCCTTTGCTCTCAGCTGGGGATTAAATTATCATATTCTTCAGCATATCATCCTGAGACTAATGGCCAAACAGAAAGGACTAATCAGACTCTAGAGAAGATGGTACGTTGTCTGATGGCCAAAGATGAGGTGGAGTGGGTCAACATCCTTCCATGGGCAGAGTTTGCCTTTAATAATTGTGCCAGCACATCTACAGGGACCTCTCCTTTCTTTTGTGTTTACGGGTTGCATCCTCGTGTGTGCTCCTTTGATCTTCCGCCCTCTGATGTTCCAGATGCCAACACCACTATTGAACATTTCTCCAAAATCTGGTCCGATGTAAATCATGCTATTTCCCGCTCTGTGCAGGCTTTTAAGAAAACTGCTGACAAGAAGCGCTTAAAGGCTCCAGAATATAAAGTTGGTGACAAAGTGTGGTTATCATCTCGGAATCTGTCCCTGCATGTTCCATCTAAAAAGCTTGGCACAAAATTCATCGGGCCTTATGAAATCTCGGAGATTGTTAATCCTGTGTCCTACAGATTAAAACTTCCCCCATCCATGCGCATTCCAAATGTCTTTCATGTTTCATTGTTGAAACCTGTTCATTCCAGCCTCCTAGTAAATGAACCAGAGCCTGTGGATATGTTGGACAGTCAAGAATATGAAGTGGCATTTATTCTTGATTCCAGACGAGTGCGCAATTCCTTACAATATCTTGTTCATTGGAAAGGGTTCGGTCCAGAGGATCGATCTTGGGTACCAGCTCGTGATCTTCATGCTGATCGACTTAAGAAGAAGTTCCATCTCCGTTATCCAAGTAAGCCTGGGGGTGCAGGAGCAACCCCTCGAGAAAGGGGGGGTACTGTCAGTACTAGAATCCCTTTAGGACCCAGCACAACTCGCCTGACACAGCCTGTGTCTGGGAAACAACAGTGATTGGCCTGCTCACGTTTAAATCACCTGTATCAGCATTCAGTCAGCGCTCGTGTTAGAGTTCACTTGTGTTTGATCCAGCTGATATTTGCTCTGTGACTTTCGTGTTTGACCCGGCTTGTTTGACCCTCCGTACTTGCTTCTGATTCTGTACCGTTTGGATTCTGATCTACCTGTGTATGACCCAGCTTGCCTAGACTACGCTTTGCCTGATTCTACTAGTACCCTCATCTGCAGCAGTGAACCACAAGGTCCAGCAATCATCTATCCTCATCTACAGCAGTGAACTACAAGGTCCAGCAATCATCTATCCTCACCTACAGCAGTGAACTACAAGGTCCAGCAATCATCTACCTTCGTCTGCAGCGGTGTACTACAAGTCTCAGCTGACCTGCTCTGCTTAGACCTGCTCATGGTATGTGCTTTGAACTCTTTGTATAATCAGCACACCTGAACTGTTACTTGTTATCTGCACCTAGCCTGACACCCGTCCTCCGTATATAAGAAACAGACCGCCGGAATCCCTGAAGTGTCTCCTGCATGGAGACAGAAGAAGGATGGATTCGCTGCGCTGGATGAGATGAGCCATCGCTGGAGAGATGACCGTCCGTCGCTGGATAGCAAGAGTGGATTACCACCGCTGGAATCTTTTTTTTAATTTTTTTTTATTTTTAATAAAGGAATTTTTCAAAAGTGTGTTTGTCTTATTTAACTATTTTTTACACTTTCTTTGTGAAATGGTAGGGGTACTTTTGTACCCCCTTACCATTTCAAACAGGGGGGGCTGGGATCTGGGGGTCCCCTTGTTAAAGGGGGCTTCCAGATTCTGATAAGCCCCCCGCCCGCAGACCCCCACAACCACCGGCCAGGGTTGTGGGGATGAGGCCCTTGTCCTCATCAACATGGGGACAAGGTGCTTTGAGGGGTCACAGACCCCCAAAGCATCCTCCCAATGTTGAGGGCATGTGGCCTGGTACGGTTCAGGAGGGAGGGGGGCCGCTCTCTCGTCCCCCCTCTTTTCCTGCGGCCTGCCAGGTTGTGTGCTCGGATAAAGGGTCTGGTATGGATTTTTAGGGGAACCCCCACGTCAATTTTTTTTTAATTTGACGCGGGGTTCCCCTTAATATCCATACCAGACCTGAAGGGTCTGGTTATGGATATTTAGGGGGAACCCCACGTCAAATTTTTTCTTAAATTTGAGGCAGGGTTCCCCTTAATATCCATACCAGACCTGAAGGGCCTGGTAATTGAATTTGGGGGACCCCCACACTTTTTTTTATTTATTTATTTATTTATTTATTTTATCAATGAGTGTTCTCTGTATTACGGAGCCAAAAATTCATAATAGCTGCAAGTGATTTTAAAGGACTTTTTTTCCTGCATAAATGACACTTTGTGCAGGGACAGTTCTAAGCACCAGAAACATGAGCCCCTTCACAGGCATACTATAGACACCCCCCCCCCCCTACGAAATTGAAAGGAATATTACACTTTTATTGTTTCACTTTAATCATTATTAAAATCACTGCTCCCGAAAAAACGGCCGTTTTTAAAACTTTTTTTTGCATTGATACATGTCCCCTGGGGCAGGACCCGGGTCCCCAAACACTTTTTAGGACAGTAACTTGCAGAATCTTTTCTCTCTGTCAAATCTTTTTTCTCTGTTGAATATTTTCTCTATATAATCTTGGACTAATAGAGGTAAGGTTAGGCACATTCGACCACAGGTTCTATAGACAGATTGTTATTGTCAGAGTCATGTCGAATCTCCTATTCTATATCAAACTGTTGTAACAATGAAAACGAAAATAAAGCATTTATTTATGTCGGATCTTTCGTTTTTCGGATTCTGTGCTTTCGTTATCATTTGTCAAAACGAAAACGAAAATTGCTGAAATTCGGACGAAAATGCATTCGGACGAAAACGAATGCACATGTCTAGTAAATACCCCTCCGTATGTAGGCAAAGGACACGTCCCTGCCATGGCCCTGGTTACACGGATCACAAGGATGTAATATGCAGAATATGATTGGCTAAACCACACAAGTGCTTTTATGATCTCTCTTTTCTTTATTTTAGTCTTTTTATTTGAGTTTTCAATAATATAATCTCTCTCTTTTCTGCTGGCTTTTCAAAATAACAGATGCAGTAATATAGCGGTTGGATAAAAAGCTTAATGCAGCAAATCACTTTTGGTGGTAAAATTGTATATTTTGTCAAGAGATGTACACAATACATATAAAAGAAGGACAATTGATGCTCTATGTGGGACGGGAGGATTTGGTCCCCAAAGAGGGAAGTTGGCAACCTTGCTCAAGCCGGTGTTTTTTCCCTCTATGGCAGAGTTTCTCGACCTTTTCAACATGGAGGAATCCTTGAAATAACCTTTCGGTCTCAGGGGACCCCTGTTAAAAATCGCTATATCTACAACTCATGATACATTGGTGTAATGGTCAGTGGAAGAGTGCTCCTTACATCTGTGGTTTTGGGGAAGAATTCCCCCCCCTACAGATAGCTAAAAAGATCATTGGTGTCACTAGGAACTTATCTGAGAGGCAAAAATTGGTCACTGCTCAAGGAACCCCTAACAACCATTGGAGGAACCCTGGTTGAGAAACCTTGCTCTATGGGGTCCTCAACACAAGTCCCAGGGAGGATCTATGGTGTTCTCTCCTCTGCATGCAGAACTTAGCACAGTCTCTCCAGCCTCTATGCCAGTGATTCTCAACCCGGGTTCCGTGGAACCCTAGGGTTCCTCCAGAGATTGCTAGGGGTTCCTTTAGCATTGAGCAATTTCTGTCTCTCAGATAAGTTCCCACTCACGCCATTGATCTTTTTAGCTATCTGTAAAGAGGTAATTCTTCCCAATGACCACAAGTGTAAGGAGCATTCTTCCCACTGACCATCACACTAATGTATCATGAGTTGTAGATTTCAAATTTTTAGCAGGGGTTCCCCCCCGAGACCAGAGAACTATTTCAAGGGTTCCTCTGTGTTGAAAAGGTTGAGAAAGGCTACTCTACGCACTGCATCCTATGTCACTCTGCAGTTCTCTCCAGGCTCATAGGCTCTTTCTCCAAGCTTTCTCTCCCACCACCACATAGCAGCCCTGTTCTCCCTGCTGCTTGCCCCATTGGACGAGGCTAAAGTCCGAACTCAGAAAAGCAGTCAATCCCAGTCCTGGTCTCCAGCAAAAGGGCCACCACTCTTCCTGTATTGAGGACACTTCCTCCTCAGGTTTGGAACTGGTGAGCAAGGCTAATGTCTGGCCAGGCTACATAGGTTTTGGTAAAAGTTTAGAGCAGTGGGTGCAAAAACATCTTAAGTTTATCGGAAAATGTAGTCCACTTTAAAATAACTTTTATCTAATAAACTAGATAATTCACAGTGCTTTGTAGAAGTCCCCTCTAAGTGGTTTAGTAATTAATTAGGTATACATTTCGTGATTATAAACATGTATGTGTATTTTACAGAGTTGGAAAGAGGCTGAAGCAGTTTAAAAGAAACAAATATTCAGCCTGTGATTAATTTAATGGGAAATAAGACATGTGCATGTAGTTTGCCGGATACAGAACATTTGCTTTATCAGACACTGCGGTCTGTGAACATTTGGGGATTAATACTTTGCTCTCAATAAGATGCAAAATATTAATAATCAGTTGGAGAACTGCACTTACGTAAATTAGAAAAGAATATAGAATTAAAAGTACACACTAGGGAGAATAGAAAAACTGACATTTAGTCTCACTCAGGAAAAACAGTATTTTTTTTTGCTCTGAATTTTAACATGTTTTTGCTGGTTCCAGCACTCTCCTTTCTATGGTCTTGCCTCACATACATATTATAATTCAACAGCGAGGTTGTAAAGCACAGACCCATGTAAAGGCCCGTACACACGATCTGACTTTTTGACAACAAACATGCAAATTAGTTGTTTTACGGCAACATCCGACCGTGTGTACGCTCCATCGGACAAACTTTTTCGGTTTTCAGCGGACAAATGTTGGCTGTGCGAACAGACAAACTTTTCGACAACATAAGTCCGTTGGAGCAAAGTCTGATCGTGTGTACAGAAAACCATCGGACTTTACAAACACGCATGCTCAGAACCAATGCAAAAGATCAGACAAAAATACAGAAGATGACCAAAGGTGGCGGTAAAGAGCAGAAAAACCACGTGATTTGGTGAAAGCTGGCTGAAAAAGTCCAATCTTGTGTATGCTTAACAAGTTCACGGCCAATGCCCTTTGTACAGAAATCCACAGGAAAGTTTTTTTAAAGTCCAATCGTGTGTATGAGGCTTAAGAAGATGATCTACAAGAGGTTCCATGTAACAAGTCCTACTAAGAAATTCAGAAGGAAGTCTGCTTACTCTGTTAGCACCAACAGCACCCAAAAATGGTACCATATCTTTAGATGGGCACCAGATCACTTCCTAGCCCCTTATAAATGTTAGTGAAGATGTGATGGAGCTGATTTAGGATTTTGGTACATATTTAAACCTGTTGCTATTTTAACCCCTTCCCGACCAGCCGGCACAGTTATACTGTGGCAGGATGACACTGCTGCACGAGCCGTCACAGCTGTACATCAGCTCTTTAAAAAGCTGTAACAGGCACGCGTGCCCGACGGGCGCGGTGATTGCTGGGCACCCGCGATTGCTCATGACAGAGGGAGAACTGGGATCTGTGTGTGTAAACACACAAATCCCGGTTCTGTCAGGGGAGGCGAGAGAGATTGTGTGTTCCTACTAAGTAGGAACAACGATCTCTCTCCTCCTCTAGTTAGCCACATTCCCCCCACAGTTAGAACACATCTAGGGAACAAATTTAACCTCTTGATCGCACCCTAGTGTTAACCTCTTCCCTGCCAGTGACATTTATACAGTAATCAGTGGCTATTTTTAGCTCTGATAAAAATTACAGATCAACGCCATTACTAGTAAAAAATAATAATAATAATAAAAATGCCATAAATCTATTCCTTATTTTGTAGACTTTATAACTTTTGTGCAAACCAATTAATATACACTTATGGCGATTTTTTTTTTACCAAAAATATATAGAAGAATATATATCAACCTAAACTGATGAAGACATTTGTTTTTGTTTTTATTTGTTTTTTGGATATTTATTATAGCAAAAAGTACAAAACATAATTTTTTTTAATTTATGCTGTTTTTTTTGTTTATAGTGCAAAAAATAAAAACCGCAGAGGTGATCAAATACCACCAAAAGAAAGCTCTATTTGTGGGGAAAAAACATACATTTTGTTTGGGTACAAAGTCATACGACCGCACAATTGTCAGTTAAAATGACGCGGTGCCGTATCGCAAAAAAATGGCTTGGTCAGGAAGGGGGTAAATTCTTCCAGGGCTGAAGTAAGATCAAAGATCCATTGGGTATGCAGAGGAGGTCCCCAGAATGCCATCTGAAAGAAAATTACACCTTCATTATGGCCTTATGGAAATGGGGTGGAGGCACAAGTCTGGTAGAGTGAGGAGAGCACCAGGAGTATGGTTGAGAGTCCAGTTCAATTTATTTTTGTAATAAGAGTAAAAACAATACCCAACAACTTTTGGAGACTTTCAATCCTACCTCCCTTCATCGGAGCTTGTGCAGATGAGAGATGGAACAAAGTATCCTGGAGTAGATTTTTCTAGCATGGATAAAAGGCATGCTCTGGTCACCTGTCTAATGCATAAAAATCTAACAACCATACTATATGTTTGGCACTCGCTTCACTGTACTAGACTTGTGTCTCCATCTCATTTCCATTGTCCATATAGAATGAATCACTTTCTAGCAGTTCTAGTTTTTAAAGCAGGTCTTCACCCTCCGAGGGAACTTCCCTCTGATTAACTTCTAAATTCCCCTCCCCTTTTACATGAATAGCGCTATCTTTTTTTTTTTGTTCCGTTTATTTAACTTTTTTTAATGAAACGTGTGGCCCAAGCGAATAACGTGCACAGTGCTAGCTGTGTCTCTTGGAATATGCCCATCACAGGAGGAAAAGTTCTTCATTCAGAAAAGAGGCGGAGGCCCAACGTAGTACCTCATCATTAGAAGGTGTGCCGGATAAACACAGAAGAGCCAATATTCTGCCATATATCGTTCTTCCATCGGATAGTGTCCACCCCGTACTGCGCAGGTGCAGCGCTTGCGCAGTACGGAGCAGAAGGAGATTCGGAAAATATCCGAAGATGAGCGGTGCCTGCGCCGTGAGTCGAGGTGCTAGCCCCACCATCCAAATGGACATGGGGCTGCAAATATTGGGGGGCCCCTCGCGGGCTCGCTTCGCTCGCCACGCCTCGGGCACGGCCTCGCTACGCTCGGCTCTTTTTATTCTAATTCTATGTCCACTTGGATGGTGGGGCTAGAACCTGGACTCACGGCGCAGGCGCCATTCGTCTTCGCCTATTTTTGGAATCTGTGTGTCCTGTGTACTGTGCATGCGCAAGTACACAGCGGACACTATCCGATGGGGGACACTATGTGATAGGACAGGCCTCTCAATGACAACACAAGCAACATGGTGACATTGGAACAAATGGTGGCAGAAGACAAGAGATCACAGCGAGACAATGCTGGATCCTCTGGGTGGGTGAGTATCTGAAATGTGCACAACAAACCACCCAAAAAGCAAGGGTAAAAAACAAAAAGGGATACATACATGAGCATTTGTCGCTAGTAGAAGTACAGATAGTCTGGCATGGCTCCAACAAGGGCCAAATTTGAGCAGAACTGAAAATTGGATATCTCACCCCCGGAGTCCCCAAGAGCTATAGGAAGCCAGAGGGGTGATTTGGCTTCCCTGGCAAAACTGAAAACTGGCCCATGAGGGGTTAACATGGCAGCCTAATCCCAAGCAAGCAGCATTAATATATAAAAGATGTTCTTGCGCAGGAAGCGAGCAGAGTGGTCCTGTGTGTAATCTGGGATGAGTTTGGTCAGCTCCGCTCTGCGGGGAAGTACACCAGTGATTTGATAATTGTCCCCGTGCCAGCGATCAGGCTTCCACCTCATGGCGGGCCCCATACCGACAAACACTCAGCGCCCATGTGTGCCAGGATACGGGAAATGTATCCCTCTGTTTATTCTAACACAAATGTGGGGTGGCGTGGAGCCAGAGCAAAGCCTCACTACAGACTGCTGTATTTACTGCTCTGCTACGAGACACGGAGAACATCTGAGCCTGCGAGCATGGCTGCAGCTATTTAAAGAACGGAGTAAAATAGGATGCTTATTTCCTAAAGGAGTCCTCCAACCAAAAATGTTTCATGCTAACCCTAAAAGCTCTCACAATTTCTGTGAAAAATGCCACAGTACTGTATTTCTAAAGCTGGAACCCTCTTACATGGTTGTTACTGGAGCAAGTTTCCCCAATGGAAATATCCCCTCTAGTTCTGTTCTGGCAACATTGGTTAACAGCACAAACAGGGAATATTTAGATGGACACAGACCATGATAAAAACCCGACAGAGGCTTGAACTCTTATCTTTGTTCAAAGCTGAAAACAAAAGTTTGACTTTAGATACACTTTATGCCGCGTACACACGACCAGACTTTTCGAGGGACTAGGTTTGACAGACTTTCGACTGAGTTCTGACGGAGTTCTGACAGAGTTCTGACGGACTTTCCGAATGAACGGACTTGGCCACACACAATCACACCAAAGTCCGATGGATTCGAACGTGATGACGTACGACCGGACTAGAATAAGGAAGTTCATAGCCAGCAGCCAATAGCTGCCCTCGCGTCGGTTTTTGTCCGAGCGGATTTCTCGGTAGGAACTGGGTCCGGCGGAGTTCTGGCGGAAAAATTTGAAACATGTTCCATTTCTAAAGTCTGTCGGATTTTTGCAAATCAAAAGTCCGCTGCAGCACACACACGATCGAATGGTCTGCCGGAATTGTTCTGTCGGACCTTTGATTTTGAAAAGTCCGGTCGTGTGTACGCGGCATTAGATAAATATTTCCCATGTTCTCTAGCATGTATCTAGTACCCAACTCTTCTTCTTTCCATGGTACTTCATTTTTGCTGTTTCCTTCTGGCTCCAATCACCGTCCAACTCCCCTTGGTGCCACTGATGATTTGTACATACGGGATGGAGACATGTCAAAAACAAATTGACTGTTGTACATAGTGCATCTCTCATGGAATCCATGCAAAAGACACCATGCAAGGCAAAGGCACCAAAGTTTGACCCAATACATGCAGTAATCAGCTCTCAGTAGCAAACCTGTAAGACATGCCTCCTCTCCTTTCCTGCAATATAAGTGAGTGTGACTGTGAGGACATCTGTGATGAGGGGGTGGCTTTTGCATTGGAGGAAGTAAGGAAGAAAGAAGAAAATGAAGGAAGAAAGGAGGAAAGGAAGGAAGGAAGGAAGAAAGAAGAAAATTAAGGAAGGAAGAAGAAAATGAAGCAAGAAAGAACGGAAGGAAGAAAGAAGGAAAGGGAGGAAGAAAGAAAAGAAAAAAGAAGGAATGGAAGAAAGAAGAAAACAAAAGAAGTAAGCTATTAGAAAGGAAGGAAGAGAGAAGGAAAGGAAGAAAGAGAGAAGGAAAAGAAGGAAGAAAGAAGGAAAGGAAGGAAGAAAGAAGAGAAGGAATGAAGAAAAATGAAGTAAAAGAAAGAAGGAAGCAAAAGAAGTAAGCTAGTACAAAAGGAATAAAGAAGGAAAGGAAGGAAGAAAGAAAAGAAAATAGGAAATGAATGAAGAAAGAAAGAAGGAAAGGAAGAAAGAAGGAAACAAAAGAAGTAAGCTAGTAGAAAAGGAAGAGAGAAGGAAAGCAAGAAAGAAGGAAAGGAAGGAAGAAAGAAGAAACAAAAGGCAAGAAAGAAAGTAAGTTATTTGATTTTTATAATATTTTTTAAATGCCTAAGCTGCACTGTGATGGCTCAGCATGTTCCCCATTCTGCCACTTGCCCCCCCCCCGGGGGACTGTATAATCACTGTGTCCTGGTGCAAGGTGAGGCCGGATAAGCCTATAGGAAGTGCTGGAGAGTGGAGCTAGGCAGAGCTGTGTGTCCATCCCTCCTATCTCTGCCCCGATAAGATACAACACAACATGTCAGTGTGCCGTGCTATCAGTGTCATGATTATTACCAGTTCAGCCCCTGTTTTGCTTTCAATAACACAATGGCAGGATAATTGCAGCTGCTCCCTACAGTGCAGCGAATGTTGTGTTTTATTTGAAACAAAGCTCTGAACGCATTATGAAACTAATATGTATTCCTTCAAAAAAGAATGAAAAAGAAACTAAAATGGATTGGGGCGAATTTTATTTGAAATAAATATATAATATTCTGGCTCTATGTGCATCGATGGGGACCGTGATGTCCGCCGGCCGCCCGCTGTCGATGCACAGAGAGCCAGAATGGGGATCTAGAGGCGCGCCAGCTGTGCTGTGATTAGTCACAATACAAGCCGATCGGCGGGTGCTGGCCAATGACTGACCACACACACCCACCGATCATTGAAGAGGAAGACAGGACCAAGCTCTGTGAATGTAAACAACATGTGTCAGTTTTTGTTCCCCTGCAGGGAATAAAAACCAGCACATCCCTTAGTAAAAACAGCACACAGCGAATGCACCAAGTAATAGGTAGGCGCCCATTTAACCCTTTGATCGCGCTAGGTGTTAACCCCTTCTCAGTCAGCGTCATTAGAAAAGTATCCATGTATATTCTTAGCACCGATCACTGTATTAGTGTCACTGGTTCCCACTTCTGTAAAGCAGATATTAGAAACTACCCCTTCCCTTAGTAAAAGAAGCACAAGGGGGAAACAAAAACACTGGCTAGGCACACATTTAACCCTTTGATCGCCCTAGATGTTTAACGCCTTCCCAGCCAGTGTTATTAGTACAATGACAGTGCATATTTTTAGCACTGATCACTGTATTAGTGTCACTGGTTCCCGCAAGTGTCAAAAATGTCAGTTAGTGTCGCTAATCGCCGCCATTACAAGTATAAATGAAAAGAAATGAGGCTGGGTTCACACCTCCGATGGATGTGGCTCACAGCATGGGTCCGGTGTGTCCCTGTTCTCCATTTTAGGGATGAATCGGAGCCCAAATTTTTGCCTAAATTCAGCCCTGAACCGGAGCCAAACACTTCTCCACAGCTGCAATGGAGATATGTGAACTGGCTTCATAGAGAGCCGGTCAGAATCTCCTGTCATGCGAAAGTCGCATCCAATTCGCATCGGTGTGAACCCAGCCTAAAAATTCCAGTTGATATCCCATAGTTTATAGACACTATAACTTTTGCGCAAACCAATCAATATACGCTTATTGGGATTTATTTTTTTACCAAAAACATGTAGCAGGATACATATTGACCTAAATCTATGAAAAAAATGTTGCGAATGAAAACAAAATATCTTGAAGAGAGAGGGAAAGAAATTATAAAGTTTTTTTTTTTTTTTTTGATACAAATGGAAAATAAGTTAGTGAAGAATGATATGGATGGGAATACATGTATGAGTAATTGTATAAAATGCATATATATGCACAGGTCATTAGTAAGTAGAATGGAAAAATTAAGTTTTAAGGAAAGGATGCTGTATAATAATATAAAGTTCAACTTCATGATGAATGATATGTATATGTATTTGTAGAATTGTTTTAAAATGAATAAAGGAAGATTGAAAACCAATTTTTTTTTTTTTTTTACATTTTATTTATTGGATATGTTTTATAGCAGAAAGTGAAAAATATTGTTTTTGTTATTTGCTTTTTTTTTTTTTTAAATGTTCAGTATGTTTTTGATTATAGCGCCAAAAAATAATAATGCTGTGGTGATCAAATACCACCACTATTTATGGGGGGGGGGGGGGAAATACATAAATTTGATGGGTACAGCTTTGCATTACCGTGCAATTAGTTAAAATAACACAGTACCAAAAAGCATAAAATGGCCTGGTCATGAAGGGGTGGGGGTAAATCTTCCAGATGGCACGTGGTTAGGAAAGTCTTTACAAGGTGTAGAGGAATGTGGTTGCCCCCAGCAACACATTGGATTTGTTTATCGGTTTAAAATAAATAAGTAAATAAACACTTTTTATTGGTTGTCACCGCACCTTGCAAATCCAAAGGCCTTTGAGAGGGATAGTTACATGCCTAGACGGCAGAACCAGACAGCATCATACAAAGAGCGGATTATAGAGAGCCAGGCACCTGACTCCGGGGCAGTTGGGGTTCAGATAACTTTGTTCCAGTCCAGGGAAATTAACATTTGGCTATTCTGCTTTGCCAATTGCACTCTGGCCAGCCGCCTCGGGTCTAATGGGTCGCATAGAAAAGGGGACACAGACAGCCGGAGCTGCAGCTTTTTCTGTGGGATGACCTCATGAGCAACTGGAGGCCATAGCTGTCTTGGAATCGTTTTAAAGAACCAGTATAAAGAGGGGGGGAAATACATTTGGGATTATGTTAATTTACAATGGGCTGTGATAATACACCCACATTCCACAATCTTTCATCTATTCTATTTGACTCCTATCATCCCCTGCACACCAGGTGCAATTTCTCATCATTCTTACAGCAGGCATGTTTCACCTGGCTGATAAAATTAGAAAAAGGAGTGATTGTTGCTAATGGGCTTAATTATATAAGGCCAGGGATGTTAAACCGCTATTTTTTGCGCTATAAACAAAAAAAGAGCAACAGTTTTGAACAAAAAAAACTTTTTTTTAACTTTTTGCTATAATAAATATCCCCCAAAAATATATTAAAAAAAAGAATTGTTTTCCTCAGTTTAGGCCGATATGTATTCTTCTACATATTTTTGGTAAAAGAAATTGCAATAAGCGTATATTGATAGCTTTGCACAAAGTTATAGCGTCTACAAAATAGGGGATAGTTTTATGGAATTTTTATTATTCATTTTTTTGTATTAATAATGTCGGTGATCTGCAACATTATGGCGGACACATCGGACACTTTTGACACCATTTTAGGACCATTGTCATTTATACAGCGATCAGTGCTATAAAAAAACACTGATTACTGTGTAAATGACACAGGCAGGGAAGGGGTTAAACACTAGGGGGCGATCAAGAGGTTAAATTTGTCCTAAGGAGTGATTGTAACTGTGGGGGGGATGGGCTACCACTGGCATGACAGCGATCACTGCTCCAGATGACAGGGAGCAGTGATCTGTGTCATGTCACTAGGCAAAACAGGGAAATGCCTTGTTTACATAGGCATCTCCCTGTTCTGTGGCTCCGTGACACCGGCAGACATCGAGTTCACGGGTCCCGCAGGCACGGTCATGGCTGTAGGTGGCTGGCGCGTGCCCGGTAGCCCCAACAGTTAAAGGGGGTGTAGGTGCCCTCATTTGCCCACTGCTGCCATTGTGTAGACATATATATCAGCGTGCAGCGGTTGGCAAGTGGTTAATTTTTTTTTCCTTTCCTACCATTCTCCTTTTTCTTTCTGTTCTCCTTCTCTTCTCTTACCATTCCTGAGCATATATGTCTCATCACTCTGTTGCTGCTTTTGGCTTCAGAGGTGCTACAGTGAGGAAAAAAGTATTTGACCCCCTGCTGATTTTGTTACGTTTGCCCACTGACAAAGAAATGATCGGGCTATCATTTTATTGGAGGTTTATTTTAACAGTGAGAGACAGAATCAATCAGCAAGATTTCTGGCTCCCAGGTATCTTCTTTACAGGTAATGAGCTGAGATTAAGAGCACTCTCTTAAAAGGAATGCTCCTAATCTCAGTTTATTACCTGTTAAAAAGACTCCTATCCACAGAAGCAATGAATCAGATTCCAATCTCTCCACCATGGCCAAGACCAAAGAGCTGTCCAAGGATATCAGGGACAAGATTGTAGACCTCGCCAAGCAGCTTGGTGAGAGGGTGACAACAGTTGGTGCGATTATTTGCAAATGGAAGAAACACAAAATAACTGTCAATCTCCCTCGGTCTGGGGCTCCATGCAAGATCTCACCTTTTGAAGTTTCAATGATTATGAGAACGGTGAGGAATCAGCCGAGAGCTACACTGGAGAATATTGTCAATAATCTCAAGGCAGCTGGGATCATAGTCACCAAGAAAACAATTGGTAATAAACTACGCCGTGAAGGATTGAAATCCTGCAGCGCCCACAAGGTCCCCCTGCTCAAGAAAGTACATGCACAGGCCCATCTGAAGCCTGCTAATGAACATTTGAATGATTCAGAGGAGAACTGGGTGAAAGTGTTGTGGTCAGATGAGACCAAAATCGAGCTCTTTGGCATCAACTTAACTCACTGTTTGGAGGAGGAGGAATGCTGCCTATGATCCCAAGAACATCATCCCCACCATCAAACATGGAGATGGAAACATTATGCTTTGGGGGTGTTTTTCTGCTAAGGGGACAGGACTATTTCACTGTATCAAAGGGACAATGGACGAGAGAACCTCCTTCCCTCAGCCAGGGCATTTAAAATGGGTCATGGATGGGTATTCCAGCATGGAATACCCATCACACTGGCAAGGAAGGGGTTAATGACACTGACAGGGAAGGGGTTAAACAATAGGGGGCGATCAAGGGATTAAGTGTGTCCTAGGGAGTAATTCTAACTGTGGGGGGGGTGGGCTACCACTGACATGACAGCGATCACTTCTCCTGATGCAAGGGAGCAGTGATCTCTGTCATGTCACTAGGCAGAATGGGGAAATGCCTTGTTTACGTAGGCATCTCCCCATTCTACGGCTCTGTGACACGATCGCCGGGACACCAGCGGACATCGAGTCAACGGGTCCCATAGGTACACTGGGACCCATTGACTCGATGTGTTGTGGTCAGATGAGACCAAAATCGAGCTCTTTGGCATCAACTCAACTCACTGTGTTTGGAGGAGGAGGAATGCTGCCTATAATCCCAAGAACACCATCCCCACCATCAAACATGGAGGTGGAAACATTATGCTTTGGGGTGTTTTTCTGCTAAGGGGACAGGACTGTTTCACTGTATCAAAGGGACAATGGACAAGAGAACCTCCTTCCCTCAGCCAGGGCATTGAAAATGGGTCGTGGATGGGTATTTCAGCATGACAATGACCCAAAGCACACGGCCAAGGCAACAAAGGAGTGGCTCAAGAAGAAGCCTAGCCAGTCTCCAGACCTTAATCCTATAGAAAATATGTGGAGGGAGCTGAAGGTTTGATTTACCAAACGTTAGCCTCGAAACTTTAGTGACTTGGAGAAGATCTGCAAAGAGGAGTGGGACAAAATCCCTCCTGAGATGTGTGAAAACCTGGTGGCCAACTACAAGAAACGTCTGACTTCTGTGATTGCCAACAAGGGTTTCTATACCAAGTACAAATTCATGTTTTGCGAAGGGGTCAAATACTTATTTCATTAATTAAAATGTAAATCAATGTATAACTTTTTTGAAATGTGTTTTTTTTGTATATTTTTGTTGTTATTCTGTCTCTCACTGTTAAAATAAACCTACCATTAAAATTATATACTGATCATTTCTTTGTCAGTGGGCAAATGTGCAAAATCAGCAGGGGATCAAATACTTTTTTCCCTCTCACTGTATGATGCACGTGCACTGCAGTCATGTGTCAGTGTTCTCCCTACAATTTATCGCTATAGAGATCTATTCTGTTTCCCCCCCATCTCTATAATATGGGACTCGGTCATTTGGTTGCTCATGTTCGATCTGTGGAATGATGGTTGCTTCCCTATTCCCTGCAGATGTGGACTTGTTCCTGATAGATGTTGCCATTATTTACTCTACATATCTGTGTGAGCTAGGCTATATCAATGTTCCTTAGATATGTTTGTATTCTCTTGTCTTTTTCTGACATTTGTTTTTGTGTTTTTTTTATATTTTTAAAATCAATAAAAGAGATTAAACATAAAATAATGACAAATAAATAATAATAAAATAGTATAAAATAATGAATTAAAATGAAGTTTCTTTTGTTTAATGAACCTTGGGAAGTAATATTTTGCCGGCCGTCATCTGTAACCGTTTTTACTTTGGATTGTTATATTGCATTGTTTTAAAAATTAATTTTGGCAGCTCAAGCCAACCACACATAAAGCGCTATGACTGTGTGTGTTTGTGCGATTGACCTCAGAATGACGTTGTGTCATGCATTTAAAAAATGTGTGAATGTCATTGATAATGTATCCCCATTGTGTATGAGGGGCCCCCAGAACCCGACGTGCCTCAGCCCCCCCAAGTCTAAATCTGTCCCTACACATTCCACTGTAGTCTCAGAATTTTGCACCTGCACCCAGGCCATGCACAATCAAAAGTTTACCAATCCTTAGGCTGACAATACATTGTCGAATTTCAAAAGAATTTTCTTTTGAAAATCAGAAAATTTGTGCGTTTTGTGATCCAGTGGTGCCACCATTGATTTCAAAATTCGACCAACCAAGCCTTCAATTTCACCTCATGTTGCTACAGAAAAGAATTTGCATGGCTTGGAATCTTCTTTTCTTTCTGGGAATTTTCTTTTCTTGCACATGTGCATTTCTTTTTCGATTCATTTCTTGCACAATTCTCCCATCACTGATTAGAAAATCGCTTGCTTTTCAAAAAATGTCCAACATGTTCAGTTACTCAAATTCGATGGCCGCACAAAAATCGGCTGTTGCTGCAGCCCACTAATGGTGCAAAATATGAATGAAAATTCTTAAATAAGATTTTCGAAAGAAAATTCTTTCGAAATTTGACCCATGTATGACCTGCCTTAAAGCGGTGCTCCGCCCACAGCTGCAAAAATTAAAAGCCAGCAGCTGCACATAATTAAAGCGGAACCCCCCCCCCCCCTCCGGTGCCACAGTTGGCACCTTTCAGGGGTGTGCAGATACTTGTCTAAGACATGGGAGTCTTTGCCTCTTCCTGTCCCGGCATGCTGTCTCCTGCGACACACACATGTCCCAGAGACAGCGCGGACCATTCCCATTGCGCTGCGTGGCTCACACATGTGCAGTAGGGAACCGGAAAGTGAAGCTGCAACGCTTCACTTCCTGATTCCCTCACCGAGAATGGCGCCGGCAGCAGCCGAGAGCCGGGCAATTGCGCGACCTCGGCTGCCGACATCGCTGGACTCCAGGAAAGGTAAGTGTTAATTTATTAAAAGTCAGCAGCTGTAGTATTTGTAGCTGCTGGCTTTTAATATTTTTTTTTCGGGTGGACTCCCTCTTTAATAATCAGACACTTACCTGTCCTGGAATCCAGCGATGTCGGCACCGCAGCTGATGTTTCCATCAGCTGTCGGGGGCTGCCGCCACCATTGTGAGTGAGGGAATCAGGCAGTGTAGCCCATATGGCTTCACCCCGGGAACCCTACTGCACAAGAGTGAGGCCCCGCTCCTCTCTCCTACTGGCCCAGCGGCTGGGGAAGGAGGAGGAAGCCCGGGTGGTGATGTCAATACCCGCGGCTGAGGCTTCTGGAAGTGGGAACAGGATACCTGTAAAAGACAGGTATCCTGTCCACCCCCCCAAAAGGTGCTAAATGTGGCCCCGGATGGGGAGGGGGGGGTACAACGAACAGAAGTTCCACTTTTGGGTGGAGCTCCGCTTTAACAGGCAAGAGCAAATAGTGTTAGAACAGGTCCTCACTGACTTATGTAGCTGCATGTACTGTGGAATGATTCATCCTCAAAGCTTTTTTTAAGTGCATTTCACCCCAGCAGCTCAAGGAACAAAGTTGAGAATGGATTCACTCAATTCTTCTTATCCTGAATTATGAGTGTCCAAACTGTAGATTATTAGTACTTTATAAAGCCAAAGAATAAGCCATACAAGTATATCATTTTAAAAAGGTTTTTTTTTTTTTTAATTCTTGTACTATTTGGCCACTTGGGGATCCTGAAATGGCTGTTTCTGCAGCTAAGGTAGACATGGCTATTGACACAAAAGGGTGATTGAATGTGCTGGCCCAACCTGACTGCCCTCTGGCATCTATCTTGGTTAACCATACAAAAAAGGTTCTCTCTGCTTGGCCATGCATTCATGTTTTGTACTATGTCTATTGATCTTTCTTTTATCTGACTCATCAACATGAGATCAAGAATAGGTTCCCTTATGCCCCGTACACACGGTCGGATTTTCCAAAGGAAAATGTTCGATGGGAACTTTTTGTCGGAAATTGCAACCGTGTGTAGGCTCCAACGGGCATTTTCCATTGGACATTTCCGACACACAAAATTTGAGATCTGGATCTCAAATTTTCTGACAACAAAATCCGTTGTCAGAAATTCGGATTGTGTATACAAGTTGTACGCATGCTTGCAATCAAGCAGAAGAGCCGCGCTGGCTATTGAACTTCAATTTTCTTGGCTCGTCGTACGTGTTGTACATCACCGCGTTCTTGGCATTCGGAAATCCTGACCAACTTTGTGTGACCGCGTGTATGCAAGACAAGTTTAAACCAACATGCATTGGAAAAAATCCATGGATTTTGTTGTCGGAATGTCCGAACGTGTCTACAGGATATTATCTTTAGGAAATCCAGACACGGATATGTTATACATAGTTACATTGATCAAGCTTTGACCAATGTAACTATGTATATTCCATACCTGTGGGATCCCACAGAAGCTGGACATCACTGTTGTAGACACAACTACTCTAGTGATCTCTGCTAGCTTCCGGGTCCTGTGCTGAGCGGCTGCCCTTCTGCATTGTGAACATGGGAGGTTGCTCTCTTGGAATGGATGCCAATTAGAGATTGCTTTGTACCTCCTCAATACATGCAAAGCGTTCTCTGAATGGATGAGGCAGTAACCTCACACTCTGCCCACCTCGTCTCAGAGAATGAGAAAATGTGAAGCCTTCTTTAAATGGTGCTCATTCTGAGCGGGCGACCTGTTGTGTTCCCAGGACCCAGAAGCAAGTAGGGATCTCTGGAGTAGCAGTGCCTACTAGAGTGATTTCCACCTTCCAGGGGTTCCAACAGGTACAGTATATGCATAGTTGGTTCAAGCTGTACCGATGTAACTGTATGCATAAAATAACCATACCTGGAAAACTTCTGTAAGGGAACATGGATGTAAGGGGAGTATTACTGACTTGTGTCAATTTTAAAGAGGAATTTCAGTCATTTGTGCGTTTATTTAAAATCAGCAGCTACAAAAACTGTATCTGCTGACTTGTAATAAACACGCACTCACCTGTCCCAAGATCCAGTGATGTGCTCACCTGAACTGTCCTTCCTATCAGTCTTCTCTCAGCAGCACCTGCAGTTCAGCTGTAGGCACCCGGCAGTGACAGCCTGCAGCTTCACACCCAGGTGCCCACTGCGCACGCGCGAGCCATGCTTCTCATTGTGACTGTTCCGCAGTCTTCTGGGACCTGTGATTGTCCCAGGTGACTGCAGGGTGGGAGGAGGAGAGGGGAACACCCGTCAAAACCAGGTACCTGCCCCCCATCAAAAAAAAATAAAAAAGTGCCATTTGGAGAAGAGGAGGGGAGGCCTTAAAGCAGAACTTCCCCTTTTGGGTTGAGCTTTAACCACTTCCCGCCTGGTCTACAGCAGAATGACAGCCGGGCGGTGGTTCCGTTATTCTGAGTGGACATCATACAACGTCTTTCAGGATAACAGCCGCTGCGCGGCGCTCAGTGGTGCTGCGTGTCAGTCTGACATACCACAACTCCGATCTCAGTAAAGAGTCTCTGACGGAGGGTCTTTAACACATGATCAGCCATGTCCAATCACAGCTGATCACAATGTAAACAGGAAGAGCCGTGTATCAGCTTTTCCTCACTCGTGTCTGACAGACGCGAGTAGAGGATAGCCGATTGGCTGCTCCTCTGACAGGGGGAGTCTGCGCTGATTGATTATCAGCGCAGCCCCCCAAGGATGCCCACTTCAGACCACCAGGGATGCCACCAGGACTACCAGGGATTGCCACCACTGATGACCACCAGGTATCCACCCATGGCCACCAGGGATGCCAATCTGTGCCCAAAATCAATGCCAGTCAGTGCCCAGTAATAATACCTGCCAGTGCCTCCTTATCAGTGATGCCCATCATTGCCATCTATCAGTGTCCATCAGTGCCTCCTATCGGGGCCCATCAGTGCCCACCTATCAGTGCCAACAATAAGTACCCATCATTGCTGCCTATCCGTGCCCATCAGTGCCGCCCATTGGTGCCACCTATCAATGCCCATCAGTGCTGCATACCAGTGCCACCTAGCAGTGCCCATTAGTGCTGCATATTAGTGCCCATCATCAGTGCCCATCAGTGCTGCCCATGAGTGCCCATCGGTGCTTCCTATCAATGCCCATCAGTGCTGCATACCAATGCCACCTATCACTGCCCATTACTGCTGCACATTAGTGCCCATCATCAGTGCCCATCAGTGCAGGAGAAAACATACTTATTTACAAAATGTTCTAACCAGAAACAAAGAAAAACTATTTTTTTTTCTCAAAGTTGCTGCGCAAAAAATAAAAACCCCAGCAGTGATCAAATACCACCAAAAAAAAGCTCTATTTGTGGGATCAAAATGCTAAAAAAATTGTTTGGGTACAGTGTAGCATGACCGCGCAATTGTCATTCAAATGGTAACAGAGCTGAAAGCTGAAAATTGGCCTGGGCAGGAAGGGGTGGAAAGTGCCCGGTATTGAAGTGGTTAAAGGAAAAAAACAATAAAACATAGCAACTAACTGTTTGAATTTCTCAGCACGCTGGAAAATGTCTGTAGTGTGAGCGTAAATTTAGAAAGAAAAAGTTACAAAAAAAGAGTCAATTTATCAGGGAAGATAACTTGCGGTTCTTTCATTATAATAGATAAATAAAAGGTTTGCTGTTTCTATACCTAATACAAGATGATTGTAAAGTTTTCATTGTGTGACTCCAGGAAGCTCACCCAATGAAATAAGAGGGAACACTGCCCTCTAGTGGCAGGATGGTGGATGAACCCTTTCAAATCACTTTCTGTTGGTATTTTCCTTCTCAGCTCAGCTCTAAACTGATAAAAGTTTACAGTGTATGTAAAGACAAAACGTACTTTTTTTTTAGTTTTAGGTTGACTGTGCAAGTGTTAAAACCTCTGTAAAGTTAATCATGTCCATGCTAAGGAGATTCATCCACACTATTGGTCCTGCTGACCATTATATAGAAAGTGATAGGAAATCCAAAATGTTTGAGTTGTCACAGGAACAGGAAGTGAGGGCAAATCCTCCAAAGAGAACACCTGTGCAGATGGCTGCAGCAGACTTGTAGAGCGAGTGGTTATGGCAGCGCCCCCTAGTGACTTATAGACAAATACGCAAAGATGTAAGCTCTAATGAGCAGGGCCCTCTGATCCCTCCTGTTTTAAATTGTAATGTAACTGTAATGTCTGCCCTCATGTTGTAAAGCGCTGCGCAAACTGTTAGCGCTATATAAATCCTGTATAATAATAATGTCACTGCCTATTTCAACAAGTGGATAGGTCAGAAACCAAGTCACTTAAAACCCAATTCTGGGCAAATAAAAAATTATGCTTTGCAGTGGGGCTAGGCCTGCTCTGCAAGAGTTAATTGCTCATTTATCCTAGAGGTACAAAAAAAATGAACACGTGACCCTCCATTCCTGTCCACAGCTAGAGTGATCCCTGCAGCACCTCCACCCCCATGCTCCACCGATCTAAAGTCCTGACATCATCATGACCAGGGCAGGGTCCCTGCTCTGGATGTCCATAGCCCTGCTGTGGATGTGAGGATACTATAGGATAGTCCACCAGCGGATCGTGGTGTAGCACCATCCTCTCAGGGAATGGAGGATCACATAAGTAAAACTTCTCTCCCTTACTCAAAATGAGTAATTAAAGCTGTAGTAAATCACTGGGAAAAAAAAAGACAATAGCATAATGTGCTAGTATGCATCGTGCAGGTTTAGGAGATATTCATTTTACCCTTTAGATAAGCCTTATTATAGACTTACCTGAAGGTAAAAATGACCAAGCGGGCAATACAACCTCTTTAACCCTTGCAGTGGCAGACCAACCACCCCATGGTTCTGGGCACCATTCCTATTCCCGACCCATTCTTCCTCCTAGCCAATTGCAGAATGTCCAGTTAGGTTTGAACTGAATTTTAACAGTTTTAGTTTAATATAACTTGTTAGCAAACAATCTTTCAACATGGCGGCTTACGACAAGTTTCAATAGAGGAAACATCTTCCAGAATTGCTACTACTCAGGTGCTTACAATGTGTCAGGAATGGTTCCACCTACTGGTAACACTGTCAGACATTTGCCGTGCAGTACTGATGTCCACCAGCGGGTGTCTCCTGGCAGTCTGGAACTGTCAGGGGAGCTCTCTCCTGCTGGTGGTATTATTTGATCTTTGGGCCGCAGTACTGGCGTCTACCACCGGGTGGTTCCTAGCAGTGTGGAGTCAACATCATCTCCTGCGATCAGGCGTCACCTGAGCCTGATTGCAGGAGATGTGCATAAAGCACACACACACTTTGCCTTGGTATCTTCCTTGCACCCTGACCTGATTCTGACCTGATCCTGATCCTGTTTCTGTAGCTGATACCTGACACCTGACCCCCTGTACCCTGCACCTGAGCCCTGTCCCTCCTGTGATCTTGTTGCCCTTACCTTTGCCTTGCAGCCTGATCCATCCATCCTCTCCTTGTCCTGTTTGTTCCCTGTCCCCATCTGCTGACCTCCAGTTGATGACCCTGGTCTGGCTACATTTATGATTCCGGTATTCCCCATTATATG
Source organism: Lithobates pipiens (assembly GCF_037356315.1). Taxonomy (NCBI): domain Eukaryota; kingdom Metazoa; phylum Chordata; class Amphibia; order Anura; family Ranidae; genus Lithobates; species Lithobates pipiens. The sequence goes on along the minus strand of NW_027507784.1, from coordinate 312,931,895 downwards.
TATATATCTGTCCAGGGGCGGACTGACAACTCATGGGGCCCCCGGCAATAGGAGATTATGAGCCCCCAGGCAATCAGAGATAATGGGGACACACAGTATACACAAACACACACACAGTATACAATCACACAGTATACACAGACATGTTTCTATTGGCTGAGAAGGTACTGGAGAGGTGGGGCAGCTATAATCTCTGGATTTTTAGACCAAAAAGATGTCGGTAAGGGACATTTCAGAGACAGATTTAAAAAAAAACACACATTTTTACATACTGCCCCTGGTTTTACTGAGGCTGGCAACCCTAATGGGGCCCCCTAGTGGCATGGGGCCCTCGGGCAGTGCCCGAGTAGCCCAATGGTCAGTCCGCCCCTTTATCTGTCTGTTTATTATTATTATTTGTGGTTGGTTATGTGCACGCTGTATTATATTGGAGGTGGTTGTGTTTATATCATTCACTTATCTTAATAAATCACTATATTCTCACTTATAACGTTTGGTTTCCACTGTTGCTGGCCACACAGTTCTGGTCACACCTGATACATGACACAGTGTCATGGGTGCTCAGTGAGGCTCACCATACACATTACAATCTGATTGTACATTCTCCTTTACATTATGTAATTATGTAGTAGAAGGATCTGCCTGATAGTTCAGGTAGTTCCTCATAGTTTTGGTAGATCTATTTTCGATTGTACGGAGATATGAATGATGAACCTACATTCTCTATGGTCCCACTGTATGTAGGAACGTAGCCACCCTATATTTCTCACTTCTGGGATGGACTATGAGATTTGTAGTGTCACTTTACAGTGTTTCTAAAGCTTCTTTTTTTTTTTTTGGATGTAAACAAACATATCTATGCAATGCTTTTGCACAGAGCAGCCCTGATTCTCTTCTTCTGTGGTCCCCCGCTGGTGCTCCAAGCCCCTCCTCTTCGTCGGGTACCCCCACCGAAAAGCCGCTTCCCATGGGGGCACCCATGCATGCTCGCTCCTGAGCACCGCTGCTGCGTCCATGACACAGACAGCAGGGCTTGGCCCCGCCCACTCATTACAAGATTTGATTGACAGCCAATGGCTCCTGCTGTTATCAATCTGTCCAATGAGGAGAGAGATAGCGGCTTGAGCCACTGTGCTCACGCACATCGCTGGATCGGATCGGGCTCAGGTAAGAAAAAAAAGGGGGGGGAGCTGCATCACAGAAGGTTTTTCACCTTAATGCAAAGAATGCATTAAAGTGGACGTAAACACGATTCATGATAGAGTTGGCACATAGATCTGCAGTGTTTTTCTTATCTCTCCTCAAAGCACTGTACCCGGTAGCTGTCTCCTGCTTCGTTCTTCTGTTATCAGCCTGATAACTCCTGAAAAGTTCTCCGTCACATATGATAAAAGCAGCTGGAGTTTGTGTTGGGGTGGATGCTATAAGTAGATTATCAGAGCCCTGAACAATACAACAAATCAGCTCTGAAAGTCTCTACCTATAAGGAGAGGGTGTGTGTGCTTTTCCTCCAATCAGCTGTCTTGGCTGTATGCCCAGGCTTCACTGCAGTGCTGACCAGGAAGAGAAAATCTCCTAACACAATCTGAACTTTCTAAACAGTATATGAAGCTGAAGCTGAAGACAGCAGACATACACATAGCTCCCAACTGTCCCTGATTTCGAGGGACTGTCCCTGATTTGGAACAATGTCCCTCAGTCTTCCACATTTGTCCCTCATTTTGGTCTGATCTATATAACTGTATATAAAATGCACTTTTTAGCTTTTAAAAAGTGTTTTCCTTAGCTAAACCTTTCATCCAATTTGTAAATTGCTGCCTTTGTACATTTAACCACTTCGGCCCCCGGAAGGATTTGCCCCCTTCCTGACCAGGCCATTTTTTGCAATACGGCACTGTGTCGCTTTAACTGACAATTTCGTGTTCATGCCACGTTGGACCCAAACAAAATGAATCATTTTTTTCCCCACAAATAGAGCTTTCTTTTGGTGGTATTTGATCCCCTCTGCGGTTTTTATTTTTTGCACTATAAACAAAAAAAGAGTGACAATTTTGAAAAAAACAATATTTTGTACTTTTTGCTATAATAAATATCCCCCAAAAAATAACAAATTTCTTCATCAGTTTAGGCCAATATGTATTCTTCTATATATTTTTGGTAAAAAAAAAAAATAATTGAAATAAGCGTATATTGATTGGTTTGCGCAAAACGTTATAGCATCTACAAAATAGGGGATAGATTTATGTTATTTTTATTATTATATATTTTTTTACTAGTAATGGTGGCTATCTGCGATATTTATTGGGACTGCTACATTGCGGCAGACAGATCGGACACTTTTGACACTTTTCTGGGGGACATTGACATTTATACAGTGATCAGCGCTAAACATAACCACTGATTACTGTATAAATGTCACTGGCAGGGAAGGGGTTAACACTAGGGGGCAATCAAGGGGTTAACTGTGTTCCCTGGATGTGTTCTAACTGTAGGGGGAGGGGAATGACTGGAGGAGGAGACTGATCGGTGTTCCTACTTAGTAGGAACACACAATCTATCTATACTCCCCCTGACAGAACCGGTATTTGTGTGTTTACACACACACACATCCCCGTTCTCATTCTGTCACGAGCGATCACAGGTGCACGGTGGACATATATTGTCTTAAAGGAGCGACATATAGCTACAGTGATTTGTGCAGCCGTGCCAACCTGCTGCAGTATAACTGTGGCGGCTGGTCGGCAAGCAATTAAAAAGCCAATATAAAGGAATAGTAGTGGTAAAAAAAAGCACTTCTGGGTTTAGCTAATCTTCTTTTTTTTTTATAATTCTCCTTTTAAGGGGGCGTGGCGGAAGGTGTGTCCTATGCCTACATACTTTTGCTCATAGGTGTCCATCTTTCCCATCTCAAAAAATTGGGAGGTATGTATACATGTAAAACGTATGTAGGGAGATTTGTTTAATCTTTGTGTGTTATCTGAGGCTGTTAACTTCATTGGCATACCTCCCAACATTTTGAGATGGGAATGAGGGACACCTACTTGCAAATGTATGTAGGCATAGGACACGCCCCCTGCCACACCCCCTTAAAGGAGAATTAGCCCAAAAAACGTTTAATCAAATCCACAAGGACTTTTTTTTTGCCACTACTATTCCTTTATATTGGCTTTTAACATTTACAAACTGCAGAAATTTAGAATTTAGATGAAAGGTTTAGCTCTGGGAAACACTTTTTGAAAGATAAAAAGTGAATTTTATATACAACTAATAGAGATCAGATCAAAATGAGGGACAAATGAGGGGGGAAGAGGGACATTGTTCCAAATCAGGGACAGTCCCTCCAAATCAGGCACAGTTGGGAGCTATGCATTGGGTATATGTGAGGGTTTACATCCACTTTAAGGTGAAAAACCTTAAGGCTGCAAAGGCAACATTTCATTTGGGGGTGTCCTGTAAACTTACTGTGGCCAGTAAAAATTCCCCCCCCTCCCCCGATGCATCTGGCTGGTAGCACCACACACTGAACATGACCTGAGCATGACCTACTTAGGTTTTGCCTGAACTTCCACTTTAACCACTTAAGCCCTGGACCAATTTGCAGCCAAAGGACCAATCTCCTTTTTGCAATTCGGCACTGCGTCGCCTTAACTGACAATTGCGCGGTCGTGCGACGTGGCTCGCAAACAAAATTGGTGTCCTTTTTTTCCCACAAATAGAGCTTTCTTTTGGTGGTATTTGATCACCTCTGCGGTTTTTATTTTTTGCGCTATAAACAAAAATAGAGCGACAATTTTGAAAAAAATTCAATATTTTTTACTTTTTGCTATAATAAATATCCCCCAAAAATATTTAAAAAAATATTTTTTCCTCAGTTTAGGCCGATTACGTATTCTTCTACATATTTTTGGTAAACAAATTGCAATTAGCGATTATTGATTGGTTTGCGCAAAAGTTATAGCGTTTACAAAATAGGGGATAGTTTTATAGCATTTTTATTAATATATTTTTTTTTTACTAGTAATGGCGGCGATCAGCGACTTTTATTGTGACTGCGACATTATGGCGGACACATCGGACATTTTTGACACATTTTTGGAACCATTGTCATTTATACAGCAATCAGTGCTATTTAAATGCACTGATTCCTGCGTAAATGACACTGGCAGTGAAGGAGTTAACCACTAGGGGGCAGTGTAGGTGTTATGTATGACGTTATGTTTTTTTTACTGTAGGGGGGCGTGGCCTGGCATGCGATGTCACTGATCATCCTTCCCTATAAAAGGGAAGAGACGATCGGTGACAGCCACACAGGGAAGCACGGGTAGAGGTTTGTTTACACAGACCTCTCCTCATTCTTCAGCTCTGTGACCCGATCGCGGGACACCAGCGGCGATCGGGTCCACTGGTCCCACGGTCACGGAGCACAGGACTGGGTCGGGAGCGTGCCGCCGACTGCGCGCTCCCGACCCACGGCTGGGCACTTAAAAAGCAACATACAGGTACGTGCTTGTGCCCAGCTGTGCCATTCTGCCGACGTACATCGGCGTGAGCCGGTCCTTGAGTGGTTAAGCAACTGCAATGCCAGAAGTTCTGGCACGGAGGTTTTAGGAGTCAAAGCAGGTGCTGAGGAGGTGACATAACACCTCCCAACTACCTGTCAAACACCTTCTGAAAGGCAGGTGAAATCATGTAAATGAGCCCTAATGCATCCAGTGCCAAGGAGTACAGACATTACCACTGATTCGGGTTGGGAATGATTGGTGGCCTATTAAAGAGGGTCCATCTACTTGGTGGTGGATTGAAGGCTCCCTTTGGTGTATGTGCCTCATGGACCTCTAGTGTTTCGTGGGACCTATTGTGATGACCTAGTTCCCTCCTGTAAGTGTGTAACTTGTGTCTCCTGATTGGCCCTTGAGCTCCATACGCACTCAGATTTTCTGCTGCTTTTTTCCTTCAGATTTACCCAAACCATGTAGTGAAGGGCCTGCCTGATTGCATAGAAATTGAAACTCCTAAGGTTTGACCTCATATTATATGGTTTTGGTAAATCTGAAGGAAAAAATCAGCAGAAAATCTGAGTGTGTATGGGGCTTAAAGTTAAGATTAGTGGAGAAGCTGTGAAATATAGTGAACCAGAGGGATGGTGGCTGCGGGCTCCGACCCGCCATCACTGCAAATTTTTACTGTAGGCCTTGGTGCCATATAGGGTTGCCACCTAATCCCTTTAAACCCAAACACACATGAATTACACAGGTTCTCTGGCTGATTAAGGTGGTAATTAAACTTACTTGGTGCCTCATCTGCATTAAATTAGCCTCAGAACCTGTGTAATTCATTTGTGTTCGGGTTAAAGGGATGAGGTGGCAACCCTAGTGTCATAACTGGCCAAACAATCCACCACATGGGATGGTAAACTGAGCTGCATTAGCAGCTCACTGATTTATATTACTAGTCATCTAAAATTTCTTAATAAACCTGATATCGTATAATCTTATAAAGACATATGGGCTCAGTTAAGATGTGTGAAGGCCTGCTGTTAACTCTGTCAGTGCTGATAAGGCCGGAGGAATGTGGAGGGTTAATCAGGAATGTCCCGTGTCTGGTGTTCTGCTGGAGAATGCGGCACATGGGATTTTCAGACACGTCCATTTAGCAGCATGAAATCAGCCCTGTAACAGGCAGTGACATGTGTGCGTGGCACAAGTGATCCCCAGCCACCCGATACACCTGCCACTGCTGTTGTGCCGGGTGACTTTCCCTCTTTTTTCCAGGGCCAGGTGTCCAGTCTGCAGAGGTCTAGTAACACTCAAGGGCACCTAATACACATGTACTTCCATCAGGATGGCAGCAATGTCATACCCAGGGCTATACTTACTATATGGGCATTTGCAGGCCAGATCCTGGGACAGCATGGTTCCAGCTCCAAGAATCAGCATTGATCTAATGTTTTTTTTTTTTTCTTATTTTGTGTCCCACCTATGGTCCATCTAAACATCTGTAGCTAAATTCCGCAAACTAATCATAGGTGTAAGGATGCACAGGTGCATACCTCCCAACTTTCTAAAATGGCATAGAGCCCTGGTGCCTAACCTGCTGCACTCTGGTATATGATGTGTGGCCTTCGGGCCTCAGCAGTCTGTAGTGGGAACACTGATTAGGGAAATGGCATTGATCTCAACTAGTCTCATGTAACGTCTTCCCAGTTTTGTATTGTCTTCTACAGCAGGGGTCTCCAAACTTGCCCCAGCGTCAGTGGAAGTAATAGTGCCCCATTCTTGATATCAGTGGAAGGAATAGTGCCCCATTGTTGGTATCAGTGGAAGGAATAGTGCCCCATTGTTGGTATCAGTGGAAGGAATAGTGCCCTATTGTTGGTATCAGTGGAAGGAATAGTGCCCCCATTGTTGGTATCAGTGGAAGGAATAGTGCCCCATTGTTGGTATCAGTGGAAGGAATAGTGCCCTATTGTTGGTATCAGTGGAAGGAATAGTGCCCCCATTGTTGGTATCAGTGGAAGGAATAGTGCCCCCATTGTTGGTATCAGTGGAAGGACTAGTGCCTCGTTGTTGGTATCAGTGGAATAGTGCCCCCATTGTTGGTATCAGTGGAAGGAATAGTGCCCCGTTGTTGGTATCAGTGGAAGGAATAGTGCCCCGTTGTTGGTATCAGTGGAAGGAATAGTGCCCCATTGTTGGTATCAGTGGAAGGAATAGTGCCCTATTGTTGGCATCAGTGTTGATATAAGTGGGCATACTAGCACCCCATCGTTGGTATCTATGGTAGGAATAGTGTTCCACTACTGGTGTCAATGGGAGGAATGGTGCCCCATCATTAGTGTCAGTTGTGGATGGAATAATGCTCCAATGGTTGGATAGAAGTAAGCAAAGGGCCACATCTGGCCCCAGGGCCGCAGTTTGGAGACCGCTGTTTTACAGCATATCTCCAGCCAACAATGTATCCTTCCCTCCCTCTCTGACCCTCATTTTCACTATTTAGCCTCTTTCACATGGCGGCTGCTCTGCATGTTTTGTTGTTTGAAATTCCAAGACTCCAGGCACAGCGATCAGTTACAGTTGTACATTGCGAGTCGCAGCGATTACTTGCGTTTACATGTGGCTGCGTTTAGCTGCGGTGGAATATTCTTACCATTTCTGATGAGCTTCCTGTTGTTTTTCTTTTCTTGTTGCCGCTGCTATCCGAAGGAGAATAGTACACTGCGATTACCTGCGGTTATGTACAGATAGCTGCGATAAATCGGTCCTGGACGCAGTCAAATTTATTTTTTGTAACTGCACAAAACCCCATGTAAGGAAACCGATGCTAGATGCAGTTTGTGAACCGGGCCATAGGAAAGCATTGTGTGAGTTTAGATGAGGTAGATAACTTCATCTATCGGCAGCTAAAAGCTGAATTCTATCCGCCCATGTGAAAGGGGCCTTAGGTCTGCAGTTTTCAACAGTCCTCACAAACATTATATATAATGAACATTATGTGGGGCCCTTTGGTGATGTCAGAGGCCACATTTAAGGCCCATTTAGCTCATAAGTTGACAACCACTGGCATAGAGGGACAATTTTAGAACAAAGTATGTACGCAGGGCACATATCCCTGGCCAAGACTTTAGAGACACACAGCATGAAGAGTGAATGCACAGAAAATAAATAGTTAAACCCACACTTAATTACCCATAATAACAATATCCATTCATGTAGGGGTCGTATAAGTGGTTTAAGACAGTCTGACCCTTTTGGTAGTAACATAGGGGTATATCTGTGCGAATGAGGGCAAAATCAAGTGTTATTAGGCTATATTCTCTTTCCAGGCCAAATGTTATTCATGCATAAAGAGTGGAGTGAATCAGGAAAATATTATGGCCACTAGATGGAGCTGACGATACATAAATACGTATTTATTTTTTTATATTTTGGTCATCAGCTCCATCTGGTGGCCATATTGTGACATTTTCTTGATTCAGTCTATTTTTTGTAAGTGAATCACTTTTAACCTGGAAAATAAATAGTCTACTAACATTAGCTTTTCCCTATTCACACAGAATGAATGTACATGCAGTTTTGCAGGATGAACAACTGCAAACTTTATATAAATACTCCCATATAGTATATTCGTTTTTTTGTAGGGGTCTACTCTACACCTAAAACCAGAGAGAGGGCAATCTGAGGAATAATGATGGTCAGAGGGATTTAGTTACAATGTAGGGACAGTTCCTCCAAATCAGAGACAGTTGAGAGGCATGTAGGGGATGTTGAGAGGAGTCAGCAGACTCACAGTAGTTCAAGAAACATTCAACCATCTCTTCTTTTTCTTGTTTTTGATTGTGCATGGTTAAAAGTTGCTTTGGCTATAAAGCAGACTGTGTGCTTTTTCCATAGTATAGAGAAGCATTCGTTATAAAAAATACATGGTACCGGGGGTTGAGATTGTGAAAAAGGGGCTGTTATTATTCAACTGTGCATAGTGTGCAATATGGCTCTGGTCACTGTAACAATATATTTAGGATTTGTGATATAAACATACAAAAGATATCTCAGGTATTTACATCATAGCTTTAAGAAATGCACTATATGGCCAAAAGATTGTAGGCACCTGGCCATCACACCTTGCCCTCCTATTTAACCACTTCTTGTCCGCCATAGAACAGAATGACGTGCGCAAAGTGGTTAAGTCATCCTGACTGGACGTCATATGACTTCCAGCAGGATAAGCCTCGATTGCGTGCCCACGGAGGCAGTGTAGTGTGTCACTCTAAAACACTGCAACACCGATCATGGTAAGTAGCGTATGATGTTGGCTCTTTACCACGTGATCAGCTGTAACCAATCACAGCATGTAACCAGGATGTGCCGGTAAATGGCTTTCTTCGGTTCGCGCTGACAGGGAGAGTCAATCGGCAGCTTTCCTGTCAGAGGGGGGTCTGCGCTGATAATCAGAACACTGATTATCAGCGCAGCCATCATCAGAGATGCCCACCACATATGTCAGTCACTGCCCATCAGCTGGCAGTCTGTGCCCATCAAAACGCCTGTTAATGCCCTTCACAGATGCCAATCAGTGCCCATCAGTAATGACTGTCAGTACCTCATCATGAGTGCTGCCTATCAGTGCCACTTTTCAGTGCCACCTATCAGTGCCCATCAATTCTACATATTAGTGGCTCCTCATCAGTGCCCATCAGTTCCACCTTATCAGTGCCATCTCATCAGTGCCCATCAGTGCTCATTAGTGAAGGAGAAAACAAAAGGTTATAACAGAAACTAAGAAAAACCTTTTTTTTTTCTCAAAAATTTCGGTCTTTTTTAGTTTGTTTATCAAAAAATAAAAACCCCAGTGGTAATCAAATACCACCAAAAGAAAGCTCTATTTGGGGGAAGAAATTAATAAAAATGTAGTTTGAGTACAGTGTCGCACGACCGCGCAATTGTGATTCAAACAGCACTGAAAGCTAAAAATTGGCCTGGGCAGGAAGGGGGGGGGGGGGAAGTACCCGGTATTGAAGTGGTTAAGGCTCAGTTCACACTAGTGCGAGCCATGCGTCCCACGTTAGCTCAGGCACGGCAGCCTATTCACTTGAATGGGCTGCTGTGTGGTGGGAACCACACAAAAGAAAAAGGTGCTTCAGAGAAACTGCAATCCTCTTTTTTGACCATGCGGTTCTCACACCCACAATCGCCTGGAATGTGCAGTGCGGGTTTGTGTGAACCTAGGCCAAAACCATGGGTATTAATATGGAGGTAAACCCCTTTGTGGTTATAACAGGCACCACTCTTCTAGGGGGGTGGGGGGGGGGGGGCTTGCAGCCATTTAATTAAAGGCCAACCATAGTACAAAATAAAATTGTATTCTGGTAAACTGTATGTGGTTATTAATAATAATAGTAATAATAAATAATAATATAAATCAGTATATTCTTTTTTTTTTTATTTCAACAGGATACATACAGAGTGATGTTCTACGTGTTTTTTCAGCTCTTTAGCGCCACCCTTTGGGCTCCTTCTGCTAATTTTGTGATTGTAGAAGTTTGGTGAGTGTTGATTTCGTGCTTTTCAGTTCGTTTCTGAATAGTCGTTCGTCAACCAGCCATGTTGCAGAATCAGAGGAGATAACATGTTATTATTGGCCTTGGCGTTATTGCTTTGACATAATTTTTTTGGATGAATAATGATTTGATTTGGTATATTTTCTATATTTTTGGATGCATAGAATGCACTTTCGGTTAAGTTCTATTGGCAGATAACATGTCTAATTTTATTTGTTTTCTTTTTGCACAATAAAAAAATGGTGGAGAATAATACTTGGCTATGTATTTTACTTCAAATGACAGTTTGGGAGTAGGCCGTTTACATTAAAAAAAATAGAATGTAAAATTGACAAGGGACACCAACATAGTTGTATCTTTGTTTTTAAAAACTACAGGATAATGGTGTTGTGGTAACTTGCCCAAAAAAAAAAAAAAAAAAAGAAGCATAATAATATTATTCTTGATATCACTAGAAACAAAAAGTCTTTGAAAATTAGTTTGTAATAACTCCATCAGTATCACCAGCAAAGCAGCTTCATTATTATCCCATTAAAAAAGAAGCAAATGTGCGCTGCATTTTGAGATTTCATAATTTGCCGCGCCACGAATGTTAATTCTCCATTACGAATGCTAGTTTACAAGACCGACCACTTCTGGCTCGTCCTTGCTTCCGGGCATGCGTGTGTGTACTTTGCACTTTTGTCCAATGGACTTGTGTACGCATGCTCAGAAAATCCAACAACGCACGTTTGTCCGCGGAAAATTTATAGACCTGCTATCTATCCACCATTTGTCCGTGGAAAGTTGGCCAACAATTGTCTGATGGAGCGTACACACGGTCGGATATTCCCGCCAACAGCCTGTCATCACACATTTCCTGTCGGAAAATTTGATCGTGTGTATGGGGCTTTAAACTATTCTTTTTACAGGGTGAAAACGCTGCTGTGCGATTTCACTGCAGAATGAACAGAATTCTCACCCTGTTTAAAGGACGTGGAAAAATAACAGTTCTACAGGCAGGATCAACAAGTAATAAAACGACATAACTGAGGGAACTCGGAACAACAAATACTGCTGCGGTAATGCTAGTAACAGTGTTATGTGTAATACTGTTCATTTTGCCATAGTTCCATTTTAAGGTGACCCCCCTTCTCCCTGCAGCACCAACTTTCAGCTTTTGCCAGTTAGCCCAATTATTTTAGTGTCAGACAACATTGACATATATTTCCCTCCACACCATCGCTTCTCTCCTGAGTGTACTCCATAAGACACCATCTATCTTCAGTATCAACTGTCAGACCTGACAGCTACCACAACTGTTTTACACTCCATGAAATTGCTCCAATTAACGCATAGTTAATCAGCTAGCGCAACCCTTAAAAAATGTTATGGTCCATGGTGCCTTGTCAAACACTCTCCCTTTCACAATCTGCAAAGTAGCAGCTGCTGGAATTGTATCATGTGTACAGACTTCCCCCTGCAGACCAATGCAGGAACAGCAGCAAGACGCAGCAGTATGCTGCATTTAAACACATGCATAAAAGTACAGCTCTTGTGTATTCTGTTATCTGTATGTGATTAATATTTGTAATGTGTGCATTCAATATATTATTATAAATTTTATTTTCTATCTTCATTTTAATTTTTCTTCCCAATAAGTGCAGGTGAAGCTTTCCAACAAAAATGACAGGGAGAGGGCAAAACGATAGTACTGCCAGAGGCGCTTCGGTGGTTGGACTATTGGAAGGCTGCAGATCTGTATATTCCTTAGTATTCTGCTAACAACTCCTCCTCCAGCCTCTAGAGCCTGAAACTGGCCATATACTTTACAACCTGATTGTACAATCTATTAAATTCAGGTTATGCCATAGTTGGTATTCTACAAGTAGCTAGTCACATTGACCTTGACGAGTTCTATAATGCTGAATGTGTGTTGTAGCTTAGTCAAGTAAATTCATAAGTGTCAGCTCCATACAGCATTTATACCGATCAGCAATAACATTATTATCACCCACCAAAACCCGTCAAGGCATGGACTCCCCTACACCTCTGAAGGTATGCTCTGGTATCTGGCACCAAATCCACGTGTTCTTTTATATAGCACATACTGTATATTGGGTATTACGTTCGGTGATTCCCTGTGATAATGTGCAGAATGTACACTCAACCTAATGTGTCAGAGTGGCTGAGGTCCGTGAGAAGGTCCAGGCAAAGAACAGAGGACCCATGCTATCTAGTGGCCCCTACAGGGGTAGCATTACACTTTCTTGAATTCATCACATCAATCTACCTTCTTTTTTTGCTCTGTGGTCCAATTCTGATGCTCGCGTGCCGATTGTAGTTACTTTTGGCTGTAGACACAGGTCAGCATGGGCACCCTGATGCAACCCCATACAGAACTGTAGCATTACCCCTGTAGGTTAGGGTTCCCCACTGCTGCACAGCCAGTCACATAGAATTTCCTTCATTTGCTCAACACAGAAAACAGTCTTCCGCTTTTTTTTTTTTTTGTTCTTATAGGGGATGATAACTTGGATGGGCTAGGAATGACCAATGGGACAACAAACAGACTTCGGGGACTTTTCTCCCAGTTTACAGATTCCTCCTCTGATGTCCTCCTGCACACTTTTGGTTCTTTATGTACATCTCCTGCTGATTCACTCCTAAAGTGAACTAACAGTTTTGGCTGGTTCACCAAAGGCCCATTACAGGCAGAGACATGCAGCCCCTTTGACACAGTAGCATAAATGGGGTGAACAGCACTTCCTTCTGCCTTCCTATGGCCGCTGATCCTGGTTCCAGTTGCTTGCAGAATGTTAGCCCACCTGACTGCCACCAGCCACACCTGCCTGTTTTCCTTCCCAGTCTTGCCCGACTGATATATACACATGGAGCTTCCCAAGGGCAAGGTTGGATAAAGACTTGGCACAACGCTGTCTTCAAGAGAGCACTACTACAGCTGGCAATCTCTCCCCTTGTCTGTCCCTGAACTGTGCTGATCCACTCACAGTCTCCCCTTGCTCTCTCCCATTGCCTCTCCGGCATGAATCCCTCCAACTGCCTCCGATAGAGGATTATACAGTGAGACAGGAAAAATTTGGCGCACAGGGGGCTTATGCCCAAAAAATAAAACAAGTCCTCTTAGACAGTGGTTAACATTGAAAAGGGGCAAGCTTAGTCCTTAAGTCCATAAGTCCGTCAATCATAAGTAAAGTAAATATAAGCAGCATTTCAGGATTTTCTGACAACAAATGTTGGATGTGAGCTTGTTGCCGGAAAGTCTGACTGTGTGTATGCTCCATAGAACATTTGTTGTCGGAATTTCCGCCAACAAATGTTTGAGAGCAGGTTCTCAAATTTTCAAGTCCAACGCACAAAAGTCCACACATGCTCAGAATCAAGCAGAAGAGCCGCACTGGCTATTGAACTTCATTTTTCTCGGCTCATCGTACATGTTGTAGGTCACCGCGTTCTCGACGTTAGGAATTTCCGACAACATTTGTGTGACCGTGTGTATGCAAGACAAGTTTGAGCCAACATCCTTCGGAAAAAAAAACACAGTTTTGTTGTCGGAAAATCCTATTGTGTGTACAGGGCATAAGAGTGTGTTCAACTCCGAAAAGACATGTAAAAGGAGAAAGGTGAAGGGGAGGCACCACCTGAGTGTAGTATTACTTTAAGACTTTATTAACATAGGATTAAAACACTTACAAAATATAGATAATAAATGTGCTCATTATAAAGTACTTAGTCCTGAGAGGACCCACAGTTCCCGCAGGCTTCACCAGTTGTAGTCAATGTTGCTGGAGGAAGTGGAATGGAGGCACAAGATGCCACTGTGAGTCCAGGAAGTCTCATGCTGACCAGTATGGAACGCACAAGTGGAAATTATGTCACCGGAAGTGGGTTGGAACTGGAAATTGCAGGCTACACGATCGAGGCCAGTAGAAGGAGCTGTGAGCTCCAAGCGTGTAGTCTGCAATTTCCAATTCCATCCCCGAATTGCATCCGTTCCAGTGACATCATTTCCACCTATGCCTTCCACGCTGGTCAGCGTGAGACTTCCTGGACTCACAGTGGCGTCTTGTGCCTCCATTCCACTCCTTCCAGTGACATTGACTACAACTGGCGGAGCCTGCAAGACGGCGAGACCTCTCAAGGCCTATTACTTTATGATGAGCAAGTTTATTATCTATATTTTGTGAGTGTTTTAGTAAAGTCTTAAAGTAATAAATACTACACTCAGGTGGCGCCTCCCCCCCCTCTCCAACTGCCTTCTGTGGTGTGATCCTTCCAGGCCAGGATTCCGAGCTCCAGCCGGAGGTAAACCCCCCCAGTGGGGGTCCCTCAAGGGCTACCGATAGTCTCTCCTCAGCACTGCTTCTACATCTACCACGACCCTCTTGCTGGCATGGCCCATGTCTATTTAGGGGTTATCCCAGTTCCCTGCCAGACCCACTCCTGGGGATTGGCTGAAAGCCCATAAATATTCAAGGTAGCTGCTCCCCACCTCCACCCACTAGTCACAGAATGTTCTCCAGCTTTCCACATACCAGGGGGAGGCACCAGAGAGCTGCCAGGATGAGTCATCCAGCCCTGACCTCTAATAATCCTGACCCAGATTCAGTGACTCAGGTTTATCCCTGTGCCAGAAATGTCCTACTCTCACTTCTAGTAGCACACACTAGAGGGTGCTAGACCACAAACTGTGATGCACTGTTTGTTATGACACCTTTCTAACTGAATTATTTAAATTAAATATAGTCTAAAAAGTAGACAGCCTTTAACCACTTGCTTACTGGGCACTTAAACCCCCCTCAGTCCCAGACCAATTTTCAGCTTTCAGCGCTGATGCACTTTGAGTGACAATTACGCGGTCATACAACACTGTACCCAAATGAAATTTTTATCATTTTTTTCCCACAAATAGAGCTTTCTTTTGGTGGTATTTAGTTACAGCTCAGAGTTTTATTTTTTGCTAAACAAACAAAAAAAGATGCAAAAAAAAAAAAAAAAAAAAATCATGTTTTAATAGTTTGTTATAAAATTTTGCAAACGGGTCATTTTTCTCCTTCATTGAAGTGCGCTGATTAGGCGGCACTGATAGGCTGCATTGGTGGGCACTGATGGGCTGCATTGGTGGGCACTGATGGGCTGCATTGGTGGGCACTGATAGGCTGCACTGGTGGGCACTGATAGGCATAGTTAAGGCGGCACTAATAGGCACAGATAAGGCGGCACCGATGGGCACAGATAAGGCGGCACTGATGGGCAAAGATGGGCACAGATAAGATGGCACGGATGGGTGGCACGGATAAGTGGCACGGATGGGTGGCACGGATGGGCACTGATAGGTACCACAGATAGATGGGACTGATGGGCACTGATAGGTGGCACTGATAGGTGGCTCTGATAGGTGGCACTGCTGGGCACTGATGGGCGGCACTGCTGGGCACTGATGGGTGGCACTGCGGGGCACTGATGGGCGGCACTGGGGTGCAGCACCTTTGAGGCAGATTTTGGGTGGCACTGTGGGTGGCACTGTGGGTGGCACTGTGGGTGGCACTGTGGGCACTGCTGGGTGGCACTGTGGGCACTATGGGCACTGCTGGGTGGCACTGACAGGGGGGCACTTACTTTATTTCAGGATGGCACTGCGGGTGGCAGGTGGGCACTGGCAGGGGGCAGGTGTCCGCTTGAATTGCTGGCCGTGATCGGGACTGATGTCCCGAACACGGCCGCCGGCGATCGGCTTTTTTTTTTTCTCCTCGCGCTGTCAGCGCGAGGAGGAATACTAGCCGATTACCGGCTCCGTTTTATCACATGATCAGCTGTCATTGGCTGACAGCTGATCACGTGATAAGGGGTCGGGATCGACCCCTTACACGGATCGGTGATCAGGCGAGTCTCACGGACTCGCCGATCACAGGGCGCGCAGGCCGCTCGTAACCGAGACTACGTCAATAGACGTAGTCCCGGCAATCTAGGTCCGCGCTAATGCCGTCATTCGGCAATAGCGCGGATCCCAAGTGGTTAAAGAGGAAGTAAACCCTGATGGGTTTACTTCCTCTTTCATTCCCTGCAAAGGTAAAGCATAATGGACTACTATGCATCGCATAGTAGTCCATTATGTGTCACTTACCTGACACAGGAGCCAGCGAAGTCACCGATGTCCCCTGTAGTCCGGCGCATCCATCTTCTCGGTGGGGTCTCGCCGCTCCGCCGCTGTCATTCGGCGAAGCCGCGATGACGTCACTCCCGCGCATGCGCACAGGAGCCGCCACTCGCGGCATATCGCCGTTGACCGCGGTGCGCTCAGTGCGCCTGCGTGCCGCTGTCTACGGCGCAGCGGTGCCTGTCTTTCGGCAAATATCTCCTGAACCATGTAGGTTTAGGAGATATTTCTTGGACCTACAGGTAAGCCTTAATCTAGGCTTACCTGTAGGTCAAAGTTGGTTGTAAGGGTTTACAACCACTTTAAAGCTGAAGTTTTTTTTTTTAATCAGGACTAGAGACCATACTTAAATAAATGACGATGCGTGCGATCGGTCCTGTATGGATGTACAGATGGGAATGGGTGGCGGTGCGTCCATAAAGGGCGCAGGAGCGCCGCCCCCCCTCTCCTGTCACACTCTCTCTGACATAGATAGATTCATGCATTGCATGAATCTATCTATCGTTGCCGCTGCCGCCCCCTATTCATGTGCCCGGCCCCTTGTCGGGCGCCGGGCATATGAATGGCGGGGTTTCTTTGGAAGCGCCTGATTAGAGCCATAGTCTCTAATAGGCTTCCTGATTAGAGCCATGGGCTCTAATAGGCTTCCAAAAGGGTAAACAGCGGGTGCACTGCTGTGCGCTGATTACTCATTGGTGTGTTAGGGAACCGAATACATCGCTTTCCTAACACTGACCCTGCCTCTCAGCCAATCAGGTTTCTCAGGTCTGGTTACCTGTCACCTGATTGGCTGAAACAACAGGCGCCGCTATTGGACGCCTGATAGGAGGAGAGGACAGGAGAAGAAGCGAAGGAGACGCATGAAGGACCCCACCATCACCCGCTGCCCCACAAGACAAGGTAAGTTCCGGGCAGAAGGCGAGCAGGGGGGCACACTGTAACACTGGCAGCATTGGGCACACTGGCAGAATTGGGCACACTGGCAGCATTGGGCACACTGGGCACATTTGGCACACTGGCAGCATTGGGCACACTGGCAGCATTGGGCACACTGGCAGAATTCGGCACACTGGCAGCATTTTATGGTCACGCTGACAGCATTTGGCACAGTGGCAGCGTTTGATGGGCACAGTTGCAGCATTTGATGGCGCAGTGGCAGTGTTTGATGGCAATGTGGCTGCGTTTGATGGCAAAGTGGCTATGTTTGATAGCTTTTTTTGTTCAAAATGTTTTCAGTTTGTTTGCGCCCACCCCCCCTCCCCCCCCAAAAAAAATAAAAAAATTAGCACCAGCCTCCACTAATGGGGATGCACTTGGGGATCTGTACAGATTAATGCAGATTTCATTGATTCGAACAGCCTGCATGAGGCTGCACGGTAATTATTCCACAGGGCTGAACACATCGCTATGCCCATGTGAATGAGGCATAAAGGTGAATTTAAAAACTAGTTGGCAACTGATGAGAAAACAAACTCCTTGGTTAGGAGTATGTAATGTACAGTACAGTTTACATACCTGACAATATGATGATTGTGATTGGTCCTGCAGTCTTCTGGCACCTGTGATGTGTCCCAGAAGGCTGCGAGAGAGGGGGGGGGGGGGTCAAACTTTCTCTCAGTTTGCCTTGGCTATCAAAATCAAGTACCTGACCCCCCCCCCCCAAAAAAAATGGCAAACGTAAAGGAGGAGGGAGAGCAAAACTTCCCTTTTTGGATGAAGTTTCTCTTTAAGTGGCAGTCCTGCTCCTGATAGGGGAGGAGCACCATGGGAAGAGGAGGCGATAGATACTCTAGATTGGTTGGTGGATAGCCAGCCATTACTGATTGAAATATTTACCTGCATCCCCAGTGGTTGGACCATTAAGGCTCAGTGTGTAGTCACAAGGCTTTACTTGTTACTTGTGTACTTTAAAAAAAAAAAAAATTATAAACAATGCACCTTTTACGTTTTTTTTTTTTTTTGCTAGAGTTCCACTTTTAAGGTCCATTTACATTTTTGCTGTACATTCACGTGCATTGAAAATAATGGTCTGCCAACACATTCCAAAAAATATTCAGAATTGGATGTGTCGATAGGCACTAACACATCTTATGTTACCGCAACGCAGAAGTTTAAATGGGCCCTAAATAACAAAAAATACTTCATTTGTTTTAGGGCCTGTTTTTATTTTGTGTTGTGGTAACGTGTGCAATACTACAATGTGCAGCAATGCACAGTTCTATCTTGGGTTGTGGTGCAATGTGCACTATATGTCACGTCCTATTTTCAGGACGTTCTGCATACCTCCCAACTCTATGAGATCGGAATGAGGGACACGTATCAGCAAAAGTATGCCGGCATAGGACACGCCCCTTAAAGGAGAATTGTACAAAAAAACAAGATTGGTTAATCACTTAACCACTTCCCACCCGGCCAATGCACATATACGGCCGGGTGGGAGCCGTCTACTTCTGATAGGACGTTCAGGAACATCCATCAGAAGGAGCGGGATCGCGCGCGCGCGTGCCCACGCAGCGGCGCGATCCCGATGTGCCCGTGTCACCCAGACACGGCGCATCTCAGATCGGCAGGAGGGCTCTGTGATTGGCCCACCTGATCACATGACGGCCGTGTCCAATCACGGCCGTTATGTGATGTAAACAAACAGCCGGTTGCTAGGCAATCGGCTCCTCCTCTCCTCACACAGAAGTCATCGCTGAGGAGAGGAGAGCAGATCGCTGCAGCCGGCTGATGATCAGTGAGTATGAGCTGTTTTATACAGCTTTTTACTCACTGATCACCAGTCTAGTGTAAACACAAATCACCACACAGTAAACACACCACACAGTATAAACACAATGTCCCCACACATGTCCCCAAAACATACATGTCCCCAAATAATAAATACACATGTCCCTAATAATAAAAACATGTCCCCCACATATGTCCCACTAAAATCACATGTCCCAATGATTATCTGCACACATATGTACGTGATCACCTGCACACATATGTACATGATCATTTGCGTACATATGTCCGTGATCACACAAACCAATTATTATACACTTAACGGATTTTTTTTTACCAAAAACATGTAGCAGAATACATTTTGGCTTAAATTTATGACAAAATTTGATTTTATTGGATTTCTTTTAAAATAGAAAAAAGAAAATATTGTTTTTTTCAAAATTTCCACTTTTTTTGCGCTTATATCGCAAAAAATAAAAAATGGAGTAGTGAATAAATACCACCAAAATAAAGCTCTGTTTGTGCGAACAAAATGATAAAAATTTCATTTGGGTACAGTGTAGCATGACCGCGCAATTGTCACTGAAAGCGCTAGAGCGATGAAAGCTGAAAATTGGGCTGGGAAGGAAGGGGGCGAAAGTGCCCTGTATTGAAGTGGTTAAGGACCGCCTCCTGCACATTTACGTCGCCAGAATGGTACGGCTGAGCACATCAACGTACGGGTACGTTTCTCTTTAAGTGCCCAGCAGTGATCTGCTGGGCACTTAAAGAGAAAGCAGTCCTGAGCTCCTTGACCGCTTTTGGAATTTACAAATGCAGCAATTTAGAAATCAGATGAAAGGTTTAGTGCTGGAAAACACTTTTTGATAGATAAAAATTGCATTTTCATTACATTTATACAGATCAGACCAAAATGAGGGACAAATGAGGAGGAATGAGGGACAGAGGGACATTGCTCTAAATCAGGGACAG
Organism: Lithobates pipiens; assembly: GCF_037356315.1. Lineage (NCBI taxonomy): Eukaryota > Metazoa > Chordata > Amphibia > Anura > Ranidae > Lithobates > Lithobates pipiens. The sequence goes on along the minus strand of NW_027507784.1, from coordinate 312,911,982 downwards.
TCCCTTGAAATCAGGGACAGTTGGGAGCTATGCGTTTTGGAGTGTCGGCTGCCCATTATTTTCAATAAGATGCCTTAACCCAGCACTTGATAAAAGATGCATTAACTTACTGCAAAAATTGAAATGGGCCTTTAAACATGATTTATTACTATTGAAATCAATATTATATTTTAATCATTATTTTTTGGTTCTACAGACAAACATACTCTTTAAGCCAGCCGGAATGACCTCTTGGGATACACATATCACAGACTGTGAAACGAGGGTATAATACACCTGTAATATCATTATTTGCAGCCCTAGTGGAACAGCAATAAGGAAAAGCTTTGCAATACACAAGAGAGAGTTAGTATGTGGAGGGGGAGAGCTACTGAAAGAAACCAGCGACCCACACCTGGATCTAGACAAGTGGTGTGTCTCCTTCCACAACAAGGTGCTGTTCAGGGGATGGATTCCACATGTCCAGGTGGTGACAAGGACCAGGATGCTGGAAGATACTCGCAACCTTATTATCAAAGGGTCAGAGCTATGGGAATTGGACCAGCGACAACTTCTCTGCACCTTGACAGGCGGCGAAAGCAACACTCAGCTGCCGGGTAGTGGAATCAGGGAGTTTTAAGACAATGACTTTCATATGTGTAAAGGAACAGTTATCGAATGGTCATTTTAACATCTATGGAGGCCAAATTGCTGAAGAACTGGTAAAATTGTAGCAAAATGGAAACTACAATGGTGGAAGATATATTATAAGCTGTACAAGCAGTTGACTTTGGAACAAATGGAAACCAGCATTATATGGAAACCCAAATCTTATGGGTTGTAGTGAGCCATGGAGAGCCATCTACCTCATATATCCGCTGATTAGGGATAAAACAATCGATAAAATCGATAATTATTGATAACGAAAATCGTTGTCAACGGTTTTCATTATCGATTAGTTGGTCTAACGACACGCACCTTCCTCCCTGCCAGTCCCACCTCCGTCCCAGTGTTAGAATCCCCTGTACGCCCATGTACAAGCCGACGGCGCTGCTGTATTCTCGTGAGAATACAGCGGCGCTCATGTGACCAGGCACGTCTGCCTCTCTCCTCCTCACTGACGTCAGCTGCCCCCTGATAGTCTCAGCCCCACCCTCCTGTTGCCTCTAAGGAATAGAGAGAAAGACGAGAAGCACCCTTGAGCGCCGAGTTGCACCTGCGATATAAGATTGCAGCTATTACAATACTCGGTGTACTTTAATTTTTGTAATGACAACAAGTGCCCCATAATAAGTATTTCTAGGGGTGGAAATAGTGCCTCATCATTGGTGTTCCAGGGAGGGTGGGGGGAATAGTGCCCCATTGGTTTTCCTGGGAGGGGGAGAAAAGTGCCCCATTGGTGTTCCTAGGAGGGGGGGATAGTGCCCCATCATTGGTGTTCCTGGGTGGAATAGTACTTCATCATTGCTGTTCCTGGGAGGAATAGTGCCCAATCATTGCTGTTCCTGAGGGGAATAGTTCTCCATTATTGGTGTTCCTGGGAAGAATAGTGCCCCATCATTGCTGTTCCTGGGAGGAATAGTGCCCCATCATTGGTGTTCCCAGGAGGAATAGTCCCCCATCATTGGTGTTCCTGGGAGGAATAGTACCTTATCATTGTTGTTCCCGGGAGGAATAGCATATTAAGTTTTTTTAATGATTTTATTTGATGAATCGAAACAATAATCAGCGAACTAATCAATTATAAAATAATTGTTAGTTGCAGCCCTTCTGCTGATTGTTTCATGTAATAAGCTATCTGCAGACTTTAGGGGAAAATATAGAAAATATAATGCTTTTGGGGTAAAATATACGTAGACCCAAAATCTACTGTATTATCCAGTATGTTTGGCATCATGGCTCACTGTATACAATTTCTTTAACAAATAGATATTCTGTGAATTTGTAGGCAGATGCAGTCTACTTTCTACACTGCAGTTGGCACTCTTCTTCAGCGGCACTGCTGTTGGAGAGGAAGTCAAGAGGAACAGAGTTTCCTCTATAGTTTCTTGGGTCATTGAGGAAGCCTCCAATTGGATGCTGCTGCCCCATGTGACTCTGATATTCTTGAGTCAGGCAGTCTTTTTAAGGCTCTGACTTCCAGGTTTGATGTTCTTTTTGCGAGGTGGTAGAGTAGGGATAGGTACCCCGCCTGCTAGGGGCAGTACTAGTGGTAAGGGAAAGGCTCCTGATGAGGCGGGAAAGCATAGGGATGCATCTCCTTTGGATCCTGTTTGGGCACAAGATGGCCAGGCCACATTCTGCTCTCTTAACAGACACTGTCAGTCCAGCTGATACCTGCTTTCTTTACATTAATGGAAACCGTGAGTGCATCCGGTTGGGCCTTCCCACCTGGTTTTGTTGTGAACTGTTACTGTACTATTTCAATACAAGTTCTTCACTGCACCTGACTATTATTGCCGCACCACACTGCACCCCTCCTACAAACTTGTTGCAAAGCTTATTGCCTGGAGATCCTTGCATTCACAGCACTTTGGGCCCCTGCAGACCTTGGCATCCTGGTGATTTATGTTAATGCACATGGGTTTATTTCCTTTCTTTTTTTCGTGTTGACTTGCATTGCATTAAAGTGTTTGTAAACCCTTACAACCAACTTTGACCTACAGGTAAGCCTAGATTAAGGCTTACCTGTCGGTCCAAGAAATATCTCCTAAACCTACACGGTTTAGGAGATATTTGCCAAAAGACAGACACCGCTGTCTACGGCGCATGCGGCGTAGACAGCAGTGCGCAGGCACAATGAAGGCGCCGCTGTCAACGGCGATATGCCGCGAGTGGCGGCTCCCGTGCGAATGCGCGAGTGACGTCATCGCAGATTCGCCGGATGATAGCGGCGGAGCAGCAAGACCCACCGAGAAGATGGACGCTCTAGACTACAGGGGACATCGGTGACTTTGCTGGCCCCTGTGTCAGGTAAGTGACACATAATGGACTACTATGCGATGCATAGTAGTCCATTATGCTTTATCTTTGCAGGGAATCAAAGAGGAAGTAAACCCATCAGGGTTTACTTCCTCTTTAAAGAAGAACTACTTTAGCCCACACAAGTGCCCTCATGGGCAGCGGCTTCCCATAGGGGCATTGGACAGAGAAGAGGGGCCAGAAGCGTCAGTGGGGGACACGAGAAGAGGAGGTTCAGGGCTGCTCTATGCAAATATATTCCACAGAGAAAGTAATGCCACGTACACACGGTCGAATTGTATGACGTACTTAGTCCGTCATACAATCCGGCGGACAATCCAGCGTACTTTCTACCGAACGGACTTGGCCACACACGGATACACAAACAGTCCGACGAAAGCTTGCGCGATGACGTACAGCGCGTACGACGGGACTAGAAATAGGAAGTCCAAGACACAGCAAAGCACCCTTTGGGCTCCTTCTGCTGACTTTGCGTTAGTGGAAGTTTGGTAGGAGACGATTCGCGCTTTTCAGACTTCAGCTTAATTCGTCCGTTTTTGTTTTTTTAATTTATTCTCGAATTGGAATATTAATCATAGGATGAGGATGAATAAAGACATTTGTGGTAACTCTGTGTGAATATAAGCAGCAAAGCAACTTCACTTTTCTTGCATTATGAAGAAGAAGAAAAGAATGTGCTATATTAAAAAAACACAAAATTAGCAGCATGACGAATATACTAGCTTCAATACGAACACTAGTTTTACAAGACAGAGCGCTTCCGCCCTGTAAATCCTTTCTGGGCATGCGCCATTCTTAGTCCGTCGGACTAGCATACTGACGACCGTATTGTCCGCTGAAACCAAAGTACGACGGAAAGATTGTTGTGCAAACCGAAATTCTTAGTACTCCGGACTGCACGCTGAAAAAGTCCGCTGAAGCCCACACACGAGCGGATTGTCCGTTGAAATGTGTTTCAACGGACTAAGTACGTCATACAATTCGACCGTGTGTACGCGGCATTAGTGGCATCAATTCAGCTAAGGCAAAGTCACTGCACTGGCGCTCAAGGGCTGATTTTCAATGATAAATGGTGGGGCCTTTTTTTTTTTTATGGCACTGTTGCTGTACATTGTGACATGTCAGGAATTTCTCAATACTGACTTCTCAAGGATTTGAAAGGTCCACTTTAAGGTATGTTTTGCTTAAGTCAGATATAGCCATTTCAGGAAAATTAACACTATACACAGCAATAGATAGGCAAGAAGAGAACGCATGAATCCTTAATAAATAGCAACATTTTGAAAAGCTACATTACTTTCTCCAGCAATAGGCTTTGTTTCTGGTCACAATATACTTGTGACACTCAGGTAATCCTCTTGGTCTTTGCAGGACCTCCTGTGCACCATAAATTAAAGGCAGGTTATTAAACATCTGTGTATGTGAGCAGGGTGAGGGGGGTCCATTGGGATCAGGGACAGCCAGGCTATTTCCAGCTGATGGGGATTAGAGCTTTATTAACGCACTACGTCTTCTCCCAGGATTTACTGGGGCTTAATAATACTTCTATTTCTGTTCCATGGAGGTGGACCTTTTGCTGATTCTTTAGAAGAGATTCCAAAATCCAATCTTCCGCTTGGGCCCACATATCTTCCAGAATCTTAAGGATAGCAAGTTATAAAAATTGCGATCATTTACCCATGCCCGGGCTTTAATTTGGGTGCAGCGTTTGGTAAAAACGTTATCCGCATTTAATGTTTGTGTATGAAAAGTCAAAAACTGGTTTGCGAAGTAGAGGCTTCTAGATTTAGGACCATGCTGGTGTGCTGTGAGGGTAGCCTGGAGCCTGATTTTATTTTTACAAAGTGTATCTGAAGACAAAGCTTTTTTTTTTAAGTTTTAAAAAGACTATCAAACAGTTAGAATTGGTTATATTTTTTTGCTTTCTGTGTCCCTGCTGGGAAGAGCTCACCTTTGTCCTGGTGACTTTTGGGTAGAAGGTGATGGGAAGTTGAAAATGTTACAGTCGTCATCAAAATAGGTTAGATGCCAACTGTCCACTATGTGCTGGGAGAATTCTACATTATGGCCCTTCTGTCCTACCGGTACTGTGTCCCGGGCCATATACTGGGACCATAGCACCAACTTTGAGTTACTGCACATACCCAGTAGATCAAAAAGACATTAATTGCACGAATCATTGTTAAGAGTAGGTATGTATGCCTATGTAACCAATGTGGGGACCCTCATGAATGCGCTCACTAATGCCCACGGTCCTGCAAAAATCAGCATATAGGTGGCACCCCAACTTAGAACGGAGTTGTTACCTTGCACTCCCGTGTAACTGCACACCTTCTCCTTCCATACAAAATACAGCATTTCTGAGTAGACACTGTGGAGGCTGTGTGCCACTCCACCAGCACAGCCATGACTGCCACCTCACTCCCAGAGTTCTCTGCTTCTAATGAGCTTGAATATTTTTTGTTGATCCACTTACTTCCTCTCTCTTTTCCCGTACCTTCCAGGCAGGTCCAGAGGTTCCTCATTCCATGGGTCCAGGCCCAAATATGTGGGGTAACAATCCCTAGGGAGTGGGTCAAGCTCACCAACCTTCTCACTACCAGGGTTACCATCTCCCATGCCAAGGCACTACTTCCCACTAGCTGGCTGCTATAACATGCCACACCACTAAACTGGTTTCTCATGACAATAGCAATATGGCGGCCTCTCCCGCCAACTCCCCTTCACAATTTACCCTTTGTGGTGGCTATCTCTCTTCCCCTCTTCATCCCCTTTTTAGTACCCCTTTTTTATGCACATCTTTGTAGAAATTTCAGACCAGGCATTTGGTAACTTTAAGAACTTTTAATTGAACTTCTTACAAATTACAATGTTAATGTGGCTTAGTCAATTAAAGACCCTTCCATACAAACTCTAGTTCATTCTTCCAGATAAGATTTCATAAGAGTCCATATCCATCTTCCTGTTCCCCCGAATGGGTAGCTTTACATGATGCAGCACTCCTTCCTCTCTGTTCCCATGCTGGTGCTCTCTCTCACAAGCTGATCTCTTTTTAATTGTTTCTCCAGCAATGGCAGGGCTCTGCAGAAAAACGTGGGAATGTCTGAGTTATGCCGCGTACACGCGATCGGAATTTCGGCTAGTAAAAGACCGATGAGAGCTTTTCATCGGAAAATGCGACCTTGTGTATGCTCCATCGGAATTTAGCTGGCCGAATTCCTGCCAGCAAAAATTTGAGAGCATGTTCTCAATTTTTCCGACGGAAAAACTTTCTATTGGAAATTCCGGTCATGTGTATGCAATTCTGATGCGCAAAAACTCATGCATGCTCAGATTCAACTAGAAGATGGGAGCTATTGGTTACTGGGTATTGAACTTCCTTTTTCTAGTCCCGTTGTACGTCACCGCGTTCTTGACGGTCAGAATTTGGTGTGACTGTGTGTATGCAAGACAGCTTGAGCGAAATCCCGTCGGAATTCCATCGGGGAAAACCATCAGAGCTTTTTCCGACCAAAATTCCGATCGTGTGTACGCGGCATTAGCTCTACATTCTTAGGCAGGACCACTTCTGCTGGGAAACCTTAACTATCTAGTACAGTGATGGCGAACCTTGGCACCCCAGATGTTTTGGAACTACATTTCCCATGATGCTCAACTGCACTGTAGAGTGCATGAGCATCATGGGAAATGTAGTTCCAAAACATCTGGGGTGCCAAGGTTCGCCATCACTGATCTAGTACAATTAATACAGAAGATAATACACAGAAACCCTGATCACAACCAACACAGTAATACCTCTGTATGTACCTGGTTACAACCACATATTTAGAAGCAGGGTGTAGACGGGACCTACCCAAAAAGTGGACATGGTTTGGGTGCACCCTAAAAGTAGGCTTATGAAATACGGAGCGTGGGCAGGGATAACAGTTTCCCATACTGTTGCTAGGTTTTGAATAAAGGAAATAATGGAGAAATGCTAAAAAAACAAAACAGCTGCTGGATCCCAGGCTGCAGAGGGTTCAGGACAGGCGGCTGCTCCAGACACTGGGGATTCTGCTTTTGTTAATGCTGATCTTGAGCACTTTACATGTTGATTTCTTTTCTAAATATCTTATTGGAGAGCACTATGGAGTCCTTTTTTTTTTTTTTTTGAGAGTATGTACATCCTGTGGTGATAAACACTATGGGACATGCACTAGATTTATTTAGTTCACGTTGATATATAGGCTATTTCCAGGTTACCTCTTTAAATTAGTGGAGTTTTTTTAACAAATGTTAATATAAACGAATATATATGTAAAGCATAACATTAAAGTGGTTGTAAAGGCTGAAGGATTTTCACCTCCAGTGTGCAGCTCCTCCCTCAGCTGCCCCCCCCCCCCCCCCCCCCCACAATACTTACCTGAGCCTGATCTCAATACAGCGATGTGTATGAGAGCCAAGGCTTTCCCCGGTCTCTCCCTTGTTAATTACAGCCAGTGAGGCAAGCGTGGGGCTGAGCTGCGTTCTTTGTGTCTTATGGGCACAGAGAGCCAGCTCAAGAGCGAGTACGCAGCTTGTTATGGGGGGGCCCTCTGCAAGCAGGAGGGGCCCATTGTGCCTGCAGGGGACCCAAGAAAAGGAGGATTAGGACTGCTCCTTGCAAAACCATTACTCAGAGCAGGTAAGTATGACATGTTTGTTATTTATTTTATACATTTTTCCTTTACAAACACTTTAAACTGGCCATGCATTGATCGTTCAGCAGGGACAGGCCAAGTTCCGATCAGTGTGCAGCTGTCCCCACTCAACATAATTCAGTTTTTTGATCAAATTCTGTTGAAGGGATGTGCAGAAAAACCTATGGCAATCAGCTGCTACAGGTCCCGCTGTCCGAATACAATGTCCCACCTGGGGGGATTTCTCCATCTACCACGTTTGTGTGGATGGAGGCATATGCTAGTTTTTTTTTTTTTGTTTTTTTTTCGTTCATCCAGAAATTAACCGTGTATTCACAGATTTTATCTGTTCAAGTCATTTCTATGTTTGGAATCCAGTTCTGCTGATGTTGACCCATTCAGGGACCTGTAAATACATAAATGTATGTATTGTGCTCATGAATTTTTTATGGCCTGCACGACCACAAGTGAAGGGTTCTCTTTTACCTAAATATATTTGCCCTAGGTGTCCTTTCCAATCTCAGAAAGTTGTGAGGTATTTAATGAGGTTTAAAGTAGGCAACTGAGTCAATCAACTTCTCACTTCAAAATTGCTTTCTGTATCCTATGGGAAGCGGTTGTTTGCTGTTCCCACTCCTAATGAGAAACAGAACCTCTCCAAACGCCTTTAGAGGGCCAAAGTTCATGAATCTCCCTCATAAATACAGAATCCTAGGAACTGTTCGGAGGAATCCCCTGGGCGGAATGCTGCAATGTGATGGCAGGAAGTGCTTGACGTCTCTGTCTCTTCACTGCTTATAAAGCTGGTAGCCTCTTACGTTGTGCGATTTACAGCACTTGGGGACCAGTAACCAACAATGTGTTCAATTTCTAAGGCAGGCCTGTCTCCTGTCTGTCCACCTTTCCTGCTGTTTATAAAATCAGAGGCGACAATAGGATAAGCTCTGACTTACAGAGCTTCCAAGATTTATTTGGTTGGTGAAAAATTGATAATATATATATAGTACACCCCTCACATTTTTGTAAATATTTTATTATACCTTTTCATGTGACAACACTGGAGAAATTACACTTTGTTACAATGTAAAGTAGTAAGTGTACAGCTTGTGTAACAGTCTAAATTTGCTGTCCCCTCAAAATAACTCAACACACAGCCATTAATGTCTAAACCGCTGGCAACAAAAGTGAGTACACCCCTAAGTGAAAATATCCAAATTGGGCCCAATTAGCCATTTTTCCTAGCCAGTGTCATGTGACTCATTAATGTGACAAGGTCTTGGGTGTGAATGGGGAGCAGGTGTGTTAAATTTGGTGTTTTTTGTGGTTTTCATGGAAGAATTGCTGCCATTAAGCCACACCTCTGATGTGGAAACAAGGCTCAACGACTCGAAGACTAGGAACTTTGGTGCAGAAAAATGGCAGCAGGTGCTCTGGACTTATGAGTGAAAATCTAAAATATTTGCCTGTAGCAGAAGGCAGTTTGTTCACCGAAGGACTGGAGAGCGGTACAATAATGAGCACAATAATGAGGGTCTTCAGGCAACAGTGAAGCATGGTGGAGGTTCTTTGAAAGTTTGGGGCTGCATTTCTGCAAATGGAGCTGGAGATTTGGTCAGGATCAATGGCATCCCCAATTCTGAAAAATGCAGGTGGATACTTATCCATCATGCCATGCCATCAAATGTGTTCTGCAGCAGTAAATGCAGCTAGGTTTCTGGACCCGAAAAGAAAAATTGAGGGGGTAGCAATCCCTGTAATACAATGCAAACAAAACCCACAAAGGGTTATGTAAGGGAATTGGGATTATACGATATCCAGGTTCCATACTCGTGTGTGTTGTTTTTTTTTCATTATTCTGCAGCAGAACGATGACTCCAAACATGCAGCCAATGGCATTAAGAACTATCTTCAGTGTAAAGAAGAACCAGGGGCACTGAAAGTGAGGGTTTGGGCCCCACAGAACCCTGATCTCAACATCATCAAGTCTGTCTGGGATTACATGAAGAGACAGAAGAATTTGAGGCAGCCTACATCCACAGAAGATCTGGGGTTAGTTCTCTCAAGATGCTTGGAACAACCTACCCGCTGAGTTCCTTCAAAAACTGTGCGCAATTGTACCTATAAGAATTGATGCTGTTTGGAAGGCAAAGGGTGGTCACACCAAATATTGATTTAATTTGTATTTCTCTTGTTTATCTACTTTCCATTTTGTTAAATGATGAAAAAAAAACGAACACTATCTATTTGTGAAGGCATTCTTAATTTACGGGATTTTTCCACACCTGCCTAGAATTTTTGTACAGTATTGTAGTCCTACTAGAGACTGTGCCTGGTGCTTTGGATCTAGAGGTTCCATGGATCTAAAGAGGAAAAGGATAGATAGTTCCTGGGCTGGAGGCAGTTGTTTGGAAGATGGTGTGGAGTACAAAGTGGAGTGCAGCAGGCAGTCTACTGAGCTATCACCAAGCTGCGTCAGAGATGTGGAGAGGTTCAGCTAGTGATATCATTAGGTCTGTGGGAATGCCATTGGGAGGCCAGTGTGGTCTCCAGGTTTGTTAAAGGAGGATAGTTCTTAACTGATTCAGTGCTGAGAGGCCACTGGACACAATCTTCTGCCCACTGTTTAAAGGAACAGTATTGCCTGTTTGGAATACTGTTTGGGTTCTCTAAACCCCTTAGTTAAGTCCTGTCTTAGTATAGGGATTAGGGGTAGAGTCATTGGTCCGCTTGTCATTTCCTGAGTTTTACATTTGTCCTGGTATGCCTGCTATAGTGTTTATTGTTGCTTTTACATCTTTTGGTTATTGATTTACTGTGTGTTGCAACAATAAATATTGTGTGGTGCTGCTCAGAGAATCATGACACTGAGAACAAAGGCTTCTCTGGGGGCACCATACACATTCACTACTTAATGGCTCTGTAATCTATCTTTCATTCAGGGCCGTTTTTAAGGCAGGGCAAAAGGGGCAGCTGCCCTGGGCCCTGTCATTGTGTGCCAACTATCCTGGTTTAAATTCTCTCATCCCTTGAGGTTTTAGTCCTGTGCTGGGTCCCAATATCTGAGTGTGAAGTGCTGCTACTAATGCTCTGCCCTATTGTTGTGTACAGATGACTCACCTGCAAACTCTGTGTTTACGTGTAAATTACCGGCATTCATATGTACATACCAGCGGCATTCATATGTAAATAGTGGTGGCCAGCGGACTTGATATGTATATCATGCCCCCTGAGGTCATATCCACAGTAATCTCTAGCAACCAATCAACAAGCAGAAATCATGTAACCTCTAGTAACTAATCAGTGAGCCGTAATGTGTGCTGTAACCTCTAGCAACCAGTCAGTGAACGGTAATGATACACTGTAACCTAAGCAAACAATCGCAATAGCTGCCTGATTTGATTCAGAAAACTGATTTTGAGTCTAGCTGCTATTTATTGTATGTCTCAGAGCAGGTGGAGAGCAAAATTGCATGGGGGGGCCCCAAGAAAAGTTTTGCCCAGGGTCCAATCAGTATTAAAGACGGCTCTGCTTTCATTAATCTTTCTTACTGTGTTTTTCTGCCTCCTTGTCTTCCATGAGCTACCAAACCTCTCCCTTTCTCCGTTCACTTCCATGTGTTTGAAACAAGCAAACCATGTTAGTTGTGGTCATGTGCACTGCACTATACATACTACAAATCACTTAATCCATAGTCTCCAGTCGATCTCAGGGGCAAGCAAGAGAGGGTGGTTATGGTCCTACATACTGGACCTTGGAGAACAAGGCAGTCATCCTCTATTAAGAAGTTGGAGCACAGCAGCAAGAAAAAAAACTAAAAAAACGTTGGTTATTTGGAAAAGGCTGAGAGCAATAGAAGGTACTTTTTTGCGTTACATACATGAATAGAATTTTTTTTTTTAATTTAGAGCTAAGTGTCAATTTAATATTTTGGTTTAGCAGACAAACATAACAGAGGTTATAACCCCATAACTACTGTATCCAATTCCAAATATAAAAGTTTTGGCTTTAGATACACTTTAGGAACATTACATTATAAATATTACAAGTTCCAACTTGAGAAACTGAGTTAACTAAATGGTAAATCCCAATTGTAATGTCTGTTGGCGATGGTATACAGGCCAGTGCTTTGTACCAGTGCTATTGGTGATCAGTTTAGTTGTTACAGAATACACCAACAGTATGACACAAAAAAAACAGTTGTAATAAGAAGATCACCACCTTGTGGAACTCAGAGGAACTGTAGCTCAAGAAACTTCTTGTAGTGTGAACACGGCCTTGTGTTATGTGTGTATGTACTGTATATCCTTCCGCTTTCTCTCCTTCCTGAGTGTGTATGAAGAGGCAGAGCCCCTGCTGGAACAGCGGTTGGGGGAGGAGACAGACAGAAATGAGTCTAGGAGGGAGACTGACAGAAACCGCAGCAGACTTGCAGGAGTGAGCGAGGAGGATCCAGTTTCTTTGCCATCTGAGTTAATGTTAAAGAAGCTGTTCTGAGTATCCCAGTGGAGAAGCTGTTCCGAGTATTTTGAGGAGACCAGAAAGACCAAAGATACACTTCCGGACTTTTAACCACTTGCTTACTGGGCACTTAAACACCCTTCCTGCCCAGGCCAATTTTCAGCTTTCGGTGCTCTCACATTTTGAATGACAATTACTCAGTCATGCAACACTGTACCCAAATGAAGTTTTTGTCCTTTTTTTCCCACAAATAGAGCTTTCTTTTGGTGGTATTTGATCACCTCTGGGGTTTTTATTTTTTGCGCTATAAATGAAAAAAGACCGATTTTTTTTTTTAAAAACGCATATTTCTTTGTTTCTGTGACAGAATTATGCAAATTATTAATTTTTCTTCATACATTTTGGCCACAATTTATACTGCTACATATCTTTGATAAAAATAACCCAAATTATTGGATATTATTTGGTCTTTGTGAAAGTTAGAGAGTCTACAAGCTGTGGTGCGAATCGCACAAAATTGATCACATCTGATGTACTGGTGGCCTATCTCACTTCTTGTGACCCATTCAAGTCAGGAAAGTACAAATACCCCCCAAATGACCCCTTTTTGGAAAGTAGACATTCCAAGGTATTTAGTAAGAGGCATAGTGAGCTTTTTGATGTTGTCATTTTTTTCCCACAATTCTTTGCAAAATTAAGATTTTTCATTATTTTTTTTTCTCCACAAAATTGTCAATGTAATAGGTTATTTCTCTCACGTGGCATGTGTACACCACAAATGACACCCCCCAAAAAATTCTGCTACTCCTCCTGAGTATTACAATACCACATGTGTGGGACTTTTTCACAGCCTGGCCACATAGAGAGGCCCAACATGCAGGTAGAGCCATCATGTGTTCTAGGAACATAAATTACACATCTAACTTGTTGACTATTTATTACACTTTTGAAGCACCAGGACAATGACACGTGACACTGATGACAGATGGCACTGATACGTGGCAATGATGACACTTATACGTGGCACTGATGACAGATGGCACTAATATGTGGCACTGATGACAGATGGCACTAATATGTGGCACTGATGACACGTGGCACTTATACGTGGCACTGATGACACGTGGCACTAATACGTGGCACTGAAGACATGTGGCACTAATAAGTGACACTGATGACAGATGGCACTAATACGTGGCACTAATATGTGCCACCGATGACAGATGGCACTAATACATGGCACCGATGACGCGTGACACTAATGACAGATGGCACTGATAAGTGGCATTGATGACACGTGACACTGACAGGTGGCACTGATGACAAATGGCACTGATACGTGGAACTGATGACAGATGGCACTAATACGTGGCACTGATGACAGATGGCACTAATACGTGGCACTGATGACAGATGGCACTATGTGGCACTGATGACACGTGGCACTGATGACAGATGGCACTTATACGTGGCACTGATGACAGATTGCACTGGGGACAAATGACACTGACAACAGAAGGCACTGGGGCAGGTGGCACTGGGGGCAGGTGGCACTGGGGGCAGGTAGCACTGGGGTGGATGGCACTGGGGGCAGGTAGCACTGGGGTGGAGGGCACTGGGGCGGATGGCACTGCTGGGGGAGGATGGCACTGCTGGGGGAGGATGGCATATATTTTTTTTTACTTTTTTTTTTTTTTTTACTCGAGGCAGAACGGCTGCCACTGCAGCCGTTCATCTCTCCCCTCTCACACTGTCTGTGTGAGGAGGGAGAGCGGCGCTGAGAGATGATTTCATATGTTTACATATGAGATCATCTCCCATTGGACACGCCGATCACGCTGTAAACGGCCGCTGTGATTGGCCGTTTACAGCGATCTGTGTTTGCCTGTCCCCGGGGGACACGGCGAACACAGAACTTCTGCGATGCGCGCCCGCGGCGGTGCGCATCGCAGAAGTAAACATCAGGACGTCCAGGGACGACCACCCGGACGAACGCGCCTGCTCTACGGCCGTCATTCGGCTATAGGGCGGGCGCGAGGTGGTTAAAGACCACGATACTTGAGGCGTGATTAGACCCAAAGGGTCTTCTCCAAAGGTGAGTGGGCAAATCACCAGGAGGTGGCGGTGGTGGTTTTCATTATCACTGATCTATAGCAATAAGTCGCACTTGGAGAAAGGTGTTTAAGGAAGAATTCCAGTTTATGGGAGTTTCTTTCACTAAATATTATTGTTTCACTGTCATTTGTGTTCATGTTGCTAAATAAAGATGTAGCACTGGCATCCTTGCCTACTAAATTATATTAGCATTTATAATGAAAGTCTATGGACGTTTCTATGGTTTAGTGTTTGGCGCCATCTAGCAGCCAAACACTGATAGTGGACTTAAATGATTTTTTGCTTTCACAAAGCATTGAACTATTTACAGGAAGTGACTGTTATTTAAACTGGGGAGTTGACCTTTTTACCCAGGATGCCGTGTGACCTACCCATGGACACTTTCTCTTGCACTGCATGCTGGGTAGGACATAAAAGGACCTGGAGTGGCCATTTTAGGTCTCTTGGGAATGCATGGCCTGCCTGTGAGGACTTGTGAGGAGGCCTCCCGGAAGAAGTGGCCTACTGCCATTACGGAGCGCAACCTTGCTCGATTGTGCGAGTGACCTGAAGTGCCAGAGACACAGTGATCGGATTGGGAAGATCCAGAGACACTCATTTGAGCATCAGAAGACCGGGTCCACCTATAGGAATGGAACAGAGTGACCGAGCCAGCTGACATAGAAGCAAGCTACAAACACTGGACCAGAGCTACCATACAGAGCTTCCGATCCAGTTGGTGAGCGGGTTGCGGCCCACAGTCTATTAACTTTTGCTCCTAGTCAGACTTATACACAGGCCTCACTGGGATCCATGGTCCTATGAAGGAGGAGTATAGCAACTGACACTAGGCAGGCATAAGGCCTATCTGTTATTGCATTTCAAGCCATGTATCATAGTTACGGAAGCAACACCAGGATCATCATTAACTCTACTTTATTTACTTTATTCCTTGGATTACAAATTATAAGGAATTACAATAGCTAGCAGAAGACAAGAAGACTAAAGACTGAGTTCTTTTAATGAGATCTCGCAAATAGCTATAAAAGTTAAGGGAGCTCCCTTGCATTTATATTGTTTATAATTGTTTTATTAAAATTCATTGTTCTATCATTCTATGTTGGGATGACAGCACAATTACTGTAATCACCTGTTTGCCAATATATACAGTAAAAGATACTTTGGTTAAGTACCCCGTTGTGTGGAGTATTGTTTTTTCCCAGCAGGTGGAGCCAGTGGATCCTGAGGTAACAATACAGGTATATTGTGTTATATTATATTGTACTGTATTGTATTGCACCACAGCTGTGTCAAGGGGACTGGGTCAAGTTAGTGTTTTTTTTTAGCAGAGTGCAGGCCCAAATCAAACCAGCAGCTCCATCAGGGGTCAGTGCTACATAGAGTATTGAGATACTCTGACTCATTGAATTAGCACACTATTTTCTTTTACATTTACCTGCTGGAGTGGATATCTGCAGGAAGATGGTCTAAAAGGGATGTTCTTTCTGGGTAGAAGCTACTATATAGACCAGCTTTTCTCAACCCTTTTTAGTCATGGCACCTATTAAAACTATGCAAAATTTCAAGGCACGTCAGTCTTAAATGTAAAATAAGTAAATGTTAGTTTAATCCTGAATAGGAAACCTAATCCCGAGACATGATGCATTTCTTCATGAAATTAACTTCATATCAGAAACCTTCCTTTACATTACGAGTCTTTCCATCAAATCAGAGGTCTGTTCCTAAAAGTCCTACTGCTACTACTATTACTTATTGAGAATACCTGTCCTTTTTTGCGTATTCTGCACCCATAAACCCACTATTCTGGAACTGAGTTCAGCAACTAAAAGTAACAAAAGACTACAGTGACTGATGTCCTACTATTTCGGGGGTCAATCCATGATATCTCAATAGGAGGAGTTCTACAGTAAACCTAAAGTATAACTAAGACCAGAGCTCCACCATATCCCAAACTAACCATGAGACAACCAGGAGCTTCAAAAACCCTTCACTTTCAGGAACTTCCAATTTTTTGCTGCTTACCAGCAAACTTTTACTTCTGAGTCTGAGCCATGGTCAGGGGTAGGATGTACTGTATGATGAGAACGGATCCCCTGAATGGCTGTTCAAGCAGGTTTGTTCTCAACCCTCCCAGCAGCACAAACCTACATTTCTTTCACTAGCCAACTGCCAGAAACAAAATTAAAACTATGTACTTCTCAGTATTTTGGAACTTGAGACTGACGAAGCCACAAGCCAGAGCTTACACAGGGCTATGGGCTCACCCTATGTGAAAGTGTTAGTATTTAGTAATTGGTCCAGTTTCCCGTACCTTTTGAAGAGCCTGATATTATGAGGAAGGCATCTCTTACATCTCTGACTCTGGGCCCCTGATAGAGTGGACAGGTAGCGCAGGAGTGCAGAGTGGCATGCTAGCTACAGGGCTGGACAGAATCTCCCGGTCAAGCAGCAGATGGTCATCAGTGAACCACAGCAGGTAGAATTGCTGGGTAGTAGCTGATAAGCAGTAGGCAAGAGCAGGCTGGCACTGGCGACAGCAGACAGGTTAATCACAGGCAGGCAGATGGAGAGCAGGCACTGGTGGAAAACAGGCAGATGCTTGCAGCTTGGAAATCCAGTAGGTACTGAAACATAGACAGGGTCAGATGAGTTGGGTCATACACAGGCAGAAAGATCAGGTACCGATGCAGGAGCGACATCACGGTACAGCCCAGGTCAGTAACAAATCAGCAAAGTAGCAGTAATGGGCACAGGCAGAAGTGAAGGTCAGAGACAAGTAGAGGTAGGTTTTAGGCTGGTTCTGGAATAGTCAAGGTAAGCAGAGTCAATAACTGGAGATAGATGCAGAGTAACAGGTTGCAGGTTTGCACAGGAACGCTGTAGACAACTGATCCTGAGCGCTAGCCCAGTTTAAATAGTCCATTTGATGCCAATATCTGTCATGTACACACCAATGCATGCTCACCCATATCTATGCAAATGTGTGCGCACGTGGGCATGTGCACATGCACATCTCCTACGTGCATGTGAAGAGCCGTGAACAGGAATCTGCCAAGGGAGTCATCTTGTCTGCTGGCATGCCCTTCCTGACACCCTGTACTGTCAAATGGAGAGAGTCTAAAGCCCTATGTAAAGTTTTGAGAAATTCATAGCATACACAGTATGACTTCACCTAAACCCAGAAGCGGAATGGAGCTCTGAGGGAACTAAGGGAATGTAAGTATGTGGTGCAGGTGAGGGATAAGTAAAGTGGAGAAGTTCCTTTGTCTTACATGTGCAAAGAACATGTTCACTTTAATTATCCTTTACTCTGAATTGAGTTGGTTTTCCAAATCAGGGACATATCCAGGGACAGTCATCAAAAAATAGGTCTGTCCCTGGTAATCGAGTACAGAAGACTGTCTTGGGGATACATTCTTTGCCTGTAAACACCATTTAGTTCATGCTACCAAGACTCCTTCCACTCAATATATCATCAAATGTCAGAAAACTGTCCTGTGGTTCCAATCTCCTGCAGGCAGCTGGAGGGCACTGCCTTATGGCAGAGCCCTCTAAAACACATACAGTGTCCAATAACTGGACTGCGTACAGTTCTGGGGTCATAACAATACTCCCAAAGATGCAAGAAGGAATTTGTAGCACGTAGTTGATGGACGGCAGCATCTTATTGCCCAACAAATGATTTCAACAGATGAATGGCGAGACCAATAACAGGTCCGGTTACCATGCCTAACCTCTGATGTAAGCGAGCCCGTAGACAAGTCAGTAAAATGAGATACAAAGGGCATAAAGTGTATTCCTGTAAAAATGTCAAATAAGTCTGCATAGAAATCCTGCTAATACTCAAATTTAACCACTTGCTGTCCAAGCTAATTCTGACACTTCTCACATACAGTGCCTTAAAAAAGTATTCATACCCCTTGAAATTGTCCACATTTTGTCATGCTACAACCAAAAACATACATTTCTTTTATTGGGATTTTTTGTAATAGACCAACAGAAAGTGGCTCATAATTGTGAAGTGTAAGGAAAATTATAAATGGTTTTCAATTTTTTTTACAAATAAATATCTGAAAAGTGTGGTGTGCATTTGTATTCAGTCCCCGAGTCAATACTTTGCAGAACCACCTTTCGCTGCAATTACAGCTTGTAGTCTTTTTGGGGATGTCTCTACCAGCTTAGCACATCTAGAGAGTGACATTTTTGCCCAGTTTCCTTGCTAAATAGATTGGATGGAGGGCGTCTGTGAACAGCAATTTTCAAGTCTTGCCACAGAATCTCAATTGTATTTAGGTCTGAACTTTGACTAGGCCATTCTAACACATGAATATGCTTTGAGCTAAACCAACCAGGTCGTTGTCCTGCTGGAATGTGAACCTCCACCCCAGTCTCAAGTCTTTTGCAGACTATAACAGGTCTTCTTCTAAGATTGCCCTGTATTTAGCTCCATTCATCTTCCCATCAACTCTGACCAGCTTTCCTGTCCCTGCTGAAGAAAAGCATCCCCACAACATGATGCTGCCACCACCATGTTTCACGGTGGGGATGGTGTCTTCAGGGTGATGTGCAGTGTTCGTTTTCAGCTACACATAGTGTTGTGTTTTTAGGCCAAAAAGTTACATTTTGTTCTCATCTGACCAGAGCACCTTCTTCCACATGTTTGCTGTGTCCCCCACATGATTTCTCACAAACTGCAAACAAGACTTCTTATGGCTTTCTTTCAACAATGGCTTTCTTCTTGACACACTTCCATAAAGGACAAATTTGTGGAGAGCACGACTAATAGTTGTCCTGTAGACAGCTTCTCCCACCTGAGCTGTGGATCTCTGCAGCTTCTCCAGAGTTACCATGGACCTCTTGGCTGCTTCTCTGATTAATGTTCTCTTTGCCCAGCCTGTCAGTTTAGGTGGACGGCCATGTCTTGGTAGGTTTGCACTTGTGCCATACTCTCCATTTCTGGATGATGGATTCTTTCTAAATATAACAACATTTAAAATACCACATAATGATGCCAGTCACAGTTACACCGTGGGCATCCATAATAAAACACAGATAATCTATGAGGTCTATCTTCACCATAAGTGCAAGACGGGCATATAAGCAATATCAATCCCAGGCAAGGTAAAGAAAACTCTTGTGATGTCTCAATCTCCTCAGAGTAGTGGCACGTGCCCCTGCGTAGTATTTTTCTAGAGTTCAGGCTCCACCCAGTCATCTTGTGTCTTTGTGGACAATCCTAAAGGAACCACTTAACCTCCCTGTTTTAAGTTGACACCCACATAGATGCCAAGCTTTCAGAAGTCAAAGCTCCCTTTCCCTAGAGGGGTTCAAGGGGCAAATAATGGACAACTACTTAATGGACACTGAGAATGTGGTTTGGATTACAGAAGATGGGACAGTAATATTTATCAACAATATCCCTCAAGAAATCTATGATACATTATTTCCACCAGAATGATGGAACATTGTATGAGTTTTGCTTCAGACTATTGTGTGTAGGAGACAAACAGCCTTCTACTGGGGTCTTCTGCTATTGTCTGTTCAATAAGGTGTCCTGTGTTTATAGTTAGGATAATGTATAATGTATTCTGCTTTAACCTTGTTGCCGGGTAGTCTGTTCACCTGGGCTGGTTTAAGTGCTGCATTAATTAGCATGTTAATTATATCATTGTCAGCTAGTAGTTGCTAGAAGAGGGGGAGTAGCCATGAGTCAGTCCTACCTTGTTATCTAACCCGCTGTGTGATGTTTTGGGTAAATATTTGGGTTATTGTGTATGTGGGGGACTGACATACTTTTCAAGTAAAAAGTCTGTATCCTTGTCCTATAAACATTCCATGTTCCAGTTTGTAACTGAGCTAGCCTCCCCTGGTTCTTGGTTACAACATGCAGCTGTAATATCTGATATCTGAAGGTCCAGACTGCAGGAAGCAGTGTACTGATGGAAGCACCCAAGTGGAGTGTGGGAAGTGGTTATGTTACATTACTTACCTCCTCTGTGCAAGGTTTTTTTTTTATTATTATTATTTTCAGCATTTTAGAAAATTCCAAACATTATCTTGAAACATATACAATGCAATTTATCTTATCAGTTCCCATCCTCTCCCCTCCCATAGCGAAAAAGAGGGGAGGGAGGCTTGAACCACACAAAAAGGGAAAAGAGAGAAAAGAAAAGAGGGAAAGGGGGGGTGCAACTTATGACAGATGTAAATATAGAACTATCGGGGAGGTACAAAAACTATAAGGTTAATCAATATTAATTAATAAGTCATACTCTGATTTACCATCAGGGTCTGATATTATTTCATATTTTAGTTTCCTTAAATTCAAACCATTTTGACCATGTCATAATATATTTCCTGGTCAGCTCTTTATTTCTACAGGTTATTTCTACAATTAGACGGAGCTCATCAACCCTTCATAGCCACTGTGAGATAGGTATTAAACTTTTCCCCCAGTATAGTGGAATCAAAGATTTACAGGTGTTTAACAAATATGGGGTCATAGACATCTTGTATTGCTCCTTTTTTTTTTCATACAAGTAAAAACATTAATGGTTCATGTTTAATTACTCGGCCCAGTATCAGAGAGATAACCTTCACCACTTCTTTCCAAAATGGGCAGATTTTAGGGCAAAACAACCATATTACGGTGACCAGATTTTTAAAATGAAATCCGGGGACATATTTTTTTTTTTACTAGTAATGCCAGCAATCAGCGAGTCGTAGCGGGACGGCGATATTGAGGTGGACAAATCGGACACTAAGTGACACTTTTGAAACTTTGTGGGAACCAGTGACACTAATACAGTGATCAGTGCTAAAAATATGTACTGTCACTGTACTCATGACACTGGCTGGGAAGAGGATAACATCTAGGGCAATCAATGGGTTAAATGTGTGCCTAACAAGTGTTTTCTCACTGTAGGGCAGGTGATTTTACTAAGGGAAAACATAGATCCCTGTACCTGCTTTGCAGGAACACAGGATCAATGTCTTCCACACTGACAGAATGGCGAACTGCCTTGTTTACATAGGCAGACCACTAAGCGAGTCCGCCGGATCCGCTGATTGGCTCTGATACCCAGAAATGCAGGATCACGTATATAAGTGATCCTGCTCAGCGTGACCGCCCTGTAGCAGTAAATCTGCTATCAGGCGATCGGCAACTGGTTAAGATCATCAGCATTATGATAACTCACAGGCAACTGGCACTCTATCATGGCTCTGTCACATTGTCTCACATAACATAGCTGCTGGGTGCTGATTTTGTTAACTTCTGACCAATAAGTGCCTGCTGCCTGTGAGTTCTGATACCATCCATTATTCCAGAGAGACAGACACAGTACAATGTTGTCTATTCACAGACACCCCCAAACCCCTCTATTCCTGCTGCTGGACATCGTCAGTTGAGCTCAGCTGCCTCTCTCTACCCGTCGCCGCCTCTGTCCGCCTCACAGCCTCTCAGATCTCACTCTCCGGGCTCTGGCTACTACTGGGTGGGGAGCGGAGGAAAATGACTCTGCCAGGGAAGGCAAGGAGATAAGCAGGCAGGCATCTGGCCGGGATTTGAGCCAGGGCAGAAGAACATGTGAGCGGAGCTGAATGGGCATGTGCCGGAAACTGAAGAAATAGTCCATCCGCTCCAACCAGCACATCATCATCAGAAAGGGACACAGGTAATAGAAAAATTACACCCCCCTAAGATAGTAGGAGCGGGGGTGTGTAATTCTGATTTTTTTTTTATTCTGCACTGACTGTGGTTGAAAATTGCCCCTGCTCCTGTTGAAGTCAAATCCGGGGACAAAACCGGGGACAAACTTGGTCCGGGGACAGTGTCCTCAATCCGGGGACTGTCCCCTGAAACCGGGGACATCTGGTCACCCTACCATATGTGCCCGTGTGTGGCTCGCTCTCCACATTCCCTCCAACACAGGGGCGAAGTCCAGTCGGATATTGCATGTAATTTTACTGGTTTATAATGCCATTGAGGTAAAAGTTTACCTCCGTCATTCTACTTGAGGCGGCGGGCATATAAGAAAATTATATAATCTTATCTTTTTGTTTATCTGTAAGTGTAATTTGCAAATCTTTTTCCCACCAACCTATATAATCTGGGTATAGAAGATTCATCAAAGCTTTGAGAAAAAGAGAAATACAATGTTATGGCTGATTTCTATATTGCATAATTGCTTCAATAGGATTCCGTTTTTTTACCGAACGAATTGGCTTCCGAATAAATTGAGACAACTGTATGTATCTCTATTGGTCCATAAATGTTGGCTGATCTACTCCACATAAGGAATTAATTGGTTTAATTTTTGAGTCTTTTAATGCTTAATGTAATAGCGGTGTTTCCCCTGGGAACCATGATTCAAAGCCCTTATCAAGTACTCCTGGCATGAAAGATTCATGTTTCAGCAAAGGCTTTAGTGGGGAATTCCCAACCATACCGAGTATGTACGGAGTCCCATATTGTCAGGGGAGATATTGTGGCCGCCAGCCCTCTCAAAGATCATGGTATGCATGGAACTACTGATAAGTCATCATCTGCTAGTGCCATTTCAAGTTCTACCCAGAGTCTAGTCTTTTTAGCATATTTCCAGTCTGCCATACGGGCTAGTGCAATTGCTTGATAATATAATAATAAATTTGGTTATGCCAGTCCCCCTAGTTTTTTAGAACGGTATAAGATGTTTCGAGATATTCTAATACCCTGTCCTTTCCAAATATAATGCTGTGCAAGGGTTTTGCACAGAGTGGCCCCAATCGTCCTTTTCTGGGGTCCCCCCCATGGCACTCCTGGCTCCTCCTCTTCTTGAGTGCCCCCACAGAGAGACACTTTCCATGGGGGCACTCATGCAGGCACGCTCCCAAGTCCTGCTGCTGCGTCCATTGACACAAACAGCAGGGCTAGGCCCCGCCCCCCAGCTTCCAAGTCACTGGATTTGACTGACAGCAGTAAGAGCCAATGGCTCCTGCTGCTATCAATCTATCCACTGAGGACACGTGACAGCAGCTGGAGCTGCTGTACCTGTCCCCAGCACTGGAACAATTGGGCTCAGGTAAGAACAAGGGGGGGGGGTCTGGGGGGGTGCTGCTGCACAAAAGGTCGGTGGGGCATGGTACAGGGGATAGCAGGACGGAAGGCTGTGGGTCAGTAGGGCAGGGTACAGGGGTCAGCAGGACGGAAGACAGGGGGTCAGTAGGGCGGGGTACATGGGTCAGCAGGATGAAAGACAGGGTCATTAAGGCAGGGTACAGGGGTTAGCAGGACCATTCTTATATATACAGTATCTCACAAAAGTGAGTACACCCCTCATATTTTTGTAAATATTTTATTATCTTCGGAATCTAAAGGGCATCTTCTATCATAATGGAAGTATGATACAATTTGGGCTTTTTATATTTATGAACATTTTTCTTTTTGATGTCAAGTATGGACTATAATTTATATACATAATGAATGGTTCAATCTGGATAGGAATGTATGATACACCATTTAACTGAATTTGTTTTATCAGCATAGGTCATTGTATATCAATGTACATGTATAGCGCAGCCAGGGGTGGACTGATGACTCATGGGGCCCCCTGGGCAATAGAAGATCATGGGGCCCCCTTGGTCCCCACACTCAAGCCACACCTGCACAGGGAGACACGGGGGGGAGAGCACACACACAGGGGGACACTGGAGGGAGAACGCACACACACAGGGGGACACTGGAGGGAGAATTCAAACACAGGGGGACACTGGAGGGAGAATGCACACACAGGGGGACACTGGAGGGAGAACGCACACACAGGGGAACACTGGAGGGAGAACACACACACACAGGGGGACACTGGAGGGAGAACACACACACAGGGGGACACTGGAGGGAGAACGCACACACACAGGGGGACACTGGAGGGAGAATGCACACACAGGGGAACACTGGAGGGAGAATGCACACACAGGGGAACACTGGAGGGAAAACGCACACACACAGGGGGACACTGGAGGGAGAATGCACACACAGGGGGACACTGGAGGGAGAACGCACACACACAGGTGGACACTGGAGGGAGAGCGCACACACACGGGGAGACACTGGAGGGAGAACGCACAGACACACAGGGGGACACTGGATGGAAAATGCACACACAGAGGGACTCTGGAGGAAGAACGCACACACACACACACACACATGGGGACACTGGACGGAGAACGCACACATACACACAGGGGACACTGGAGGGAGAGCACACACACACAGGGGGACACTGGAGGGAGAACGAGCACACACAGAGGGACACTGAAGGGAGAACGCACACACACAGGGGGACACTGTAGGGAGAATGCACACACACAGGGGGACACTGGAGGGAGAACACACACACACATGGGGACACTGGAGGGAGAACACACATAGGGGGACACTGGAGGGAGAATGCACACACACAGGGGGACACTGGAGGGAGAACACACACACAGGGGGACACTGTAGGGAGAATGCACACACGGGGGACACTAGAGGGAGAGCAAACACACACACAGGGGACACTGGAGGGAGAGCACACACACACGGGGGGGACACTGAAGGGAAAATGCACACACACAGGGGGACACTGGAGGGAGAACGCACACACAGGTGGACACTTGAGGGAGAACGCACACACAGAGGGGGACACTGGAGGGAGAACGCACACACACAGGGGGACACTGGAGGGAGAATGCACACACAGGGGGGACACTTGAGGGAGAACGCACACACAGAGGGGGATACTGGAGGGAGAACGCACACACACAGGGGGACGCTGGAGGGAGAACGCACACACACAGGGGGACACTGGAGGGAGAGAGCACACACACAGGGGAACACTCGAGGGAGAACGCGCACACACACAGGGGGACACTGGAGGGAGAACGCGCACACACAAAGGGGGACACTGGAGGGAGAACGCACACACAGGGGGACACTGGAGGGAGAATGCACACACAGGGGGACACTGGAGGGAGAACGCACACACACAGGGGGACACTGGAGGGAGACGCACACACACATGGGGACACTGGAGGGAGAACGCACACAGGGGGACACTGGAGAAAGAACGCACACACAGGGGGACACTCACACAGGAGGACACACACACATGGGGACACGCAAACAGGGGGATACGCACACAGGGGGACACGCACACGGGAGGACACTCACACAGGAGGACACGCACACAGGGGGACACGAACACAGGAGGACACGCACACAGGGGGACACGCACACAGGAGGACACGCACACAGGGGGACACACACACAGGAGGACACGCACATAGGGGGACACTCACACAGGGAGACATGCACACAGGAGAACACTCACACGGGGACATTCACACAGGGGTACATGCACACGGGAGGACACTCACACAGGAGGACACGCACACAGGGGGACACGCACACAGGAGGACACGCACACAGGAGGACATGCACACAGGGACACACACACACAGCCAGGAGGACACTGTGGGGTGGGGGGACCCGGGGCCCATACATCTTTACACCCCCCATCACGTGCGGCGGCCCTGGTGTCTCGGCTTCACTCACTAAGTCACTGGATGCCGATAATAATACTTGTAACGGTGCGCTGCTCCCCGCCGGCCCCACCACTCTTCTCGTCTATTCCAGGTGATGTCATGACGCATACAGTACAAGCACCTGGGATGGATGGGAGAGAAGGAGGGGCCGGTGGGGAGCAGCGCGCCGTTAGCAGCATTATTACTGGCATGTAATTCAGCCGCTGAAAGTGGCCTCTCATGTGGCAGAGTCCGGCCCCTAATGGCCTCGGGCGGTGCCCGATCGACCGACTGGTCAGTCCGCCCCTGAACGCAGCACTTTTTATCACTTGGAATGTGACAAGTGCAGTTGTGAACCTTCTGAACTGCGTTTGACCTGGCTTAGGTGGGTGTTGCATGCCCGTAGGTATGGGTCCACAAAACAAAATCTGAAAAGAATATACAGTATCTCACAAAAGTGGGTACACCCCTCACATTTTTGTACAGATTTTATTATATCTTTCATGTGACAATACTGAAGAAATGACACTTTGCTACAATGTAAAGTAGTGAGTGTACAGCTTGTATAACAGTGTAAATTTGCTTTCCTTTTAAAATAACTCAACACACACCCATTAATGCCTAAACCGCTGGCAACAAAAGCAAAAATGTCTAAATTGAGCCCAAATTGTCAATATTTTGTGTGGCCACCTTTATTTTCCAGCACTGTCTTAACCCTCTTAGGCATGGAGTTCACCAGAGCTTCACAGGTTGCCCCTGACGAAATCACAGAGCTGGTGGATGTTGGAGACCTTGTGCTCCTCCACCTTTCGTTTGAGGATGCCCCACAGATGTTCAATAGGGATTAAGTCTGAAGACATGCTTGGCCAGTTCATCATCGTTACCCTCAGCTTCTTTAGCAAGGCAGTGGTTGTCTTGGTGGTGTATTTGGGGTCCTTATTATGTATACTATACTATATTATGAATACTGCCCTGCGGCCCAGTCTCTGAAGGGAGGGGATCATGCTCTGTTTCAGTATGTCACAGTCCATGTGGGCATTCATTTTTATCTCAATGAATTGTAGCTCCCCAGTGACGGCAGCACTCATGCAGCCCCAGACCATGACACTCCCACCACCATGCTTGACTGTAGGCAAGAAACACTTCTTTGTACTCACCTGGTTGCCTCCACACACGCTTGACATCATCTGAACCAAATAATTTTATCTTGGTCTCATCAGACCACAGGACATGGTTCCAGTAAGGCCGCGTACACACGCGGGGACTGTTCGCCCAACTTTGTCCGCTGAACAGTGTTTCGGCGGACAGTCTGCTCGTGTGTGGGCTTTCAGCGGACAGTTTCAGCGAACAGTCCGCTGAACAAGGTTTTTCGGAAATTCCGTAAAACTGTCCGCTGAAACTTTGTTTCAGCGAACAGTCCCCTCGTGTGTAGGCTTGTTCGTCAAACTAAGTTCCGCGCATGCTCAGAAAGGATTTACACGCCGAAAGTTATAATGCAGTGTATAGGACGTTGTATTTTCCGTCCCGTCGTACGTGCCGTTCACGTCATCGCGCACGGTTTCAGCAAACTGTTCGTTCGTCGTGTGTGGGCAAGTCCGTCCATGCTAATTTTGAGCGGACTGTTTGCTGAAACTGTTTGACGGACAAAGTTGGGCGAACAGTCCCCGCGTGTGTACGCGGCCTAATCCATGTCCTTAGTCTGCTTGTCTTCAGCAAACTGTTTGTAGGTTTTACAGCAGGGAATCCCACTGACAGCAGATTAGTCATGGATGTGGCGGCTGTCCCCTCCTTAATAAAAACCAGCTATTCTTCATTTCTAGGGTCCTACTACAACCTCAATTCCAAAAAAAGTTTGGACGCTGTGTCAAATCTACAGAAAAACAGAATGCAATGATTTGCAAATCTCATAAACCCATATTTTATTCACAATGGAAAACATCAAATGGACCATTTTAACCTCTTCCAGAAGAGCCGCCACAGTTATACTGTGGAAAGTTGGCTCCCCTACACAAGCCGTCTTAGCTGTACATTAGCTCTGTAAGATACACTCCCAAAGTGTGTCCCCAGAGCCGATGCGAGTGCCCTGTGCACGCGATGACCCCCGGGCACCTGGGATTGCTCCTTACAGAATGAGAATGGGGATGTGTGTGTGTGAACACACAAATCCCGGTTCTTTCAGGGGAAATGAGACAGATTGTGTGTTCATACTAAGTATGAACACTGATCTCTCTCTCCTCCTAGTCAGTCCCCCCCCCCCTTAGAACACACCTAGGGAACACAGTTAACACCTTGATCACCCCCTAGTGTTAGCCCCTTCCCTGTCAGTCTCATTCTAATGCCACGTACACACGACCAGACTTTTCGACAGCAAAGGTCCGACAGCGAATCCGTCGGACAATTCGATCGTGTGAGGGCTCCATCAGACTTTTGCTGTCCAAAAAGCTGACGGACTTTAGAAATAGAACATGTTTCAAACTTTTTCGCCGGAACTCCTCCGGACCCAGTTCCTATCGATAAATGTGCTTGTGTGTATGCTAGTCCGATGCTAGGGCAGCTATTGGCTACTAGCTATGAACTTCCTTATTCTAGTCCGGTCGTACGTCATCACGTCTGAATCCGTCGGACTTTGGTGTGATTGTGGGTGGTCAAGTCCGTTCATTCGGAAAAGTCAGTCGGGACTCCGCCGAAAGTTCGTCGGGAAGACCGTCCGACCTAGTCCATCGAAAAGTCCGGTCGTGTGTACGTGTCATAAGAGTTCCCAGATTTGTACCTCCTCTGATCAATGTATTACTAGCTACAAGACTGGATTTGAAACTGCTTGTTGCGGTGCATTGTATTCAATTGAATGGGCTGCCAACACACCAGAGTAGACAAAAAAATCAGACAAGCACCATTTCTTCTGACTCAGCACAGCACAATGGATGTGCAATGCGGTATGCTGCAATGCACGTGTGGCAGAAGTTGGGTTAATGTGTTGGGGTACCATTAACAAAGGATGGCACTGCAACACACTAACACATGTAACATTACAGTAAAGCACAAAAGTGTGATTAGGGGCTTAAAGTAAGGTGGACATGGCAAGGGCAGGTCACAGAACAAACCAATACATAACATCCTCCAGCATACTTACCAGCTAGCCAGCAAAATAAGAAATACATCTAAACTGTTTCCACAATGTGTGTTAGGTTGCACACATTGTGGAATGCAGCTTCTTTAAGTGAATAAAGCCTGGGTTCACACTATTGCGATGCGGGAACCAACACGATTCCAGCGCCAGTTCCTGCATCGCTCCTCTCCCGCAGGCAGTTCACACTGCGTTGTGCGAACCACTGCGGGTGCCATTAACTTTAATGACATCCCCAGTTTAGTTCACAGATCGCAGTGCGACCTGTGAACTTGCGCAGGAATCGGATCGCATAGGTGACAACACCAGATCAGTGGCAGATCTAAGCCCTTGTACACACGGTCGGAAATTCCGATGGAAAATGTTCGATCGCACTGTCTTGTCGCATAATCCGACTGTGTGTGGGCTCCAACTGACTTTTTCCGTCGGAATGTCTGACCAACAAAGTTTGAGAGCTGGATATAAAATTTTCTGACAACATGAGCCGATCGGACTTTGTCCGATCGTTTGTAGAGAATTCTGATCGGACAAAGTGCCACGCATGCTCAGATCAAATTACGAGACAAAAACTATTGGCTACTAGCCTGAACGTAGTCTCATCGTAATGAACGAACGTCATCAAGTTCCGAGCTATCAGATTTTCCGACAACTTTGTCCGACCATGTGTATGCAACACCATTTTCGGACAAAATCCGACTGAAAAAATCTGACGGATTTTGTGGTCGGAATTTCCGACCGTGTGTACAAGGGCTAACACACTAACATTTTTATTTTTTATTTTTAGTCTTGTACTTACTTGCAAAAAAGAGCATTTTTTTTTAATGTAAATCTTGTACACAGGACCCTATTTTATTAGCCTTGTGATTTCTGGCTGTACACACAGTATACAGATCAAATACACTAACAGAATTATTATTATTAAAGTTTATTAGGGCAATATACTTAATCAGGGCAGGGCAGTATAAACTCACATGACAGTAAGTAGTGACATGTTAGCAGGCCCGGACTAGCCATAGGGCAGACCAGGCATTTGCTCGGTGGGCTGGGGCCACCCGTTCTGTGGCCTGTTGATGTTCAGGCCGCACAGCGAGAGGTAAGCGGCAACCGCGGCCTGGATAGGGTTAACACAGGCCACTCGCCTACCGCTATGCGGCTGTACCTGTGCCTTCTATGGTGGAACTATCGCTGCATAGGCTGAGCTGTGTGTCTCTCACACACAGCTCAGCCTCAGAGCCGCGCTGACAATTCCGTTCTCGGCCCCTACGGACTTCTCCTCCTCCTCTGGGCCACTGACAAGATGCCCCCCCCCTCCCCCTTTCTCACGTTGGGCTTGTCGGCAGCACAGGATGGGAGAGAAAAAAGCTTCCTGCTTATTCTTCTTCCATCCCAATTGGCCACAGCAGAGGACCAATCAGAAAAAAATAGTGGGACATCATGGGAAATGTAATTCCAGAGATAGGAGGCCCAATTGATCTCAGCAGGGAGACGGCTACAGTCCCGAGCATGCACTCTGCTGGGGGGAAATGAGAGAACCTGGAAACAAGCAGGTACTACAGGAGACATGGAAAAAGAAAGAGGACTGTGTTGGGGGAACTAATAGCCCCAGCACTACCAGATAGAGCCATGCTGTACCCACACCACCAGAGAGAGAGCGCCACGCTGTACCCGCACCACCAGAGAGCCATGAGAGCCACTCTGTACCGCACCACCAGAGCGCCACGCTGTACTGCACCACCAGAGAGCCACGCTGTACCCACACCACCAGAGAGCCACGCTGTACCCGCACCACCAGAGAGAGCCAAGAGCGCCATGCTGTACACGCACCACCAGAGAGAGCCATAAGCACCACGCTGTACCCGCACCACCAGAGAGAGCCATGAGCACCACGCTGTACCCGCACCACCAGAGGGAGCCATGAGCGCCATGCTGTACCCGCACCACCAGAAAGAGCCATGAGCGCCACGCTGTATGCGCACCACCAGAGAAAGTCATGAGCGCCACGCTGTACCTGCACTACCAGAGAAAGCCATGAGCGCCACGCTGTACCTGCACTACCAGAGAGAGCCATGAGCGCCACGCTGTACCTGCACTACCAGAGAGAGCCATGAGCGCCACGCTGTACCCGCACCACCAGAGAGAGTCATGAGCGCTACGCTATACCCGCACCACCAGAGAGAGCCATGAGCACTACGCTGTACCCGCACCACCAGAGAGAGTCATGAGCGCCACACTATATCTGCACCACCAGAGAGCCATGAGTGCCACACTGTACCCACACCAGAGAGCCATGAGAGACACTCTGTACTCATACCACCAGAGAACCACGCTGTACTCACACCACCAGAGCGCCATGCTGTACCCGCACCACCAGAGAGAGGCATGCTGCACCGCACCACCAAAGAGAGCACCATGCTGTCCAGGACCACCAGAGAGAGCAGGTCAATGTCATTGGGCAGTGTCGGCACAATAGGAGACAGACAGTACTAGTATTGAATGCCCACAATAGGACTGGGACACTGTAATATAAAGGGGACTGCACTGTAAAGGGACAATGTAATCATTATAGAGCAGTACCCTTTATATCACACATCATTATATCCCTGCACATTACAGTAGACAGTGTCTACCAACATCTCCCCCCCTCCCCCCCCCGGTCCCTGGAAAAGTTGGCTGCTCAGTTTAAAATGCATGGGCCTATTTTTTTTGTCCCAGTCCGGGCCTGCATCTTAGTGCAGTTAGTATATACACTGTCACTTGTTTCTCCAATCTTCCTGGAAACTGAGCACGTTTAACCACTAGGCGTCTGCGCTATAGCCGAAAGACTGGGAGGCCGTTCCTGGACGTCCTCCTGTTTACTTCTGCGCATCGGGGAAGTTCTCTGCTGGCCGTGTCCCTTGGACACAGACAGTCACAGATCGCTGTAAACGGCCAATCACAGCGGCCGTTTACAGCGTGATCGCCGTGTCCAATGAGAGATGATCTCATATGTAAACATATAAGATCATCTCTCATCGCCGACTCTCCCTCCTTACACAGACAGCGTGTGAGGAGGGAGAGATGAACGGCTGCAGTGGCCGTGAATAGAAAAAAAAAATAACACAAAATAAAGTGCCCACAATGTCACTGCCATCAGTCTCTACTGCCACCTATCCCCACTGCCATCTGTCCCCAGTGCCATCTGTCCCCAGTGCCACCTGTCAGTGCCATCTGTCCTCAGTGCCAGCTGTCAGTGCCATTTGCCCCAGTGCCATCTGTACCCAGTGCCACGTATAAGTGCCATCTGTCATCAGTGCCACGTATAAGTGCCATCTGTCATCAGTGCCACGTGTCATCAGTGCCATATCAGTGTCACTTGTCATCAGTGCCACATATTAGTGCCATGTATCAGTGCCATATGTCATCAGTGCCACGTATTAGTGCCACGTTTCATCAGTGCCACGTATAAGTGCATGTGTCATCAGTGCCACGTATAAGTGCCATCTGTCATCAGTGTCACGTGTCACTGGTGCCACGTATTAGTGACATGTGTCATCAGTGCCACATCAGTGTCACGTGTCATCAGTACCACGTATCAGTGCCATCTGTCGTCAGTGTCACATGTCATTGTCCTGGTGCTCCAGGGCCTTCAAAAGTGTAATAGGTAGTCAACAAGTTAGATGTGTAATTTATGCTCCTAGAACACCTGATGGTGCTCCCTGCATGTTGGGCCTCTCTGAGTGGCCAGGCTGTGGAAAAGTCCCACACATGTAGTATCGTAATACTCAGGAGGAGTAGCAGAATTTATTTTGGGGCGTCATCTGTGGTATACACATGCCATGTGAGATAAATAACCTATTACAATGACAATTTTGTGAAAAAAAATCTTAATTTTGCAAAGAATTGTGGGACAAAATGACAACATCAAAAAGCTCACCATGCCTCTTACTAAATACCTTGGAATGTCTACTTTCCAAAAAGGGGTCATTTGGGTGGTATTTGTACTTTCCTGACTTGTTCGGGTCACAAGAAATGAGATCGGCCACCAGTACTTCGGGTGTGATCAATTTTGTATGATTTGCACCACAGCTTGTAGACTCTCTAACTTTCACAAAGACCAAATAATATCCACTAATTTGGGTTATTTTTACCAAAGATATGTAGCAGTATAAATTGTGGCCAAAACTTATGAAGAAAAATTAATAATTTGCAAAATGTTATCACAGAAACAAAGAAAATGTGTTTTTTTTTCAAAATTTTAGGTCTTTTTTCATTTATAGCGCAAAAATTGAAAAACCCCAGAGGTGATCAAATACCACCAAAAGGAAGCTCTATTTGTGGGAAAAAAAGGACAAAAAATTTATTTGGGTACAGTGTTACATGAATGAGTAATTGTCATCCAAAGTGTGAGAGCACTGAAAGCTGAAAATTGGTCAGTGGTTAAAAAGAGAAAAACAAATCCACCGCTGAACATTATGCACGTTTTATATTATTTATTAATATCAGCTGGTGTCTTATTTTTTTAAACATAAATCACACAGCATAGCAGAAAGGGAATGCCCCCCCTTTTTTTTTTTTTTTTATTCTCTCCCTTACTAAATATGGCCGCCGCCGCTTCAGGCTGCGTATCCAATAGCTTTGCACAACAAGTGAGTAGAAGGTGTCTGGCTGCGGAGTGGAGCTCCATGTTTGACAGGAAACATGTGGCCTCCACTTCCACGAGCCCGCGTCTAGTTAGTGAATGTTTGTGACATTAAAGTTCATTTAAAAAAAAAAAGTGCAGTGGAGGACACATGCTTCCTGTCAATCGTGGAGCTCCGGTGTAGTAAACATTTCTGTGACTCATGCAGAAACCAAAACGCGTCACTTCCGGTGCGGCTCCGTCACTGAAACAGCTGACGGCCGGGTTTTACCGCGCATGCGTCATTTCACGGTCTGTAGCCACCCACATTGGCGTTTCCTGTTCCGCCAGGAGGCGGGAGCGCGCGAACTTTCAGCTCGAAGAGGAGAGAAGGGCGAGGTGAGAGACTGTTATTCCCCTTAATACGTCACCCGTGTGACAGGCTGGGAGTTGTAGTCCCTCGTTGTGTGATCTGTATAGGCTGACTCTTCTAGTTTATCCTTATCTGATGTTTCTAAGCGGCTTCTATCCTGGGACTTGTAGTTCCTCCATTTCCAAAACGCTTCCTGAAAGCAGGACTAGGCCTCTTCTCCCATGGCCAAGGAGCCATCTCTACCGTGCATTGCAGTTACCACCTCATCATCCCTTTAAAACCGGATTATTATGAATCACACAGGTTCTGAGGCTGATTAACTTGCATGATTAACAGCCCTGGAAGAATTGCGCGGTCGTGCGACGTTGCTCCCAAGCAAAAAAAAAAATGAAGTCCTTTTTTTCCCCTACAAATAAAGCTTTCTTTTGGTGGTATTTGATCATCTCTGCGGTTTTTATTTTTTGCACTATAAACAAAAAAAAGTGACAATTTTGAAAAAACAATATTTTTTTGCTATAATATAAATCCCCCAAAAATATATAAACACATTTTTTTTCATCAGTTTAGGCCGATATGTATTCTGCATATTTTTGTAAAAAAACGCAATAAGTGTATATTGTTTTTTGCACAAAAGTTATAGTGCCTACAAAATAGGGGAATATATATATATATATATATATATATATATATATATATATATATATATATATATTATATAATTTTTTTTGTATTCTTAGTAATGGCGGCGATCTGTGATTTTTATCGTGACTGCGACACTATGGCGGACATATCGGACACTTGACACCATTTTGGGACCATTGTTATTCATACAGCGATCAGTGTTATAAAAAAATGCACTGATTACTGTGTAAATGACACTGGCAGGGAAGGGGTTAAGTGTGTCCTAGGGAGTGATTCTAACTGGGGGGGGGGGGGGTGGGCTACGACTGACATGACAGCGATCACTGCTCCCCAATGACAGGTAGCAGTGATCTATCATGTCACCAGGCAGAACAGGGAAATGCCTTGTTTACATAGAAATCTCCCCATTCTGCAGCTCCATGACATGATCGCGGGACACCGGCGGACGTCGAGTCTGCGGCACCTGCGGGCATGGTCACGCTGCTAGCCCTGCCCATTAAAGGGAAAGTACAGGTACGTCCATTTGCCCACCGCTGCCATTGTGCCAACATATATCGGCGTGCTGCGGTCGACAAGTGGTTAAGGTGGTAATTAAACTCGGTGTCTTATCTGCATTAAATTAGTCTCAGAGCCTGTGTTATTCATGTGTTCGGGTTTAAAGGGATGAGGTGGCAACTCTACCATGCGTGTGTATTCCCGCCATATCTGATGTTCATAAGCTGCTTCTATCCGGGAACACTTCACTTAGCGCCAGCCGTCCGCGATGCCCATGAGGTTACCTTGCAGGCATCTTTTTCTGGATGCCGTTGTTCATCAGCTTGGTTGTGACATGACTGCATGCGTGGGAAGCATTGAGCCCAGTGTTCTGTCGATTACGGCAGATGGTCGGTAATGCCTTCAACCTGCGCATGTGCAGTAGTGACATCACACCAGCTGAAATGCTGGCGTGATGTCAAAACTGCATGCACCCAAGTCGTCAGAGGCATCACCCGACCATCTTATCTCCAGATTCTGCCTCGCCCTCGGTGCGTGGGTTTGCAGTAAGGATGAGCTCAGGTATGTTTGCAAGTCCACATGCCCGCCAGATCGGGAAATGTCTCACTGCCTGTGATTAGTGCTGCAGAGTGTCAGCTTCCTGACGGGCACATGGACCTGTGAACACGCCTGAGCTCATCCTTAGTCTGTGCCAAGGCTGGCCTCTGCGGCCCCCGGCTCTCCGCCAAGGCTGGCCTCTGCGGCCCCCGGCTCTCCGCCAAGGCTGGCCTCTGCGGCCCCCGGCTCTCCACCATGCGCAGATTGTCGGAGGCATTATATGATGATCTGTAGTAATTGACAGAACACTGGCACCATGCCAGAAATGTAAACTGAGCTGCACAGGCAATAGAGGATTGTGAGTGGTCAGTTTATTTTATTGCAGAAGAGACATTGCATGACATGTCTATAGTTACACACAGCCCAGATTTGGAGCAAGCCTTCAGCTGTGCCCCGATAGGAAGCAGTGTCCTATGGAGACACAGAAGAGGAAGAGCCTAGAGCTCCAGTGTGGGTCCTCAGAAAATAAGTTTCATTGCCACGCTGCAATTCGCACCACACTGACTAGAAAACACACACGTTTTTTGGGCAATGCGGAGTGCGAATGCAACACACATATGTGAATCGGACTGACTGAAACTAATAGATTTTAAAATGTTCTGCAAATTGGATGCAGTGCAAGTCCCATCCAATTTATAGGTGTGAACCCAGCCTTGCGCCCATGATCACCAATGTGTGGGGTGGGGATGTCGGTGGAAAGGTTAATAGTACTGGCTCCAATGCTGAGGGTTATTATTGCGTCAGCTGGCACCAATGTTGGGGGTTTGTTATTGCATCAGCCGACACCAACGTCGGGGGGCTGTTGTTGGGTCAGCCGACACCAGTGTCTGTGGGCTGTTTCGTCGGCCGACACGGTTTATTGTAGGGCTGAAACAACGAATTGATCGTCAACTAATCGATTATGAAATGAATCGATTACTATTTTCATAATCGATTAATGGGGTTAAAAAAACTAAAATGAGCCCTTTATAATACAAAAAGAGCAAATAATCGCTACTGGAAATATTACTTTCACTGTTCTACAGTTAAAAAAATGAACCCCTTTCAGTAGTGATTATCTGCTTTTTCTACTATAAAGGGATAATTTTAGTTTTTTTAACCCCATTATGTTACTAAACGTCTTAGACCTGGTTCACATCTATGTGTTTTTTTGCAGAAATGCACTACAGTTCATTTACAGGGTTTCCTATGGGGCACGTTCACATCTGAAAGGGTCAGGGACTTTTAACGCAAAATGGTGCTTTATTGGTTCAATATACTTCAATGGAGAAGCTGCAGAAAAGCATGTAATGCGTTTTTGCAGCAATTTGTGTTTTTTAATCTGCCCACAAAAAAAATACAAATTTGCAGTAAAATCACGTGGGCAAAAATCAAAACGCACAGCAAAAAGCACTGCAG
The DNA here is from genome assembly GCF_037356315.1 of Lithobates pipiens. Lineage (NCBI taxonomy): Eukaryota > Metazoa > Chordata > Amphibia > Anura > Ranidae > Lithobates > Lithobates pipiens. The sequence continues at coordinate 312,875,017 of NW_027507784.1, read as the reverse complement.
AAACAGATTAAAAGCAAAAACTGCGTAAGTGTGTACCAAGCCTTATGCTGGTCACACAGATCAATTTTCGGATGAGAATATTCAGCCTAAAAATCTTTGTACATTCGCTGAATGAAAGAATTTTGTGTGGCATTTTCACCTGTTTTTAAAATGAATGTAATATCTGAACGAAAACCACATACACTGTCTGAAAATTCCTTTGACTAAGAAGTTTTCTATTTCTAAATTTTCCCGTCACTGTGATTGAAAATGAACGTCAATTTGACCCACTTTTTTTTTTTAAGGTTATTAATCGATTATGAAAATAATCGTTCGCTGCAGCCCTAGGTTATTGTATTACAACTTCTTTTGTATGCATTGCGATACGCTGCAAAAATGCAGCAGGGCAGAAGTTTTTGGGTGTTGAGATGCAAAAATGTGCTGGGCAGCATTTGAAGCCCTCTATAATTTTTTAGGAATTTTCAATTCATGTGTTTCTCATAAAACCTGGACAGAGTTTACACGAGTTTGACAGAAATCAGGAAAAAGTGAAGAGCTAACTTTTGTGTGGCACCAAACTCAGTAGTTCTGTAGTGACGTGTACATTGTATTACCAATTGTGTGTGTGCTTCCAGCTAACAGGTTTGTATTCATCAGCACTTGTTTTGTTTTTTGCTGTTAGGAACCATCAGAATGAGGACGGGTGAAGGAAGTTGTGGGGAGGGAACATCTTTAGAAGCAACCCTTCCAGAAGTGAGCATAATTGTAATTAGCGATGATGAGAGTGAAGTGTCAGCACTTGGCAACTCTGTCCTGCTAATTGAAGAAACTGCTGGTAAGTAATATTCATGTATTAGTCCTAGAGCTGCAACTAACGATTAATTTGTCTGTCGACTAATCTATCGATTATTTTTTCGATTAGTCAACGACTATCCGATTATTTTTTTTATTTTTTAATGAATCTAGTTTTTTTTTTTGATTAGCTAATTAATCCTTTGGATAACCTTGAGAATATTGTAATGGGCGGAGTATTGTAATGGGTGGGGTATGGAGGGATGGCTGCTTCCATCCGACCTCTCCCCTCCACTGCACAGATGAGTACAGAGAAGGGAGAGAGAAACCGGCGTCATATCATGACGCCGGTTTGTTTACAAGTGATCGCTCCGTCGATGCGATTACATTGTAAACACCTGGGTGTAGAAAGATGGCCGCCGCTTCGGAGCTAGGCCGAAGCCACGGCCTCTCTAGCATGTGTGCTCGGATCACGGATCGGTGACGATCTGTTGCACCCCTAAGGACGGAGGGGGAGAAGAGAGGGGGGTGATGGCACGGAGGGCAGCGGTAGATACTAAGCACTGCCACCACTGTGACACATCGACGCCCTGCACGTACGTAAAATTTATCTAAACATTTTTCCCTATAAATTTTAATTTTTTGAGGTGAACGTCACCTTTAAATAAAAGCATACGAAGGAACTGATTAGAGCTGCCACGACGCGTCGACGTAATCGACTACGTCGACTAAGAAAATACGTCGACGCGTCGTGGCAGCTCTAATCAGTTCCTTCGTATGCTTTTATTTAAAGGTGACGTTCACCTCAAAAAATTAAAATTTATAGGGAAAAATGTTTAGATAATTTTTTTTTTTTTTGCTATGTTCTCCTGCACAGTCTTCCCCCAGCTTTGTGTCTGTATCTCTGTACAGACTTTCTGACTTTCTGTTCCAAAGCTGAAGGAAGAATGAACTACTAGCCTGCTAATCGGCACGGTCACAATTAATTGAATCTACAAGGGCATTTACTGCAGTGGCAAACCTGCCTTTTCGGCTGCATGGAAGGTAAAGTGTTACTAAAGTCAGAATTATTTTATTTCTTTAAATTAAAATAACAAACATGTTATACTTCCCTGCTCTGTGCAGTGGTATTGCTCACAGTGGCTCCAATCCTTCTCTTCTCGGGTCCCTGTGAGCCATCTTTTTTATTTTTTTTTGTGTGTCCCCATAGCAAGCAGTTGGATATGAGACATTGCATTACTGGGTTTTAAACACTATAGGTACTTGTTTTTAATGATTTACATAGCTATACCTGCAAAAGTAGCCAACCTGAAGTGATTTATCAGGACTTAAAGTGATTGTAAAGTCTGTTATTTTTAACAAAAAAATTAAACATGTTATACTTGCCCAGTGGATTTGGACAGAGCAGCCCGCATCCTCCTCTTAGGTGCTCCACTCCTGGCCCTGCCCTCCCGTTGCGTGCCCCCAACCCCAACAAGCACCTTGCTATGGGGGCACCTGAGATGAGCCACAGCTCCCTGTGTCTATTCAGACATGGGCCGTGGCTCGGCCCCACCCCTTTCTCTCCTCATTGGCTGACTTTGATGGACAGCAGGGGGAGCCAATGGTGCTGCCCTGCTGTCTAAGCCAATGAGGAGGGGAGTCACGGGCAGCCAAGAAAATCTGACAACAGCGCTGGATCTAGATGGGGCTCAGGTAAGTCTTTAGGGGGCTGCTGTACACACAAGGCTTTTTTTCTTTAAAGTGGCTGTAAACCCTTACAACACACTTTGACCAACAGGTAAGCCTAGATTAAGGCTTACTTGTAGGTCTAAGAAATATCTCCTAAACCTACACTGTTTAGGAGATATTTGCCGTAGACAGAGGCGCACTGAGCGCGACGCAGTTAACGCTGATATGCCGCGAGCGGGCGGGAGTGACGTCATCACGGCTCCGGCGAATGACAGCGCCGGCGCAGTGAGACCTACCAAGAAGATGGAGGCTCCGTACACAAGGGGACAGCGGTGACTTTGCTGGCTCCTGTGTCAGGTAAGTGACACATAATGGACTACTATGCGATGCATAGTAGTCCATTATGCTTTACCTTTGCAGGGAATCAAAGAGGAAGTAAACCCATCAGGGTATACTTCCTCTTTAATGCATAGAATGCATTAAGATAAGAAAAAAAAACCTGCCTTGAAATTACTTTTATTTTCTGACTAAGGTTCCACTTTAAGGGATGCTTTGTACTCCCTCAATCGAATGGTCAATGAGACAGAGGGACGAAGGGGGGGTATCAGCTGTGTGTTGAGCCTTGAGTGATATTTTGAAGTATACAGAATGCTCTCCCTTCGTAATGTGGGGTGTAATGTCTCCTAGGTAGTAATGATTTAAAGCAGAGCTCCAGGCTCATAAGAAAAAAAAAAAAAAAATTAATTAATTAAAAGTTAGCAGCTACAAATATTGTAGTGATTTCTACAAAACAAGCGCAGCACTTGTTTTGTATAAATGGTTGATCCACAATGTCCTGTCAGGTTGTGGCGCTAGCAGCTATCCATGTAAAATGACATTAGAGCAGTCATTTTTACTAAAACCTATAAATGCTACTGTAGCTGCTGACTTTCAATATTGGGGCACTTACCTGTCCAGAGATCCAGCTGTGTCTGCACCCGAGCCGATTTTTTTTTAATCCGCTCTCCGGTGCTGCCGCCAATATCTCAGGTAAGGGAAACTGGCAGTGAAGCTATCATTTTAAAAGAAAATAAATGTGAGCCCCATTTTCTTACTTGAAATGAAGGTCATACAACAGGCCTTGTGTGGTCCTGAGACTTCTGGTCTCTTCTCCTTTCAGTGCCCACATAACGTACATCAGGTAACCTCTGACACTGAAGCACAAGAGCTGAGGACAAACCTAAACGCTTTCAATTTGTACGCAATCAGGCAGGCCCTTGCACTACATAGTTGAAGGAAATCAAACAAGAAAAGTTGTATAGTGTGTATCCAGCATTAGGCTAAAAAAAAAAAGCCCAGTTGTGACTGGTCGTTCATTTTAATAATTTTTCTTTTTATATATTTTTGAAATATTTCAGATAGGTTCTTCACACCAGAGAAGAGGAAGTTGGAAGTGCTGGATGATGAACTTGCGATAACGTATAGTAAAAAGCCTCATGTGATGCCACACGCCAGATACGACTGCACTTTGCATCCTTTCACGTAAGGCACACATAGTGTAAACCGCATTGTGCCAGGAGTGTATAGTGGGCTGTAGTTATGACATGACCATTTGTTCCCTAGACGTGTGGAGCAGGAAACTGATGTCCCGTTGGAGCAGAATGCCAGCTTCTGTGGAGAATGTTATTGCTACCTGTGTGACAAGCCTGCTTCAGAGGTAAAAAAAAAAAAAAACTTTTCCAAATCTATTTTTTACCTTAAGAAATCGTGCCAAACTGTGACACTACAAGAAGTGTCAGATTTGTACCTTGTACAAATCAATAGCTTGCACCACTGCCATTTATATCCTAACCGCTAGCTGCTTCTTCCTTTATTTATTTTTTTCTTTATTTTAAAAAAAAAAAATTTTAAATGTTCGTTTACCTTTTGTTCTCTTTTAGTGTTCCTCATGGACGTGTCGCTCAGGCTGCCATTGTAATGCCCACAACAAGAGCAAATACTGGAAGGAGCACCGTGACATGGCTTTAGCTGGGATCCTTACCATCTTCAAGCTGGATCTTACAGAGATTGATGCTGAGCTTAGGGAGGGAGGTGCTTATGTCTTTCAATACCTTTTTACTATTTTTTTTTCTAGAGGAGTGTTCAGGGAAAATCCTGTGTAGCTTAGAGTAATGAAATCTATTCTATGAAGAATCTTGAATTCACGTGTAGAGACTAATTATGACATAGAATAATACCATACATCCTCCTAGTCCTCAGCATTCATCACTGTACCTACCTACACCAGAAAGTCAGCAGTTTATAAAGGTCATCAGCCATTTGTGTGTGTTTTGAGAACAGTGCTGCAAAGTAGTAGGCATTAACTGTAGGTCTGGGCAAGCCAAACCCCTCTGCAATATTGACAATCTGTACCTAGGTTTATGTGGACCCCATAGTAAGGAGACCACAGCAGTCTCAAACTGTCTAAAGCTTCTGTGGGATCCACACTGGAGTTTGCGGGAAAATGTGTGTGTGTGTGTATATGAAATATATACACAACATTTTTTGTAAATATCTTATATCTTTTCATGTGACAACACTGAAGAAATTACACTTTACTACAATGTAAAGTAGTGAGTATAACAGTGTAAGTTTGCTATCCCCCCTATACTTGCACCACACTCCATGTATTCCCCATACTCCCCCATCAGTATAAATTTGCTGTCCCCCAAAATAACTCAACACACAGCCATTAATGTATAAACTTCTGGCAACAAAAGTGAGTACACCCCTAAGAGAAAATGTCCAAATTTGGCCCAATTAGCCATTTTCCCTCCCAGGGTCATGTGACTTGTTACTGTTACAAAGTGTCAGGTGTGATTGGGGCGCAGGTGTGTTAAATTTGGTGTTATCACTCATATTGGTCACTGGAAGTTTAACATGGCACCTCATGGCAAAGAACTCTGAGGATCTGAAAAAAATAATTTTTGCTCTACATAAAAGATGGCCTAGGCTATAAGAAGATTGCCAAGACCCTGAAACTGAGCTGCAGCACGTGGCCAAGACCATACAGCTGTTTAACAGGACAGGTTCCACTCAGAAAAGGCCTCGCTCTGCATCATATCCAGAGGTTGTCTTTGGGAAATAGAGTATAAATGTATGAGTGCTGCCAGCATTGCAGAGGTTGAAGGGGTGGGGGGTCAGCCTGTCAGTGCTCAGACCATATGCCGCAAACTGTATCAAATTGGTCTGCATGGCTGTCATCCCAGAAGGAATTCTCTTCTAAAGATGATGGACAAGAAAGCCTAAGGACATGGATCACTGGAACCATGTCCTGTGGCCTGATGAGGCCAAGATAAACTTATTTGGTTCAGGTGGTGTCAAGCGTGTGTGGTGGCAACCAGGTGAGGAGTACAAAGAGAAGTGTCTTGCCTACAGTCAAGCATGGTGGTGAGAGTGTCATATTCTGGGGCTGCATGAGTGCTAATGGCACTGGGGAGCTACAGTTCATTGAGGGAACCAGGAATGCCAACATGTACTGTGACATACTGAAGCAGAGCATGTTCCCCCTCCCTTCGGAGACTGGGCTGCGGGGCAGTATTCCAACATAAGGGCCCCAAACACACCTTCAAGATGACCACTGCCTTGCTATAGAAGCTTAGGGTAAGAATGATGGACTGGCCAAGCATGTCTCCAGACCTAAACCCTATTGAGCATCTGTGGGGCATCCTCAAACGGAAGGTGGAGGAGCGCAAGGTCTCTAATATCCACCAGCTCCGTGATGTCATCATGGAGGAGTAGAAGAGGACTCCAGTGACAACCTGTGAAGTTCTGGTGAACTCCATGCCCAAGAGGGTTAAGGCAGTGCTGGAATTAATGGGGGCTACACAAAATATTGACACTTTGGTCCCAATTTGGACATTTTCACTTAGGGGTGTACTCGCTTTTGTTGCCAGCAGTTTAGACATTAATGGCTGTGTGTTGAGTTATTTTGAGGGGACAGCAAATTTACACTGTTATACAAGCTGTACACTCACTACTTTACATTGTAGCAAAGTGTTGTTTCTTCAGTATTGTCGTGTGTGTGTGTGTGTGTGTGTGTGTGTGTGTGTCTGATGTGCGCATAGTTTTTTTTTTTTTTTTTTTTTACTGCACTCCCCATAAAGTTACTGAATTTGAATTGGTATGAGCCTCTTGCAGGCTATTGCACAGCAGAGCTCAAATGGGGGAGAGAAGCAGAACAGGCTGCCAATTGGGGTATGTTGCAGTGCAAGTAGCGTGATGGGAGGAGAGAGGAGGAGAGAGATTTACTTACTGTGCTGGTTCTCCTGTCACTGTCTAGTCACAGGGTGGAGAGAAAAAGACCTGTGAGAGAAACTACAACACAGAAATGTCAGATTCCTGACCAGACAGCTGTACTGTGTCACAGAGCTGTGTAAATCTCGTAGGGGGTGGACAGAAATAAAAGAAAAATATAGTGGGTAACATGGTTCATGCATTTCATCTGTGTCTTTAGCTGTTTGCTGGAAGTTCAGCATTTAATTATTTTTCTAATTTCATCCTAGTAGTAACCACTGTGTCTGTTTGCTGTAGGAAACCAGCTGGAAAACTTCCTATCTGAGCTCTCACCAGTGCAGCAAAAGTACAGGGATGGTACGTTCATAATGCTGGACTGCAAGTGTTTATGTGTTTGCCACCGTGACAAGAAGCCCAAGTGTAATTTGTGCATCATGGCTCACAAACCAATGCGTGTGCACAGGTAAAAAAAAAAAATCCTTTTTGTTTGCTGTTTATAGTCAATCGTTTGACTTTCTGTATTCAGAATTATTATTCTATTATCCCTGCTGCTGTAGATCAGCATCTGTGAGAAAGGGGTGGGGGCCGAGTCGAGCTGTGTGTGTGTTTTTTTTAGAGGCACACGCAGCCTATCTCAGGAGCATTCCTGCACAAGTGCCCCCCAGAGCAATCCAATTGGGGTGTTTTTAGCCCACCCCTCTGTTTTACTTACCTGAACCCCTTAAGCCTTAATGGGCTCCCGGCACTTGATTGGATAGATTGATAGCAGCGCAGCCATTGGCTCACCCAATACAATCAATCAAATCCAATGATGCGGGTGGTTGGGCCGAGTGCTGGACGCAGGAGCTAGCCTGCAAGGTAATCCCCTGGGAGAGCTCTTCTCCCAGGGGTTTATCTGATGTGGGGAGGAGCCGCTGAGGGATCCCAGAAGACCAGGTTCGGGGGCCTTTCTGTGCAAAACCAGCTACGCAGTGGAGGCAAGTATGATATGTTTGTGTTTGTTTAAAAAAAATAAAAATTATGTTAATGGTATGTACCGTAATAGTTTTTTTAGTCATGTATTTCTTTAACCTCATTAGCCCAGTTGTGGGCAAATCTGCTATACCAATTGCATCAAAGGGGTGTTCTTCAATATACCAAATGCATTTATCAATAGTATAGCTTTTTTCATCTTCTTTATGCATATTTTCCTATATCAAACGTCCAATCTTGGGTCTACCAACTGTATTACTGTGTGTGTATCAGCTGCAGTACTACCTCCATTGATAAAGGGGACCCCTTCATACCACTCATTGTTGCGTTTTGTGCTCCTTCACTTATGAATATGTTTCACACCCAAAGTCCCCCCTAGAGGCCCTTACACTCCATTCACACTTGTGTGATTTGTCATAAGACTTTGGGCATCAAAGTCGCATGACAAGTCGTACTCCATGTTTTCCAATGATAACCATTCATATATGTGTGACAAAGTCATGACGACTTCAAAGTAGTTCATGAACTACTTTTGATCTGATTTTCATGCAACTTGAGGGCAATAGACTTCAATGTTAACCCTCAAAAGCTGCATGAAAGTCATACCTAAATGTTTTACATGCAACAATGAATCTAACTGTGTAGATGGACAAGAAGTCAAATCCAAGTTGCACCCATCCAAAGTTTCAATTTCATTTTAATGCCCACAAAATTCAGGATCTATCGTCTCTCGCCCATACCGTCTTCAAAGGCCTCCTGATGCATATACTGTATTTGCAAAATGAAGTTGGAGATCGTACACCTCATCAGTCATCTGCATTGTGCAGTACAAGAACACCATTGGGGAGAATTAATTTACAGTACATTGATATTTTGATGGGAGTATCTAAATTTCTCGAGTTTAGTAAACTCGATAGACTTAACACTTAAATGCTCTGTTGACTGTACATGTCTGTATTTATTTTTATTTTTTTTTGATTAACCATATCAGTTTGAAAATATGATACTGGCTCCACTTTGTGTTATCATTGAGGCAATGCACTTAGATCGACCATAGATGACGCAGATTTATTTCCTGCAACTACAGGTTTCTTCATCAACACAGACCGTGCTGACAGGGGAATCCCTCCTGCTGAGAATTTGTATTCTCCCAGCAGGGGAATCCTTCCCCGCCAGGAGAACACGGTGACTATTGCTAGTGGCTATAGCAGCCGCTAGTGATAAGTTGATCGATCAACTTGGTACATTCAGCCTGCCCATACACGGTTCCGGCTGACATTCAAACTGTCTGCAGCCGGCCTTAGTATATGGCAACATGATTTTTTTTAAACCAAGCCACGTTTTTAGAATGTTTTGTACTATGATCAATTGAAAAAGATGGACCTAATATTTCTGAACCTTACCACACAGTTACTTGCCAGTATACAAGCTGGTGACTGAATACTTGAACAAAGCTGAAAACGAACACCCAAAGACTGCTGCAGTGATGTTACTCGGTGCTGCCAGAGAGATTCTTTTGGAGAAGATTTTGATTAAGTAAGTCTGTGGACTTGTTTTATTAATCTGTATCTGTATTGGGTAAATGTGCTTAAGAGGAATTCTGTAGCTGTCATTCTTTGGGTGGTCATCTCTGGTAGTTTGTAATAGCGGGCACAGGAGCGTACAAACCTTTACTGGTAAAAGGAAGATCTGGAAAGCCATGGCAGAGAGAGCAGAAAAAATCACCAGTATTAAAGGAATGTTTCATTAGTGCTAAGTGACGGCTATCATGAAAGCCCCGACTCTGCCCACAAATATTCAAATAGACTGTGCCTTTCATAACTTTACTTATAGGCTGGGTTTACACCTAATCGCACAGACATTTTATGAGCTATTCATAAAATGCTAGCCATTGTATTCCTCAGAGTGTTGTCTTCTTTAACCCTTTCCCGCCGAGCGTACGCACATCTGCGTACTCGGCTTCCGGGGGTTATACCGGGATGATGCCCGCACCTGCAGGCATCATCCCGGTACCGTTTTTTACAGCAGGCGATTGGCTATCCAGGCATAACAACCGATGCGGCTAAAAGCCGCTCGGCTGTTATGCCGGAGGAGCGGGAGGGGACGTCCCCCCCCTCCCGCCGCCTCTCGCCGCTGTTACCGGTGCTCCCGCTCGATCGGGAGCACCGATTAAAGATCCGTCGGCTCTGGCTGCTGGGGAGGAACTGGAACGAAGCCGTAATCGGCTTCGTTCCAGTCTCCTCATCGTAAACACGGAAGCGACGTCATGACGTCACTTCCCGTTTACTCGGCTGCCAATGGCGCCGGTTTTAAAAAAATATCCGGTATTCAGAATCGCCGTTTTCGGCGATCTGAATACATTGAAGTGTAAAGGAGGGGTGGGGGGTCTTTTAGACCCCCGATCCCTCCATAAAGAGTACCTGTCACCACCTATTACTGTCACAAGGGATGTTTACATTCCTTGTGACAGCAATAAAAGTGATCAAATTTTTTATTTTTTTTTTAAACAATTTAGTCATTTAAAAATAAATAAAATAAATAAAAAAAAAATTTTCAAAGCGCCCGCCGTCCCCGCGAGCTCGCGAAGCAAAGAAAACGCATGCGGAAGTCGCGCCCGCGTACGTAAACGGTGTTCAAGTCACACATGTGAGGTATCGCCGCGATCGTCAGAGCGAGAGCAATAATTCTAGCAGTAGACCTCCTCTGTAACGCTAACCTGGTAACCGTAAAAAATGTTTAAAGCGTCGCCTATTGAGATTTTTAGGTACCGTACTTTGTCGTCAATCTACAAGTGCGCGCAATTATAAAGTGTGACATGTTTGGTATCTATTTACTCGGCGTAGCATTATCTTTCACATTTCGCAAAAAAATTGGGCTAATTTTACTGTTTTGTTTTTTTTTTATTCTTGGAAGTGTCCCTTTTCCCAAAAAGTTGCGTTTAAAACACCACTGCGCAAATACCGTGTGACATAAAATATTGCAACAATCGCCGTTTTATTCTCTAGAGCCTCTGCTAAAAAAATATATATAATGTTTGGGGGTTCCAAGTAATTTTCTAGCAAAAAATATGGATTTTAACTTGTAAACACCAAATTCCAAAAATAGGCTTAGTCATGAAAGGGTTAAGGAACATGACATGGCTGGGTATATGACCATCTGAGTCCCAGGGGAAAAAAAAGCAAGTGGGCATGTAAGGCTGACCAAACATTCTACAATTTTCTCATACAACTTTCCTTTAGATTTACCAAAACCATATATATATATATATATATATATATATATATATATATATATATATATATATATATATATATATATATAATTTTTTTTGTCAATAACAATTTTATTCGATACATTTCAAGTGCAGTGTTCATACATTTTCACATTAAGTACTTGTTTTCTTAGCATGGGCATGCACAGCTGCCATATATCCTAAATGCTGAGTTACTCTCTATCTGGAAAACAAGGTCCAAAATGCTAGTATCCGGTTATTCATTCTCCATCTCAAGTAGTAAATAACCAAACCTTCTTTTTTTTTTTTTTTTTTTGCAAATATAAGTTTTATTCAGAATTTTTCACACATACAGGGTAGAGCCCCCAAGCAAGAAAGTACAACATAGACAGTGAAGGTCCCAGCCTCCCGAATGTGCATCACAGTAACAGAAAGTACGACTACCAGTTTTGCATTACACTGTGAATAGTGAGTCGACCCCACAAAGATCACTCCCTTAGCCGGTTCCGGTAGAAGGGCCAAAGATATACCAAGTCCAGTTAATATCCCAAGGTCCGGGCCGCGAACAAAGGTCTAGGCTGTTGTGAGCAGGCAATGGGTCGTAATCGTAAGAAGAGGTAGGAAGTGAGCGCACAAACAAGAGAAAGAAAAAATAAGAGGGGGGGGGGTGAGAGATGTAGGAAGGGGAGTGGGATAGGATAGAGAAGCAGTGAGGAGAGAGGGGGGGATTTAGGAAAGAGGTGGATAAGGGAAGGAGGGACAGGGAATGGATTAGGGGAGGGGAGTGGAGGTGGTTCGGTGTACCCCATACGGACTCCTGTTAACTAACCCATCTCCACCTATTGCCCGAGAAGGGTTCTGCCTTCTGTCGAGTACACAAACGTATTCCAAAGGGACCAGGTCCTCCGGTAGACTTCCTGCCTATCCTGGGCAGTCATTATCAAATCTTCCATTTTGTTAATTTCTTCCACCCTCCGTAGCCACATTGCCACGGAAGGGGGAGTTTGTTGCTTCCAGAGCAGAGGGATACAAGATTTTGGCCGCATTGGTGAGATGGCGCAATATTGACCGTGCATACTTCCTAGAGGGCAGGTCCGACACATGTAAGAGGAAGAACGATGGGTCATTCGGGATTTGCCACTCCGTGAATTTTTGGGCTATGTTTCGGACTGCTGTCCAAAAGTCCGAGAGCTTGGGGCAGGACCAAAAAACATGCAGGATCGTACCTCTATCCTCCCCACAGCGCCAGCAGTGTGCAGACGTGTCCGGGAAGATAAGGTGAAGGCGGCTAGGGGTTAGGTACCATCTCGTGAGTATTTTATAATTCAGCTCCTGCATTTTGATGCATATGGAAGATTTTAGGGCGAACCGCAGAACCTGTGCAATTTGCGCGGGTGTGAAGGTGCGACCCAGATCCCCCTCCCATTTCGCGAGACTAGAGATACGATGCGGTTGCGGTGGGGTATTCAGTAATACATACATTTTAGAGAGAAGTCGGGAGATGGGTTCCGTGCCAGAGAAGTATAACCAAACCTTTTAACTCGTAACATTTGTTGGAGTATAAGGGCTCCCATTAGTAGGAAGAAAGAAAGTAGAATAGAGAAAAGGGGGGGGGGGGGTGGTAGGTTAGATCAACGTCGGCTTGTGCCACTGTCCGGGTCTCTTTGTTCCTCTCAACGGTGCCATATCTCCCAGATCACGTTATGAGCATCCAGACAGTCTCCAATCCTCACCGTCATTTTCTCCATTAATTATATGTCCCTTATTCTAGTGTATAGAGCTCCTTCAGTCGGGGGTGGGGGGGGGGGAGCTGTGCTTCCAATTCAGCGCCACCAGACAGCGTGCTGCTGTGAGGACATGTCTAACTAGTTTCCTCTGAGGAGCCAATGTTTTCAGCGGGGACAGTCCTTGCAGGAAGAACTTAGGAATTCTGGGGACTACCCTTTCAAGGAGACGTACCAAGAGCTGCTGGACTATAGTCCAAAAAGGGACTATCCGCGGGCATTCCCAGTAGATATGGAACAGTGTTCCCTTGGCTTCTAGGCATCGCCAGCAGCGGTCCGAGCTAGCTGGATAGATTGCATGAAGCACATCTGGGGTCATGTACCAAAAGTATAGGATTTTGTAGGTGTTTTCTTTAACGTGCAAATCAAGCTCTTGGCCGCCTGAGTCCATATAATCCTCCATTGATCCATGGGTATCATCTCACCCAGAGCCTTTTCCCACATAAGCATGTAAGCATGCTTGTCCACCAATGTAGTAGAAGTAGGTCTTTCGTTAAGAATTTTATAAATATCAGAGATCAGGCCTCTTTGGGCGGATCCTGCTAGGACAAGATTCTCAAATGGAGTAGGTGGGGAGAATTGCAGGTGCGGTGCAAATGTCAAGGCGTAGTGGCGGATTTGGAGGTACCCATAGAATGCTTGCTTCGGCAAATCAAATTTTGCTTGCAGTTGTGTGAACGGTTTCAATTTACGTGTACAGGGATCCACCAAACTTCCATAGGGTCAGGCTGTCTGGCATCTTGGGGTTACAAGCAAAGGAAGTCGGGAGCAAGCTAGTGGAGGAAATATTATGCTGCTGCGCCAATTTTGCGCCATAGTTTCCTGAGCTGTGCCATTGGGCCAAGTAGGCGTGAAGGGTCTACCTCCGCCCTTGCACTCCATAGGAGACTATTCGGGTATATTGGGGCCAGCCATAGTTTCTCTATTTCGGTCCATTTTATTATAGGAGCGAAGCGGGAACCAGGAGGTGATCGCCCTCAATTGCGCCGCTTGATGGCATTTAATAAGGTTGGGGAATGCTAGTCCACCATCATTCCGGGCTGCCTGCAGTACCGAGCGCGGGATTCTGTGACGTTTATAATTCCAGGTAAACTGTAAGAGCTCTGCCTGTAAGAGCTTTCATTGTCCATAAGGGACGGGGATGGGTAGGGTTTGGAAAAGATACAGTAATTTTGGGAGGATTGTCATCTTCACCGATGCTATCCGCCCTATCAAAGGAATGTGGTGTTTTTTCCACTGTTGTAGGAGACCTCTAATAGTGTTTGGGGGTGGGGGGGTGGGGTTAGTTTTCCTGAAAGAGGGTAGAGTTTGATCCCCAGATATTTTAAAGCCGTAGTTTTCCAGCTATAGTGGAAGTTGGCTTTCAAGTGTGCCACCTCTACCTCTGGTGTGTTCATAGGGAGGGCTTCTCATTTAGATGAGGCTTCGTAGGGTTCCAGTTCCGCATGAAGAATCGGCAAAGAGGTCCTAGGTTGGGTCAACGTAAGAATTATATCGTCCGCAAATGATGGAGATTTTAAATTCCCTATCTCATACCTTTTTTAATGTCTGGATTCCGTCGGATAGTGGCCGCTAGGGGTTCAATACACAGGGCAAAAAGTAGGGGTGATAAAGGACACCCCTGTCTGGTGCCATTCCGCACCGGTATCGAGGCAGATATTGCAAAGGGAGTTTTTACTTGAGATGAAGGATCCAAATACAGGTGTTGAATAGCCCTGTAAAAGGGCCCCCTGAATCCCATATGGCCCAGTGTGGCAAACGGGAAGAGCCAGCCCAGGCGATCAAATGCCTTTTCCGCGTCCAAACTAAGTATCAGCGCCTGCTTGCCCTCCCTGTTCGCCACCTCAACTAAGTTGATTATCTTTCTGGTGTTGTCTCCTGCCTGTCGTAGGGGAACAAATCCTACCTGGTCCTTGTGGATCAGAGAGGAGAAGATCATGTTCAGGCGGATCGAGAGCAGTTTGGTAAACATTTTCATGTCTGAGTTAAGAAGGGCTATAGGCCTATAGTTAGCACACAGGGAAGGATCCTTTTTCAGGATTGGGGATTACTGTGAGAAAGGAGCTCTGCATGTCTCTAGGTATCTGGGTGTCATGTAGAAAGACATTAAAGTGGTAGTAAACTCCCCTATTGTTTTCATCCTTGGAAGCTGCCATCTTTGCCTCTGTTTAATCTTCAGCTGCCACGGTGCTGCACATGTGATCCGTTATGACACCAGCCATTGGGTTGTTTGACAGTTTGGTTGAGAGCCAATGTGCAGTTAGCATTCCCGGCATGCCGTTTTTTTTTTTAAACTGTTTAAATTGATGGGTTTACTTCCATTTTAAATAGATTACACATATGAGGAAGTGAGGGAGAAATTCTTTGTAATATTCGTAAGGGAATCTGTCAGGGCCTGGGGCTTTATGGTTGGGGAGGGATTTAATGGCCTGCTCTATTTCTTCCGGTGTTATTGGTGCATTTAAGAAGTCCAGGTCTGTAGATTGAAGCTGGGGTAGCCTACTGTCCTGTAAGTATTGTCGTATTCGATCGGTTTGTTCCGGCGCGGGAGGGTTGCTAGGGATATGTGGATTATTGTAGAGAGTCCTATAGAAGTCTGCGAATGTATGTCCTTCGGGTGTAATACCAAGGTGCCTGCCCCCGTTTTAATCTGGTGCGGGGTTGACATCTGGATATTGTCCCTCAGTTTCCTGGCTAGCAAAGTGTGGGCTTTGTTACCTTTATCATAAAAGATCTGTTTTAGCTTAATTATCGCCTTCTCGACGTGGCCCAGGGCCAAATCGCCTAGCGTAGCCCTGAGGGAAGTTTTGTGGTGTTTTTTTTTTTTTTTTTTAAGAGAGTTAGGGTAGGTTTGTGTTGCAGTTGTATTTCGTGGGCTCTAAGCTTCCTTTCTGTGTGCGCTTTCAGTTCTTGTGCATCTTTTTTCAAGGCCGAGGAGAGGGCCAAACATCTGCCCCTCATTACCGCCTTGTGTGCTTCCCACAAAGTGGGGGTAGAGACCTCCCCTGTATTGTTTTCTGCCAGGTAGTTTTGTAGTGTAGTGAATAGTTCCGTTCTTGCTGGGAGGTGCTGGAGCAGGAACGTGTTCAGTCACCAATTATAGGGCCTGTGGTTATGGGTGCCGAAATCTAGGGTTATTGTCACCCGAGCATGGTCCGACCACAAAATCGGCAAGATTTGCGCAGTCCGGGTCACACTCAGGGCGGTATTATCAACAAAGATATAGTCTATACGAGAGTGCGTTTGATGCGGGGCTGAGAAAAAAGTGTATTGTCGGTCGCTAGGGATTAGTGCTCTCCACGCATCAGAGGGCGTATCTCCTGGTTAACTGTCGAAACATCTTTGAGTCTCTCAGTGCTTGAGTCGTGGGCGTCCTAAAGACCCCCTGGTGATCCGAGGTCAGTGAGTGTATCAGGTTAAAGTCCCCGCCCAGCACCAACATCCCATGTGGCCTTCTGTACAAACGGGTTAGGACTTTATTCAGGAACCCTGTCTGCCTAACGTTTGGGACATAAACATTGCAAAACGTGACTTCTCTATGATGCCATAGACCTCGGAAGATTAAGAAATGGCCCTGAGGGTCGCTATAGTGAGAGGAGTAAGTGAAAGGAGAACCCTGTTTAATTAAGATGGCCACCCCTGCCCACTTTTGGTGCCAAAACCATATATTTTAAAGTCAAACCTAAACACTTTCAGGCAGGCCCTTGCACTACATAGTTGAAGGTAAATCTAAAGGAAATTAAAAAAACTAATTTGTACAATGTATGGTCAGCTTAAAGCACACCACTGCACTTTATAATGTAACGTAAAGTGTCATTAAACCCCCATCATAAAAAAAATTATCAAATGGTGTATTACATGTTGTTCATACTCATTTAGTCACTGAGATTTGTGTTCTGTATTCTGCAAAAAAAAACTCGTTGATCCTGTTGCTCTGTCCCCCCTTCTGTTTATGTCCTTGATGCAGTTGGTGATTTTACAAAGCAGTGTTGGCAGATCTGCACATGCTCAGTTTTCTATGCTGAGCATTTCCTCCCTACCACATGTGAGCCCAATGTGTGAGTCACAGATGTGGGCCTATACACAGTGGTAAATGACAGCCCGCTCCCTCCCTCCTCCACCCTCTTATTCTAAGACACAAGCTGGAGGAGTGAGACAGACTGACTGCTAGAAATTTACCCACAGCATGTTATTGCCAAAAAATAAAGATTTGATTTCAAATATATATTTAGGTGACCTTTTAAAACAGTTTGATTTATTTTTGTTTTGCTCTATATCCCAGACCCTGTTTTGTGTGGGCTTTTTTTATTACTTTTGAACATGTGACCAGCAGCAGTGGACTAGAAGCTCCTCCTGCTTATGTTTCCCTGCAGACAGGCTGGGAAAGAGCTGGATCATGTGACGGCTATATATCAATTAGGAAAAAGGTACTTCATTTTTTTTTTTCTGACCAGAATTACAGTGCCATCACCCATCTACAAACTGAGAAGGAATAATGTAACTTAAACAGTGTGTTTAGTATAACTTTAACATTTTTTAAAATGCTCTAATATCTACAGTGAATAATTGTCTTTATTTTTCTTCCCCTCAAAAAAACAGCCCAGTACAATGCTATGATGCAGCTACTAGCGTTATAGAGTCTTCGGTCGCCCTAATGTCAAGGTATGTCTGATAGAACTTTTTTATTATTTAAGGCTTAACAGGGTTGTGGCTGATTACGTAATTTAAAAGAGCAGTCCCCTGCCCACAACTGTACTTGTCTGCCTCTCCCCACAGCATGGCGTCTTTTTTTCCTGTTGCAGGAGGTTTATCACTCCTTGAGTGAACCTCTCATGATGGCTCCTGTAGGATGTGGAGCTAGGACTTCAGGGCTGGACTTGATTACAATTTCTGAGTACTTCAACTTGCTATTTTTCATCCCAGACATTTAGGAAATGTCCTTCGTGTTGCAGGTATAAAGCGGCCTTCATAGCTTCTGAATTTGAAGCAGAAACTGGTTGAGGTCAGAAGTAATGTCAAAGGTTTGGAGGCTGCTACAGGCGTGTACACAAAAAGCTGTAGGTAGGGGGAAATTTTCAGCCTCTTAGTCTGAGCTTATGGGGA
Source organism: Lithobates pipiens (assembly GCF_037356315.1). Classification (NCBI taxonomy): domain Eukaryota; kingdom Metazoa; phylum Chordata; class Amphibia; order Anura; family Ranidae; genus Lithobates; species Lithobates pipiens. The sequence goes on along the minus strand of NW_027507784.1, from coordinate 312,857,230 downwards.
AGGTCTTCCTGTTGCAAGAGACTACACGACACAAAAAGCATAAGCGCTATCAGTCTGTATCCCCTTCTGAGTTGTCTGACTCTGCCTTCACGGAAGTGTTGCTTCCCCATGAGGAGGTGAAATAAGATGAAGTGGAGGGCGACTCATCCAGAGAGGAAGGTCCGTGTGCCACGATCACTGTAAAGCTGAAGGGAATCGTTGAAGTCTTTATTGGATGCAATACGCCCTTGTTTAAAGTTGGAGCGGCTGTCTTTTGGAGCCTAGGGTACACCAGTATTGTTATCTCTATCCAAATCCAAAAAGCCTACAAAATATTTTTCGGTCCACTCGCAGGTACAGAATGTTTTACACGAAGACTGGCAGCGGTCTGACAATATGTATTCACTTCCTAAGGGGTATACCCTGCAGTACCCTCCTGAGAAGACTTACAAGAAGTGGAAACTTAGTGGTGGATCTAGCAAATTCTTGCTTAAACCAATCTCTGTAACAGTTCTAGTGGAGGTCATCCTCCTTTTTTTTTTTTATTTGTTTTTAAGTCATACACGATCAGGGGGTGAGAGATGTCAGGGGTCAAGTTAGGTGGTGATGCAGATAGAATTGAGTGTTTGTCCTTCAGCATGAGCATAAGGGTAGCCCAATAGTTGGGTGGGTGTATGTGTCGGGGTACCTCTCGAATGAGCCATGGGACTCCTCCCAATAAGCATTCTGAAATACACTCTTCAAAACATACCCACTGTTTCCCTGCTTTTGTAGAGCACCAGCTCAGAATAGGAGCCATATGTGTTGCTCTGTGGCATTTGTAGACATTTGGCAGGCCAATGCCTTCTAGAGACTTAAGCCGGGAACACATGGACTAAATCTCGGGAGACAGCGGCCCGTGTGTATGTCGGTCTGTCCGACAGAAGCCAGCAGCTGAACAACTCCCTATCTCAGACAATGGCGGAGAGTGCTGATTGGAGTGTTTTGGCAGTGCGGCCACCCCCCTGTCAGAACACAACAGCTCAGCGGGGGAAGATAGCTGTACTAATGTCAGATGGTTAGTGCAGTGGCTGACTGGAGCTGTCTATTTTTTTTTTTCCCCTCATGCAATCCACTGGGTAGCATGGAAAGAAAACTGTTAAGAGTGTACCAGGCTTTAGGTTGTGTCAAAAGATGGTAATAAAGCCTGTGTGCCTTGCCCTCTCAAAAGAATCTCCCAAATTCACTCCCAGTATGGATATTGGCAAGGTCTGGAAGAGGTACAGGAGTTTGGGAAATACGGTCATCTTGCGCGTGCTATTTCTTCCAAACCAGGACAGATGCTGTTTTGTCCACTTAGCAAATTCTCTCTTGACATGGGCTAAAAATGGAGGGAAGTGCGCCACAAAAAATATCCTCAGTCTTAGGAGTAAGTAAGATTCTGAAATATTTAAGGCATATCGGGGTCCACTTAAAAGGAAAGTGAGCTTGAAGGGCAGAGGCATAGTAAGATTCATGGATTCTGAGTTTTGCCAGTTAAAATTCGAGATGATGCCATATTCTAGGAATTCAGACAGTAAGTTGGGAAGGGAGGTAGTAGGCTGGGTAATGAAAAATAAGTAATTGGTGTAACCTGCGACTTTATGGTAATCCTGTTTCATGGGAATACCCTTGATATTGGTATTTTCTCGTATGTAACACAACAGGGGTTCTAGGGTTAAGATGAAAATAAGTGGTGATGGGAGACATCCTTGCCTTGTACCATTATTACTCTTAAACGATTCTGATAAGGCACCATTTATTTTAATTGTTGCCACCGGGTGTGAGTAAATCATGGTGATCCAGGAAGCTGTTGCCCACCCCAAGATGTATAAGGACCGCTGTCATAAAGGTCCAGTCAATGAGGTCAAACGCCTTTTTGGCATCAGGTGATAGTAACCTAGTCGGTACAGCCTTCTGATATCCCAGACCCCTCCTTTATTCTTGTGTGGCCATGCAATCCATGGTGGTATCGGTGGTTGTCTGTCAGAACATGGCCGTCGGGGCAAATCGATGGTGCGTAACTCTGACTTGATTCTGATGGATCCTTCAGTGCTCCAAGAATTGGAGCTACTTCCAGTCACATGTCCATCCCTATGTGTTTATGGTCGGGCTCTCAGTACTGCTTTGGTACAAGATTGAAGCATGCTGGCCTACAGTTAATATTTGTTTTACCAGGCAGCGCCCAATCATCCCAGAGTAGACAACCCATGTTAGTGGTTGTAAATTCTTACATAATCCCAGTGAAATGATTGGCCTCAGGTGATAGAGATGCAGCCCTCTTCTATACATCCATTCAAAGTGCTGAATTTATAAGCTTGCCTGAGAGTTCAGAAAAAAGGGGGCGGAGAGCTTAAGTTACACCCTGCAGAGCTCCGTGAGTTGAGCTCATTGGAGGGAAGGAACACATCCCCTTCACACAGGAACAGAGCTGAGGCTGTGAACCAGCTGGAGGTCCCTCCCCCTTCACCATTTTTGTTGTTAGAAATATAGAGGCATATGCTTTGTTTATATTTCATGTTTGGTGTTTATATTTCACGTTTGGTGTTTGCAACCACCTTTTTAAAGATTTCCTGTTTCCACTTTATTTTTATTTTTTTTGAGCTGATAGACCTGTTTCTCTGTCATAGAATTATTATTATAATTTTTTTTTTTTTTATGTGTAAATGTAAGAATTTTAGGTAGCAATAGCAGCTGGACTTTGAGTTTTTAAATGTAATATGATGGAAACATTTTGTATGACATTTTGGTGTTTTTTGCTCCCAGGATTGTGGCTACTTTACAAAGGCTTCTGGTTTTAGAAGATTATCCAAGGAATCTCTATGAGAAGTTTATTACATTTTTCCAATCCATCCCATTACCTCGACATTGCTGCAATTTTATAAACAGGTAAGTGTCTGAAGGCAGCTGATTGGCTTTAAAAGCACGCACTCTTTTTTTATTTTAGATGTTAGAATAACCATTGTGTTTTGACAGCAGGGAAACTTTTCATTGTCAGAATACAATAGCTCTGTGGGAAGGATTCCCCCAACAACGCTAAATGTGTTAAAGGGTGGAATCGAGCAATTTCCTTTTCTTAATCTGTTAATGCATGGTCTGCTTTAACCATTTCCTCATTACATTCCATTGAATGACTTTTCCACATATGTACTACAACACCACAGTCGCCCAACCCCCCCCCCCCCCCCCAACAAAATGTACCTACCATTCTTGCCCTCCCCTGCCTACCTTATTTCTGTAAATTGTTATAGCACAGCTTCCCCCGTATCAGGATGGGAACAACATGTTATGGACATTTTTGTTATGTCCATTTATTTTATCAATAAGTTGTGCTTTTTTTCTGTTCCTAGTATTATATACCTTTTTTATTCCTTGAAAACAAAACTGTAAACAAATATTACCTATAAATGAGACAAGATACAGTCTGATAACTGTCTAGGTGCCACATTCCTGTATTTTTATTGCAAGAAAAGGACTAGGACTTTAAAGGCATCACGTAACCCAAAGACCATGATAAAACAATGAAAGTGATTATTATAAAAAAAGTCATGCTTGCTTTGTGCTGTGGTTTTGCACCGATCCTCCACTTCTCAAGCCATGCCCTCCTGCCACCATAGCAAGCAGCTTGCTCCCAAGCCTTTGTTCTGTGTGTCCATTAACGCACGTAGTGTGGATCGGCTCTGCCCCTGTTCTCTCCTCATTGGCTCACAGTAGCAGAAGCTACTGTAGAGAGCGACACCAAGGCCCCTGCTCTCTTTCTGATCGCTGAATCAAGATGGGGCCCAGGTAAGTATTAGGAGGTGCTGGTGCACACAGGTTTTTTACCTTCATGCATGGACATGCAGTGTGCGGCATATCGTCTGAGCAGTGACAGGCTGACCCCCTCACCCCTTCAGCCTCTGCAGCAATGCTGGTAGCACTCATATGTCTATTTCCCAAAGACAACCTCTAGATATGTCCTGTTAAACTGCTGTAAGGTCTTGGCCACCATGCTGCAGCTCAGTTTCAGGGCCTTGGCAATCTTCTTATAGCCTAGGCCATCTTTATGTAGAGCAACAATTCTTTTTTTTTCAGATCCTCAGAGAGTTCTTTGCCATGAGGTGCCATGTTGAACTTCCAGTGACCAGTATGAGAGAGTGAGAGTGATAACACCAAATTTAACACCAGCTCCCCATTCACACCTGAGACCTTGTAACACTAACGAGTCACATGACACTGGGGAGGGAAAATAAATGGCTAATTGGGCCCAATTTGGACATTTTCACTTAGGGTTGTACTCACTTTTGCTGCCAGTGGTTTAGACATTAATGGCTGTGTTGATTTCTTTTCAAGGGACAGCAAATTTACACTGTTATACAAGCTGTACACTCATTACTTTACATTGTAGTAAAGTGTAATTTCTTCAGTGTCGTCACATGAAAATCTATAATAAAATATTTACAAAAATTTGAGGGGTGTACTCACTTTTGGGAGATACTGTATGTACTATTAGAGGTTCAGTCTGGTACATATCGTGAAGCTTGTATCAACATTTTTATTCAAAGGAAAAAAAAAATGTAAAGAGACTTAAAACACTTGTGGATTTTCAGACATTATTGTAATATCATATTGGGCATGACCAACTCCCTTGTCATAGGCAAGTAGCTTGATACATCCTACCTGTGCCTGCAGCCACTTATGTTGGCCATATAGGAACAAATGTTTCCTTCCAAAGTTTTTTCTTTTGAGTGCGCTTGATTTTCTAAGCGTTAGCACGATCAAATCGACATTCATTTTCAACCACAATGACAGGAAAATTCAGAGGTGCAGAATAGAAAACTTTTTTTTTTTTTATCTTAAACAAATTTTCGAGCATTGTGTATGTGGATTTTGCTCAGAAATGACATCAATTTTAAAATTGAATGTTAAATGCAAGTGAAACTTCAGAATGACATTTTGTCTGTTCATCGAATGTATGAAGAATTTTCGTTTAAATATTCTCGTAAAAAAAAAAAAAAGATTCATGTATGTCCAGCATAAGACGTTTGGTAGCGGAAGCATTCTTTTTGTATCACCTGTCATGATGGGATTTAAAAAATGTGCCCTTCATAGTACAAACACAGCAGATCCTACTATAAGGAGTTAATTTATACTGTGAAACCATAAAAGTAATATCACACCCCTACTTTTTTATATTCTATATATCATTTAAAAATATATACCCAGAAGTTGGATACACAGCGTATTTTAACGAGGAGTCGGACATGAAGAGTGGAGGGGTAGATCTTTTTATATAGAAGTTATAATATATTAACGTAATACTAAAAGCTGAGACTTTTTTCATATAATCGTTTTAAATGCACAATAATGGTAAACATTTTTACTTTTAAATGTAATTATAATGCCTTTATATTACCTCCAGCTTCTCTGGGTTCAGATGCTGATCTTCCCTGCACAGAGCCCTTAAAGTGTAAGTCCACGCTTAAATCTAAAATCCCTGCATCTACAGACATGCACATTCTAACACTAACCTATCTAGCCTTTTAAAGAAAAAATCAGTATACATAACTTTTCTGAAGCTCATCCGACCCGATCTCCAGCAGCGGAAGCTCTGCAGAGGACACGGCCGATAATGGCTATGAAATGAATGGGGCGTGACATCACTTTCACACTGAGGCGCTTCTAAACTGCCAGTAAAAACACTGAGTGCTTTTGAAGAGCTTTCCATTCGTTTCAATGGAGAGGGGAGTTTTTCACAGCCCTGCCAGCACACTGCCCCAGTGTGAACGCGTTCATTGATTTTAATGGGAATAAAGTTTTCATGCGATTTTTAGGTGCTGTTTTTAGCATGAAAGCGCCTCAGTGTAAAAGTGGTCATAGAGTTACTATGGGGCCTCTGTTGGACATCTCTTCTGCACTCAGCTCCACAGCAAAGCAGCAGCTGACAGATCAGCGTGAGATCGTGTCGTATCACCTGCAGAAAAGGTATACTGATTTTCTTTTCGTCACGGGGTTAGTGTTCGCCAATGTCTGTAGATGTAGCGATTTTAGTTTTAGGGTGGACTTCTACTATTAAAGTGTAAATGTTGACTTTTTTTTTCTTTTTCTTTTTTTTAACCAACCAACATGTTATACTTACCTGCTCTGTGTTAATGGTTTCGCGCAGAGAAGCCCTGATACTCCTCTTCTGGGGTCCCCCACAGGTGTTTATCTCCTGCCTTCAGAATGCCCCCCTAGCAAGCTGCAAAGTATAGTATAGCATTCACGCACACTCACGGTGTGGATAAACCACAGCACATTAGCGCAAATGCAGCCTTATAGGGGACTTGGGACAGTAAGGGCTCAGTTTTTTACATTTTGCCGTTTGGGGGGGGGGGGGGCGGTAAAACCCCATAGTTCATTGTGACCGGTCACCAAATCACTTAAGTGGCCCTCGCTCTTCAAAAGCTTAAGCACCCCTGCACTAAAGCAAATCATTTATGTAAAAATGTCGATCAGAGACTCAAAGCATAAACAAAAGGGCCAAGCTACCACCCCCTCATAATAAAGCACTATTTTTACTAAAAAAATACAGGGTTATGAGGCAATAAAGCTCACCAACAATATGGACAGCTTCGCAAGTCCCCGGACAGCAATGAGGGCTGGTCTCTGCGGGAGCTATATGTAACTTTTTAGCTTTCCTGGACAACTGATATAATTACGGTTATTTGTGTTCCCTAGTGTACACTCTTATTGGGGCTGTCCTGGTGCCCTTTGTGCTCGCTCATGTTTTGCAATGTGGGGGTGGATGACAGCTGATGGGACATATTTTAATTACTCCTGGCTGATAACTGGTCAATGCTTGGGTAGCTTTCATGTAAGTGTGTGTGTGTATGTGAGATATATATATTTATTTGTTGTGCTTTTTAAGGACATTTTCCCGCACAATATTTACTAAGTAATTTTTAACGAAGATATTTTTAAGATACAGAATCAATCTATATGACACAGTCTATACATGGGAAACGTATTCACGGAGACGAGTGATCATACAAAATAGTTACTTTTATTGGTTGACAAAAGACAAATATTTACATGAAATATTAAAATACAGATTGCATTACTTGATCATTTTGACAATTACTGGAAACACCCTCAAACTGGGCGTAGTAGTACCTTGGACACAATTATCACCATTATCACTTCTCGGTAGAATCAATAACCTTTTGATAATTGACAATTAAACAGAATATCTGTATTTCACACGTCCAACCGTTACTATACTGCAGGTAAGTAAGTGGTTAACAATGTGAAATAAATTAGACATTTGTTTGTCAATAAAATTGGCATCTATGCAAAAAGAAATTTATAATGAAAAATTTAATTTAGAGAAAAATCTAAAAGGCAGTTATTGATTCGGGAGAAATATTTCAATAATAGAATATTCAAAGAAAATCAATATTTAAGAGAACATAGAATAGATGATAAACATATACTTATCAATGTGGTATATTTACCCACTCCGATTGGTTACCAGGAATTTTAAGATGGCTGCCGTGGCTTTCAACATGGATTCTCTTACAGAGGAATTACTTTGTGTGACCTCTGAGTTCCAAGGAGCAGGGATCTTCATGAATGTGTATTCATGCATGTCTTCCAGTGTCCCTTCTCAGGTGGGGTCCCTAAGCTTCCCCCTGACTCTCTCCTCCGAGCTTTCTTTTTCTTTTTTCCTCCCTTTTAGTTTCTTAAATATCCTCTTAAACCAGGGGTTTGACAAATTTGCTTGGAATCTAGGAGCCAGCTAAAAAAGTTAGGAGCCAGGTCCGTGACGGTAATCTGGACCTGTCCCTGGCCTGACATGGAGACGAGTGAGGGGAAGATAGCCCCCAGCCCCCCACCTGTATCCAAGTCATTGCCCATAGCTCTTAGAGAGACATTTTATTTGTTTTATTTTTTTCAAATGATTTTTTTTTAAATTGCATTTTAGTGTAAATATGAGATGTGAGGTCTCTCTGACCCCAGATCTCATATATGAGGACCTGTCATGCTTTTTTTCTATTACAAGGGATTTTTACATTCCTTGTAATAGGAATAAAAGTGACACACATTTTTTTTATTTATTTTTTTATTTTTTAAACGGTGAAAAAAAAAAGTTAAAATAAGAAAAAAAAATATTTAAATGCGCCCTGTCCCGCCAAGCTTGCGTGCAGAAGCGAACGTATATATGAAAGCGATGTTCAAACCATACATGTGAGGTATCGCCGTGATCGTTAGAGTGAGAGCAATAATTCTAGCCCTAGACCTTCTCTGTAACTCAAAACGTGCAACCTGTAGAATTTTTTTAAACGTCGCCTATGGAGATTTTAAAGGGTAAAAGTTTGTCGCCATTCCATGAGCCAGCGCAATTTTGAAGCATGACATGTTGGGTATTGATTTACTCGGCGTAACATTATCTTTCACAATATAAAAAAAAAAATTGGGCTAACTTTACTGTTGTCTTATTTTTTTTTTTTATTAAATAAATTATTATTCCCCCAAAAAAAAAGTGCGCTTGTAAGTCCGCTGTGCAGATATGGTGTGACAGACAGTATTGCAATGACCACCATGTTACTCTCTAGGGTGTTAGAATAATAAAAAAAAAATTATATATATATATATATATATATATATATATATATATATATATATATATATATATATATATATATATATATATATATATATATATATATATATATATATATATATATATATATAAAATATTATAATGCTTAGGGGTTCTAAGTAAAGGGAAGGAAATAGCTCTATTAGCATTGCTGGTTGTAATTCCAACGGCCACCACAAGAGGGCGCCAGATTCCAGAAGGAACCATAGGATCACAGAAGGCCTCAAAGCCGGGGGCTCAATTACCGGCCACCGGCGGCGCGGCCCGACGCGATCGAGCGGGGGGGGGTCCACAGACAGGATACCCCCAGCTGTGCTGCCCCAGGTCGCTAATTCTAGTCGCAAATGCGACCTGGCGCCCGGGTTTTGTCGAGCCCTGTCTTAAACAAAAAGGTCATAAAATTATACTAAGTTCTGCCCAGAGGATATGTGTCCCTTTCCTATTGGCAGGCAGACTTAATGATCACCTTTCCCAGTAGTCTCGTGATTTTAAGGTAATAGCACCTTCAACCACCAGGTGTCTCACATGTGTTTGGTGTTTTATTTCTTTAAGTTAATATTTTTATTTCTATAATATGCGTTCGTTGTTTATATATGTTCTAACGAATATATCTCGAGTGTTCAGGAATGATAGTATATATAAAATACGCTTAACATAATTTTGATAAATCACTTGCATAAAATGGTGATATATATGCATATCAATGTATATCTATTAATCTTTAGTCCATTTATAAAGGACACAGGTTAGATATATATCAAACAATATCACATACAATTATTATCTATATGGATACATGTATAATTCGGGTATCCAATCAATATTTGTTTATCTAAACATAGGTTAAATTCTTATACAGTTATAATCACGATTATATGTTTATCATGCTAATTCGTTGCTAAAACACTTCTATTTATAATCACACTTTCATATATAATTTCTTTATGACAAAGTTCTTTAGATCATTAGATACTAACATTATAATATCTCTGTTGCGACCTATGTATAATTTGAATGGCTTAGAAAAATATGGATGATACTGGTATATGAATCTTACAGCATGTTTTGAGATGAACTCTAAGCTTCCAATAAATGATTAAATGGCTTAGCTGTGTCCTTCAATAGGTTTTGTTGGATAAGGTGTCAGCTATTTGCATGGTTGTATATTGTCCAAACAGTCTTTTTACTTACGCACAATGGGGTTTTCTAGTTAAGGGTTATTTCCATGCGATAAATACTTATGCAAGTTTGGTCTTCTCACTCTAACCAACAAAATAAGTAAACCGCTTTTTGTTTGGTGACAGAAAATACCATTGTTTCAGTCTCTTGTTTCAACACAGGTTTTGTAAAAGTTTAAAAAGAACTAATCCTTTTAACCTTTGGAAAAACATGTGAGATCATGTACTTTGCTTTAAAGGTCTCCAAGAGGTCACAGTTCAATAATATCAACATTATAGTTCATCCGCCTTTTTTTAGGCCTACTGAAATCCCTCATCTCTGCCAGCGAATATTAAATGTATTTCTTCATGAATTCACAACAAATATATATATATATATATATATATATATATATATATATATATATATATATATATATATATATATATATATATATATATATATATATATGAGAGAGAGATTCTACTAGTGGTATAGAAGCTATATTATTGTACTCGATCATGCAGGTGGCATACGGTTTTGATAATGTGTATTCATATTTCAAATCAACCACCAACGTAGTACCCTCCAGAGAAGGCGATACAATTAGATGACTTAACTGCTCACCGTATGTGCTGGCATTCTGAATTTTCTCTCATTAGCCTGAATATCTTCCGATGGGACAACCTTTTCCTTACGTCGGTGCTGGCTGGTCAGAATTTGTCAGGAACAAGGATGTACAAAGGCAAGCGAGAGAACTTGTGTGAGCCACTGCCGGTGGTACAGTCCAGGGTGAAGAAGATGGAGATGGACCAAAGGTAAGCACTCTGTCTTGCGTGGTACTCAGAACTGGATTTTAGGCCACAATTTGAATGTCAGGATTTTGGTTTGGTGCATAGTTTTCCTATCTAGCTATTGTGCATCCTTTATTTGCAGTTATCAAGTGTCTGTCAGTAGAAACCTATGAAATAGAGCCCCAGTTATTATGTGGGAATCTATTTTAAATCTAGTGTAACACATATGCAGGAACGTGTGTACATATCGCAGGTTTCCACACCTATAGCCAAAACCTGCTGCTCTGACAGACAGGTGGGGGTGCCATTAAGTCCTAATGGCACCCCAACGCATCTGAAAACGCAGCACATTTTTTGGGTGCACAAAACAACATGCTGCCACAGCATTATGCAGTTCTGTGCAGTGGCCCAGCAAGTTGGTATTAGGAAAAGGGTTGGTGCCCACCCCCCAATAGGTACAGCTGCACATTCAAATGAATGGGCTGCTGTGCCCATGCAAATACTCTCTCAGAGAGACGCACACATGAGCCTAACCTTAATCAAAACCCACACTGCAACCTAGGCTAAAGAACATGAATTTCTTGTACAGATTATGTTTTGGTTTTTGCAGTTACCGACAGTTAGTACGTTACCTGACTGCAGTGAAATGTCCAGACCAGGCTGGGTAAGTTCTATTTCTGCTTAAAATTTAATTAGAAAGTATCCCCCAGCCTGCCGCCACCCTCGTTCTTTTTTTTCTTCTTTCCTCTTTTCCTGTCCTATCTACAGTATTTTTTTTCCTTTTTTTCTTTATTCTGCTGAGTAACATTGGGAAGTGATTAATGGGAACGGTTGAGCCTGGTGAAAGGGAAGAGTAACCACTTCCAGCCCAAGGCTGTCATAGTACATCCTTGATGTTCAGTGGGAATATCTGAATGGTGCCTGCATCTAGACGCATCATTCAGGTTTTCTCGTTTTCAGTCGGCGATTCTGTGCACCATAAGAATGATGATCATAGTGGCCGACCTGCCGCTTGATCGTTATTACAGGCGACAGGAGGGGACATTTCCCTCCCGCCGCCATCCGGTGTTTCTCTGGGCTCTCCCGTGCCATCGGGACCCAGAGAAAGAATCAGCCGCCTCCGAGTGGCGTCCATAGCTTTCCAGTCATCTCTTTGACCGTCAGTGGCCCGGCCGTGGCGTTATAACATCACATCCGAGTCGCGATTGTAAACAAATCCATGATCGTGGCTGGTAAGCATGAGATCATGAATTTTTTTTTTTTTCCTTGATCTCATGCTTTCCAGCCTGGAGGAGAGATGTGGGGTCTTACACCTTAGGAAAATTCTCAAATTCTCTCCTTTTTTTTTTTTTTTTTTTTTTTTTTTTTTTTAATCTACAAAAAAAAGCATTTATATTATTGCATTTTATTTTTTTTAAGGTGAAATTAGCCTTTAACCGCCTCCTACCCGCCGTATAGTGAAATGACGGATTGCCTCTGGTTCTGTATGACATCGCTACGATCGTGGGCATGCTGGAACACGGCACGACCCTGATCTTGGTAAAGAGCCGCATCTCTTTACCCATGTGATCAGGTGTGTCGAATCACAGCTGACCACATGTAAACAAGGAAGTTTATTGGATCACAGGGGAGACATGTATAGGTTATCGTGGGGGAAATGATCATCAGTGCCCATCAGGCAACCTGTCCCCATCAGTGCTGCATATTGGTGCCTGCTCATCAGCGCAACCTCATCAGTGCAAGAGAAAAATTACTACTTTACAAAATTTTCTGGCAAGCTAAAACTTTTTTTTTTTTACTTTTTCAAAATTTTTGGTCTTTAACCACTTGCCGACCAGCCGCCGTCCTTATACTGTGGCAAGGTGCACAATCCCGCAAATTGTACATTTTCGGCAGTGACAAAATGAATGAAGCTGTTTATGAGCAGGAGTGACCCGGCCAATGAAAAAGGTCTCAAATCGGTACCCAGAAGCAGACATGACGAAAATGTCAGCAGATAGCAGGGAACGTTGAGTGAAGATGATTATAGTTCCACTTTAAAGGAATCAAGGGAAAATGTGCATGTAGTGCAGAGATGTACGGCTTTTTTTTTTGCCTTAAATTTAAGCTTTTTATTCTACTTTTAGAACTGTGAAAAAGTGCTGTAAAGTTTATTTTTATTTTTTTTACTTTTTCTGCTTATTTGCCATGCAGCTTGTTCTGCCTGAAGCAGAAGATGGCCTTCTATATGTGCAAGTTTGGCAACTTCACTCAAGCAGCTCTCTTTCTGCTGCAGACCAAGGGAATGCAGTGTTCTATGGCCTCAATTCTGACACCGGACCAGTATGAACTCTACCTTACTATGCTGCACACCAATAGTTGTCCACCAGGGAAGGATCCAGTAGCGGGTGAAGTGTGGATTCCATGTGAAGGTACTACTTGCGTTGCATCCATTACAACATCATAGCATTACATTTTGTATGTATGTGTATATATTTACATATGCTATATATTGTTATTATATATGTACTTATGTGAACTCCTATATATATTTTTATAGTCAATGGGCTTGTCTGTAAATCCTAATATACCTGTAATTTACAGCAGGAGCATCATTTTAATTCTCTTACAATGGGGCAAATTTCTGAACATGGATGCTACAAAAGTGTTTTTTGGAAAAGTATGAGGATCCAAATTCTTTGCGGCAGGTTTTGCTATACAGAGATTTATCTATCTAGCTTGTAGTGTTACAAAGTCACAAATGATGACAAAGCAGTAGTTTACAACTAATCCATAATAGTTTGGAGTCGATGGCATTTATTTTTCATCTGAGCTTAATGTTATATGTACAGTATTTCACACACAAATAATACATGAAAAGGAATTCCTAGAACCTAACTCTAATTGCAGCCCTGGACAGAATCTTACACTGTGAAGTAAAGCAGAAAAGAGGAATGAGTCGGTCTGGTTGTGTAAAATCTGAGCTTTTGCTATTAAAGTGATTTGTAGTCTTATTTTTAACCAAAAAAGAAAGAGAATATAAAAAAAAAACTAACATGTTATACTTACCTGCTCTGTGCAATGGATTGGCATAGAACAGCCCAGATCCTCCTCTTCTCAGGTCCCTCTTCTTCGGCTCCCCTGGCCCTTCTCTCCTGTTGAGTGCCCCCATAGTAAGCACATGAGCCAAGTCACAGTTCCCTGTGTCCATTCTGACATGGACAAAACCAAAAATTTCACCAGCACACCAAGGATCTCCAAAAATGGGTTCAAAGTTTTTAATAGCGATCACATAGTACAGCAGAAGGCAACGTTTCAGGGCCACGCAGGACCCCTTCATTAGGCATATGACCATCCTTGGTGTGCTGGTGACATTTTTTATTTTGACTTTAAGCGGTTCCGGCCGTTGGTCGCCATTGCTCTCCCACTCAATTGCACAGTCACTTCAGCAGGAACTTGTGCGTTGGGATCCATACACATTCAGACACGGAGCTGCGGTCCACTCCACCCCCTTTCTCTCCTCATTGGCTGACTGATTTTGACAGCAGTGGAAGCCAATGGCGATGTGCTACTTTATCAGCCAATGAGGGGAGTCCCAGGCAGATGAGACATCGCTGCAACATCACTGGATCTAGAGGGACCCAGGTAAGTATTAGGGGGACTGCTGCACATAGAAGGCTTTTTTATCTTAATGCGTAGACTGCATTAAGAAAAAAACCTTCTTCCTTTTTACAATCACTTTTATGCCCACTAAACACAGAGGTGCTGGAAAATGTGAAAAGCTGCCTTAAAGCAGGTTTCAATAGTTGTTTTTTTTTTTTTTTTATTGTGGTGTTTTTTTATTTTTTTTTCTTCTTTTTTTAACTTGGTTTCTAAAAAAAATAAAAATTTAGATCATACAATGGAGACGAGGTGATCAAATACCACCAAAAGAAAGCTCTATTTGTAGGGAAAAAAGATCAAAATTTCAAATGGGTACAGTGTTGCATGACCGCGCAATTGTCATTAAAATTGTAACAGTGCTGAAAGCTGAAAATTGGTCTGGGCAGGAAGGGGGTGAAAATATTGAAGTGGTTAAAAGCCTTATTATCCCCTCACATATGACAGGTCTCGCATTCCATAACTGCTACCTTTACTACCTAGCATCCCAGCTGGTTAACATTCATGATTGGCTCCACCCTAACTGATGATGCCTGTACCACTACTGAGGGGGCCATAGTTTCCTCATTTGGAACACTCCACAACATTGTCTATAGGGGATGCACACCACCTGGGCCGGGAATGTTGATGATCCAAAACCCCCTCTCCCTCTCCCTATTCCGAATGGTAGTTGTGAAAATGTCCACTTAATAATGGCAGACCTCCCCCAACAGTCCCTTGTGACTTAACCCTAACAAGTTATATTCTATATCTGGCCCCATCAGATGGACATCAAAGGTCTGTATACCCCCCCAGGGTTTTGAATCCTTTTCTCAACTGCAGACAGACTTTGACATCCCATCAATATTACCTATTCTACTATTACCAACTCCAGACCAGCTATACGTACTCTGTTTGGTTCTCTGCTCAGTCCTATTAAGACACCTGACCTAGAAAAACCTCTGAGACCCGGACCATACGAAACGTATGTATTACTCCACTCTCGTGACAGGTACTAACCCTAGGTTTCAGAGGGCTCAAAAGAGGCGGGCCTCCTTTGATATCTCATTGATCTTGATTGGTCTGAGTTCTGTGATATTTTCAAAACCTCCGTTATCGCCTCCTAAAAATTTTCCATCATTCACACCTCACCCCTGCTAGACTGTATAAAATGGGATTATCCCCCTCTGCTGACTGCTTCTGCGGTTGTGGACAAACTGCTGATTTTCTCCACTGCTTTTCGTCTCGTCCACTGGTACACGGCTTCTGGGTTGATATAAGCTCTTTCATATCTTCTGCACTGTGTTTTCCAAATATAGTGCACCCTAAAAACTGTCTAGGCATATTTGGTGACCTTGCTTTCCAGCCTCAGGCTAAAAGATTACTTTGCTTCCTCTATTTCTATGCAAGGAAGTCCCTCCCGCTAACTTGGAAAGGGTCGGAGACCCCCAAAGCGGAATATATGGCTGAAACGTGTCAATGATTCCCTGCCTCTATATAAACGTACCTTTTACAGCCGTAAGAGGACTAAAGCATTCCACAAAACATGGGGCAGATGACTGGCTAGCACACTGACCCCTCTTCCCTGTACTACCATGACAGGAGTTCACCTTGTGAGTGTTGTATTAAACAGAAACTTCTGTTATGCACTTCTGTTATGCCCAGGATGTTTAAAAACAGTATCACTCCTCTGTTGATGTTTATATCCACTGGTAGATGTAATATCTAGTTTATTATGGCACACTGCCTGGATTTTCATGATATGCTGGATTTGTAGTTTTAGCTTATGCCTTTTTTGTTTTATGTCTGTATGTCGTAAAACTTAAAAAAACAAAACAAAAAAAAAACACTTTTTTTTTTTTTTTTTTAACTTTATATAGCAGGAAGAGCTACTAAAAAGGCATGTTTACAAGCTGACCGGAGTTCAATTGTAAAATAACTGCCAGCCTTTTTAAATTGCTGAGGGCTAGTGAAGCATGATGTGAGCGCTATCTTGCAGTTTAGTTGTGTGCATTCATATTGACTTGCATGGAGGGGAGGGGGGGGGGGGGGATCGTTTAGATGCAGAAGATTGAAGAACAGGACAATGCTATATTCACCTAAATGTGAAGCAAATACAGCAAGCAACTTTTGGAAGGTATGATCCCATAATTTAAAGTGCTTTGTACTTCAACAGGTCCTCCACTAAAGGCTGGGGTTTTCCTACGAATAGCCCTTCGAATCCTGCTCTGCAATAATGCATTTCTGCATGAGGTTAGTTCTTTGTTCAATGTGTTTTTCTCCAAGGATAACTACTTTTAGTAAAGTTATCCTCATTAGGGCCCTCAGCCTTTCTCCCCCAGCATCCCTTCAAAGTCTTGCTTACCAGTCCCCACTGCACTTTTCAAGACTTTCTCTGTGCAGCTTGGAGAATGACCCACTGCCAATTCTATTTCCATTCATTCCTATGGAAGGAAAATCTACCAGGGGGCACAATGTATGTCACTATAAATTGGGTGTATCAAAGGCTGCAGACCTCCACATATGAGAAATTCAACCTTGTCGCTACATTTTTCATAAACAAACATGCTGTACATTAGAGTGGTAGTCTTGTCTATTTTGTTCTTACAAAAAAAGTGAAATGTAATACTCCTTTATCTTTCATTTTGTACTATGTCATTTAATTTAGGTCAGGTGCTGGAGTACGGTGGTTCGCATCTGGAGTACCAGTGACCGTTTGTCAAAGGACGGACAGCTAATTCCTAGGATTATCCCCGAACCTGATAAAGATTTTCAGATGGTATGGTTACGTTTTATGGAATATAAATAGTTATCTGTATATCTTTTTTTATAGGGTATGTAACTACTGAGGATATGTGGCCATCTGCAGCTGACTTGTCAGATTTACATGCTCTTCTGGTGCTGTAACAGCCAGGAGTGTTTGTAAAACCACCTGCTGCTGCCAACGTATGATGCATGTCGATGGCAGTGCAAGGGTGAAGCTCACTTTGACAGATGACGGTGCTATTGTACTGTCATGGCATCAAGCCAAATGACCCTGATTCATTGAATTTTGTGGCTGAGAGTTAAAGGTGTATCTAGAATACAACTAGTAAAAGGTAGGAGACTACACCCCCCTTCCTCATGTATTGAAGCAGTATATTTTGGAACACCCCTACTTCCTCCTCCAATCCCCCCACAATTTTTCTTATTACAATAACAATGTTATGCCATCAAAGAACAACCTAAAATAAACCATAAATTCTACTCCTGACAATTGCAGTGCTACCACAAATGACTATGTTTGTAAGTGTAGTAGGACCCAAAAACAACCTTGACCCTAAGACTCGGTTCACATGGCTGCAACATGGGTTCCAACTTGTGAGACTCCAAGTCTCATGATATGTAAATTTTTCCCTATGAGAGCCGTCTTAACTGATACTACACAAGTTGCTCTGACTTTAAAAAAAATGGTTCCTTCACTACTTTGGTTGGGCTTGGGTGCTATTTCAGCCCTTGTACAGGCTCCTAAATAACATCCAAGTTGGATCAAGAGTCTGAAGGAAGTTGCAGGAAGTACAACTTTGCAGTTGCAGCAGTGTGAACCGAGGCTAATGCTGACCTAGATCAAACCTAGCTGTTTTTTCTTTATTTTTTAACACACTTTTGTTCATCTTTTTTTTTCCTGCAAGGGAAAAAAGATACAATTCTTTCTCTTCTGAATAAAGATGAAAGGAAAACACATAGGCAGGCTTCAGAACAATTGATCACTGTGATAGCCAATCAGAGGCCTGCCTACACATCGATCAGGTGACCAGGATCCGACAGATGCACATGGGAGGTGCAGACAGTTTTCCAGACACTGATTTTGGTGTTAATTCTGATTAATCTAGATGCTGCTAGATCTGTCGTGCCCAATTCTGGATGAGCTGCAGAGACACAATATGCCAAACTTACCGCCTCCATTTCATCAGGTAGGTCGTGCTTTTGTCTGTCTTGCATCATTAAGAGTTTTTTTTAGTGTTACTAAAGTAATGTTTGTTTTTATTTATTTTTAAAAATGTCATACTCACCTGAAAAAAAGAAGAAAAAATACCGGGTTGTTGCCTGTACAGTGCATCCTGAAAGTATTCATAGCTCTTCACTTTTTCCACGTTTTTGTTATGTTACAGCCTTATTCCAAAATGGATTAAATTATTTTCCTCAAAAGTACAAACAATACCCCATAATGACAACATGAAAGACGTCTGTTTCTGGAAGGTTCTCTACAGAGGAAAACTTGAGCTCTGTCAGTGACCATCGGGTTCTTGGTCACCTCCCTGACTATTTGTAGATAGGTTTGGTGTCACTGCCCGTCACCCGAAGAGTGAACCTCCACAGTGAGTCGCTCTTTCCAGGTGAATGTACAAGCAGGGAGGGTGTTTTTTTCACTTCCGTCACCTGAAAAGTGAACCACCATTTGGGTCGCTTATCCCAAGTGGACAGAGGGCTAATAAGTAACAGAGGGTATCTGTGTATATTAATTTGTGCTCCTTCAGTGATATTTTTATCCCTGCGCTATAGAATTGAAAGTGAAAGATTATATTTCTTATCAGGTCTGCATGTGCCTTCCAATTAGATTGGAAATCTACCACATGAGGACCCTGGGCATGCATGACCTTTCCTTGTAAACTATATAAATGCAATCTTTAAAAAGTGATGAAAGATAAACTCAAAAATACTATTGCCTGGCACACACGATCAGACAATCGTACCAAAAATACTGATTTTGGTGCAGTTGTGTGATCTGATCGTTGGTACAGAGCTTTCGAGAGGCGATCAGGATGGTTCATCCGATTATTTGATTGGACGTGCACGAAAAAAAATTTGTACAATGCCAGCTCTTACGATTTTCATTTAATCAGTACAGCTGTCTTTTGAAAATGCAATACAAATGCATTACAACACATGACATCACTTACAGATTTTTATTCTGTCGTATGCAAATTTTCATGACTTTAGTAAACACATCAGATTCGATCTGAGTTTAGCATGCAAAAGAAGAAAAAAAAACAATCTCATTGCGTGTACCGGGCATTAGGCCCTTCTCCCCCCCAATCATTCAGTTTGGCAGGGCTGCCCGCTCTAGGAAGAGTCCTGGTGGTTCCAAACTTCTTCCATTTACAGATGATGGAGGTCACTGTGCTGATTGGAACCTTCAATGCTGCAGATATTTTCTGTATCCTTCCCCAGATCTGTGCCTCCAAACAATCCTGTCTCTGAGGTCTACAGACAATTCCTTGGACTTCATGGCTTGGTTTGTGCTCTAACAAGCACTAGTAACTGTGGGACTTTATATAGACAGGTGTGTGCCTTTCCAAATCCTGTCCAATCAACTGAATTTACCACAGGTTGACTCCAAGTTGTAGAAACCTCTCAAGGAAGATCAGTGAAAACGGGATGCACTTGAGTGAGCTCAATGTTGAAGACTGTGAATACTTATGTACGTTGGATTTTTTTTTTCTTTACAAATTTGCAAAGATTTCAAGCAAACTTCTTTCACATTGTCATTATGGGGTATTGTTTGTAGAATTTTGAGGAAAATAATGTATTTAATCATTTTGGAATAAGTCTGTAACATAAAATGTGGAAAAAGTAAAAACGCTTTGAAAAAACATACAGTAGTCGGACAACGGCAATATCTTTTTAGGTAAAAAGCCGGAATAGGGCAAAGTCGCCTGTATTGCATAGTAGTTAAAGTAGATTGCTCACTCTGCGTCAGCGACCCCATGGAATTAACTTTTTGGAAAGTTATAAAATTGGGTATTCTGGATGTTGAAAAGTACATTTTATTTCTATTACGTTTGCAAATCATGTTCTGTGTGGTTTTGCCTCCTCTTTCTTTCCTGTAGCCCCATAGGGTTGCTGCGGAGTTCATAGTAATTGTTCAAGCTGTCACCCGCTTTATGCTGTCTGCAGCTCTTCCATTGCCTCCCATGTTAGAACTTGTCTTCGCCTTTGGGGTGAGTTTTAAACCCAAGTGTTTTGTATAGTTTGTTTTTTAATTTACAGTCTAGTAGAAATAAAAAATGTGGCACAAGTTATTTTTAAGGAGTATAAATGTGAAAGCAATTTTGTTTCTAGAGGCAATATTGGCAGTGATCTCTGGCATTCTCATGTAATGTGTCTCCAGTCTGACTAGATGCAATAATAAAAACCTAAAAAATACAGCGCTGTTCCTATGTAAACTTAATGTGAAGTAATGAAACAAAAAAAAAAAAAAATTGTGAATTATAAACGCAGCAGCAGCTTTAACCGTGAGATACCCACAATTCAAATAATTATTCCCAAATAAGCTGCGCTATACTGATCCGATAAATGCTATGTGAAGCAAATGAGTGAATAAATAAAGCATGAAATCAAAAAATATTAACAAAGTGCAGACAGGGAAATGCATATACTAATGTTCAAATATTAGTCCATCATCCCATCAACAAAAAAACGTTTTGCTTGTAATCTCCAACGTGTTTTAAACACACCACACCGATATAGGAAAAGTGTCATCAGAGTTTGCAGGAAAAAAGAGGACTTCCACCACCAACACTACTGCCGCTTACCAGCTACACTGATCCCATCTCAGAGACCAGATATCGCCAAATCAAAAATGCTTCCTCTGAGTCAGGACTGCATGGAGGGTGTATCCTCTTTAAGCGCTTGGTTCAAATGGTTAGAAGAATCCTACGGCCACACCGCTTATTCCAATGGTTAGAAAAATCCTACGGCCACACCGCTCATTGCCCAGCACATATAATAACGAAAGGAATCGCCATAGTGTGATATAGTCACGAAATTTAATATAATAAAAAAGATTGCACTTACATCAAGTAGAAAAAACTTTGCTTTGTAAAACAAACAAATTCGCCGGCCGGCTTAGTAACGCTGCCCGTCGCTTCCGGGTCCAGCGTAGATCGCGGTGACGTCAGTACGTCGCTCCTCCCTACGCTGTTTCGTTATAGGTAACGTCTTCCAGGGGCACAGGCGGCGTACTGACTCACCGCATTAAATAGAACTGTGTACAATTAACTCCGCCCCGCTCTGAGCTTCCATTGACCATGTCAGTTAAGGGCAAGATTCCCTATAATGTGGGCGGAAATGAGATCACTTCCGCCACATGTGATCAGCTGTAATGAGATCACTTCCGCCCCATGTGATCAGCTGTAATGAGATCACTTCCGCCCCATGTGATCAGCTGTAATGAGATCACTTCCGCCCCATGTGATTAGCTGTAATGAGATCACTTCCGCCCCATGTGATCAGCTGTAATGAGATCACTTCCGCCACATGTGATCAGCTATATTGTAAACAACATCGGCCATATTAAATCTAAAAGTAACCATATTAGATCTGGGCAAAAATTACTTTATATCAAACCGAACGCCAGGATATGCATTGACCTTGCGGCCAGCACATTCAAATCAATAGGCATATCGGAGCAAGGGAAAATAATTAATTAATTTGAGACAAAAAAGACAATATATAAATTATCTAAAAAATAAAATGAAAATTATTTTAAAAGACAAAAATATATATCTAAAAAATATAAAAAAAATTTATAAAATAAGGGAAAAAAAGGTTTAATTCCCTTACATTATTATTTCTACCTATAGGATTACCAGCCACTATTCTACACATTTCTGAGGGGAACCTATAAAAAATATAGAAAATATATAAGGACCCCATTTAATTCAAATGGATCATATATGGTATGTCAGAAACCTTTCTTTTAAGATTGTTTATTGGTGGGCTATTTATGTAAATTGCCACCCCACAAATAATAATAACAAACGTTAATCTGCCATCATAATAGTGGGGCTCTCTAAAGACACCTCAAGAGAAAATTCATTTTATTAGAAAAAATAGTAAAAATAAATGGAGAGCAAAATTCATGTTACTTGGTCATAGAGAAACTCACAGTGGGTTCACAGCTTATCTTATCACCTGCCATCTAACTATTATCAATAAAAGCGTTAACATCCACTTCCACATTAAGGCCATAAGGAGTATAACAACGTACCCTATGTATCCAAGTCATTTCTAACTTGGATAATTCTCTTACCAGAGAGCTTCCCCTCCAATGAGCACTGTATTTATCTATTCCCAAGAACAACGTGTTAGCTGGGTTGCGATTATGATGAATAGCATAATGTTTTGACACTGAGTGAAATCTGAACCCGTTTCTTATATTGGTTAGATGTTCACCCAAACGCACCTGCATGGTGCGTTTGGTCCTACCTATATATTGGAACCCACAGGGACATTGTAAGAGATACACCACCCCCGTGGAACTACATGTGATGAACGGTTCGATTATGTGTTCCCTAGATGTACTTGTAGAAATGAAAGATTCAGTTTTCCTCTGTTTATTTTTGTTTAGTGCGCAAATTTGGCATTTGCGACACTGATGATATCCTGACATGTTCTGGAAAAAAGATATCTTTTTAGTGGGCGGATCTACAGCATTCGGAGCAATTCTATCTCGGAGCGAGGGTGCTCCCCTAAACACCACCTGAGGTTTAGCCGGTAAAAAAGTTTTAATGATCCTATCATTCCCCAACAGATGCCAATGTTTGCAAAGCAATTTTTTAATGAGGTAATGTTGAGTTGAAAATGTGGTAATGAAAGGTATAACCGGTCTCTCCCTCTTTTTCTTATTGTTGTTTGGGCCTACAGTTAGCAAGATAGAACGATCGATCTCTCCTATTTGGTGCATTATCTGATTCAACGACTCAACCTCATAGCCCTTCTCTATTAATCTGTTTTTAATTATATCTGCCTGCAGCTTATAATCAACGAGGTCAGTACAGTTTCGCCTCATTCTCAAAAATTGACTCTTTGGGACCGAGTCCAACCATACCTCATGATGGCAACTCCCTTTGGGTATAAACGCATTCCTATCAGTCTTCTTGAAAAAAGAGACTGTCTTAAGTGTATCACCACTCTTCCAAATAGTTAAATCCAAAAAGTTAATTCTCTCTTGATTAGCCTCATATGTGAACTTAATACCTCTCTCATTATTGTTTAAGTTAATAAAAAATTCTTCCAATTCCAAAACTGTCCCATCCCATAGGAGGAGGACGTCATCTATATATCTAGCCCAAAAGGACAGATGAGGACTCTTGTCCTTATAGACGACGTCCTCCTCCCACTTGGCCAAAAACAAATTGGCGAGGCTGGGGGCATATTTTGCCCCCATAGCTACACCGCGAATTTGTCGGTAGTATTCTTGTTCAAACCAAAAATAATTATGATTGGCCGCGTAATCCAAAAGATCCATAATGAATGTTCGTTGCACCTTAGATGTAGTGGAGAAACCCTCCAAAAAATATTTTTTACCGCAGAGATTCCCATGGCATGCGGAATTATAGTGTACAAGGAAGACACGTCTGCTGTTACTAGGAAGGTGGAGACACCCACTTTTAATTCTGACAGTAAATTAATTACATGTCTGGTGTCCTTGATGTATGATGGCATACATTGAACCAAGGGTTGAAGAAAGAAGTCTATGTACTTGCCCACCCGGGCCGTGACGGAGTCAATACCACTCACGATCGGACGGCCCGGGGGGCAAGTAAGACTCTTGTGGATCTTGGGAAGATAATACAAAACTGGGGTTCGTGGTGCTTTAGGGATCAAAAAGATTTTTTCTTTTTCATTTAATATACTCAAACGAGAACCCTTATCCACCAATAATTGCAACGTTTTTTTATATTGAATGACCGGATTACCCGGGAGGATCATATAGGTGTCTTTATCATCCACTATCCTATGCATCTCTGCCAGGTAATCTTTGCGGTCCAAAACCACTATTCCCCCCCCCCCCTTATCCTTCTAACCATTGGAATAAGCGGTGTGGCCGTAGGATTCTTCTAACCATTTGAACCAAGCGCTTAAAGAGGATACACCCTCCATGCAGTCCTGACTCAGAGGAAGCGTTTTTGATTTGGCGATATCTGGTCTCTGAGATGGGATCAGTGTAGCTGGTAAGCGGCAGTAGTGTTGGTGGTGGAAGTCCTCTTTTTTCCTGCAAACTCTGATGACACTTTTCCTATATCGGTGTGGTGTGTTTAAAACACGTTGGAGATTACAAGCAAAACGTTTTTTGTTGATGGGATGATGGACTAATATTTGAACATTAGTATATGCATTTCCCTGTCTGCACTTTGTTAATATTTTTTGATTTCATGCTTTATTTATTCACTCATTTGCTTCACATAGCATTTATCGGATCAGTATAGCGCAGCTTATTTGGGAATAATGACTAGATGCAATGTCACCAGTGCTGGGGACTTCAAATCTTTGCATCTGGTTGTGGCATGGTACCATCCATGGCATTCACGTTGAGCACTTATTAATTAAAAAAGGTGAGTGCTTGTTGGGGATTTTCCCTGATTCAGAACCTAAGTTCACAAAGAGGTGGGTTTTTTTTTTTTTTTTTTTTTTTTTTTTTTGCATGAAACCCTATTTTCGGCGAGGAAAATCTTGCCAGACAATGGATAAGATTGTTGCCTCCCCAATTCAATGACTGGACGATAGAAATATGTTGCCATATAAAAATTCCTCTATAGTAATAGAGGATGCCCATCCAAATGTAACAAAATTTGGGACCGCTGGTTACAAGCTGCTGAGACCTGTGTAAAAGTGCCTGGGCCTTCTTAGAAATTTATATTCAGTTCCTTTTAATTCTTGCCTTCATTGATGCATATGATTTGATATCTTATTCCTAACGGAAGCTTCTGGTCTGTATCCTGGATATATACGCTACTGTATTTTACATGTATTTGATGTTTTGAATCTTGAATACGCACTGTTATACCGAATATGTATATTCAATAAAACAAAACAAAAAAAGTGAGTGCTGTGAGGAGTGCAGCTTTGATTTGGACTTTATCCTGTCTGACTGTCTCATGCAGCATGTCCTCATTCTCCAATAACTTTTATAGCATGTTCAGTCTCTCTGACCATCCCCTGTAGACTTTCTACAGTCTGACCATCTCCTAGTGTGTGTGTGTGTGTATACTATCCTCCAATGATCAGAACTGTCCTGACGCGCCCCTGCTGCACAGCCATTCACTGGGAAGTTCCGTGTGCTGCTGTTTCTCCTCCCCCAGCTCTGAGAACAGAGGGAATGTGATCCCTTTAAAAAAATGGGGGGGGGGGGTGTTGTGTGTTTTCTTTTTTTTTTTTTTTTTTTTTTTTTTCTATACACAAATGTTTTGCCTTTCATTTCCATTTTAAATGTAATGAGTTTTACAAAGCGATCATTTACAGTTAATTTAAGACTATGCACGCCTCTGTTTAGACAATATTTGCATATCCTGGAGTTTAGTTTGGTGTAGGACACGGGGATCCCACGCTCTTCATTTGTGGTTCATGGCTTGCTACAAAAAAACAGAAGCCTTGCTTAGCTGGAAGGGGTTATAGCAAGGAGGGGAATTCCTGTGTTTTTTCCAGTGTGCAATCCCCTGGATCTGGCAAAATAACCCTATCATAATGGATATGAAGGTACCCTGTGTTCTGGGATGTACCCCAAGAAAGGTAAACCAAAAATTCAATTTTCCCCGTAAGACTTTTCTCCAAATCGTTCAAGTGCCTGTCCACGCTTAGTGTACATCTTTACTTCAGGGCTTGCTGTGAGCCACACCACCATCTGCTTTCCTCTGTACTGTGGAAAATGTAACAGGAGGATCTGGAACGGAGAAAGGTGGGTGGGAACACCTAAATCTACAGGTGGGCAGATTTAGAGTAGCAAATTATGCTGGAGATAACTGTTAGAGTAATCTAGCTAGGGCAGTGGTTCTCAACTGCTGTCCTCAGGACCCACCAATAGGCCAGATTTTAGGTGTTACCTTGGGGAGATGCAGACTAGAATACTGCAATCACTGAGCAGCAAATTATATCACCTGTTATGTATTTCAGTTATCTTGCAAACCTGGCCTGTTAGTGGGTCCTGAGGACAGCAGTTGAGAACCACTGATCAAGGGGCTAACTCCCCCTATGACTAAAAATATCACTTTTGGGTTGACTGAAACTCTTACTGGCTGAATGAAATTTGCTTTGACTTGTATTGATCCACCAAATTTCTTTCCTCCTAAATAGTCAAACCTTTGGGGACTGGATCTACTTATTCAGAACATCATTCCTATGAATTCATTGCTGCTGGCATTCATGTCAAACATTCAAAAGGAGCTGAATGACAATGAACAGCAAGTGTTAAACACGTAAGAAAGCGAAGATTTTTTTTTTAAAATGTGTTAAACTGTTTAGTGTTCTGGAATCATTCCATGTTTGTTCTCTAGAGCTCTCCAGAGTTTATGAAGCATTATACTTTATCCTATTTCTAGACTGGACTATCGTGGTGGCGTCTATGCTTCAAACCTCATATCTGTGTTTTTGCTGCATGGATGCGGGCCTGTTCGGATTTTCGGCCAACACCTGATTGATGTGCTCCTCAAAAATGTAACAAGGCAAGTATTTGTCTTTGGGTTTTCTCACATCCACTGCATGAGCCTCTTGTCTGCTCTTTCTTTTGAAGTGTCCGTAAACCCTGCATTACATTTTTCTATTTAGCAAAAATATTTAATCCCCATGTGCCTTATCTTGCAATTACCTGGTGATCCTGCTAGCAGCTTCTACTCTTTCCCTGGTGACAAAGAGAAGATCAGGTTACTGCCTGATTTCTTTGTTGTCAAGACATTTGGCACTTCTGCAGTATCCGTGTACAGG
This sequence comes from Lithobates pipiens, assembly GCF_037356315.1. NCBI lineage: Eukaryota > Metazoa > Chordata > Amphibia > Anura > Ranidae > Lithobates > Lithobates pipiens. The sequence goes on along the minus strand of NW_027507784.1, from coordinate 312,830,299 downwards.
ACTCTGTATGTTCAGTCTGCCATGTCTTCCAGCCCACCGATAGAGACAGGCATTGGCTCCTGTAGCCAGAGTGTTAAAGGACATGCAACTGTGCAGGAAATATCTTAGTGGCATTCCACCCAAAAATAAAACTCCTGATCTAAGTGCTGCTGACCCCCTGACATCCCACATTTGGCATGTTTTTCGGGAGGGGGGGGGGGGGGGTGTGTACCCGGTATTTACAGGCACCCAGTTCCCATTTCCTCACTTGGCACTGCGGCACTGGAAGAGAGATCACCTCTCCTCCCGCCCTCCCTGCAATCTTCTGGGACAGGTCCTAGAAGATTGCCCTGCCATTCACAGCACACGGCTCGGTCAGAATGCCGGTGTGGGGGAGAGGACCGAGGTTTCCTGCGCCCGCATCCCTGGACCACAGAACAGGTGAGTGTCTGATTATTAAAAGTCAGCAGCTACACTTTTTGTAGCTGCTAACTTTTAAATGGGTGGAATTCCGCTTTTAAGTGTTAACATACATTTCACGTTTTTGTAGAGATGGCATGTTTGGGCGATGGGTAAGCATTGCCATCAGGTATTTGACATTGCTTTTAGATTTACATATAAAGTAGGTCTAAACTCGATTGCTAAAATGTATTGTTGGCTTTCGCATATTAGACCCCTTTCACACTGATGGACTGATCGGGTCAGCCTGTCAGTTTTTCAGACAGACCCGATCAAACCATCCATTGCTCTTCATGGAGTGCCGGATGTCAACGGACATGTCTGTTTACACCCCCCACATTCTGATCCTGTTCGCTAAAAAACAGGGATGCAGTAACGAAGATACTTTTTTTTTTTCCCCTGAACTTGTTTTATTGAGAGAACCGTCTTCATGTGTCTTCCAGCATTGTCGCACAGGATCTGCGTGTGTAGTGCATGGTAATTCAAAAGGGGATCAACGACACTGAGGCCAGCAAACAAATATTTTATGAAAAAACATGGCAATTTGATACACAGTTCTTTACCATAATGTCCAGTTCGAGTTTAAATCTGCTTTTATCAAGAATCTAACCTCTTGTCAATTCAACATGGCAGAAAACACAAGGAGCATGTGTATTAAAGAGGACCTGTAATTTTTTGCCCATTCAGGGCATTCATGGGATACCCCCCTCACCTACGCATTCTTCAGGAGTTTCCCCTGATGCTCTAATTGTGTGTCAGACCCTTGGCAATGCCCAGTACTTCTAGAAAAGGCGAGCATGTTATCTCTGCATCCCAGGAAGTAGCTCTCAGGCCTGAGCAGACAATCGCTTTGTCACGTAGAGAAGGGGTGAAGCTCATTAAACATGTAAGCTTAACCATGTTTAATACAGTTATTAGACAAGGATTAGACTCGGCACTCCTGCAGGTAAATTGGGTGACAGGGATGTGTGTGTAAGGTAGGTATCACTGTGTGGAGTTCTCTATCAAGAGGACCTGTCACTTTGTCCTGAATAGATAATGTCTACAGCAGTCTTTGTGTTCCCACACATTCACACCTTTTGGTCCAGCACTATGACTGGCTACCCAACGGACTAAAAGGAATGTGAAAGAGTAAAGGAAAGGGCAGGCAAGCTTTGACACTCTAAGGATGTTCCAGAGCTTCATCTGTCAGAGGGATCCAGTGTTTAGTTCTCACTGCAGTTTTGGAGATTGGGCATGCACTTTACATTTTACAGCATTTCTTCAGGATGTTACTTGTTTTTTGTCTGTCACCTATCTTCCCTACATAGTCACTTTCCAAAAACATGCAGGAGGGAAGCCTGAACTGCATACTAGTTGTGGGTTAGTAACGCACCATAATGAAACTGGAGGAGAATATTATTATACAGGATTTATATAGCGCTAACAGTTTGCGCAGTGCTTTACAACATGAGAGCAGACAGTAAAGTTACAATTCAGTACAGGAGGAATCGGATGGCCCTGCTTGTCAGAGTTTACAATCTAGGAATATATACAAAGGATTCACTGATTTGTAGCTCACGACCAGTGACATATAAGGGGCTGGATGAAAAACCTGCAACAAAGATTGTGGATGGCCCTTCCAGGGTTTAGACACAACCCAAAGTAGAAGAGATCTGTCTTATGACAAGTTTCTATTAACAATTTCCAGCTGTGTGGTGGTCATTTTACATAAAACGAGGGAGAATTACAACTTGAAGTGAGCAAATCCTGCCAACAAGGACACAAAAACCTGAGAGAGGTTCTAACACCTACTATAATAATAATTGTACTGTTATTGCTGTGCATGTTATAGAGCTTCTCCTTATTGTGCGTCTCAGTGACACAACAGGACCTCCTGGGACATCTTCTCAGTGGAGATAATGACATCTGTAAAAACCTGACCCTTCCACATTCTATACAGAATATAAAAATAGCTTTGTTTTGAGTTCTACTACTTTTAGAAGTTTTATACTATGGGCTTGTTAAAGCAACATGTTAACTTGAAAGAATTGCACCCATTAGGGCTTATTAATAATCAGAACTGATCCCTTCCTCCACAGGTATAATTGGACTGCAATTGTTGGCAACAACCTAAAGAACAGAGTAAGTGGATGTGTTTGTGGCATTATTTTTTTAATTCTTTATTTAAAAGTGACATCTGAACTCCCAAATACTGTATGGCAGCCCTCAACGTTTCCACTCGCATTTGTGCAAGTGTAAATTGAGGGCTGGGCTGCCTGGGAGGCGGAGGGGGGCGAGCACTGCTGGCATGCGAGGTTGAATGGGGCCGTTCTCCCAGTGATTGTGGAGGGGAAAGAGAGGAGAGCAGGCGGCTGGATTATCAGAGAGCGGGGACATCGCTATAATGGCTTACATTTCATTTGCCTTGTGTTCCCCGCACTCGCCGTCACATACAGCCCAGCCCTCCTGGCTTTGATAGATGTCCCTGCTCTGATAATCCACCCGCCTGCTCTCCTCTCTCTTCCCCCTGCACGGGCTAGGCCGCACTGATAAAGTTGTTAATATTTATAACTTAATTCTGCATAAAACATTTAAGTGTAATTTCATGAGAATGTGTGGGTGGGGCAACTGGTGATGAGTAACCCTTGAGACCTGGCTCATAGCTCAGGACTTGAAATTTTTCAACCTTGCTGTATGGTCTATTGCTTGAGGATACCGGATATCACACCTACCTGTATGATCAAAAATATAAAGGCACCATGCCCCACCCCCCCAAATTTGTTTTCTAGTAAAGCATGCTGTTTTTGCCATAGCATGCAAAGACCTTTTAGACAATTGTGCACTTCCACCCTTGTGGTAATAGTTTGGGGAAGGTCCTTTTTTTTTTTTTTTTTTTTTTTTTTTTTTTTTTTTTCTTCTGCTGCCATAACTGTACCCTGTGCCCCAACCAACTCCATAAAGACATGCTCAGTGTTTTAATTATACATGTATCCCATGCAAAATCTAGATAATACATTACAAAACAACCCTTAACAAAAAACAGCTGACCAATCCAAACAAAACCAAAAATACAACCCAACCCCCCCAATAAAGTCTGTGTGGCTTTCATCATTTTCAAAGTATATTCGTGAAACTCCCTTGTCACAATTCTGAGGAAAGTTCCTTTATAAATGGTTAAATCTTCCTAAATTCACGTGCATAGCTCCACACCACAATTCACCCTTCGTGCCACCACCACCTTACGAAATGGCCACTCACCAGAAATAAATGGAAGCTCGTCTTTGGTTCATTCATTGGATAACCACTCCTTACACCCCCTTATTCTCCAGTCAGCAATCCACTGTTTATGCAAACTCATAAAAAAACATGTGGAACCAACATAGTGTAAAAGCTTCCTGATGACACAGAGGGGACTGCGAAACGCGTAGAGGCTGCGGGAACTGTTTTATAGCACGAGTGCCGGTAACAGGTGGACTAAGGAAAGGGAGAAAGTGGTCACCTGTACAACAACATATACTGGCCCAGAGCGCACCCCGATTCATGGCTGGATAAGCTTAGTGTCGGCTAGCTGACACTGGAACATGTGAGTGCAATCTGTTTTTAATAAATAAGTCGAAACGTTTTACACTGTTGGTTCCATAAGTTTTTATGAGTGGCCATTTCGTAAGGTGGTGGTGGCGGCACAAAGGGCGAATTGTAGTGTGGAGCTACGCACGTGAATATAGGAAGATTTAACCATCCATTTATAAAGGAACTTTCTTCAGAATTGTGACAAGGGAGTTGTATCCCATTTCACAAATATACTTTGAAAATGAAAGCCACGCGGACTTTATTGGGGGGGGGTTGGTTTTTTGGTTTTGTTTTGATTGGTCCTCTGTTTTTGTTAAGGGTTGTTTTGTAAAGTTTGAACTGGTGCACTTGATAGTATATAATAACACAAGTGGTATTATCTAGATTTTGCATGGGATACATGTACAATTAAAGTGGTTGTAAACCCTTACAAACCACTTTGACCTACAGGTAAGCCTAGATTAAGGCTTACCTGTAGGTCCAAGCAATATCTCCTAAACCTACACGGTTTAGGAGATATTTGCCCGAAAATGGGCACCGCTGTCTACGGCGCATGTGCCGTAGACAGCGGCGCGCAGGCGCACTAAACGCGGCAGTTCTAAGAATGGAGCTGCCGCATTTGTCGACTCCCGTGCGCATGCGCGGGAGTGACGTCATTGCGGCTTCGCCGAATGACAGCGGCGGAGCTGCGAGACGCGACTCCCGTGCGCATGTGCGGGAGTGACGTCATCGCGGCTTCGCCGCTGTCATTCGGCGGAGCTGCGAGACGCCACCAGCAAGATGGATGTGGCGGACTACAGGGGACAGCGGCGACTTCGCTGGCTCCTGTGTCAGGTAAGTGACACATAATGGGCTACTATGCGATGCATAGTAGTCCATTATGCTTTACCTTTGCAGGGAAAAAAAGAGGAAGTAAACTCATCAGGGTTTACTTCCTCTTTAAAACACTGAGCACAGTTGATAGGAGCTATTTACATCCACATTTGTTTTGGTAGTTTGCGTGATCTATACTCTATCACTAAAAAAATTTCTTCTCGCTTCATAGAAGGGGTCTATTTGATTGCAGCACACCAGTACAGAACATAATTAGAATATTATTTGAGCGTCGGTATTTCTTTTCCATAAATACATGGTTTGATGGGTTTAGTGGTGGAGGAACTTTAGTGTCCTGCACAGAGCCCTGACCTCAACCCTACTGAACACCTCTGGGATGAATTTGAATCCTGATCATGAGCCAGTTTGACCAACATCCTAACTTCACAAATGAGACATACCACGCATGTTTGGCATTCCTTTTGATTGGCACCTCAAATGTTGTGCAGTTTTGCTGCCATTATAACACGATAAATTGCGGCAAACTGCATAGCGCAAAGCTTGTTGCCAAAGAGAAGCGGCAGCTTTTGGGTAACGAGCTTCGCAAAATGTGGTTTGCAGCACTTGCCAAATGATGACAGTGATAAAACACCACAATTGCGGTGTTATTCAAAGTGAATGACACCCAAACACACACAGTGAGATTTGCAACTGTTGCAGTGAGATTTGGACTGATGGGCAGAATCGCGGCAATTCTGCCCATGGTCCCAAATCGCCAGATTTGAACGGGGACTAAATCTGTGGTGCAAAGTTCAGTGGGCTGAATGAGTTTTGACTAGAACACCAAATGTGTAGACTCTGTGCTGAGGCTGGCGAGAGAGAGGGGCAACATCCCAGTAGGAAATGTCAAGCTGGCAATATTTCCTGACTTCTTGGCCGAAATACAGAAACGCAGACAGAGCTTTATGGGGGACAAGCGCAGACTTCGTGACCATCACCTGAAGTATTCTATGCTCTTCCCTGCGCGTCTGAGGGTGGCACATGATGGCCGGGTGTTGTTTTTTTGAGGACCCTCGTGAGGTCCTCTCCTGGCTAGAACATGGGCCTGCTCACGGCAGGGGCCACTGACCGCACTCTGGGTGAGCCACGTGGCGAGATCCTCTTGCCTCATGGTTCCGCCATTACTTGACCTGTCCTAACTACTTCTGCCTCATTACCGCCTTGACCTGTATCACACCTTGGCGACTTCACTTCAGTATGTCTCATCAACCTGGAGAGACAGGTGGTACCCTACACCTCTACTGACCCCGCCACCGCGAATTCTCTTCTCTTCACTCGTTTGGATACTCGGAGTGGACTTCATTTACATCATTGCTCCCCTTATGGGAGCCTTGTTTTTACTACTCCTACATTTATCCGTCACACGCAGCTGTGGAAGTGTGCTGGTCCTTCCAAGCTGCATGCATAGTGCGGCGAATTTATGCATCACCAACCACTGGGAACCGCTATGTAGACAAACGGAGGAATTGGGTTGTGCTGCCTATTCTTCGTACCAACTCGCAGGGGTGCTCAGTTAGACCCCATTCTTATTACCTTACATGGCGGCTGGCTTGGAACCACTATATGACCCAGTAGCTAAAACTGTTCTTCATCTACTCCTTTTGCATGCAGTCTCCTTCTTTCCCAGATGGAAGTTCAGAGTTGTTCGGGGACTATGCCTGCACAATTTGGGGTGGGTGTGAGGGGGGGAGGGGGTTGTTCAACAGTTGTTTTTGCAATTTTTCCATTGTACAAATTGTATCCCCGGAACCGAGTATAGAAAAATGGGCATTGGCTGAAGAGGTGCCTCACGAGGTGTTCAACGCACCTCAGTTCTACTACACATTGTATTTTCCACTTGATCTTGAATCGCAGCGATGCCTGGCTCCACTAATCCTTGGAGCCCGGCCTTGCCAGAACTACAGAAGGAACTGGGACCTGGCACTGGCTCTTCCTAACAACTTTCACAGTTATGCGACTATTGACCACTTAACACGAATATGCATGACCAGAGGCATTGGCTGTATACAGGGGCTGCATTTTTGCAGCCTTTTTTTTTCTCTCTTTTTTTTTTTTTTTTATCCTTCCTATTCTCCCCCCTTTTTGTTGCTCTTTTTTTTCACGTTGTCCAGAGATGGGACTCTGGGGCGGTAGTTCACAACTGTTGAGGGATGGTGCCCGCACATGTTGGTGTGGGGGGGGGGAGAGAATGTTTTACAGGTATTTTCTCAAAATTTAAGTGCACGAGTGTTATTACAAGAGGAGTTTGTAACAGGTACATGTCTTAACTGGTTACCCTATAGATGGTTAGCTATATGGCAGGTTCTAATACTGCTAATGTTCTTGGTACTGCTTGACCTTCTAGCTTGTGGTCCTAAGGAGTACATCCTAGTAAGGGGTTATTTTTCATATGCTATACGATGACCTCTATAAAGTTCCTGACGTGGAATGTGAGGGGCCTGCGGAGCAAATTAAACACTCGACAGCCCTTTCATTCCTAAGGAGGCAGAGGGCAGATGTAGTGGCTTTGGTAGAGTCGCATATAGCTTCAGATGGCCCTCCGCCGCCCGTGGGTGGGGTGGGCATATCATTGCACTCATACTTCTCACGCCAGAGGTGTTTCACTTTTAACAGCCAAATCGGTACACTTTGAGTTGTGTGAAGTAATTACTGACCCACAGGGCAGATATGTTTTTCTCCATGCCAAACTATATGGTTAACAGTTTCTCCTCCTGGCCTTTTACATACCCCCCCCCCCCCCCATTTAGTTTGACTGTGATTATGGCGGGACTCACCCTTATGACCCGCCACCCCACAATACCAGCGATCTGGTTGGGAGACTTTAACACCACCCTACGGCCAGCACTAGATAGATTACAGACCTCACAGGGGACGGACACGGATACCAGGGAGACAAAATTTTCTAAACTGAGCTCCACTCTCCACTTAATACACTTGGCGCTACAAATTCCCTCTTACAAAGACTTACTCCTGCTTTTCACCTTCCCACAAGTCCATGTCCCGCATTGATTTTATTCTTGTATCCAGAACCCTAACACCGCGGCTATTAGAAGCGACCTTTTGCCCAAGGCTGTTATCTGATCACAGCCCATATTGGATCTCCTTGAGTATTCCCGTTGGTAGGCCCCCAAAGCCTTGGCACTTAAACTCATTCTGGCTATCCCTATTCCCAGACGATGATGAGCTCCTGAACCTATGGAAGCTATACTTTGCAGAGAACACCAAATGTGTGAATGGTAATCTAGTCTTAAAGTGACACTAAACTATTTATTTTATCTGGCCCGGGAATCTATTTTTTATGAAAGTTTTTTTTTTTTTCTGCCTCCTTTGTAATGTCCTCCATTGGTTTTTTAACCTGTAATTTTCTGCCCTCACCTCCTGCTTGGAACAAGCTGTGCACATTGGTTAGGGTCCCACAGTCCATAGTAGTGATTGTCCTTAAAACGTTTAGAGGAAAAAAAAAAAAAAGTTTTACTTGCTTGCTCTGTGCAATGGTTTTGCACAGAGCATCCCCGAACCTCCTCTTTTCAGGTCCCCTGCTGGTGCTTTGGGCCCCGCACACACACACACACAGTTTGCCTTTTAATTATATTTTAAACTGGCTTGATTTAACCATATACTTTAAGAATACATACATACTTGAATAGAGTTATTGTGTGTGTGTGTGTGTGTGTTTGTAATGTGGAATATATGCTCTACGTAGTCCTCTGGGATTCCGTGTTTTTTGCCTGTTCCTATGGCAACACTAGCAGGTTACTGTGGAAGATTAAGGGCTATGTCCCACTAGAGATCACGTCACTTATGGCAAATCACTAGCAGCACAATCCCTAAACATGCTGTAGACTAACTACCTAGGCTTGTGATGTTGCTGCCTGAAATGCTGCAGAATTTCGCTCCCCAGCTCTCAGCAATCTTGCCGCTGATGGGGTGGGAGGTTCTTTTGCAGAGACGCTGTCCCTGTACCCTGCATGGCTAAGACGACAGTGTTTGTAAGAGCATTCCAGCCAATCTATGAAATACACAGAGCACATTTCTGGTTTGTTCACTCCAGGGATGTGTACAAATAGAAACAGATTTGCAATAGGGATCTGTTTTCATTGAACACATGGCAGTGCCATTTGAAGGTGTGAATGAGCCCATATGGGAACCTATGTACCTGCCAAAAGCTTTTAAAAAATAAATAAAAATTATGCACAAACTTGTGATTTATCCTTCCCTGCTGTGCTATGCAGTTGTTAAGCATGAGGAAGGTGACCCATTTCTTGTTTATATAGGACAGGCAGACAACTGGATTATAGGCAGTGGCTGGACACACGAGAAAAACTGTGAGGACCCCAATATAAGCCCTCCCACTTCCAGCAATACTCAGTCCTTTTGCTGGCATCTTTTAGATGTTGGAGGTCTCCTTTGAGTGGAATGTTGGTTACATTTGCCAAATTCTTCAATCTAATTATATTGCTGCGTTGTGACCATGACAGCATTTTACTCCCCTTCTGCTGTTTGGTGCCCACCTTGACACACAGTGTAACTTGTTGAGTTGGCTACATGTTGATATACAGGTCAATGACAGAGGCTCACGAAATACCCCATTGCTTAAGGTGTTTACCCTTCCAAAGTGGGCGAAGTCAGGGGTGTTGAGGTTTAATCTTCTATTGACCTCTGTGTGAAACAAATCCCTGGCTTTGTGAGTATATGAAGCCCTAGGTGCCTCTCTTCTCCCAGGGTGGGGCTACCCCCTTCTCACTTAACATGCAGGGAGTAGGTATCCTGTCTTGCCTTCGTTTTCTGTTCTCCCCTTCCCCATACTTTGTGACTGCCCTAGCTGGCATTACAATGTGAGCAACTCAGAAGTTAACTCCCATCACTTAAGCCTCGTACACATGATTGGATTTTCTGCCTGGAATTGTGTGAGGACAGACTGTTGGCCTAAAATCTGACCGTTTGTACGCTCCATCAGACAATTGGTGATGGATTTTCAGTGGACTAATGTTGGATGGCAGGTTTATAAATTTTCCGCGGACAATGGTCTGCTGTCGGATTTTTCCAATCGTGTGTGTACAAAAGTCCGTCAGACAAAAGTCCAACGTAAAAACACGCATGCTCGGAATCAATGCTCACCAAACACAAACATTATAAGGTGCCCAAAGGGTGACGCCAAAGAGTTGAAAATCCATGTAATACGTCACTACGTTCTTGTTTGTTCGCCGACAATTGTGTGTGTATGCAAGACAAGTTCTTGGCCAACGCCCTTCAGACAAAAGTCTGACGTTTTGTCTTTAGAAAATCCGATCGTGTGTACGAGACTTTAGACCAGTGGTCATCAACCCTGTCCTCAGGGCCCACTAGCAGGCCAGGTTTGCAAGATAACTGAAATACATCACAGGTGATATAATTTGCTGCTCAGTGATTCAGCCATTGCTTACCTCAACAGATCATTGAATGTGCCAGTGGAGGATCTCCCAGTTTTTAACCTTTTCACTGCCAGCATAATTTTTGCTTTTATTTTTTGAGCACCTTAAAAAAAAATGATTTAAAGCCTGGTGCACACAATGAGAATATTGGATGAATGATTGTCCTCCCTTTTGTGTGTTTTCATTTTATTTTTTGCATGCTGGTCTATCAAAAACCGTTACTAAAGTTACGGAAATTCTCGTATGACAGAATACAACGTCGGAAATCACGTAACGTGTTCTTCAGTTTCTGAGCATGCGTGGTTTTTGTCTTCTGATTTATTTTTATTTTTTTCAGATATACAGTTGTGCTAAGTTTACATACCCTGGCAGAATTTGACTTCTTAGCCATTTTCCAGAGAATATGAATGATAAAACAAACATTTCTTTCACTCATGATTAGTGATTGGCTGAAGCTATTATTGAATGAACTGTGTTTACTGTTTTTAAATCATAATGGCAACAGTACCTACCCAAATGACCCTGATCAAAAGTTTACATACCCTGGTGATTTTGGCCTCATAACATGCACACAAGTTGACACACAAAGGGGTTTTAATGGCTATTAAAGGTAACAATCCTCCCCTGTAATCTGTTTGCTTGTAATTTGTGTGTATAAAGGGTCAATGAGTTCCTGGACTCCTGACAGACCCTTTGCATCTTTCATCCAGTGCTGCACTGACATTTCTGGAGTCTGAGTCATGGGGAAAGCAAAAAGAATTGTTAAAGGATCTGTGGGAAAAGGTATTTGAACTGTATAAAACGGGAAAGGGATATAAAAAGATATCCAAGGAATTGAGAATGCCAATCAGCAGTGTTCAAACTGTAATCAAGAAGTGGAAAATGAGGGGTTCTGTTGAAACCAAACCACGGTCAGGTAGACCAAATAAAATTTCAGTCACAACTGCCTGGAAAATTGTTCGGGATGCCAAGAAAAACCCACAAATAACTTCAGGTGAAATACAGGACTCTCTGAAAACATGTGGTGTGGCTGTTTCAAGATGCACAATAAGGAGACACTTGAAGGATCGGCTGCATGGTCGAGTCGCCAGAAGAAAGCCATTACTATCCAAATGCCACAAAGTATCCCGCTTACGATACGCCAAACAGCACAGAGACAAGCCTCAAACCTTCTGACAGGAAGTCATTTGAAATTATAAGACCAAAATTTAGCTTTTTGGTCACAACCATAAACACTACATTTGGAGAGGAGTCAACAAGGCCTATGATGAAAGGTACACCATTCCTACTGTGAAACAGAGGTGGATCGCTGATGTTTTGGGGATGTGTGAGCTACAAAAGCTCAGGAAACTTGGTCAAAATTGATTACAAGATGAATGCAGTATATTATCAAACAATACTGGAGGAACATTTGTATTCATTAGCCAGGAAGCTGCGCATGGGACGTACTTGGACATTCCAACATGACAATGATCCAAAACATATGGCCAAGTCAACCCATCATTGGCTACAGCAGAATAAAGTGAAGATTCTGGAGTGGCCATCTCGGTCTCCTGACCTCGGTATCATTGAGCCACTCTGGGGAGATCTTAAATGCGCAGGCAAGACAGCCCAAGAATTTACAGGAACTGGAGGCTTTTTGCCAAGAGGAATGGGCAGCTTTACCATCTGAGAAGATAAAGAGCCTCACCCACAAATACCACAAAAGACTTGAAGCTGTCATTGATGTTAAAGGGGGCAATACACGGTATTAAGAATGGGGGTATGTAAACTTTTGATCAGGGTCATTTGGGTAGTTTCTATTGTCATTATGGTTTAAAAAAAGAGTATAAGAGATAATAAAAGGCTTCAGCCAAACACTAACCATGAGTGAAAAAAGAGTTAATGCAATGTTAACCAATTTTTGGGTAAAAATCTAAAAGATGAGGTGTACTGGGTAAATACCCAACATATTTAGCTTTTAAATTGCATGCACCCGCAAAACACCGATGCACTTTGGTACCCTACATTTTCCTAAGCAACCCTTTAAGTGCCCCTTTTTAGTACACAGTTTTCCATCCACTTGCTATGCTCTGAAACACTCTCAGGAAGTGGTGGGAGGCTGACCATAGATGGATGCTCTTTGACCAGCTTTAGTCTTCCCTGTAGCCATGGCCTCCCTGAGACAATCAGTTTCCCCTCTTTCTGCTTCTCGAGGGATGTTGTAGAGGGCTTCCTGCCTCTTGTTTCACCATTGCAAGGTGGTTCCATTAGGTTGGGGTTTGGGAATGTTCTGCAAACGTGGAGTTTCTCCCTTTCCGGTGAAGGCTTATTCTATTAGCTGTGCTTCTAGGGCATCTTTTTAGCATTAAAGCGGGAGTCCGCGTTTTTTTTTTTTTTAAAGCCAGCAGCTACAAACACTGCAGCTGCTGACTTTTAAAATAGCGACACTTGCCTGTCCAGCGCGCCCGCGATGTTGGCACCCGAAGCCGATCTCTCGATCGTCTCTCGGGTGCTGCCGCCACCATCTTGGGTATGGGAATCAGGAAGTAGAGCCTTTCGGCTTCATTTCCCGGTTCCCTACTGCGCATGCGCGAGTCGCGCTGCGCAATAATGATGGACCCGCTGCCTCTGGGATCTGTGTGTTTCCCAGCGGGCAGCGGGGGGACTTTCGGAAAGGGGCGTAATGTACGCCCCTTTCCCCAGAGAGCTATCCCGGAAGTGGGTGCAGATACCTGTACTGTACAGGTACCTGCACCCCCCTCCCCCCTGAAAGGTGCCAATTGTGGCGCCGGAGGGGGGGGATTCCAATGAGCGGAAGGTCCACTTTAGGGTGGGCCTCCGCTTTAACCTTCTATGTTGTGTAGTTGTAAGGCTGCTACCTGGTCTTTCGATTTACATGACATTCAGGCCTCACCTGTTGCTGCTTTTTGACTCTAGGTGGCTCAGGGTAAAACGAGTACTGGACTTTTTTTTGGTTGTTGCGGGGCAGTCTGTGGCTGGTTCTGTTGCTGGTTCTGTTGCTACTTTACCCCTCACCCACATTGGTATTGCTTTGGAACATCCCAGTTGTATCTGCCTGTGTCCTGTACTGCATCAACAGAAAATGGAATTTTGGACTGACTTGTAAAATCCATTTCTTGGAGTATAGTACAGGACATGGGTCACGCCACAAATGTCTTTAGTTTGGTGGTATTTGATCACCTCTGCGGTTTTTATTTTTTGCGCTATAAACAAAAAAAAGGCGACAATTTTGAAACAAAACTATATTTAACTTTTTACTATAATATCCCCAAAAATGTTTTAAAAAAACAAATTTCTTCATCAGTTTAAGCTAATGTATTCTACATATTTTTGGTAAAAAAAATAAATCAAAATGAGCCTATGATTGGTTTGTGCAAAAGTTATAGTTTCTACAAACTATGGGAAAGATTTATGTCATTTCTTTTTTTGATTCTTTAACTAGTAATGGCTGTGATCTGTAATTTTTAGTGGTACTGTGACATGCGGTGGACAGATCGGGCACTTTTGACACATTTTTGGGACCATTGACATTTTATACAGCGATCCTTGCTAATAAAAATGCACTGGTTACTGTGTAAATGTCACTGGTAGGGAAGGGGTTAACACTAGGGGTTGTGCTCCCTCTGAGTGTTTCTTACTGTGAGGGGATGGGACTGACTGGGGGAAGAGACAGATAGTTTGTTCCTAGTAAGTAGGAACAACGATATGTCTCCTCTCCCCTGACAGAACAGGGATTTGTGTGTTTACACACACAAATCCCGTTCTCTCTCTCCCTCTCTCCCCCTCTCTCTCTCTCTCTCGCCCACGATCGTGGGTGGCCGGCAACTCTTAAAGGGGACAATGTACCCATTTTTTGTTTTTGCGGGAACGGGCCACTTTGCTGATGTATATCGACACAAGCCGGTCAACAAGTGGTTAAAGTCCAGCCTACGTGACTATCATGGCGCCCTGAAAAAAAAGAAAACCTTTAGAAGTGTGTGTAGCCAAATGTTCTTATGGTTTGGGAACCTTGGCTTCAATATGCCTTCCTCTAGATCAAGGATGGGCAACCTTGGCCCTCCAGCAGTGGTGAAACTATGAATCCTATCATGCCTCGGCCTCTAGGAGTCATGCCGGTAATTGTCAGGATCTTGCAATGTCTTATGCGACTTGTAGTTTCAAAACGGCTGGAGGGCCAAGGTTGCCTACTCCTGCCCTAGTTAGTGTTATAGACTATCCTGAGTCCTTATCCCTACTACCCTAAGCCCCCCTTTTTTCCCCTTTCCTCTTGGGCACCTAGCCACTATCTCTTGGTTATTCTACATTCTTTGGGAACACACCATACTGCTCCATTATCAGATAATATGCCTGTCCAGGCCTGACATTGCTATCCACATAGATCTTACCTGGACCCCGTTTTTTTTCCGCCGTTTTTCCCCAAAAAGTTTTATTAAAACAATTTACAGTTTAAACCTATTTCTGCAGATTATATGGCAATACTGGGGAAATGCATATAACAAAGATATATGGCTTATGAACATGTAAACACAACATGTCAGGAATTCGTACAGATTAAACAATGAACTCAGCGACTATCAATTGCGTCAAAACCCTTGTGTCTGTACTATTCATGAGATTCCTCGTTGGGAAGGGTTGTGGCTTTATGAACCCCCAGTACATGTCGGCAGATGGAAGCCACCTGGTCCCGAATTTTGTTGTACTTGTTTGGACAACCTTTGTTGATGTATATGAATTTCTTGTAGGGAAGTGGGTTATTTTATATCTATTTTCCAGTCGTTGAAACTGGGGGGAATGGATCTCATCCACTGTCTGGCTATAATTTTCCTGGCCAAAAACAGTGTTTAACCACTTGAGGACCGCCGTATTGCCATTGTACGTCAGCACAATGGCACAGGCAGGCATAATCACGTACATCTACGTGATTGCCTTCCAGCGGGTGGGGGGTCCCATCGGACCCCCTCCCGCTGGTTACGGCGGTCCGATTCGGTCCAGGAGCGCTCCGTGATGAGGGGATGGCCGTTCGTTTTCGGCCACCCCCTCTGGATCGCTCCTGGCCAATGAGAAGCTTCCTCCCCTGTGTATTGTTTACACAGGAAGGAGGAAGTGATGTCATTCTCCTCGGGGCGGTCTTTTTGACCGGACTACGAGGAGAAGAGTAAAAGTAAGTCTGCACGAACACTACACTGACATGTAGGTACACACAGGCACACAAACCCCCCCCGATCGCCCCCCGATCCCCCCCCCCGCCCCCCCAGTCACAGTGTCACTGATTGCATTGATCATTTCTTTACTGATCAATGCATTCAGTGTCAGTTGTGACAGTAAAAACTGTCAGGACAGTTAGTGTTAGGTCCAGGGTAGCCCCCTATCACCCCCCAATAAAGATTTAACCCCCTGATTGCCCCTAGAGTTAACCCTTTCGCCAGTGTCACTAAGCGATCATTTTTCTGATCGCTGCATGTGTCGCTAGTGTCGCTAGGTAGCTAGTTATTTTTTTAGGTTCACCGCCAGGTTTTTATATCGCTAGGTACCCCGATATACTACCCAATAATGTTTTTAACCCCCTGATTGCCGCTAGTTAACCCTTTCACCCCCTTTTGCCAGTGTCACTAAGCGATCGTTTTTCTGATCGCTGCATTAGTGTCGCTACAGTCGCTAGGTAGCTAGTTATTTTTTTAGGTTCACCGCCAGGTTTTTATAGCGCTAGGTACCCCGATATACTACCCAATAATGTTTTTAACCCCCTGATTGCCGCTAGTTAACCCTTTCACCCCCTTTTGCCAGTGTCACTAAGCGATCATTTTTCTGATCGCTGCATGTGTCGCTAGGTAGCTAGTTATTTTTTTAGGTTCACCGCCAGGTTTTTATATCGCTAGGTACCCCGATATACTACCCAATAATGTTTTTAACCCCCTGATTGCCGCTAGTTAACCCTTTCACCCCCTTTTGCCAGTGTCACTAAGCGATCGTTTTTCTGATCGCTGCATTAGTGTCGCTACAGTCGCTAGGTAGCTAGTTATTTTTTTAGGTTCACCGCCAGGTTTTTATAGCGCTAGGTACCCCGATATACTACCCAATAATGGTTTTAACCCCCTGATTTCCGCTAGTTAACCCTTTCACCCCCTTTTGCCAGTGTCACTAAGCGATAATTTTTCTGAACGCTGCATCAGTGTCGCTAGGTAGCTAGTTAACTAGGCTCCCAAAAAGTCCCCCACATGTGGTATCCCCGTACTCGGGAGAAGCAGCAGAATTTATTTTGGGGTGTAATTTGACTTCTGCCCATAGCATGTGTGAGCAATATATCATTTAGTGACAACTTTGTGCAAAAAAAAAAAGTTTGTAATATTCCCGCAACTTTTGGCAAAATATAAAATATTCCATGGACTCAACATGCCTCTCAGTAAATAGCTTGGGGTGTCTACTTTCCAAAATGGGGTCATTTGGGGGGGTTTTGTGCTATTTTGGCATTTTATGGCCTTCGAAACTGTGATAGGTAGTGAGGAGTTAAATCAAAAATTTGCACCCTTAGAAATCCTGAAGGTGGTGATTGGTTTTCGGGGTGCCGTGCGCGACTAGACTCCCAAAAAGTCCCACACATGTGGTATCCCCGTACTCGGGAGAAGCAGCAGAATGTATTTTGGGGTGTCATTTCACATATAACCATGGCATGTGTGAGCAATATATCATTTAGTGACAACTTTTTGTAAAAAAAATTTTTTTTTTTTTTTTTGTCATTATTCAATCCCTTAGAACAAAAAAAATAAATATTCAATGGGCTCAACATACCCATCAGCAATTTCCTTGGGGTGTCTACTTTCCAAAATGGGGTCATTTGGGGGGGATTTGTACTGCCCTGCCATTTTAGCACCTCAAGAAATGAGATCGGCAGTCATAAATTAAAAGCTGTGTAAATTCCAGAAAATGTACTCTAGTTTGTAGACGCTATAACTTTTGCGCAAACCAAAAAATATACGCTTATTGACATTTTTTTTACTAAAGACATGTGGCTGAATAAATTTTGCCCTCAATGTATGACTAAAATTTAGTTTATTCGATTTTTCTTATAACAAAAAGAAGAAAATATCTTTTTTTTTCAAAATTTTCGCTCTTTTTCCATTTATATCGCAAAAAAAAAAAATCGCAGAGGCAATCAAATACCATCAAAAGAAAGCTCTATTTGTGGGAAGAAAAGGACGCAAATTTCGTTTGGGTGCAATATTGCATGACCGCGCAATTACCAGTTAAAGCAGCGCAGTGCGAAATTGCAAAAAGACCTCTGGTCCTTAAGGTGTTTATTGGTCCGGAGCTGAAGTGGTTAATGTAGGAATGTTTAAGTGAATTTATCTATCTCGGAGTTGGGGGGCGATCCCCGGGAGGCTTTGTTTGGAGTCAGAGGGGATCCTGTGTCATCATGGAGGAAATCTACAGTCTGCTTCCATAAACTCTGAAGTACTGGACATGTCCAGATTAAATGGAAGAATCTGCCCGTCGCCTAGTTACACATTGTACACAAGGTAGAATACTGTTGCCTAAAGCGGGCGACTCCTCTTGGGGGGGGGGGGGGGGGGTCTAAGGTATGCTCGGTGCAATATATACAACTGGGTCAACCTGTCTGAAAGTTTGGGGGAGAAAGTCTTGCATGAATCCAGTGCCTCACTCCACTCCTCATCCTCTAATGGGCCCACCTCTCTTTCCCATCTTGGTTTAAGGCTGTAAGCTAGCGTGGATGATGTTTGGGTTAGGAGCATAACATAAAAATCGGAGATCAGCCTTCGTGGATCGTCCCCCTTGACTACTGCCATAATGACATTGGGTGCAGAGTGTGGCAAATGTTGGGGGAACTGAGTTTGAGCTGTGTGGCGCTCTTGGGAGAATCTAAAGAGCAGCGATTCAGGCAGCATGAACTCATTTTTGGAGGCCCTCAAAGTTTTTAAGCGTGCCTTTGGAAATTATGTGGTGTAAGTAATATATCCCATGTTCGCTCCATATCTCTGTGTCGGGAATTGAGAGGAACTCAGTAATTTATTGTGCCATAGAGCTGTATAGTCATTGTATTCGGGGGTTGTCAACATTTTAGTGGCAATATTGGTCCATTCTTTTCAAATGTAACTATGACTTTTGTCTTATTTGTTTGATAATATATGAAGTGTGGTACTGATTTATGTTGGCATCCGAAGACTTTCTGCTTTACTGTCATACCTTTTTAAATTGAATAAAAATATTAAATTGAATAAAAATAATTGTACCTGAAGCGAGTGTTGCCACCAAGGAATAGGAAGTGAACTTATGGGGGGGGGGGGGGGAAATCCGGGTTTGGATGCTCTTTAGAGCAGACCCTCCAAACCAAAAAAGAACATCAGCATTCAGCTCTGCACGCTGAACACTAATGGCTTTATCGTTTTTATGAAAAATTAACATTTATTTCTGAAACACATCCCCTCTTTCTCTTTCGTTCAGTGACTGACACAGCTCCATTAATCTTGACCGTAGGGTTATTATGCCACCTTCAGGAGAGAACTAGGCAAAACATGTAATACATGTAAAAAACAGAATTGTACAGTTCTACCCAGGGGGCGGTCCATTTAGCAATAACCCCTCAGCCTGCTTCTTGCAACTTTTTTTTTTTTTATTATTTTTTTTTCTGCCTAGTGAAGGACCTAGGATCCCTGCGGGACCATCAGTCCTGGGATTTTTTTTCTGGATTTTCACCTTTTGCGCAAGATTTTGATCCTGTGATCTTCTATCAACAGCCGGCTGCGTGACAGGCTGTATTAATATAGATCCTTATAGTCCCCCCAGCCTGGCCATCGAGCGTGTGCAGGCCCTAGCTACGCGATGGGTCGGCCACGACGTGCCCCTCAGGCTCCAGGGGAGGCCGGCGAGCTCAATGCTCCGGGGCACACATATGACTGGACTACGGATGTCTTTCACTGTGTGCCGTGGCCACCCCGTACTGCTCGGGTGTGGGTCTGTGATGGGATGCCTCCAGCTCTTTCAGACGGTAAGTACAGCTCTTTATGTCTCTGCAGGACAGAGCAACTGTGCATTCCCTGGGAGGTCGATTAGGGGGTCCCTCTTCTCCCTTTAGTCTCTCCCTGTATCTGATCCTTGATGGGGGACTGCGCGTTGACTGTGTGTCCCTGTGGTGTCATCTGTCTCTGCTGGTGTCTGGGCTCTGCATGTGCTGCCGCCATAGTGCTGACCACCGCCATTTTCGGTGTACTCTGTACAGCATGATCGTCGGCCATTTTCTGTTAGCCTCTGTGAGAAGCATGGTCGTCGGCTATTTTCTTGGAGTCCGGCTGCTATTTTTCCTGTGTTTTTTTTTTTTTTCCTCTATACAAGGACGGCTGGCGCCCATTTTCTTGTAGCATCAGCTCGGTTTTTCTCCCCATCGCTGGTGCCTCAGAACAGTGCGGTTTTTGTTCCTGGACACTTGTGAGCTGACACGGCAATCAGCGACAGCACGGCGCAGCACTCTGTTGGGCTTGTGAGTCCTGTGGTGGGGTCCCTCATTCTGTTAGCAGCTAGGAGGGTGGGATTGAGCACCTTGTCCTAAGTCCCCAAGGGTGGCAGACAGGGTGGGTCAGCATGGCGTCGAAGCTGGCTTTTCTTCCCCAGACCTCCCTGCAATTGCAACCGGCTCACCTGCAAACAGTGCAGTGCCTTTGGACGCTTTGTCGGCAGTCCTTGAAACATTCGTTGCCAGGGTGGAGGCCTGGCTTCAGCACCCCAAGTCTTTACCAAAGTATTGGCTCCAATTTTGGCTTTGTTGCAACAACGTGGGATCGCAATCGTGCGGTATATGGACGATCTCCTTCTGAGAGCAGCTCCCGCCTCAGAATTAAGGGAGGATGTGGTGATCACCATGCAAATGACTCAAAAAGTCAGTACTAGTGCCGACTCAGTGCCTGGAGTACCTAGGCTTACTGCTGGACTCAATGAAAGCGAGAGTGTTTTTTTTCTCTCTTCGGGCAAACTGCAGACTCTCCGAGCCGCGGTGAAGCTGTTGCTGAACTGCAGGATGACGTTGCTGCGTTTCTGCATGCGAGTTCTGGGCCTCATGGTAGCCTCCTTCGAGACAGCACCGTGCGCCCAATTTCACACCAGAGTCTTGCAGAAGGAGATATTGTCCAAATGGGACAAATCTCCATTATCCTTGGATCGGCAGATTCGGGTGAGTCAATTAGTCACGGACTCTCTTCTCCGGTGACTGAGTGCGTGAAATCGTTCCTGCCTCTTCATTGGGCGGTGATCACACCGGACGCCAGCCTGACCGGCTGGGATGGAGTACTGGGAGTATAATCGACCCAGGGCCTCTGGTCGAGGGAGAAATCCCAGTTGCCGATCAATGTGCTCTCTCCACATGGTCGATGAGATTACAAGGGCGTCCGATCAGAATCCAGTCGGACAACGCAACGGAGGTGGCATATGTCAACCAAGGAGGAACAAGAAGCTCGGCTACAGCACGAGAGGTCGCTCACATCCTTCGGTGGGCAGAGGGACTTGTACCGGCCCTGTCGGCCATATAAATCCTGGGAGTAGAAAACTGCCAGGCGGACTATAAGTAGCCAGATGCTGGACCCAGGAGAACTGTCATTGCATCTGGAGGTTTTTAGGCTTCTTTGCCTGTGGTTTGGCACACCAGGTGTGGATCTTATGGCCTCTTGGCTCAATCGAAAGATGTGGAGGTTCGTGTCCAGGACAAGAAATCCTTAGACGGACGCGCAGACGTGTTGGTGGCTCCAAGGGAGCAGTACCGGCTGTATTTACGCCTTCCCTCTGCTCAAACTGTTACCACGTCTGATCCGCAGAGTGAAGGCCGAGGGGATTCCAGTAATACTGATTGCCCTAGATTGGCCTGTGTGTCCTTGATACACCGACCTAGTATGCCTGGTGGCGGATGCTCCTTGGCTGTTACCGATGCGAGAAGACTTATCGCAAGGTCTAATACTCCATACTGTGTTACCCTCCCTGATTTTAACAGCATGGCTGTTGAAAGCCAGGTGCTAAAGAACCGAGGTCTGTCAGACTCTGTAATCTCCACTATGCTGAGGGCACAAATCTTCTCGGAAGATATACCATCGTACGTGGAATACTTATATTTCCATGTGTGAGGAGATGCAATGGCATCCACGCACCTATTCCGTTTCCAGAATCCTGCTGTTATTACAGCGAGGAGTGGACCAGAAGCTGGCCTTGAGCACCATCAAGGGACAAATATCAGCCTTGGCTATTTTTTCCCCATGACCCCTGGCGTCTCACTCATTAGTGAGCACCTTCGTGCAAGGGGTTCGGCATGTAGTCCCTCCAATGCAACCACCTCTACCTCTGTGTGATCTGAACCTGGTGCTATTGGCGCTTCAGAAGCCGCCATTTGAAAACATCAGGGAAATTCCCTTGTTGACTTTCTCAGAAAATGGTCTTTCTAGTGGCTATTTCATCTGCCAGGAGGGTTTCTGAGCTGGCGGCCTTGTCGTGCAAGTCGCCCTATCTGATTATCCACAAGGATAAGGTGGTGTTGCGTCCGCAACCTTCTTTTCTGCCGAAGGTGGTTTTGGCCTTCCATCTCAATGAAGACATTGTGTTACCATCGCTGTGTCCTAAACCGACACACCCTATATCTGTCTGCCATGACTCCCTTCCGGAAGTCAGATTCTCTGTTCGTTTTGGTAGCTGGTCTGAAAAGAGGACCAACATTTCACGGTGGATCAGACAGATCGTGGTCCAGGCTTATGCCCTGAAGGGGCAGGTGCCTCCCTTTCCTGTCACAGCCCATTCCATCAGGGCAATTGGGACCTCTTGGGCTTTCCGACATCAAGCGTCTGTCTCCCAGGCGGCCGTGTAATGTTGCAATTTACACTCTTTCTTGTTAGAGAAGTTACATTTTGATGATGAATTCTGATGCATATGTTGGCCACAAGTTCTGATGCGTTTGGTTCAGATGGTGACTCCTCCATCGGGGAGCACCTCTGGTTGTGGGTGAAGTTATGTTTGCTTTTCCCACCCCTCGTTATGAAACTACTTGAGGACACCCCTACGGTCAAGATTAATGTAGCTGTGTCCGTCAATGAACGAAAGAGAAAATAAGATTTTTGTACTCACCGTAAAATCCCTTTCTCTGAAGTTCATTGATGGACACAGCACCCACCCCTCCTATTAGTTTACGTTATACTGCTTGTTGACGTAGTGAGTTGCAGGCTGAGGGGTAATTGCCAGAGGGACGGCCCCCTGGGTGGAACTGTACAAGGCCTGAAGTTGGCATAACCACCCTACGGTCAAGATTAATGGAGCTGCGTCCTTCAATTCCTTTTCTCTGAAGTTCATTTACGGTGAGTCCAAAAATCCTATTTTTTCTTGTACTTGGCTTTTCTAAGGTAGCAGTGGTGTTGGCCATTACCTTCCAGGCTGCTTGCGTCTTTTCTTTGGGGGAAGGGGGGGGGGTGTCTGAAGCCAAGGCAGCTCTGGGGTTTGCCCATGCAATTTAACGTGGTTTATTTATCTAATGCCATGGTTTCAGCAGTGTTGGGTGGCTTATTGACGCTCGCTTTGCTTTATATTTAACTGTTATAAAAACAGTTAAACATAAACTCTGCCAACTTTGTCACAGACCTCATTGGTGGGCCAGCATGGACAATCTGCAAGAAAAATCCTGCCACTGATGATGTAAATTTTGAAAGTGTCAGCAAGGGTTTTCAAGCATGAGGTGGGTAAAGTGAGATGGGATTATAGAAAATAGACACAGACGAGGGCAATTCTTTTATTTTCATTCGTTTATGGTTTATGAAAGGGGGGGCGGTTAGGTCTGCTTTTAACATACTCACTCACAATTGCATTGTACAAATCGTTGTCTTTCAGGTATGCAGCATGAATTCACACTTGTTTATCTTCAATGAAGTGCAAATGCAAATTCTGCTAAGCAAACTAGGACGTTTGACTGGAAAGAAGTAAACCTCCCCAGTGAGGTGTATACAGAGACTGCTATCTTCCTGGACACCAAACAAACTTTACCGATTTAAAAGTTGAGTTTTATTATGTGAAATTTGCACTTTTTACTATTGTGCCTTTGAGTTAATTTCTCTAGGACCATTAGGCCTTAAGTGGCCGAAGACCTCTTGTTCACCATAGCCTTACGTCAGGTTTGATGTACATTTTCCAAGGCAATTGGAGCAACTGAGAATAGTCAATGGGTATGGTTGCCTTAAGGTGCTTTCCATCACTAAGCCCATTGTGTTCTCTGTCTGTCCTTATGTCTCCCAACTTTAGCAGTGAGGTTTACTTGCAGTGGTTTTGCTCCATTTCCCTCTAACAAGGTCGATTAACTGTTTTGCTCTCCTGCAGCTGAACTCCCTGCTTATGAATTTTGTTCTGAATTTAGAAGGGTTTGTCAAGGAAGTGTAACACAATTTTTGTTTTATTTTCTAATGACTGATGTCTTCAGTGTAATCCCTGTAACGTGACCAGTTGACATGCGATTCATCTTGCCGGGAACCATGTTAAAATAGGTTTGTTTTGCATGTTGGTGACCTTATGTGCCCATTCACACCAGAATGCGGTGCAGGAAACTCACGTTCCGTGTACAATTGCCACACCATGTTCAAAGTGCACCACCGTTGCGATCTGCAGCTGGCCTCAGTGCTAAGTTAACGACACACCAAACACAGTGCATTTGCCTGCACCAGATTGCATTGTACAGAAGTAGCCTGTGATCTGGTTGCAGTGTGTTTTCTAAAGTAGTGCTTTTGGTGCGGTTCAGTTCAATTCCGCTCATTCAAAATGAATGGACTCAAATCATGCCACGCCACATGTGAATGTCGCAGGAATGTGCAGCGCATTTCTGTGCGGTTTCTGGTGTGAACCGGCCCTAGTGTATTTATGGGGAAAAGATATCCACAAAAACTATCTCTACAATACATGTATCTTCACATTTTGTCTATTTGACAAAAAAGTGCAGAAAAGTTGTTTGTGATCCTGCCAAATATCCCATGAGATGTGAACTTCCTGCAGTGAGTGGCAAATGCTGCCTTTGCTGCACTGAAGAACTGCTGCCAGCCCTACCCAGTTCTCTACTGGACTACAAAACACCCCTCCCTTCTGAATAAAATAACATAGAAGGGATATATTCTTCAGTTCAATAGTGGAGGACTCAGGCAGGGCTGACAACACTGCTTGAGATTTCAGGTAAACATTGTCTGCTAAAACAGGAAGTTGGTAGCTCACTGGATTTCTTGCAGGATCACTGGGTATTTTTCTGGGCTTGCGTGTTTAAAGAAGAAAACCTGATGATATGTATTGTAGAGATGTACTGATTTTTTTTTTTTTTACTTTGTTTTTTTAATCAGTTTTACCCCAAACATGCATTAATGCTGATTGTTCAAAGTTAAATTTGTTGCAGCTGTTCATGGCACCTTTATACTGTGTTAAAAAGTCTTCACTGCACAGCATTGCATTAAAGAGAACTAGTCAGCACAGCAGTTGCCAAAATTGGAATCTCCATTGCAATTTGTCATACCAGCTTTCTCTTGCTGGTCAGGGGTAGCTAGGAGGGTCCCTGTTTTTTTTTTTTTTTTTACCTGTATACTATTCCTGTTTGACTCTTTTGCAAACACCTTTTTTGTTGCAAGAACTCATAAAGAGCACAGGCAGGAGGTGAGAGCACCTCCAATGGCTACAGTTACATCTCTGAGTGAGATGAGTCAATATACATTTTAATCCTTTTTAACGCGAGTCAGCATTCATTCTAATTATGGGTGCATTTTCCTAAATACTACACTAAATGTTTAACAGTTTTTTGCAAACACGGTTTATGCTGCAATATCCAAATAAAATGCATCTGTTATCAGCACTAAGCACAGGCAGGGTTTAGGACTCCATGGGGCTCAGGGTGACACCTCTACAATAAACTGCAGTGATCCCTATAATTAAGCTCTCTGTGAAATGCGTTAGAACTTGGCCTTAGGTGGGTGGAGTTTCAGTGTGCAATATACATTTCATCTGCATGGTCATTAAAGTTGACTGAACTTTCTGCACGTCATTGGTGTGAGGCCCAATTCTTTGGATTTAGATGGTGCAGTTTGGTTTAGTCTCAGTTTACGTAGAGCACCATTCTTCTCTATGGAGATTAGGCCGTTGACTGGAAAACCCCACATCTGCAACATGGCACAACACAGAGTGGAGAGATACCTTCATGTCCTCGTTCTAGTACAGGGACCAGCTGTGCTTGTGTGTTTGGCACACATGTGGCATTCCTGGTCCTTTGGGTAGAAAAAAAAGGATCCGGTGCCACTTGAGGAAGATTTCCATAAATTGGAAAATCTCCTTGTGTTGTAATGTGTGCCTCTGGCCACCGGGGCAGTGGGGGGGAGCGCTCTCATTATCACTAACTAGAATTCCACCCCATTCCTGTAGGGGATGCTAAAGATCATGCACCTCTGTCTTATCAGCTTTCAGAGCAGGGATGTAATCCAGGCAAATACATCATTCAGTGTTATGTGACCGTTTCATTAAACGCTGAGCTTGTGGTGTTAGCACTGAGCTCTGACAGCAGGTAAAGCAGCAGCGGACGATTCCATCTGATTTTCAGAGCAGTAATTCTGCCTACAGTGGGGTCAGGGGTGGCGATGAATAATGGGTCAAATATCCATTCCTGGCCAGTAAGACTATTCTATTCAGAGAGCAGAGATTCAGATTAGTACAATGGCTCTTTTATGACCGGTTCTCATTAATTGCAGAGGCTGAAGGCAGGCATGTCATCTGATAAATCTGTGCCTTTAATTTGTTTAAGTGCCTCCCTGGCAAATGTTAAACCTGAAATCTGGCACTGGTCTATGTACAGCAGGTGGCTTTGGTATTACGTTTGTTATCCTTTCACAGCATCCCATGATGCTTCCTAGTCCTCGATCTCTACATCCTTAGGGGCTGGTTGCAAAGGATATTTATACTGCTTTATGCTGCAAAAAAAAGGCAGCTGTATCCTTGTTTTATTGTGAGCGAATAGTGCATGCTGCTTCTCTATAATGAGTACTCCGGGACCTTCTGTTTGTACACTAATCATTTGTAATGACTTTGCTGCTGTGTGTTGGTAACGTGTACTTGTACACCATGGAGGCACCTGTTGTGTGAATGGCATCATCATTCATATTAGAGGTCGATTTATTAAACCTGGAGAGTAAAAAATCTGGGGCAGCTGTGCATGGTAGCCAATCGGCTTCTAACTTCAGCTCGTTTAGTTCAATGTTTACATTAAAACCTGGAAGCTGATTGGTTTGTATGCAGAGATGCACCAGATTTTTCACGCTCCAGTCTTAGTAAATCTCCCCCATTACATCTCTTGCTACAAGTTCTCAGTGAATTGTTTGCCAGCTTTGTTGCCTTTTTTTTTTTTTTTTTTGGAAGCTTCCCTTGGATAGAGAGAGGGTGGTTTGTCAGAATATCATTTTAAACCAGTGAAGAGAAGCTGTATCTTTCAGAGGAGGTTTCTTGTCCTGATAATAAGCGCTAGCAGTGTACTGGGGAGGAGACAAACAATGGATATAAAAGACATGTCACAACGCAGATACTATTTTATTCCGGTGTAAGGTCAGAGAGCAGATCAAATGAGAACTCCCAACACACTCCATGGAGCCCAACATGGCCCCCTTCATTAGGGCTTGCAGGTGGAGTCCATGTATATAAAGAAGTTGGGAATCCCGTTGATGGTTTTTTGACCAATGGCGTGTCAGGCACTGAGCTCACCAGCAACTGGTTTGGTAGCCTCTATTTCGTCTACCCCAAGGATTGGAGAAGGTAAAGCTAGAGAGATACTGAGGAGAGTGCAGAAAAACGGTTCAGTACTTAGTGAGAGCTGAGAGGATTGTCCCAAACTATTAAATGGAAACCGGTGACTTCACATTCTATATTGCTAGCTTCCTGGCTGTTATATTGGGGTTTACTAAAACTGGAGAGTGTAAAATCAGGTACAACTGTACATGGTAGCCAGTCGGCTTCTAAGTTCAGTTTGTTTAATTTAAGCTTTGACCAAAATGAACCTGGAAGTTGATTGGTTTCTATGCAGGCTTGCACCAGATTTTGCACTCTCCAGTTTTAGTAAATCATCCCCATTGTTCCAATATTTTGTAACCATCTCTGAACAAGTATACTGAGCAGCTCTTCTGACTTTACACTAATCTTCCTGGGTCGGACCCAGAAACCAAATGTTTAGTATTATAGCCAGGCACATAGCATTTTGACAAGTAGGTCAGCCACAGCCCCTCATATTTTTCTCAGGAAAAGGTGAGTTTATTTAGGTTTTTAGTTGAAGTGGTAATCTCTGGATTGCATTGCACCATGCGGTTACACAGCAGTAGTGGTGGGCTTGGGTGTGTTTGGATCGAGCCCCTCCAGGAAGCCGACACTGCACACCGCCAATCATAGGCAGCATGCATATGTATGTATGTGCAGGTCAGGAAATGCCTCACTGCCTGTGATTGGCAGTGTGCAGTGCCAGCTTCCTGGCAGGCTCCATCTGAACATTCCCGAGCCTATCACTACACAGAAGCATGCCTCTTCTCCCACAGCTTTCTGCTTTAACTAGGAGCTACAGCTTTAGATGTGTAACGCCATCTTATGATAGAAGCAGTTATTGCAGCTTGGATATTACTAGCATTGTCATGAGTGAAATTTTGCCCATTTAAGGGAATCTCATAGAGCAGTGGTTCTCGACCCTGTCCTCAAGTACCCCCAACAGGCCATGTTTTGGGAATTTAGATAAAATAGCTGTCCATTGACTCTGATTCAAAGCACCTGTGCACGATAAAGAAAAACCTGAAACCATGGCCCGTTGAGGCTACTGGAGGGCAGGGTTGAGAACCATAGAGGACATCATAATGGCACCGCACTGTCTGTGTATTGCGGTTCACCACCATTTATTAAATTAATCCCAGAGCACCTATGCAGAGTGCTGCAGTGCACCGCCATGCACAGGACTCTGCACTGTTTTGATAAATAGAGCAGGACCCACGTTTTCTGGCATTCACGCCATATTCATCATTTCATTGGCTGCATAGCGCTATTTACCTTGAAAAACCTGATGTGTGAATGAACCCTTCATATACCCCGCAGTGATTGCAATATATATTGGAAACCACCTTTTTAATATTGATTGATTATCTTCCCTGGTCATCCATCACCTTCATTCTCTTGTACATATTATTTATGACCATTTTCCGCACTTTTTAGTGATTTGTGTGGTACTTTATTAGCATATAGTTCTAGTCTTATAAATGGACCCCATTTCATCCACCCCCTGGAACGTCTCATTTTACAGAGATGTCATTTTTTTTTATCTGTTTTTCCTGTTGTAGAAGAAAACTATGAATACTGTTGGTGATGAAAGGATGCCCTGGCCTTAGTGGTCTTCTCAAATTTTAACTCTTAAAATTCCCAAATCGGCTTCTTCTCTGGGTGGTACTGGCTGCCGCCAATGGTGCTGAGAGAGGATAAATGTGGAGCAAACACACCGATTACAGTAATATTTGCTCCAAATAGCCAGCCTGTCTTCTACTTTATCCTATAACAAATACTGCTTACCTTCTCTCCACGCCACCAGTCTGAGAGAAGTCGATTTCTGCATTTACCTCATTGGAAAGCAGGACCTGTAGCATTCCTGTGGGTCCTGTTATTACATTCTGTATGGAATCATTTCCGTATTTTGTCGGCCAGAGTCTGCGCTGACAGGCAGCCAGATGTCTATCTTTTGTCTGTCTGAAAAGGTTTTAGTGCTGGGGCTCTTCCAGCTTCTCAATGATTTATCCTATTTATTTCATGTAACCTTGATATAGGCTTATATCTGGTTGGGGGGGGGGGGGGGGGTTGCTGCATTTTAAAGTAAAAAAAAAAAAACACAATATTGCCAAACCCATATTTGCTAGGGCTGCTTAGGGGAACTGACAAAAAAAAAAGCTGAGGCTCTCCCTGGGGAACATTTATACATGAATGTGTTGCAATACCAGATTTCACCTGCAGGTGGCAATGCATAATAAATCCAGCATATTATAGCTGAAAGGTATGACTAAAGGCAAAACTTTTTTTTTTTTTTCTTTTAGTTTTGTATAGAATGGAGAAGGATTAGAACACCTGTAAGGTTTTTATTGCTTCTCCCTCTTTGTTCTGTTTAGTGTTATCAATGAAAGTAAAGGAAAATCCCACATTTTGGGCTGTCCCCAGAAAAGTAATTGCAGGGAAATCTTCCAATGGGGGCACTAGTTCTGATGATCCGGTGGTCCCCAAGGAATTCCCTTAATTTGCAGAGATTCTCACTTCCTGTTTGGCTATGAGACAGGAAGTTGAGGTAAATCTCCACAACTGGGTATAGACGGTGAAAACAAATCTGAGAGGGGTTTATAACCCTTTCTTCAAAATGGGGGGAAAAAAAAGTTTTGCTTATAGTTTTACTTGAATCCGTAGTTATGATCAGTGGCACTCACTATCCTAATACACAGATTTTTCAGTGTTCATTTCCGCCATTCAGCTCCCTCCTCCCTGCAGTGACTTGGCTGCCTGCCAGCTTTCTGATCTCTAATGTAAAGGTGGGTGCACAGAGAGAGGGAGCAAGCATAGTGCTAAGTCTTGACATGAAGACCTTTTACTGCTTCTCTTTTGAATTATTCCACAGTGCTACAGAGGGCTTGTTTTAAAGCTTTATTTATAGCTTGTTGAGGACATATGAAAAAAAAAATCCGTAATCCTGGCCACAGATTTTACTTTAAACTAAACTAGCCTGTGTGCCTTGCCACTTTTGACCTGTGGCGGCAGCCATTTTTGTTTAGGGCAATATGAAGCCATTAGTTCACTTTGGAAATAAATACGCCTGTCCACATGCTTCTTAATGTGTAATATTTCTGTATTGTGGAGCGCTAATTGGCTTCATCCACTTGGCACTTTGGTTTGTCTGTTTTCTTAATACTGTTTGTGTTAATTTTTATTGTACATATACATGTAGATACAATTTAGAAATAAAAAATAAAAGCCTTTTGAAAGCTCTGGTCTGTTTTTATTGTCCTTCTTCTTTTTTTTTTTTTTTTTTTATAAACAGAAGAATCCATTGGTGACCTCCTCTGAAAATGTTAGATGCCTGGCTGTCATGACAATCCTTATGCTTCAGTATTTGAGTCATTGACGCAACAAGTATGCAGGAATTCTGATAACCTAATCTGTATATTGTTCTGGGTCCATGACTAAAAGTATTGAAGGCAGGGGATCAGTATAATAGCCAGAACATTCAGAGAGAGAGGTCATCAATTGAGACAAGAGATTTATTGGATGAGTTTACTTTCATTGAAATTTAACAAACTAGTAGTAGTAGATCAGCCCAAACTGGCAACAGTGTATATAAATCTCATCAATTATCTTTTACTTTCCTTTGAGTTGTTAGAAATATTTTTGTTATAATAGAATATTCATCGGTTTGATACAACTGTGTTCACAATAATAGCAGTCAAACCTCAATAACCAGA
Organism: Lithobates pipiens; assembly: GCF_037356315.1. Lineage (NCBI taxonomy): Eukaryota > Metazoa > Chordata > Amphibia > Anura > Ranidae > Lithobates > Lithobates pipiens. The sequence continues at coordinate 312,799,530 of NW_027507784.1, read as the reverse complement.
TCAGATCAATCCCTGTTTTTGGTATAAATTATATTTTTACTAGTAGGTGTAATAGAAAACCAACAGTCATGACATGCATGCTGCTGATTGTGTAAGTGAATCATTAAAGAGGAAGTAAACTGCTGCCTCCTTTTTAATTTTGTATGTTTTTTTTTTTTCTATTTCGGACCTGCAAAGTAAAGACCTAATGGAGGTTATTTACTAAAGGGAAATACAGTCTGCACTACAAGTGTACTGAAAGTGTAGTTTCTATAACGTCTATATGTAGTCTCTAAAAGTCTCTGCAGATCTGCGGGGAAGCGCTGCTGATTTTATCATCCAATCACGTGCAAGCTAAAATGCTGTTTATTTCCTTGCTTGTCCCCCTCAGATCTACAGTGACTGCACTGAAAGTGAATTTGCCTTTAGTAAATAAACCTTAGCCACTTGCTGACCACCGTGTGCCGATTTACGTTGGCAGAATGGCATGGGTAGGCAAAAGAGCCGTAGCTGTAAGTCCCTTCTGTATTTGCAGCCTGGCGCGCGCCATGGGAGCATGCCCGCTGGTCTCGCAAACTCTGTTTGCCGGCGGCCCGCGATTGCGCAGAGGCAGAATGGGGAGATTTTGTTTATAGTGCAAAAAATAAAAACTGCAGGGGTGATCAAATACCACCAAAGCTCTATTTGTGGGAACAAAGGATCCCAATGTTGTTTGGGTACAACGTCGCACGACCGCACAATAGTCAGCTAGAGCGACGCAGGTCCTAATCGCAAAAAAGCTCTGGTCAGGAAGGGGTTAAATCCTTTCCGGGGCTGATGTGGTTAAAGTGCTAGTATGCATTGCATACTAACACATTATGTGAAACTTACCTGCAAACAAAGTCCTCCATCCATGTGTTGTCACCTCCTGGAGGCTGCATCTATCTTCCCCCATCTTCCTTCTGGGTCCATGGACTCTGGCTCCGTGACTGTCAGGAGCTGCAAGACGTCACTCCCATGCTTGCACGTGGGAGTCACCGGTCACGGCACAAGGCTCTGCGGAAACTGCATGGATGGCTATTCCTTCAGTGGGCATGCGCCGATCACGTCACTGGCTGCATACACAGTAAATATCTCCTAAACGGTGCACATTTAGGAGATATTTACAGTACCTTTAGGCACAAAATCGATGGAAGTTTACAACCACTTAAGGATCCCCACGCAGATATACTGTGACAAGGTGGTCGTCCAGTGTGAATATCTCGTACAGGTACGTGATTTAGTGCAGTGGGCCCGGGACTGTGGCATGTAGTGTGAATAGCAGGTCCGGGACTCACTGATCATTCACAGGAGAAACAGAACGGCTGTCTGCCTTTCTGTGAGGGAGGAAGATGGAGATCTTGTGTCACAGCATTTCCCCCCCTCCCCCCCTCAGGAATCACTCCCTTGGAGCACACTTAACCCTTTGATTGCCCCTGATGTTAACCCTTTCCCTGCCAGTACAGTTAGTGTATATTATTTAGCACTGAACCCTGTACTGGTGTCACTGGTCCCCAAAAGGTGTCAGGTGTCTGATTTTTGTCTGCCGCAATATCGCAGTCCCAAAAAGAACGCAAGATTGTTGTTTTTGGGTCTAGGGGTGGCAGACAGTTTGTCAGATGCCCCCCTTTCATTTTCTCCTTTACTATATGTGCCACCGATATTTATTTTTTACTGATTATCATTGCCATTGCTGCTTACCCCGCGGACCATCACTTGAGCCACCGATCGGATGGAGGGCTGACCAGACGGTCGTATCTGGATATCTGAACGCCCAGGAGTTGGTTGTATGCTTATTTCAGCTGCCGATGAGGTAAGCGCTCTGTGAGCTCATTATTTAAGAAGGATTTCATCAGAAGCATTTTGCAAGAAGCTTTTTATTTGACATATGAACTGCAAGATTTATTGTACATCTAGATTCTTTTGTTTGAACTATACACGTTATTTTTTTTCTTTGATCATTTTTAATTTCAATACTTTGAGCTTTTTTCACATTTATTTATTTGGATCATCTATTATCACGTGATTTATTCATCGCTTATATTATCATTTACTGGTATTATTGTCAGCGATTATCACTATTTTGAGGTTGCGCTCATCTCAATTTACCCATTCATTTTCAGTGCACTTGTACACTTTAGATTGAGCTGCGATCTCAGCCTTTATATTATTTATTTTAGATTTTAGCTTCACTTTAGTCACACTAGGTAAGCGCTAGAGATTCACCACTTCATGATACAGGGGATGTTGCTCATACGATGGTGTTGGGCCAAGGAACTCCAAACTGCGGCCCTCCAGTTGTTGTGAAACTACAAATCTCACGATGCATTGCACAACTCTGGCGATCATACATGATGGGAATTGTGGTTCCTGAACATCTGGATGGCCATAGTTTGGAGACCACTGGTTGGGCCTGTTTATTGTGTACCAGGGATCATGGATCCGTTTGAATACCTCAAAATACTTGAAGGTCTTGCTGCCTTTTGCGGAAGAGAAAATGACCTTGAAATTAGTGTTTAAACAAGACAACGACCTCAAACACACCACTAAGTGAGCAGCATCCTGGTTCTAGACCTACAAGATTAATGTTATGGAGTGACCAGCCCAATCCCCAGACCTTAATCCAATAGTAAACTTATAGGGTGACACAAATGCGATTTCGGAGGTAAAACCAAGAAATTCTGAGAAATTGTGAAATGTAGTGCAATAGCCCTGGGCTGGAATACCTGCTCGCCGGTGCCAGAAGTTGGTCAACTCTATGCAACACAGATGCAAAGCAGTTCTCAGAAACGGTTCTTATACAAATAAATATTAGTTCAGTGATTTACAGGCAAGCTAAATCTTCAAGCATTTTTCAGTTTATACAGTAAATGTTTGAGTTTGTAAATAAAAATGCAGACACTATTTTTTGGAAAAGCCAAATAATTGTTTTTTCTTCACTTTTTGTAAAGTAATATATTTGACAAAAATAGATTTTGTGCACTGCCACTTATGCCTATATATAAATAACACGAGGCTGCTGCTCTCATTAAATGTAATCCCACATACAGTACAATTGGTAAAGAAAAAAAGTTGTGATAACGCTGCCCGATAGTGAACAATCAATTGCTTAAAAAAAAAGTGACTCCATACATATTGGATAACAATAAACGCCTGTGCTATAAATATTAATAAATACAGTGCCTTGCGAAAGTATTCGGCCCCCTTGAACTTTTCAACCTTTTGCCACATTTCAGGCTTCAAACAAAGATATAAAAATTTTATTTTTTGTGAAGAATCACCAACAAGTGGGACACAATTGTGAAGTGGAACGAAATCTATTAGATTTTTGAAACTTTTTTAACTAATAAAAAAAATGAAAATTGGGGCGTGCAAAATTATTCGGCCGAATAATTTTGCACGCACCACTTTTCAGTTTTTTATTTGCTAAAAAAGTTTAAAATATCCAATAGATTTCGTTCCACTTCACAATTGTGTCCCACTTGTTGGTGATTCTTCACAAAAAATAAAAATGTTATATCTTTATGTTTGAAGCCTGAAATGTGGCAAAAGGTTGAAAAGTTCAAGGGGGGCTGAATACTTTCGCAAGCCACTGTACATCAACACATATTAGGTAAAGTCTCCTCCTGAAGAAGCCACATGAGGGAGTGGTGTAACGTGTAATGGGGAACCAGGCAACGTGTATCATTGATCTGGATGCTGTGAGACCCTGTTATTCTATTATATCATATTGCTTGTTTTTTTTTAACTGAGTAAATGTGAGTGCATTTCCTTAAGTTTGGCTGGTGTTCTCTTATGCATTTTAACCACGATACTGCACTATTGGAGATTGTTTCCTTTATCCTGAGAGTTCTGTGGAGTCATCCCAGCTGGGGAAGTTCTATCATCGGAGAATGCAGAGGACCCGCTATCTGGTGTACAGGATTGATTACCATTATGCTATTTTGGACCTTCTGAGGGTCTTGTCCTGAGGTGAGCAAGTATTTCATTTGGTGACGGAGCACTCTTGTTATATGGTGGAGCACATATTGAAATGTGAAGATGCACTAGAGCACTTTGTGTTGACTGTTGGGACTTTAGTAACCTTTTATATGTGTTCATGTATTTTTCAATAACCAATTTGAATGTTTGGATTTGGAATAGACCGTGCAGTGTTTCCAATGCATTTACATGTATGAAAATAAAAGCTATTATAAGGATTTGGAGCTTTACTCACTTTTTTTTTTTTTTTTTTTTTTTTTTAAAACACACTGCTATTATTTTGAACACAAATGTAAGTGTATAGGGATCATCTGTCCTCTACTGTCTATTTGTGCTTTTTAATATACACAGTTTATGTATGCATTTCCTGTCTCTGGAAGGTTGGGTTAGAAAACCCCAGAGGAAGGAAGTGCATAGAGAGATTTTTTTGGAGAGACCATACTGGAGCTGCTGCTTTATTTTATCCAGGCTAGGAGGAGGGATTTCCCCATCACCGCTGATCTTTTCTTCATATCTTAAACATAGAGGACACCACATCACACCCCTGTAACTAAACTTTGCTGCAACATTCTTCTGGAGGTATTCTTATTGGAGGAGATGTGTGAGATGGGGGGGGGGGGGGGAAACAAACGCACATACTCCCCTGTGTGGCTGCAGCATTGGTCTGATCTTACGCTTCACCTGTCCCCCTGCCAGCCCTAAGACTGATAACTGAGTGATAATGTGACCACTGATCACTCAGATCTTGTTCTTCACTAAACAGGCAACGCTGACCGCCGGTCACCAGCTCTCTGTTCTGCCACTCCAGCGCTGTGGAGGGGGTGGGAATGGCTGGCTCAGACTCTCAGTGGCTCACTGTGAGGCTGGTCCAGCTTCTAGGTGGATCATGACCTGCTAGCGTCCGATGTCATCTGAATCAGAGTCACAGGAAGGAAGAAATAAGTGTACTCCTGTGACCCGGAAAAGAAGTATGGCCAAAAAAGCTTTGGCCTTACTGCTCCTTTAACCCTTTTACTGCCAGGTCTGTATGGCATATGGACCTGGCATTCCTCCTTCTGCTAGAAGCTTATAATTCCAATGACCATGAGCTTATAGAAGAACTGTTCAGCTGCCTCTGCTGAACAAAACAATGACAATCCACTGTTCAGATCAAAAACAATATGTAAGAACAAAAAAAAAAAAAAAAAATATAAGCCTAAAACAGTAATCCCATCCCTTTCACGCGGGCGGACCAACTGTGTCCCTCTTAGGCAGACCCTCTGTGCTTTTACACAAGTTGTGTACAGTAAAATGTAATGCTATGCATAGTTAATGTTTATATAATTATTATACTGCTATCTTGTGGGGGTTTTGGTTGTAGCACTATCCTTTTCTGTTTATTATTTATCTCCCCTCCCACAATTATGGTGGGAGGGGGGATGGATAAAAGTACATTTTATGATGTGCTTCCTTTTCCTATTCTTTCACTGTCTTGGGAGAACAGAGATTGCCACTTCTGTATAGGCCGTATGCAATTCACTCGCATCCTGGAACACATTACCATGTTTTGATCTGCAGATAACCTGTTTTAATCGTCTGCTGCTTGCAATAAAACCCATGCTTATGGAAGAAACGGTGTCTGGTGAGTTCAAGCTATCTGATGATAGACTGTCCACGGGGATTATATCTGCTTATACAGGCCAGGCATAGAGGTTTCAGCAAGGGATAAGTCACTTTTAGGCTTGATTCACATCTATGTATGTTGCTTTTGAGCGTTTTTGCAGTGCTTGTCACGTTTTTGGACACGCGGTTTACCACGATTTTGTCGCGGTTTGTGTTTTTTTTTTTTTTTTTTTTACACGGTGGTTGCTTGGCAACCAGCTATATGCAGTGAGAAAAAACGCAAATCGCGGTAAAATGCGATACCTGCGTTTTTGGTGCAGGTCCATTGACGTCTATTACATGGAAAAAGCTGCATTTTGCATGAAAAAAGTCCCCGACCCTTTCTGCAAAATGCATCAAAAAAGCATTAGTGTGAATCAAACCTTACAACAGTTGAAGTCAGAATAGCTTCTATGGAGCAGCTGCTGTAAATAGACTTTTGTTTACACCCACAATGGACCTACTTCTAAACTGGATGGTAGTCGGGTGTAAACAGGCAGGTGGAATATACACATTGTGGTAACCAATTAACTAAGTGGGCCTACCTTAATAGAGAGATGAAAAACTCAGAGGGAAAAAGTCCTCACTAAAGAGGTGGTTCAAAAAGGCTACAAATTCATAAAGACCAAAAAGTAAGCCTATACAGCCCAATTATACACATAGCACATACCGTAGTGGAAAAATGGGGGGAGGGGAATAATACCCGAAAATTTAACAAATTCTACATTTGTACAACTGGCCTCTCAAATCTTTCACACAACCCTGAAGCGATCCACTACCAAATGGATGTCCCAGACAATATGATGTCATCAATTAGCATCCACTCCAATGGGCCCTCCATTCCCCATGCCTATCCTCGTGGCTCAATGCGTGCCCACACTGGGCAGTAGCGGGCGCAATGTGATGACTGCTGCCACCAAGGAGCTAGAATCCTTGTGTTAATCACCTCTACCACACCCCAGACACAAGCACTATGATAGCTTGCCGACAACCATATACACGCCCAGATCTAGATCCCTTAAACACACAGTACAATTGCATTCAGATTAACAAAGAGCTTAGACCGAGCATGCACACTGGTAACACAATGCACCAACCTCTCTAGGAAGAGGAGTATTTGCTAAAGGCAAAGCTAAGGGTCATGTCCTGGGGAAAAAAAAGTGGGGGAACTCCCACCCAAGATTCACTCCCCTAGCAAAAAAAAAATAGGACATTGGGGCACATTATGGCACGTCAGGGCACATTATGGCACGTCAGGGCACATTATGGCACGTCAGGGCACATTATGGCACGTCAGGGCACATCATGGGGCAAATGGCACATCAGGGCTAGGGACATTGGGCACATTAGGGCATGGGGAACATAGTACATCAGGGGATCTTACTAGCCAGCATGCAGAGTAGTGCAGGAAGTGTTTGCCTGTAGTTTTCTAATGTCACGCATTCCTGTTCGCTCCCCGGCAGCCCCTCCTCTCTTCTCGTCTATCCCAGATGATGCCACAAGCCAATGGGGATAGAAGAGAGGAGGGGCCGCCGGGCTGCGAGCAGCGCTGTGTGACATGAGAGAACTTACTACAGACAGGCGCTTCCTGCGCTACTCTGCATGCATCTCGACATTCGGCTCTAGTCCTACAAAGGGAATGGCGTTCCTGCTGTGAAAAAAGTGCAAGGACGCCTTTACCACAGGTCTCCAGCCCTGGGCAAATCCACATTGCACTACAAGTGCACTTGGAAGTGCAGTCACTGTAGATATGAGGGGAAGCTCTGCTGATTTTATCATCCAATCGTGTACAAGCAAAAATGCTGTTTTTTTTTTTTTTTTCCTTTCATGTCCCCCTCAGATTTACAGCAAGTGCACTTGCAGTGCAAAGTGGATTTGCTTTTAGTAAATCAACCCCCAATGAGTGTCTTTTTATGTTAAAATTTTAAATCTCAAGGTGTGTAATAAGTACAAAAATTAAATTTACAAAACCATGAAAAACAGACAAAATTCATAGAAATTTTCAGCAATACCCCATGAAATAAAAAGGGAGCAAATGCAGAAATACAATTTTACCATTTTGGGCAGCATGGTTCATCCTGCTGGTGGGAGCACGTCAATATTTTCAGTGGTCTGGCTCCGTATGAATCGCCCAGTCCATTTCTTGTGCTCCTCAGTTGACTGAGATGTGAATGTGGACTGGGCCCTAACCCTTGGCCAGTCACCGCTGGGACCCTCCTCGGTGGTCACGGGTTATATGGTTTTATAATTTCACACAATGTCACTCCAGTGCGCATACACCAAAATCGGTCTCTTACAAAAAAAAAAAAAAGCCACCAGAAGGACCACCATAATAGGACCTCACATCTCCCCAGTATAATCAGGGATTATCCATGGAACAGTTCAGACTCGTAGCACAATTCAGTCCAACGAAGTTCATTACTTAAAAAGAAACAGATGGGTACTCACTAGGGGCTGTGGAAACTAAAGATTAATTCCTCGATTAATCGTTAATTTGTTTGATCGATCAAAATTCTTTTGATCGGTACTCGCCTCTCCGCCGGTTTCCGGGTCTTCAGGGAGTTCCGGTGACGTCACGGACATTGACATCACCGGACTCTCCCTTCCCCAAATGCCTCCATCTGATAACGAAGGGAAGGGGGGAGGAGTCCGGTGACGTCAAAGTTCTGATTGAATATAACACGCACGGGGGGAGGTGCTATGCATGACATCACCCGCTGCTGCCCTACCAAACTAACACGATTGTCGGCTTTACATGCTGTGTTTTTATCATCCTTATGTGAGTATTTTGTGTTTGTACACAAAAGTGAAATCTTATATTTAAGCGGTGAGCACTTAGATCTTTTCTTTCTACCCATGACCTGGCGTCCTTGCTGAGATCTAAGGAGACGTGCGAGAAGTTTATGGTCTGTGTTAACCCTTTTGATACCCACTTGCTTGACCACCTGTTTGCACAGGGGTCCATGCCATAAGGGGAGAGTGATTGTCACGCTAATGTGGGAAAAAAATGACTTGCATCAGTGCTACAGTTTGAATTTAAAACATATTTGTGTGAAGTTAAGTCATGGATTGTGGAAACTAACTAGTGTCGGGTGATTGTATCTAGTGTATACCACATTTACCACTGGCTAATGCAGAGTTGCAATGCAAGGAGATCAGCTAAAAGTAGTTGGATTAATCGATAAAAAAAAAAAAAAAATCGAACACGAAAATTTTAATCAGTAACATCCCTAGTACTCACATAAGGAAGAAAATATGCAGCGTGTAACCATAGAGTTAAAGCGGGATTCCGCTGACCTATTTTCTTTTTTTGTGTCACATCGCTATAAGTTTAAAGTATTATGCTATCACTCACTTCTTGCAGCTTTTAGATCCGTTGCTTGCCGATTTCGTCCGTGAGGTAAACTTATAAAAATTCCTCCCGGCGGTTTCCATTTTTATTGTGGGCATTTGAAGCCCACAAGCACTGATTTCCTGGATGCGGTGAATGCTGTGCTCCCAGCATTCACTGCTCGATCCCACGCATGCTCAGTGATATCAGTGAGCAGGGCCGTAGACTTTCGGGTTGCCATCACAACGGGCGGCGTCGCCAGAAGTTCCCACCCCATTGTGATGGCAACAAAACATAAACAAACAACCTCGTCACGTGACCAGCGTCTTCCTTCCGAAATCTCACGAGATTTTGGCATGACGGAGCCCCCCACGGATTCTTGGGAAGAATATAACAAAGTTCCCAGGGGTCATTGCGAAGCCAGGGAAAGGCGATAAACATGCCTACTCCCACGGGAGGAGAGCCCGGAAGTCAATATAATAATTTCTGCTAAAAAGTAATTAGTGCATAATTTTTTTTAATGGTCATTTCTGCATCTATGCTCCAAAGCGATTGGAAGAACATTAAGTTGCAATTTTGAGTACAAAACCGCTTTAATTTGACTGGAGGTGATTGCCTATGAAACCTAACAAGCTGAATTACATTTTCTCCGGCTGTGAAGCAAAGCTTTATGGCCTTGGCATATGTAGCAACCCCTCTGGCTTGTTATGGCCAGTCAGGAGGGGTGGGTTAACCATGGCTCAACTGTCTGTTTTTAACCTCCCCTTGATGCTTATTTGTTTCCCTCCAAAATAAGTAAATTTTGGGGACTTTTGTCTTGTTCAGAGTACAGCAGGCATTTCATGCAGGAGAAATTAGTAGAAATATAAAAGCTTTTCTTTTATGTTTTTAAGTTAAAGGGGTTGTAAACCTTTGTGTTTTTTTCACCTTAAAGCGGAGGTCCACCCTAAAGTGGACCTTCCGCTCATCGGAACCCTCCCCCCCCCTCCGGTGCCACAATCGGCACCTTTCAGGGGGGAGGGGGGTGCAGTTACCTAGATAATCCAGGTAACTGCACCCACTTCCGGGATAGCTCTCTGCGGAAAGGGGCGTAACTTACGCCCCTTTCCGCAAGTGCCCGCCCCTTCCCGCAAGTGCCCCGCTGCCTGCTGGGAAACGCACAGATCCCAGAAGCAGCGGGGACCGTCCTTATTGCGCAGCGCGATTCGCGCATGCGCAGTAGGGAACCGGGAAATGAAGCCGAAAGGCTCCATTTCCTGATTCCCATACCCAAGATGGCGGCGGCAGGACCCGATAGACGACCTAGAGATCGGGTGCCGACATCGCGGGCGCGCTGGACAGGTAAGTGTCACTATTTTAAAAGTCAGCAGCTGCAGTATTTGTAGCTGCTGGCTTTTAAAAAAAAAAAAACGCGGAGTCCTGGTGGACTCCTGCTTTAATGCATCCTATTTTTTTTATAATGGGAACCGCTTAAGGACCGCCTCCTGCACATTTACGTCGGCAGAATGGCACGGCTGGGCACAATCATGTTACTGTACGTGGCTCTTTAAGTGCCCAGCCATGGGTCGCGCATGTGCCGCCAGCGGGGCGCTCGCGACCCGGTCCTGAGCTCTGTGACCGTGGTCGGGAGACCGGCAGACCCGATCGCCGCTGGTGTCCCGCGATCGGGTCACAGAGCTGAAGAACGAGGAGAGGTCTGTGTAAACAAACCTCTCCCCGTGCTTCCTAGTGTGGCTGTCACCGATCATCTGTTCCCTGTTTATAGAGTAAGACGATCAGTGTCGTCACATGCCAAGCCACGCCCCCTAACAGTAAAAAAAAAAAAAAAACACACATCACGCTTAACCCCTCCCTGCCCCCTAGTGGTTAACTCCTTCACTGCCAGTGTCATTTACACAGGAATCAGTGCATTTAAATAGTACGGATTGCTGTATAAATGACAATGGTCCCAAAAATGTGTAAACAAAATGTCCGATGTGTCCGCCATAATGTAGTAGTGACAATAAAAATCGCTAATCGCCATTATTAGTAAAAAAAAAAAAATTAATAAAATGCTATAAATCTATCCCCTATTTTGTAAACGCTATAACTTTTGCACAAACCAATCAATAATCGCTAATAGCGTTTTTTGTTTTTTTTAAAACCAGAAATATGTAGAGGAATACGTATCGGCCTAAACTGGGAAGAAACATTTTTTTTTATATATATATATATATATATATATATATATATATATATATTTCTTTGGAGATATAGCAAAAAGTAAAAAAATATTGCATTTGTTTTCAAAACTGTCACTCTATTTTTGTTTATAGCGCAAAAAATAAAAACCGCAGAGGTGATCAAATGCAACCAAAAGAAAGCTCTATGTGTGGGGAAAAAAGGACTTCAAATTTTGTTTGGTAGTCACGTCGCACGACCTCGCAATTGTCCGTTAAAGCGACGCAGTGCCGAATCGCAAAAAAGGGGCTGGTCCTTAGGTGGAAAACACCTGGCAGTGACTGGTTTTACTTACTTGAGCCCTAGAACTTGACCCTCCGGGGGTGCGCTGTCTCTCTGCCTGGGGGTTCTCGGCTCTTGATTGGATAGATTGATAGCAGCGCAAGCATGGTCTCCCACTGCTGTCAATCAAATCCAATGATGCGGGTTTGGGGCTGAACCATTTATTCGGCGGCTATGGACGCCCAATGCTGGACTCGGGAGTGCACCCGCAAGGTAACCCCCTTGGGGGAATCGCCTCTCCTAGGGGGTTATCAGAGCCCCGAGAGCCAACAGGGGACCTCAGAAGACTAGGTTTGGAGCCACTCTGTGCAAAACGAGTAGCACAGTGGAAGGTATGACATGTATGTTATTTTAAAATTAAAAAAAAAAAGAACCCTTACAATCACTTTAATAATTCTTTTTTGAATAGCTTAAAAATACTATTTTTAAGGCAGGACCCTGCCTCTACAGCAATGCCAATCAGTGCCAAGGCAGCTGCCAATCAGTACCCATCCCCAATGCCTAACAATGCCATCAGTGCTACCCATAAGTACCAATCAGTGCAGCCTTTCAGTGCCCAGTGTTGCCTATCAGTGCTGCCTACCAGTGCCCATCGTTGGTGCCACCTCTTTAATGCAGCCGTATTAGTGCCCATCAGTGAAAGAGAAAAATTACTACAAAATTTTATAATGGAAACAAAAAGGAAAACTTTTTTTTTTTCTTCAAAATGTTAGTTTGTTTTTTATTTTTTGCTAAATAATAAAAAAAAACAGGGGTGATCAAATACCACCAAAAGAAAGCTCTATTTGTGGTAACAAAATGATAAAAGTTCTGTTTGGGTACAGCGTAGCATGACCGCACAATTGTCATTTAAACGCTGAAAATTGGCTTGGGCAATGCTTGTATTGAGGTGGTTAAGGTAATTCTGCAATCTGCTAACCCTTTAATAGGAAATTGTGCCACGGCATCACCTCGGTGTGCCCACAACTCCACTACATTACTGTTCTCTAAGCGACGTAGTAGGTCATCATATAAATCAGCTTTACAGGAAAAACTCAAAGCTAATAGCACTTTTAGGTAGAGCTGACCAGTAGACGTGATGCAGTGCAACAGAAAAGATATGCAGGCGACATTACAGGAAACGTGACTTGTGATCGGTATCTTTGATCAACAGGCACCTGGAAGATCTCGATAACAGAGGACGCAGGAACAATATTAGAGTAAGGGGGGTTCCTGAAAGCATAGGCCCTGACCAGCTCTGTCCAGCCCGGACATCCATTTTTAATCTCATGGAAAAACTGCCTGATTCGCCCATAGGATTTGTAAGAGTGCACAGGGCACTGAGAATGAAACCCCCAGAGAAGGCTTCCCCCAGGGACATAGTGTGCTGCCTTCAGGGCTTCCCCCTGAAAGAAGAAATACTAAACCAAGCCAGGAAGAACGATAGCATTGTGTTTAATGAAAGCACCATTTCCCTGTACCAAGATTTATAGCTCATTACCCTGCAAAATAGAAGGGCCATGAGACCGCTGCTGGACAGTCTTAGAGAACATGGGATAGTGTATAAATGGTGCTTTCCTTTTGCTCTACAGGCCACTGCTCAAGGGAAACAATTCATCTTACGAATTCCAGATTTCTGCACAGACTTGCATATACCCCCCCCCCACTGATCTGCCTCATTCACGGAATTCCGCACGCCCCGAACCAAACATAGGCCTCCGTCCACACCAAATGCCTCTCTAGCCAAACCACCGACAAAGAAGGGCAAGTTTGGTAAGCAACTCGGTTCAGGATCAAATCATTCACCCTCTACCTCTAAAAGGTCCAAGCAATTTCACCATCGAGACCAAACCTAAATAAGGCAAAGTCACTTAAGGGTGACAAACATTAAACCTGGGAAATCTTGTGCAGACACTACTTCTTCTCCTTCTCCCCCCCCCCCCCCGTACTGTGTACCCACATGGCATGGTTCCTATGTTGGGGGGGTGTTGCTGTTGTTCCTCTTCTTTTTTTGAGTTCTACCCCTCTGCACAGTTATCTCCAGCAGTTGACTATAAAATCCTTTCTGGCAGGAGGGACCGACACATAATTGCTGCTCGTGGGCTATGCACGAGACTGTCACGGCAGATATTGCAGTCTCCCATCGCATTGGGCTCCTTACCGATTTCTTCTCAGCCCGGAGACTTACCTCAAGTCTAGCAGCTCTCCCGAACTTGCTCATGCCACTTGGGACATAGTTTGATCTGGTATCTGAACTTTTTTTTTTGGCCAGAGCCTAATACCCTACTGGGGAGATTACTTCCCAACGGGCTGGGGCCATACTAAGGTTACCATATACCTAGCAAAGCTTTAAAGTACATTTTTCCTCTCCCTGCAGATATCCCTTAAGGGCAGAAAGTTAAGTGGGGCCATTAACCCCATTTCTTCATTGATACATGGCACTATGCTCTGTTCCACATTCAATCGGCTTGCTGAAACGCCTACTACATGCGAGCCAGAGGTTCAATAGTATCTTAAATATTATTTTCAAAGGTACTTTATTGTTAAATTGTTGAAATGTTTATGCTTTATTTGACTGCGGGTCTCTCTTAAGACCAGCTCTTTTAGATGAAACGTTGCATATCTATTACATATCTGTTTATTGAAATTTTAGCAAATAGATAAATATAGATTGCCATCTCTCAAGTTGGCTCCTCTCACGTACCCCCCCAAGTGGGCATTGGCGTGCGACTGTGACTGCACACTTACAGCTCACACTTGAATAAAAGCTTACAGCAATACATGCTGTAGGAAGATACTGTGTTTCTTATACGCCCCTAGCTCTCTGCAGGGGTGTACTTTTCTTTCCCCTGATTTCCTCCTCGTCTTTTCCTACTCATCCCTTTCTCTACCCTTTCCCTCTCTCCCCCCCTCCTTCCCCCTGGTGGTCACACAGGTATAGAACACACGGTTGACATGGCCTACTCCTCTTTGGGGAAGAACCCCACTCTGATATCACATAATGTAAGGAGGTTGAACTCCCCGTAGAGAAACGGACTTCCCTTTTACGGGAACTCCACAAAGTGAAACCTTTGTTCGTCTATCTGCAGGAAACACATTTCCTTTCTGGGAAAATTCCAAACCTGTATCACAAATATTATCCGAAAGTCTATCAGGCAACGAACTGCACTACCAAAACCAAAGGGGTGTTCATCCTTATCAGCAGACAAGCAGGGTTCGAGGTTACCTGTCAGTTGGCTGTTCCGGAGGGCAGGTATTGGCTTCTCAAAGGTACATGGGGCTCCATACCTCTGACGTTGGCTAATGTTTATTTCCCCAACAAAGCCCACGCTTCATTTTGTAGACATTTCATTGAGAAACTTAAAGAGGAAGTAAACCCTGATGGGTTTACTTCCTCTTTGTTTCCCTGCAAAGGCAAAGCATAATGGGCTACTATGGATCGTGACTGCCCAGAGTCACGTGATGTCACTCCGCACGTGCGTGCGGTGGCCGCCAGTCACGGCATGTCGTTTCATGAAAATAGCACGCTGTGACCCTTCTAAAGTGCGCATGTGCCGAGTACATTGGTGCATGCGCAGAAGGAATCCTTGTATGGGGAATTGTAAATATCTGCTAAACCTACATGATATTTGCAGCACATACAGGTAAGCCTTAATCTAGGCTAACCTGTAGGTTAAAGTGTGTTATAAGGGTTTACAATCACTTTAAAAGCTTTGCTTCAGGATACATTATCCTGGGGGGAGATTTTAATGTAGCTTTAAAGCGGAGGTCCACCCTAAAATGGACCTCCGCTCATCGGAATCCCCCCCCCCTCCGGCGCCACAATCGGCACCTTTCAGGGGGGAGGGGGGTGCAGTTACCTGGATAATCCAGGTAACTGCACCCACTTCCGGGCTAGCTCTCTGCGGAACGGGCGTTACGCCCCCGTTCCGCAAGCGCCCGCCCCCTTCAGCAAGTGCCCCGCTGCCTGCTGGGAAACACACAGCTCCCAGAGGCAGCGGGGACCGTCCGGATTGCGCCGCGCGGCTCGCGCATGCGCAGTAGGGAACCGGGAAATGAAGCCGAAAGGCTCCATTTCCTGATTCCCATAACCAAGATGGCGGCGGGACCCGGCAGCCGAGCGAGCGATCGGCTTCGGGTGCCGACATCGCGGGCGCGCTGGACAGGTAAGTGTCACTATTTAAAAGTCAGCAGCTGCAGTATTTGTAGCTGCTGGCTTTTAAAAAAAAAAAAAAAAAAAAAAAAAAAAAAAAAAAAAAAAACGCGGAGTCCCGGTGGACTCCCGCTTTAAATCGCTTACAAGACACCTCTTCAGGGACTTCTAGTCTAACATACCGCATTTGAAAAACATTAACTTGGCGCTGCAATTTTTGACCCTTATAGATACATGCCGTGCTAACAGCACAGCGGGCAAAGATTACACTTACTACTCGGCACCCCACGATACACGCGTATTGATTAAGTTTTCAACACTCAAAGAGATCTCCCAGACTTGTTAGATGCTCTAATTGGCATACAGACATTCTCGGATCATGCCCCTGTCTCAATCACCTTGACACCCCCAGAGTCTCATGCTAAGCCCTGTTCATGGAGATTGAACCCCTCCAGACCTCAACGCGCTCCGAACGATGACTGACACTCTCCGTCACTACTTTGCTGAAAACTTTATGGAAGATTTCTCCCCTCTAACAATATAGGAGGCACATAAGTGTGTCCTTAGAGGTGTACTAATAAAACTCGAGGCCCAGCGTAAACGAAAATCGGAACGTCCGTTATCCATGCTAGCAGTTAAAATAGCTAAACTGGAGTCGCATCACACTCTCCTTAGAAAAACAAGATACGTTGGAACTCCTGGAGGCACAACAGAGCCTTCAGGATCTGTTAGACTTTAAAGCCAAACACGCCCTTTTTCTTAAGAAGATCTATTACGAGCACGGAGAGCAAGGGGAAAGTATCTGGATAGAGCCTATTTGAAGCAAAGCAACATGCCGGCCCTTTCCAATGAGGAAGCGGAGTCCTTAGAAACTCCAATATCCTCAGAGGAATTGCTTTCTGCTATAGAGTCTCAAACCTGGGAAAAGCCCGGGACCCGACTGCCTCACGGCGCATTACTACAAGACATTTACCAATGTACTTACTGCCCCACTACTAAGTACTTTGAGCATCCTAATGGACCCTATACAAATAGCAAGCATGTTCTTAATGGCTCATGTGACAATACTTCCCAAATCGGGCAAAGACCTGATAGAATGCTCAAGCTACAGACCCATTTCTCTACTCAACCTTGA
Organism: Lithobates pipiens; assembly: GCF_037356315.1. NCBI lineage: Eukaryota > Metazoa > Chordata > Amphibia > Anura > Ranidae > Lithobates > Lithobates pipiens. The sequence continues at coordinate 312,782,811 of NW_027507784.1, read as the reverse complement.
CCTAAAATTACTGGCTAAAATTATTGCAAATCGATTACACATTTTTATCCCAAAATCTCGTAGGACCTGAACAAGTTGGATTAATTCCGGGTAACTTTCACTTAAAATTACTGGCTAAAATTTTTGCAAGTCCATTACACATTTTTCTCCTACATCTCGTAGGACCCGAACAAGTTGGATTCATTCCGGGTAGGGAGGCAAGGGACGACGTTACAAAAGCCCTCAATCGGATACAGAGAGCCCACGGAACTGGTCTTGAAGGTTTTCTCTTATCGACTGATGCGGAGAAGACTTTCGACAGGGTGTCATGGGATTTCTTGATAGCAACTTACTCTAACATAGGCTTGAAAGCTCATATGCTTACTTGGATCTCCTTACTATACCAGAGTCCAATGGCCAAGCTGAGGATCAATGGCACCCTGTCGGAACCGGTATTCATTAAAGATGTCACAAGACAGGGCTGTCCCTTGTCCCCTCTGTTATTCATATTGACCTTAGAACCATTTATTTGCACAATCAACCGGAATGAATCCAAGGGGTTTGAGATCAACAGAAAAACCTACAAAATAGCAGCATATGCAGATGACCTTCTGTTTTTCTTGACCCAGCCACACATTTCTATTCCCAATCTATTGCAAGAATTCACTACCTATGGTTACCTGTCCAACCTCAAAATCAATTATAGCAAATCTGAGGCCATGCATCTCGCTCTGTCCCCATCCGCGCTTGGTCTTGCACATCAAAATAACTCTCAAGTGGGTATCACATGCCCTCAAGTCCCTGGGGATACGGCTAACACCCAAGCTCAACGATATTTTCACACACAACTTTAACCACCTCAATACAGTGCACTTACACCCCCTTCCTGACCAGACCAATTTTCAGCTTTCAGCGCTCTCACAGTTTGAATGACAATTACTCAGGCATGCAAGACTGTACCATTATGAAACTTGCATCCTTTTTTCTACACAAATAGAGCTTTCTTTTAGTGGTATTTAATCACTAGTGGGTTTTTTATTTTGTGCTATAAATAAAATAAAACGTAAATTTTGTGAAAAAAAATGCATTTTCTTTGTTTCTGTCATAAATTTTTGCTAATTAGCAATTTTTCTTCATAGATTTTGGCCAAAATTTATACTGCTACATATCTTTGTAAAAAGAGGTCATTTGGGGGGTATTTGTACTTTCCTGACTTGTTAGTGTCTCAAGAAATGAGATGCACCTGATGTACTGAAGGCCTAATCAGATGTGATCAATTTTCAGCGATTGCCACCATAGTTTGTAGACTCTATAACTTTCACAAAGACCAAATAATATACACTAATTTGGGTTATTTTTACCAAAGTAGACATTCCAAGGTATTAACTTAAAAAAAACCTCACCATGCTACTTGTCATTTTTTTTCCACAATTCTTTGCAAAATTAAGATTTTTTTATTATTTTTTTTTACAAAATTGTCATATCAGGTTATTTCTCACACACAGCATATGCATACAACAAATTACACCCCAAAATACATCCTGCTACTCTTCCCGAGTATGGCGATAACACATGTGTGGGACTTTTACACAGGCTGGCCACATACAGAGCACCAACATTGATGTAGTACCTTCAGACGTTCTACGAGCAAAAATTACGCATCTCATTTCTCAACCACCTACTACACTTTTGAAGGCCCTGGAGTACCAGGACAATGGCATTTCCCATAAAATGACCCCATTTTGGATAGCAAACGCCCCAACGTATAATTTGTGAGGCATAATGAGTCTTTAGAACGGTTCATTTTTTTTCCAGAAGTTTTTGGAATATGTGGAAAAAAAAATGAAACCGCTTTTTTTTTTTACACAAAGTTGTCCATTTATAAGATATTTCTAACACATAGCATGTATATAGCAAAAATTACACCCCAAAACACATTCTGCTACTCCTCCTGAGTAAGGCAAAATCACATGTGTAGGACTTTTACACAGCCTGGTCACATAGAGAGGCCAAACATTGAAGTAGTACGTTCAGGGGGTCCTAGGAGCATAAATGACACATCTCATTTCATTCCTACCCATCACACTTTTGAAGGTCCTGGACCACCAGGACAGTGAAATTGCTTTCCAAAATGGGGTCATTTTGTGGGTAAACACCCCAACATATGAGACATGGGCTGCAAATAGGTACTCGGGTACTCTAATGCCCTGGTAACAGGTACTCGGGTACTCTGATGGCCTGGTGACAGGTACTCGGGTACTCTGATGGCCTGGTGACAGGTACTCGGGTACTCTGATGGCCTGGTGACAGGTACTCGGGTACTCTGATGGCCTGGTGACAGGTACTCGGGTACTCTGATGGCCTGGTGACAGGTACTCGGGTACTCTGATGGCCTGGTGACAGGTACTCGGGTACTCTGATGGCCTGGTGACAGGTACTCGGGTACTCTGATGGCCTGGTGACAGGTACTCGGGTACTCTGATGGCCTGGTGACAGGTACTCGGGTACCCTGATGGCCTGGTGACAGGTACTCGGGTACCCTGATGGCCTGGTGAAAGGTACTCGGGTACCCTGATGGCCTGGTGAAAGGTACTCGGGTACCCTGATGGCCTGGTGAAAGGTACTCGGGTACCCTGATGGCCTGGTGACAGGTACTCGGGTACCCTGATGGCCTGGTGACAGGTACTCGGGTACCCTGATGGCCTGGTGACAGGTACTCGGGTACCCTGATGGCCTGGTGACAGGTACTCGGGTACCCTGATGGCCTGGTGAAAGGTACTCGGGTACCCTGATGGCCTGGTGAAAGGTACTCGGGTACCCTGATGGCCTGGTGACAGGTACTCGGGTACCCTGATGGCCTGGTGACAGGTACTCGGGTACCCTGATGGCCTGGTGACAGGTACTCGGGTACCCTGATGGCCTGGTGACAGGTCCTCTTTATTGTGGGGGGGGGGGGGGGGGGGGGGGGCTGGCAGGCAATCAGTATGATTGGTGTACACTGCAGGCGGTAACGTGATGTTACCGCAATCTCCTCCTCACACACGATCGGTGTGTGAGAAGGAGAAGCCGGTAACATCTCGTTACCGCAGTTTGTTTACATTTTAGTGATCGGCTGTGACCGGATCACAACTGATCACGTGGGTAAACAGCTGGCCAATGGCTGTTTACCAGCATCGGTGACGAGCAGCATTCCCGGGGAACACGCCGCCACCGACGCTCGCGATCACGCGCATGCGCCGTGCACAGTGGGGGTGTGACCATCTGTGATCGGCCGTGACTTCATCACGGCCGATCACGTGGTAAACCAGCCATAACCAATGGCTGTTCACCCCCTTCGGTGGCGAGCGGTGTCTCTGACACGCCGCCACCGAAGAAACGGGGATGCGCGCACACCCTGTTTAAATGGGAGGCCATCATATGACGGCTTCCCGCCACAATAGGTGCGCCACCTGGCCCTTATTTGACTGCCGGCGGTCAGCAAGTAGTTAAACCAATGCCTCGCCAAGTAGAACAGGATCTCACTAACTGGTCATTTAAATATTTTTCTGGGTTCGGTAGCGCGGCCATCATCAAGATGACAATACTTCCACGGCTCTTATACCTTTTCCATACACTACCAGTTGACATACCCACTAGCTTCTTTAAACAATTGCAGACGATTCTGTGGAGATTTCTATGGGCACATAAAACACGTATTAATCTAAGATTATGAAACTCAAGGCATCCAGAGGCCTAGGCTTCCCAAACCTTAAGCTGTATTATTACGCGGCGCATCTGGCAAGAATTATAGATTGACATTGCCATGCGACAAATAAAGACTGGATGTCCACTGTCCTTAGAAGAAAGCTCCAGAGAAATCCCTCTGAAATTTTCTCCCTGGATTCCTTGGCATGCGTACCCTATCATATACATATCTTAAACAACACCCATTAATAGGAACAACCCTTAAAATCTTTCAGAAAATTTCCCTGACGCACCATGTATCCACAGCTCCAGGACCACTTACCCCACTCTACAACAACCCAGATTTTGCCCCAGGCATAAAGGCAAAAGCATTTACTACCAAAGATGGCCTTACATTTTTTTTAATCTGTTTGCCAGGCTGGCGAACAGACTGAAAAAAACACCTCTCGGATGTACTCACATCTCCAGCAGGCCCAATCCATTGATTCCACCAGGTTTAGAAGCCTATGGGAGTCTGCTCTCCAAACAAGCTTTACGGATTCCCAATGGGAGAGCGCATTTATACTAGCACATAAATGCTCAATTAGCACAAGATTTCAAGAAAACTTATAAACTACTCGCACAGTGGTATGCTACACCTGCAAAGATAAAGTGCTGGTACCCGTCGGCCTCAGATTTATGCTGGAGATGTAGGGAAGCGAAGGGCGATACGTTTCAGATTTGATGGGAGTGCCCTAAAATAGCCTCCTATTGGAACACCGTTTGCAAATTGCGCCTTCACATTACAGACACTAAAATTAAACTTACACCTGCTTGTTGTCTTCCCCTATATATTTAGAATATTCCCCTTCTCTGACTAAGCACCTTCTGCTTGCTCAGGTATTGAAAGTTGACCACAACCCCTTCCATTAAGGAGTGGACCACCACAGTGAACCATGTCCTGAAAATGGAAGAAACTCTCGCTATAGCGAGCGAAACCTCTGACAAGTTTACAAAACATGGTCAGCACTGTTCCAGTTCAAATATTCAGTGCCATATGATAGTTTGACAACTGGGTGAGCTCCCCGCCCTCTCTCATAAACCACATAGAAATATTGACCATTGGACCACTGTTGAGCCGTTGTCCTTTTCCCACAATTAGGGAATTGGAAATGTACCTGTGACGGCCCCGGGGGGGGGACACTCCTGACTTCTACCTGTTCTTGCTTTCCTTCCTTCCATCTAACCTCAGTTTTTGCTCCATCTTTATCGTTGGTTTAATTATGCCTCCAGACTATGTTTCTTGTGAATGTAACGTGCCTTCCCCTAGTTAATGGAGGTCATTAGCATCTCGTTGTGTATTCATTTTCTGCTGAATTTGATTCTCTTATGCTGTATTCATTGTCTGTGCACACTGTTGTACTAAATTCACCAGATGTACAATGTTGTCACAAGCAAATGTATTACCGTGTTCACCTGTTCATATTTGCTAAATAATAATCTTTATTGAAAAAAATATATATAAAAACCCCAAAAGAAAGCTCTATTTGTGGGGAAAAAAAATAATAAAAATGTCATTTGAGTACAGTGTATGACCGCGCAATTGTCATTCAAAGTGTGACGGCGCTGAAAATTGGTTTGGGCAGGAGAGGGGTTTAAGTGCCCAGTAACCAAGTGGTTAAACGCTCATAGAATGCTACTACAAAAAGTTATTACCAGCATTTTTTATGCAGGGTTTTTGTAGCCTAAATAAAACTTTAATGTCCATGGGAGCCTTAAGCCCCGTACACGATCAGAAAATCGTACGAAAAATACTGCTTTCAAATCGATCGCACAATAATCGGATCGATTGTACAGAGCTTTCGAGAGTCACTCATTACAGTTCATCTGATATTATCCAATTGGACATGCGCGGCAAAAAAATTTGTACGATGCCAGATCATACGATTTTCATTTAATCAGTACAGCTGTCGTTCAAAAAATGTAATACAAATGCATTACAACACATGACATCACTTCCGATTAGCATGCAAAAAAAATATTGACGATCATTCGTCCGATAATCTCACACATGCTCAGATTCAACTACGGGATGGAAGCTATTGGTTACTGGGTATTGAACTTCCTTTTTCTAGTCCCGTCGTACATGTTGTACATCACAGCATTCTTGGCAGCCGGAATTTGGTGTGACCGTGTGTATGCAAGACAGCTTGAACGGAATTCCGTCGGGAAAACCATGAGACCTTTTTCCGACCAAAATTCAGATTGTGCTACTTTGACTGACGGCCTCAGGAAACTGCAAAATCGTGCCACCAATTTACAGTAATTTTGGCACATTTTTCAACCAGTGGTAATAATGTTCCTATCGTGAATGCAATTCTTTCGCGTTCAGGAGAGGGAAGATTGAAGCTCCCCTAATCGTAGCAGCTCTCGAACCCTGGTAAAAATGTACATGGACACATAGGCTTTTATGGAGTTGAGCTTAGAAGCTTTGGCAAAAAAAAGCTGTAGTGCCTTAACCACTAGGGATCCGCGCTATAGCCGAATGACGGCTACAGCGCGGACCTGGTTTTGCCGGGACGACGTCTATTGACGTTGTCCCGTGCACGCGCGGCCTGCGCGCCCCCTGAGGGGTGCGCGCAGCACGCTCTGTGATCAGCGAGTCTATGAGACTCGCCTGATCACGGATCGAAGCAATGGGTTGATCCCGACCCCTTACCACGTGATCAGCTGTCAGCCAATGACAGCTGATCATGTGACACAACAGAGCCGGTAATCGGCTATTTTTCCTCCTCGCCCGATCACCGGCGGCCGTGATTGGGACATCAGTCCCGATCACGGCCAGCTTATCAGTGCCAACCTGCCCCCCATCAGTGCCCACAGTGCCACCTATCAGTGCCCACAGTGCCACCTATCAGTGCCCACAGTGCCACCTATCAGTGCCCACAGTGCCACCTATCAGTGCCCACAGTGCCACCTATCAGTGCCCACAGTGCCACCTATCAGTGCCCACAGTGCCACCTATCAGTGCCCACAATCTGCCTCAACAGTGCTGCACCCCAGTGCAACATATCCGTGCCCATCAGTGTCATCTACCAGTGCCCAGCAGTGCCACCTATCAGTGCCCCTTAGTGCCACCCATCCGTGCCATCTTATCTGTGCCCATCAGTGCCGCCTTATCTGTGCCCATCAGTACTGCCTTATCTGTGCCTATCGGTGCCACCTTTTCTGTGCCTATTAGTGCCACCTTAACTGTGCCCACCAGTGCAGCCTATTTCTAGATTGTAAGCTCTAACGAGCAGGGCCCTCTGATCCCTCCTGTATCGATTTGTATTGTAAGTGTACTGTCTGCCCTCATATTGTAAAGCGCTGCGCAAACTGTTGGCGCTATATAAATCCTGAATAATAATAATAATAATAATAATCAGTGCCCACCAGTGCCGCCTCATCAGCGCATTTCAATGAAGGAGAAAAATGACCTTTTTGCAAAATTTTATAACAAAGTATGAAACATGTTTTTTTTTATTTTTTATTTTTTTTTGCATTTTTTTTGTTTGTTTAGCAAAATAAAACTCCCAGTAATTAAATACCACCAAAAGAAAGCTCTATTTGTGGGGAAAAAAATGATAAAAATTTCATTTGGTTACAGTGTGGTATGACCGCGCAATTGTCATTCAAAGTGTATCAGCGCTGAAAATTGGTCTGGGCAGGGGGGGGGGGGGGGGTTTAAGTGCCCAGTAAGCAAGTGGTTAAAGCAGTTGTAAAGGTAAATGTTTTTCACCTTAATGCATTCTATGTATATCCCCCCTTCAGTTAGAACACACACTAGGGAACACAACCCCTTGATCGCCCCCCTAGTGTTAACCCCTTCACTGCCAGTGACATTTTTACAGTAATCTGTGCATTTTTATAGCACCGATTGCTGTATAAATGACAATGGTCCCAAAAGAGTGTCAAAAGTGTCCGATGTGTCCGCCATAATATCACAGTCCTGATAAAAATCGCCGCCATTACTAGTAAAAAAAAAAAAAAAAAAAGACATAAAACTATCCCTTATTTTGTAGACGCTATAACTTTTGTGCAAACCAATGAATAAGCACTTATTGTGTTTTTTTTCTTTTATATATACCAAAATATGTAGAAGAATATGTATCGGTAGAAACTGAAGGAAAAAAAATGTTTTTTTTAATATATTTTTGGGGGATATTATAGCAAAAAGTAAAAAAAAATGTTTTTTTTTTTCCAAAATGTACGCTTTTTTTTTTTTGTTTATAGCACAAAAAATAAAAACCACAGAGGTGATCAAATACCACCAAAAGAGAGCTCTATTTGTGGGGGGGGGGGGGGGGGGGGAAGGGGGAAAGGACATAAATTTTGTTGCACGAACGCGCAATTGTCAGCTAAAGCGACACAGTGCCAAAGTGCTCTGGTCAGGAAGGTGGGTAGATTCTTCTGGGGCTGAAGCGGTTTTTAAAGAGGAAGTATCACTTTTTTTGGTATTCGGTTTTCAAAATACACTTAGTACTTTATGCCATCCTCCTAGGTGTCCCATAATGTCAGACCGGGCAAGCTCCTCATGGCGCCTGGCCACCTCATACCACAGCTAGCAAAGGGGACCTCTGCTTTGATAGTGAGGGTCTCTTTCTGACTCCCAGCTGAGGACAAGCTGGAATGCAGGAAGTAAGGTTTGTAAACTGCTGTGCTGGGACAGCCTTTGCTCTAAGGTGGACCACCATGTCCAACATCACAGCTACCATCACCGGGTGCTTAGAGAATCCGGACACTACACGTGTTCATCCCATTGTACTACACGTGTTCATCCCATTGTACTACACGTGTTCATCCCATTGTACTACACGTGTTCATCCCATTGTACTACACGTGTTCCTCCCATTGTACTACACGTGTTCCTCCCATTGTACTACACGTGTTCCTCCCATTGGCATCTGAATAAAAAAGTGATACTTTCTCTTTAAGCAATTGATTTGTTCAATGTCGTATACTACATATGCATAAAATTGTACTTCAGTATTAATCATTTGCAGTTTTCCATATTTAGAATTTGTGGATGTACCAAATAAAGTTCTTTTCTCGTGTTTGTCAGAACACTGGAAATGTTAGAACAAGAAGGGGAATAGGAATAACGCTACAGAGCTTTCCGTTTATTCATAAATTGAAGCATAGTAAATAGTTTACGATACCTCAGTTATGAATGAAAAAAAAACATTCAATGATTGGTACTGATCACTGACTGTCATTTCAGACAAGGAAGGGGCCAGTAAATTACACATAAGCCAAGAGAGCTGCTGGGGGGATGAGGGGGGCCGGGAGAGGGCACAGCGGGTTTGGTAGAGAGAAAACAGCGGGGTTGTAGAGATTAAAGTGAAGTTTGGAGAGAGTAAACAAGGTGGGCTGGGAGAGAGGAAACATGTAGTAATAATATATATTACTACTACATGTTTCCTCTCTCCCAGCCCACCTTGTTTACTCTCTCCAAACTTCACTTTCATCTCTACAACCTATCTATATTTCATTCATATATGCATATCTATGGGGTGTAGAGTAACAATATATATGGGAGGGCATATAGAGCAGTAGGAATATATGTGGGGGGCGTATAGTGTGTATATATATATATATATATATATATATATATATATATGGTGGGGGGGGGGGGGGGTATTGCAGTCTGTGTAAGACTGGTAGATGGACTGTAGGGGGTGCTCTGTGTAATGGCTCTTCTATGGAGCGTATCTCAGGTTGTAATAAATGGAATCCGATGCTTGCGCCCTAGGCGCCAAAATCGGTGCATGCGCAGTAGATGCCAGATTTCCTGCACCGAACTGAGCATGCGTGGGACGGAAAACCAGCGCATGCGCAGTAGATGCCAAATCTCCCAGGCCGAACTGCACATGCACGGGCCGGAAATCGGCACATGCGCAGTAGATGTCAGATTTTCCCGGACCGAACTGCGCACATGCGGGTCGGAAAATCGGCACATGCGCAGTAGATGCCAGATTTTCCCAGGCCAAACTGCGCATGGGCTTAAACGATCGGCGCAATGCGCAGTAGATTCCAGATTTTCTCGGACCGAACTGCACATGCGCGAGCCAGAAATAGGGCGCATGCACAGTAGATGCCAAATTTTCCCAGACCGAACTGCACATGCGCGGGCCGGAAAATCGGCGCATGCGCAGTAGATGCCAGATTTCCCGGACCGAACTGCGCATGCACGGGCCGGAACATCGGTGCATGCGCAGTAGATGCCAGATTTTCCCAGACCAAACTGCACATGTGCAGTTGATAGAGGATGTTTCTAGACCGCAGTACGCATGCGTCGGGCCGTTCTTTGTATGTTTCTGATTTACAATAGAGAAAAGTGGGAATAGCAGCAACCAATAGCAGTAAGAGGAGGAGGAGGGGGGGGGAGGAGCAGGGGGAGGGGTATACCGTTGGTGTAGAATGGTGCAGAATGACACGCACGGCTCCACTCACGCTGCTTTCATCGCACCTAGCGGGGCAGAACACAAGTAAAAAGACAAACAGCAGAAGAATGGCGGGAAAAGATGATTGTTCTCCTTCCGTCATGACAACAGATTGAAACGTCTGATTTTCACGGTCTGACAAGTTAGTGAAGATGTAATGGGGACACGGCCTTCTAGAACTTCTACATTTGTAAAAGTAAATGATGGGGGTCACCCTTGCTGGCCAAAAAAAATCAAATATGTACGTTTTCTGTCTGTCTTCATGTTTGGTACTCACTGCATTTCCCGCACAGCAATCACTGTTCTTATGCAATCTGCTGCAGGTGCTAATTACACATTAAGGACAACCCAAAAGCAGGTTGCAAAATGCTGAATGTGATGGAATTGGGTGTCACTCATGTCATCTGCTCCAGAAATAACAAAGAAAAGCTGCCTTTTCCATGGTGTGATCAAAATAAATTGTCTCAAACTGCACCACATAGAATCGCATGTGATCTGCACAGGACTGTGGTGCTAATCACATGCGATGTGCAATGTGAACCGGAGCTAAGTCACTTTGAATGTCATTTTATCATTTCAGAACACAGCACACAAATGCAAAATGGTACTCTTCCTTTATAGGAACAAGCTCTGTACTAACACAGTTTGTGCACGGCCCAAAGAGAAAGCACTGTGCCTGGTGCCAAATGCGTCGGCCAGAACCTGTTCCTTCTATTTTATTTTTTTTATTTTTTTTAAAGCAGTTTTATTTGCAGCTCCAGGTCAGAATAGACACCACACTTCAAAGTACCATTCCAGGTGCTGGTTCGACATCTCTCTTCTGTACTGACACAGAGCTCAAAGAGAAAGCACTATGCCTATGGTGAAATCTTAGCCAGGACACTATGGAATTTGTATGTTTTCCCTGTGCCTCTGGGTATTCCTTTTCCTACCACACTCCAAAGCCACGCTGAAGGTTAACTAGCTACATTCCAAGGTGGCCCTAGTATGTGTGTGGGTCTACAAATCCCAACTGCGACCTGCTATGGCAGACCCTTTTCAGCTATAGTATGCATTTCAGGCATGGGCCACGGAAAAGGTTCCAAGCTTAGAAGTGCACCAAAGATGGCAATGTGGTTATGGCAGATGGGCTCAGTATCACCTCCTAGTTTTAGTCCTTCACTCTCCGACTGTTACCAACCCCAGGGTCAATCCCTGACTCCAATCCTGTCTTCTGAATAGCCACCATCACTACCCAATTGTTACCAATCTTGGCTTCAATCCTCAACTTCGATCCGAACTTCTAAATAGGTACCTTCACTGCCAAATTTATAACAACCTCTGCTTCAGTTATTGGCTTCAATATTACATAGAATGCATTATGATTAAAAAAAAAAAAAAAAAAACCTTCTGCCTTTAGAACCACTTTAACTCCAATCCTGTCTTCTGAATTGGTACCTTCAGTGCCTAACTGTTACCAACCTTGACTTCAGTCCCTGATTCCCAGCCATTACCAACCTTGACTTCAGCCCTCGACTCCCAGCTGGCACCGACCTTGACTCCAGTCCTTGATTCCCAGCCGTTACCAACCTTGACTTCAGTCCTCCACTCCCAGCTGGTACCAACCTTGACTTCAGACCTTAACTCCGATTCGGTCTTATTGAATTGGTACCTTCACTTCCCTACTCTTATTGACCTTGACTTCAATCCCCAACTCCGTCTCCTAAATGCTTACCAAAATAAGCTTGTATCCTGTCCATGTTGTTGGCACCTGCTCTTGAACCTTGGTGTTCCTGCATCTGGTTCCTGTCCAGGAGTCTACAGTCACCTGGTCCATGCACCTGCCAAACTCAACACATCTGGCTGTAACACTGACACTTGTGCCACTCCATGTCCTCACATTCCCTGTTGCCATTTTCAAAGTATTGGGCAGGAGATGCAAGAGAGGCCTCTTCGTCATTTCGGTCTCCACCTAATGGGTTTAAATACAGTGCGGAAGCATGCAAGAATATGAATATGCTGCAGAGGTAAATTTAAATTGAGTTGTAGCAGAGAAAGATCACAATGGTGACAAAAAAGGTATTCTCAGCTGCCACAACCATCTACCGGTGTCTGAGAAATTGATTCACAGTACCGCAGCATACAGCTAATATTCCGTCTCTGCTGAGGCCTTCTGGAATAAAGTAAATTTTAGCCATTTACGTTTAGGTGTGTAACCATGCCGATTTTTACTACAGCTACGACTGGGTTAGCACCTCACATGATCCATTTTCCAGCCGACCCCCCCCATGGAGAGGCAAGATTGTGTGTGCCTTTTCTTTTTAGGTCCCCCGCATGTATTCCTGACTCCTCCCCACTTGCCGAGTACTCCTATAGCAAGTCTCTTGCTATAGGGGCACCCAAGCAGGCTCACTCCTGATCCGTGCTCCTGTGAATTGATATTGTCTATTCAAACACAGAGCTTGGCCCACCCCCCCTGATCTCTCCTCATTGGCTCACTGGCTGTGATTGACAGCAATAGGAGCCAACAAGCCAACGGCTCCTGCTGCTGTGTGAGGAGAGAGAGACCTGGGAGATCTGCTGCTCTCATTCCCATCACTGGATCAAGATGGAACTCAGGAATGTATAAGGGGGTGCGGGGGGGGGGGGGGGGGCTGCACGAGATGGTTTTTTACCTTAATGCATAGAATACATTAAGGTAGAAAACCTTTTGCCTTTAGAACCACTTTAAAAATAGCATTTATGATATGAGTCCCCCCCCCCCCCCATAACATAGGAAGTGTATAAACAGTGGATCTCCTGGCTAGATGAATAGGTAATACAACTATAAGAGGGGACAATGCTGTTCATTCTGCAGTGCAGTTCCACAGTAGGGTTGTGGACAGAGTAATCTTAGATGGACATGTTTTAAGTGAAATTTGGGTAAGAGCCAAAATAATCAAAGTCTAACTCCAGTTAACTATTTTATAGCAGTCACAGCAAATGTTTTTTGGTTCTTTTGGAAGAAAAAGGTTTAAGCCATATGGGGGAAAAAAAGCTGTCTATTGTGAGGACCTCTGTCAGTGTTATGCTGAAGTTAAAAAAGTGGAAAAATAATAGATCTACTGGCCGGTTCAACAGGTTATATAACTCTGTTATGGGGGGACTCTGAAAAACATTAACTGCTGTCTTAAAGCTGAACTCTGGAAAATAGGTAAAATGTACCCATGGCAGTGGGCCCCCGACACTGCAAGACATCAATGCTCATTAAAGTCCAACTCCAGGGTCAATGCTGGGCTCCCAATCATGTGATCACTGTTACAGCCAATCACAGTGATCACAGTTTTAGTTAGTCTGTTCTGCCTTTTGACCTTAAGATCCAGTTGACACCAACAACGAGGTACAATTAATATTTTTTTTAAATCCCACTCACCACCAAGCTTGAGGTTATTGTTTACTCCCAATGATACTGGGGCATTTTCTATTCCCACTGACCACAACCCACCTCTTCTAAATGACAGTAAACTGTCCTTTTTTGGCGACCCCTCCTTTAAAGCAGATGTAGCACCCTGGTGTTTAGGCAGGGTTGCTAATAAATTTAGTTTGCCAGGGGGTAATTTTCCTGGTTAATTGTAAGAAGATCAATTGATTCCTCTCTAACTCTGGAATTGCTGCACCTCTTCTCTTCCGTCACTAGGTGGCACTGTGGCTGGTGACATTAGAATGACAACTATGTAAGGTCTTAGCAAGGTCAGATCACGAATGGATGGGTATCTCAGCCAATTGCCAGGGGTTTCTTTAGACCCCTTAGACCGGTGGGAGAGCCTATTTATTTGGGTGGAGTTAGGTGATCGTGGTTCTGTGTCACCTGGACGGCTGTCTAGGTGGACGTGTGTTATGTCACCCTGGGCTGTTAGGCCAGAGTCTGAGGCCTATCCCGGGGACACCTGGCTGCTAGGCTGCCTCAGGCCTATCCAGGAGCAGGAGTAGCAGCGTAGGGTTGGACTGGACTGGAGTCCAACCAAGTTGAGAAGTTCAGGGAACCAGTTTTGGTCGTAGCTTGTGGGGAAGCTGTCACTAAGGGACCATCCATCCTACTACCAGAGACTACAGTGAGTAAGCTTGAGCAAGTATCAGAGCAGTCTACTCACCAACAGGGGATGGTGAAGAAGTGGGAAAGCATCATCAAGTACCAAGCCAGGGACCCAGCAGGGTAGCGGAGGTGACGCTTGATGAGTTAAGTAAGTGTAAGTGATCGGGACGCCATATTGTGAATATGGAAAACGAGACCAGACTATTACACAGGGCTCAAATGAGGGACAAAATAGCCCACAAGTCTAAAAAATAAAAATAATGTTATGTCTTCCAACAAGGCATACAAACTCAAAAACCACTTCCCCAAAAAATCCATCATGCAGACATTGCTTCATCCAACACAAGCTCAACAAAGACATTTTACACACATATATATATATATATATATATTTTAAAAAAACATGACCCCCCAACCTATTTCACTCCAATCTCCCCCTTTACAAAATACATGCTCAATGGAGACCCAGAAAACATCACAGTTGCCACAACCTACACTTTAACCCCTTCTGGACCACCCCATGCAGATATACTGCGGCAGGGCGGTCCTCCTGCGCGAAATCACGTACCTGTATGTTTGCTCCCCCCCTCCCCAATCGTTCTCAGGAGAGACAGAACAAGGTAGACTGTCGTTCTGTAAATGGGGAAGATGGAGATCTTGTGTTTCTGCTAAGCAGGAACACGGATCTCGGTCTTCCCCCCAGTAAAAACACCTCCCCCCACAGTTAGAAAGCACTCCTAAGGAACACATTTAACCCTTTGATCGCCCCTGATATTAACCCCTTCCCAGCCAGTGTCAGTACAGTGACTACATATTTTTAGGACTGATCACAGTATAAGTGTCCCTGGTTAACGCAAAGTGTCAGTGTCTGATTGTCCGCCGCAATATCGCAGTCCCGCTATAAGTCAAATTTTTTTTTAGCACTGATCGCTGTATTCATGTCATTGGTCCACAAAAAAGTGTCAGGTGTCCGATTTGTCTGCCGCAAGGTCGCAGTTCTGCTAAAAATCGCTGATCACCGCCACTACAAATAAAAAAAAAAAAGAAAATTTCATAAATCTATCCCATAGTTTGTAGATGCTAGAACTTTTGCGCAAACCAATCAATATACGCTTATTGGGATTTTTTTTTTTTTACCAAAAACATGTAGCAGAATACACATTGGCCTAAATTGATGAATAAATTAGATTTTTTTTTAATTTTTTTTATTGGACAGGTTTTATAGCATAAAGTAAAACAATATATATATTTTTTTTTTCAAAATTGTCGGTCTTTTTTGTTTATAGCGCAAAAAATAAAAACTGCAGTAGTGATCAAATACCACCAGAAGAAAGCTCTATTTTTGCTAAAAAAAACACATAAATTTTATACACAGCGTCGAACGACCAGCGACGGTCGTACAGTGTTGGACGACCGCAAAATTGTCAGTTAAAATAACGCAGTGCCGTATCACAAAAAATGGTCTGGTCATGAAGGGGGGTAAATCTTCCAGGGCTGAAGAGGTTAAAGAGCAATCAGAACTGTATATGCATTTACAAAATACATTTATTACTACCTAAAAAAAAAAAAGTAAGGGAATGGCATAACCTGGCGCAAAGAAATGTGGCACTAGGGTGGTACAAGCTATTTATAAGAAGGTGGAATAACTTGTTTTTTTCGTTAAGTCCTGGCTTTTTGCAGGCTTGTAAAGTGAAAATCCATCAACATTCCCTTTTGTAGGATCATTCTATCAAGTTCTTTCCCTCAAGGGTGGGGGTGAATTCTTTCCAAGGCTTTAAAACGTTGTCCCATTGGAGTATACTGATGAAATCTGGCAAAATACCTTGCTACTGGATAAATTATTATTATACAGGATTTATATAGCACCAAAAGTTTACGCAGTGCTTTACAATATAAAAGGGAGACAACACAGTTATAATACAATAAAATACAAGAGGATTAAAGTGGTTCTCCACCCTAAAGTGGAAGTTCCGCTCATGTGATCCCCCCCCCCCCTCCGGTGCCACAATCAGCACCTTTCAGGGGGGAGGGGGGTGCAGTTACCTGGATAATCCAGGTATCTGCACCCACTTCCGGGACAGACCGCCGTAGATGCCCCACCCCCCTCCCCTGTTGTGTTCTGGGAAACACACAGTTCCCGGGACCAGCAGAGACGCGCAGCGCGACTCGCGCATGCGCAGTAGGGAACCGGGTAGTGAAGCCGCAACGCTTCACTTCCCGATTCCCTGACAGAGGATGGTGGCGGGGGCAGCAGAGAGACGAGCGATCGCTCATCATTTGCCGCCGACATCGCTGGACCCTGAAACAAGTAAGTGTCCATTTATTAAAAGTCAGCAGCTGCAATATTTGTAGCTGCTGGCTTTTAATATTTTTTTTTAAAGGTGCAGAACCGCTTTAAGAGGGCCCTGCTCAGAAGAGCTTACAATCTAATAGGGTGGGGCAGGTGGTACAAAAGGTTGTAACTGTGGGGAATGAGCTGATGGAAGTGGTAGAAGATTAGTTGGAGACGTGATAGGCTTTCCTGAAGAGATGAGTTTTTAGGGATCGCCTGAAGGTAGCAAGAGTAGGGGATAGCCCATGGATCTTCAAACTACGGCCCTCCAGCTGTTGCAAAACTACACATCCCATGAGGCATTGTAAAACTCAGATTCACAGACATGACTAGGCATGATGGGAATTGTAGTTGCTGAAGAACTGGAGGGCCATAGTTTGATGACCCCTGGGACAGCCGGACAGGTGGAGGTAGCGAGTTCCATAGATTGAGAGAGGCTCTGGAGAAATCCTGGAGACGAGCATGGGAGGAGGAGACGAGAGAGCTTAAGAGTAGGAGATCTTGAGAAGAACGGAGGGGATGACTTGGGTGATATTTGGAGACAAGATTGGTGATGGAGCTCGGGGCAGAGTTGTGAATGGCTTTGTATGTTGTGGTTAGTATTTTGAATTTAATTCACTGGGGAATTGGGAGGCAGTGTAGGGATTGGAGGAGAGGGTTGGCAGACACTGAGTGGTTGGTAAGGTGGATAAGTCTGGCAGCAGCATTCATGATAGACTGAAGGGGGGAGGAGCCTATGGAGGGGCAGGCCAATGAGAAGGGAGTTGCAATAGTCAAGGTGAGAGATAACAAGAGGGTAAAAAAGGGGCGAATTTTAGAGATGTTACGGAGGTGAATTCTACAAATCAATCAGTTAATCAGATCACCTCCTATGATTATCATTCACAAGCCCGCGTATACGCCCCCAAAATGTACATTTGGTCTTTCCTACGTAGAAACATTTGCAGGGACTAGTGAGAAGACTGGCAAAATATTGGCTTTTTTTTTTTTTTTCAGGAGAGTTGAAGAAAAGGCGACCAACCTCATAGGACGCAAAGAAAACAACGAGGCACGATGGGTAGAGGAGGGGTTATAAAAAGGCCTGGTTTAGTTTTTCAGTTTGCCAGTGTCCCAACTTCCTGTAGGTGGCAGTATAACCTGACTCTTTATGAATATAAAAGAATGAAATATATAAATTATTAGTTGGTGCTTTTAAAATGTTCCTGGCTGACATCTGCTAAAATAAAACCGACCGCTAATGCAGATGACAAAGTTAGTGACTGTAGACTTGTATGAATTATTCAGAGAGTGAGGATTTCTCCGGATTAGGCATGTCACTCTATTTGCAGATGTCACCAGTGCATTAATATTTGGGAAACCAGTAATAAGCTTATTCTAAAAAAAGCATGGATTTCATAGTGGTTCAGATAACTGCATTTGTTCTGGATGTTATGGGGAATATAAATTATAATCTGGATGTCTAGTAAGGATTAAGCATCCCATTTAAGTATCAATGCCAGCAGGGTGGGGGGAGGAGTGGGGGCACAGCTGGTGCATGTAGCATGGTCAATTGACTGCAGCTAGACGTATCAGAGGTGGCATATTGCGGTTTGTAGTTCCTCTGTAGTTGCTTCTGTTCCCAGCAGATGTGTCCTTGAGGCACCCGCTGGGAAAACCTGCTACTTATTTCCATGGCATGCTCATAACTGTAATTGTATCAGAGACTTGACCAAAGGTGATGTCAAAGGTGATGTCAGCTATGACCAGGGTTATCCTGCTGTTGTAGAACTACAACACTCAGCTTTCAGGCCTTGATTACAACTGGGGATGCAGCACCAATTTAAGACTGGTTCACACCAGATGTAGTTCGGTGTGTTTTTATTCTGTATCAAAACGCATGCACAGTATTTGCCATGTATTCCAATGGCCCCAGTTCACATCAGTGCAGTCAACAAAAGTAGAATGCACCTGGAACATGGCAAAATGCACCGAAACGCATAAAAAATGCAACTAAACAAATAGAGATGAAGAAATAGCTGCTTTGTTGAACACAGCTGTCAGAGCTTAGTAGATACAGTGCCTTGAAAAAGTATTCCTACCCCTTGAAATTTTCCACATTTTGTTACAACCAAAAATGTAAATGTATTTTAATGGGATTTTATGTAATAGATCAACACAGAGTGGCACATAATTGTGAAGTGGAAGGAAAATTATAAATGATGCTCAATATTTTTTACAAATAAATATGTGAAAACTGTGGGGTACATTGTATTCGGCCCCCCTGAGTCAGTACTTTGTAGAACCGCCTTTCATTGCAATTACAGCTGCAAGTCTTTTTGGGGATGTCTCTCTCTACCAGCTTTACACATTTTTGCCCATTCTTTGCAAAACAGCTCAAGTCTTTCCACAGATTCTCAATTAGATTTAGGTCTGGACTTTGACTGGGCAATTCTAACACATGAATATGCTTTGATGTAAATCTTTCCATTGTAGCTCTGGCTGTACGTTTAGGGTCGTTGTCCTGCTGGAAGATGAACCTCCGCCCTGTCTTAAGTCTTTTGCAGACCCTAATGTCCTGTATTTGGCTCCATCCATCTCCCCATCAACTCTGACCAGCTTCCCTGTCCCTGCTGAGGAAAAGCATCCCCACAACATGATGCTGCTGCCACCACCATGTTTCACAGTGGGGATGGAGTGTTCAGGGTGATGTGCAGTGTTAGGTTTCCGCCACACATAGCGTTTTGCTTTTAGGCCAAAAAGTTAAATTTTGGTCTCACCTGACCAGAGCACCTTCTTCCACATATTTGCTGTGTCCCCACTCATAAACTGAAAACACAACTTCTTATGGCTTTATTTCAACAATGGCTTTCTTCTTGCCACTCTTCCATAAAGGCCAGATTTGTGGAGAGCACGACTAATAGTTGTCTCTGCAGCTCCGCCAGAGTTGCCATGGGCCTCTTGGCTGCTTCTCTGATTAATGCTCTCCTTGCCCGGCCTGTCTGTTTAGGTGGACGGCCATATCTTGGTAGGTTTGCAGTTGTCCCATACGCTTCATTTTCGGATGATGGATTAAACAGTGGTCCGTGAGAGGTTTAAAGCAGGTTTAACTTATAAAAAAAATATCCCAAGCTTTAAACTTCTCCACAACTTTATCCCTGACCTGTCTGGTGTGCTCCTTGGCCTTCATGATGCTGTTTATTCACTAAGGTTCTCTAACAAACCTCTGGGGGCTTCACAGAACAGCTGTATTTCTAATGTGATTAATCTACACACAGGTGGACTCTATTAATAATTAGGTGAATTCTGAAGGTGACTGGTTCCACTAGATTTTAGTTAGGGGTATCAGAGGGGGCTGAATACAAAAGCCCACCACACTTTTCACATATTTATTTGTAAAAAAAAACCTTTATCATTTTCCTTTCACTTCACAATTATGTGCCACTTTGTGTTGGTCGATCACAAACTCCCAATAAAATACATTTATGCTTTTGGTTGTAACATGACAAAATGTGGAAAATTTCAAGGGGTATAAATACTTTATGTATAACAGGAGAGAGAGTGGTAGGAAAGGCTATAATAACCATCAGGTTGTATCTTGACTTGCCTCTGCCGTTCTGCATGTAGCACCCTCCTAGTTTGCTAGTTGGGTAAACTGAATTAGCTGCTCTGTAGGTCTACAAATAAATTAAAATCCCAAAACACATATTGATAAAATAAATTGCATCACTGATTCTTTGAGCTGTTAAAGGATACCTAAACCAAGAGCAAATCTGCTAATATATTACAGCTTAACAGGCTTTAGGTGTGGTATCTGCATTCCAGTTGATCCTGATAGAAATCCAGTATCCTCATAGCTTGCTGAACTCTAAAGCAATGTTATCAGCTTTCTACAATATCTTCTGTAAACTACAAAACCCCTCCCTAGTCCTTAAAGTGGTGTTGCCACCAAAAAATAAAAAAAGTGTTTAAAATTCTTCAAAAAAAAATAAATAATTGGGAAAAAAATATGTTTTACTCACCTCTAAATACCTGTTGCTAGGGAGTCCCTCGTAGTCTGCCTTCTTCTTTGCCCGGGCTGGTGACATCACTTCCCCTCACGCCGCACAGTCACCTGGGACCTGTGACGTGTCCCAGATGACTGTGTGGCGTTTCACGCTGCTCGCACATGCGCAGTGGGTGCCCAGCTGTGA
Organism: Lithobates pipiens; assembly: GCF_037356315.1. NCBI lineage: Eukaryota > Metazoa > Chordata > Amphibia > Anura > Ranidae > Lithobates > Lithobates pipiens. The sequence continues at coordinate 312,762,132 of NW_027507784.1, read as the reverse complement.
AGCCGCAGCCGGGTGCCCACAGTACGAATGACGGCGCCACAAGCGGAGCGGGGAATGAGGGGGGGCTTCGATCCCCCGCATTGCTGGACCCTGGGACAGGTAAGTGTCCAATTATTAAAAGTCAGCAGCTGCAGTATTTGTAGCTGCTGACTTTAAATTTTTTTTTTTTTTTTTTTTAGGGGCACCCCACTTTAACAGGAGAGAAGACTGGGGTGACAACACTGCTCCTCCATAGATACAGCACAGTGAGTGTTGTCACCATAGGATTGACTGCAGTTTCAGCACGGCCCCTATTCACTTGAATGGGTTGTGGTTGGCGTACAGCAGTGCCCACCTAACGAGATGGGGCATAATTCTTTCTGCAGCGGCAAAGAAAGGCATTGAACCCGTGGCATGAGTACACCCACAGCCACTGCCTTCCTAGCTTCCCGGCTGCCAAACAAACCTGACTAGGCCTGTGTTTGAATTCACACCGGAAATAAAAAATACCACTGTAGGTCCAGTTCACTTCTGGTTTGGTTACTTTGTTGTTAGTCAAGTCCCCGATACAGTGGGCACTGAGACCCTGAAACACAGTAGCTCATTTTCCCCAATCGTCTTTCAGGACAGCCACCTTAGAGAGACACCGGCTCCTCCCCTCTGAGGAAACACCGCCTTCAATTTCATAATTTAAGCCTCCTCCTCCCTTCGTTCCTCAGTTATGGTGTTTCCTCCGGCGGGGAGACACCGCCAAGGAACCTTAAGGCTGATTTCGGTTGGTGAAACTGAAGCCATCCGAGCGAAGCCCCGGCCCCGTTCGGCTATCCGACCATTCATCGGTCGGTCCAGGACAGTCCTATCAGCGGGGAGCTGAAGTGTTCGTACTGTCCATATACCCTAAACTCCGCTTGGGGAAAGCAGGAAGTTTATGGGGTCGTCCGTTCGTTCACCCGCGGGTGTTTCAACGGAACAAACAGTCCAGTCGGCTGGGGAAGCTGAATACTCGACTGACCTTTACACGCACTCCAATCTTCGCTTGGGGAAAGCAGGAAGTCTTTGGGGAGGTTCATCCCTGCGTTTCGCCCAGTGGGGCACTGAACGAAGGCGTCCAGGGCCCCCCTGTGTATGCAGCCGGCTGGGAGCTGGAAGCCGGACCGGTAGGCGGGCGACGTCAGTTCCGGTGGGGGCGGACCCCTTCGTTCGATCCGCGTCTTCCGGTTCCGGACGCGGCACGTGAAGGGGAACCTAGCGTTCGGCTGGTGCAGCCTCTCTTTTCACAGTTGCACAGGTAGCTGTTAGAGGCACGTTCGTTCCACGCTTCCTCAACGGGAGAATGTCCGAAGCAGAGGCTTCAAAAACTCCTGGAGATAACAGCACCAGCCACTCGAAGGTAAGAGGAAACCTGGGGAGGTGTTCCCTTACTTGTATCCAGTAGCTCCACTGGTGTGCCTCCTTGGTGGTCGGGGGGAAGGGTAGTGTGTCTGGGATCCTGGTGATGGTGATCCTAGGGGGGGCACTCCCGGTGGTCCTCTATGTAGCGCTGGTGTTGCTGTTTTTTTTTAGGCTCATGCTGCCCCTTCCTGTGTTTTGTGTCTTTCAGAAAGCCACGAGCAAGTCCCCCCATGGTTCTAAGAAGAAGTGCCCTTCATGTAGAACGTCTATGGGAGACTCTTGGTCTAAAGCTATTTGCAAACAATGTATTGAGGATTTACTTAAGGAACAGGCAGTAGAGCAGGGTGCAGATCTGGTAGCTTCTATGAAGGAACTCTCTGGTACCTTTCAGTCCTTCCAAAACTTTTTTTCCAGTTTTCAGTGGCCTCAGCCTCCGAGCACTCCTACACCAGCGCAGCAGAGTGTACCATCCAGCCCTGTGGACGTTCCTCCTGCAAGGGGAGAGAATCCAGAGGGTCCCAGGGAGGAAGCTGAGGAAGAAATTGACAGTGTCGTTTCAGACTCCCAGGGGGAGTCTGACGCCGAGGTGTTGGATGGGGAATCCAACAGAATCTCGCGGTATAAGCTTTCCCTGGAGGATGTGCTCTTGGGAGCGATTCATACCACTTTAGGCATTCAAGAAGAAACTAAGACATTGTCACTCCATGATCGGATGTACAAGGGCATGGGGGAACAAAAGAAGCGGGTGTTCCCAGTGCATAACGTCTTGATCGATACCATCAAGAAGGAATGGCGGGATCCCGAAAGGAAACCTTTCTTTTCCGGGGCATTAAGACGTAGGTTTCCTTTTTCGGAGGAAGAGACTCTCGTCTGGAATAAATCTCCCAGACTAGACGCTGCTTTTTCCCAGGTGTCCAGACACACTGATCTATCCTTTGAGGATATGGGGGTACTTTCTAACCCTATGGATCGAAGGATGGATTACCTTCTTAAGAAGGCCTGGGATTCATCACAGGGAAATCTTAAGCCAGCCATGGCAACCACGGTGGTGGCCCGCAACATGGAGTATTGGCTCACCCAGATTAGCGCACACATTGAAGCAGGGACAGCAAAGGAGACTATTCTATCCTCCTTTCCCATGCTTCTTAAAGGGATAGCCTACATAGCGGACGCTTCGGCGGAATCCGTGAGAATGTCGGCAAGGTCCTTGGCCTTGACCAACTCTGCCAGGAGAGCCTTATGGCTGAAGACCTGGCCTGGAGACAATGCATCCAAACTTAAACTTTGTGGAATCCCCTTTACAGGAGATCTACTGTTTGGACCAGGTCTTGAAGCAGTGCTAGATCGCACAGCAGACAAAAGAAAGGCCTTTCCTGTTAAAAGGAAATTTGGGGAACAAGCCAAAAGAAAGACTCGTCCCCAGAAAAGGGTTGTACCACCCCGTACTGTTCAGCAGAAGAAAAGTTGGGGACTCAAAAGCAAGGGCCCCGGGGGAGCAATTTTTCGCCCTCCTGAACAGCCCAAAAAATCTCAGTGACAGGGTCACGGTGGGAGGAAGATTGGGGGCCTTCCTCCCACAGTGGGAAATGATTTCCTCCAATCAGTTTGTTTTGGGGATCGTCAGAGGAGGTTACCATTTGGAGTTTTCGGAACTCCCTCCTCTGAGGTTCCTTGTCACCGAGCTGCCAAAATGCGCAGAAAAATCATCTGCCCTTCTTTCCTCTCTTCAGGAGTTGGAAGAACAGGAGGTGGTAGTACGGGTTCCAGTAGGAGAGACAGGCAGAGGCTTCTACTCTCACGTCTTCGTGGTTCGCAAACCTTCGGGGAAATTCAGGCTCATCCTGAACCTGAAGCCCCTGAATGTCTCAGTTACCTACAGAAGGTTTCGGATGGATTCGGTTTACTCAGTAAAAGCACTCCTTCCTCCGAACTGCTTCATGGCATCAATAGATCTGAAAGATGCATACCTGCATATTCCCATCGCAGAGTCCCACCAGCGTTTTCTCAGACTGGCAGTGAGAACTCCAATGGAAGTACTACACCTTCAGTTCAGAGCGCTTCCTTTCGGGCTATCCTCTTCCCCCCGAATCTTCACCAAAGTGATGGCAGAAGTTCTGGCATTTCTGCGTCTCAGGGGAATCTCGGTGATCGCATATCTCGACGATCTCCTTCTGTTTGCCCCTTCCCCAGCACAGTTAATTCAGGATTTACAGGTCACAAGAAACCTGTTAGTAAGCCTGGGTTGGCTCCTGAACCTGGAGAAATCCAACTTAATCCCTTCCCAGAGGGTTACTTTCCTAGGGTACGAGTTGGACTCAACAGTACAAAGGGTCTTTCTTCCTTTGGAGAAAATTCAAAAGATAGACAGGGCTCTGTTGTTTCTTCAGGGCAACCACCAGATCTCCATAAGGAAGATCATGTCAGCGCTAGGGTTGCTGACATCCGCTCTTCCAGCGGTTCAGTGGGCAGGGTTACATTACCGCCCTCTACAATTATTTGTGCTGAAAATTTGGGATCACAGCCAGGGATCTTTGGATTCTCTGGTTTCGATTCCAGATCAGGTGAAGAGGTCTCTATGGTGGTGGAGGAAGGGAGCAAATTTGTCCCAAGGTCTAGAGTGGGTCATGCCAACCTCCAGGGTGGTCACGACCGATGCAAGCAGCTCAGGTTGGGGGGCACACCTAGACTCCCGATTAATACAGGGTATTTGGGAAAAGAGGGACTCGAGGAGATCCTCGAATTGGAGGGAGCTGAGGGCAGTAGATCTAGCTCTCAGAACCTTTCAGAAGGAGCTCCGGGGGAATCACGTAAGGGTAAGGTCGGACAACTCCTCGGTGGTAGCTTACATCAACAGACAGGGGGGCACCAGGAGCAAGTCCTTATGGGCCCTAGCGGAAGCCATCCTCAGATGGGCCGAAGCAAATATCCTGTCCCTCTCAGCAATCCACTTGAAGGGAGAACAAAATCAGGTGGCAGATTTTCTCAGCAGGAGAACTCTGAGAGAAGGCAATTGGGTTCTCAAGCAGGAAATATTCGAAATGATCACCCGGAGATGGGGGATTCCTGCAATAGATCTCTTTGCCGCAAGGGAAAACGCGAAGGTAGCCACTTTCTTCTCTATAAACAGGGGGGACGGGGCATTGGCGGTGGACGCTCTAGCACAGAGTTGGGGTTTCTCCAGGTGCTATGCCTTCCCCCCTCCCGTGCTCATTCCAGCAGTATTAAGGAAATTTCAAGTGGAGAACACTACCCTCATTCTAATTGCACCTCACTGGCCCAGGAGGCCGTGGTTCTCGATCCTGAAGGGCCTGTCTGTAGAACCCCCCTGGATTCTCCCAGTGCAGGAGGATCTCCTGTCTCAAGGTCCGGTGTTCTGTCCTCAGGTAGGACGATGGAACCTGGCAGCGTGGCTTCTGAGGAAGAATTGCTGAAAGCCAAGGGCTTCTCAGACCGGTTGGTAGCCACTCTTCTAAACTGTAGGAAAAAGGAAACCCAGTCCATTTACTTAAAGGTATGGAAACGGTTTAACAGCTGGTGTTCAGAGGGTTCCTTCAACGTGCACAGCCCTGTAGCCGTTCTAGAGTTCCTACAGGCAGGGGCAGATAAGGGGTTAGCGCTTGGAACACTAAAGGCTCAGGTTTCCACTTTGAGCGTGTTTTTAGAGAAACATCTAGCGTCAGATCCTTGGGTCGTAAGGTTCTTCAGGGCCCTAGGTAGGCAGAGGCCGGCTTCAAGCTCCCCCTTCCCAGTTTGGGATCTTTCTTTAGTTTTACAGGTTCTCACAGGGGAACCTTTTGAGCCGTTAGAATCTTGCTCATTAAAGCTGATCACTCTCAAAACGGTGTTTTTGGTGGCGATCACTACAGCAAGAAGAGTAAGTGAACTCGAAGCCCTTTCTATCAGGGCTCCCTTTTTTCAGGTTTTTCCGGATCGTCTGGTTTTGAAGATAGATCCGGCCTTTTTGCCTAAGGTAGCCTCTAGTTTCCACAGGATGCAGGAGATTGTGCTACCTACATTTTGTTCAAATCCAGTTAGAGAACAGGAACACATGTTTCACAGACTAGATGTTAGAAGATGTGTTCTTCATTATTTAGACTGCACAAGTCAGTTCAGAAAGACTGATTCACTTTTTGTTTTATTTTCAGGGGCCAGGAAGGGTTCCAAAGCCTCTAGACGTACCATAGCTAGATGGTTAAGGTTAGCCATTGGGCAGGCATACGTGGCAGGGGGATTAGATCCTCCAGCTGGGATTAGGGCACACTCAACCAGGGCCGTGGCAACTTCTCAGGCAGAGTGGGCTGGTGCATCTCCGGAACAGATCTGTAGAGCTGCAACGTGGTCCAGTTTTTCTACGTTTGTGAGACACTATAGACTGGATCTTCTGTCAGCCAAAGACCAAGCCTTTGGTCGTAAGGTGCTACAGGCAGTAGTCCCACCCTAAGGTAATATACTCGCTTATCCTCTCTAAGGTGGCTGTCCTGAAAGACGATTGGGGAAAAATGGAATTACGTACCGGTAATGTCCTTTTCCAGGAGTCTTTCAGGACAGCACCGGTTCCCACCCAAATTGTTGCAGATCATCGGGAACTCATTACATGAGACCGTCAGGTAAGACTTAAAAAGTTTATTTGTTTGACGTGTTCTTGTGTCTCCCCAGTTTGGCCGGAGGTACTCTGGAAGAACTGAGGAACGAAGGGAGGAGGAGGCTTAAATTATGAAATTGAAGGCGGTGTTTCCTCAGAGGGGAGGAGCCGGTGTCTCTCTAAGGTGGCTGTCCTGAAAGACTCCTGGAAAAGGACATTACCGGTACGTAATTCCATTTTTTGAATTGTACCCCTGACCTTATGGAATAAAGTTGTATCTGAACATCTTAGCAGTGTTGTGGTGCTTCAACTTCAACTCTTTACTTCCTAGCTAAAAGGGAGAGTGGTTAAGGGGTGGTAAAAACACAGGGTTTTACCGTTACCCAACCGCTAGTGTACACCACAATCCCCACGTTCCGTGTGCAATGCCACATGTTCATTTACAGTAACTCACAAAAGTGAGTACACCCCTCACATTTTTGTAAATATTTTATTATATTTTTTCAGGTGACAACACTGAAGAAATGACACTTTGCTTGGACCTTAAAGTAGTGAGTGTACTGCTTGTATAAGTTTCAATTTTCTGTCCCCTCAAAATAATTCAACACACGGCCATTAATGTCTAAACTGCTGGCAACAAAAGTGAGTTATTTGAATTGGGCTCAATTAGCCATTTTCCCTCCCCGGTGTAATGTGACTAGTTAGTGTTACAAGGTCTCGGGTGTGAATGGAGAGCAGGTGTGTTAAATTTGGTGTTATCGCTCTCACTCTCTCATACTGGTCACTGGAAGTTCAACATGGCACCTCATGGCAAAGAACTCTCTGAGGATCTGAAAAAAAGAATTGTTGCTCTACATAAAGATGGCCTAGGCTATAAGAAGATTGCCAAGACCCTGAAACTGAGCTGCAGCATGGTGGCCAAGACTATACAGCAAATTAACAGGACAGGATCCACTCAGAACAGACCTCACCATGATCGACCAAAGAAGTTGAGTGCACATGCTCAGCATCATATCTAGAGGTTGTCTTTGGGAAATAGACGTATGAGTGCTGCCAGCATTTCTGCAGAAGTTGAAGGGGAGTCAGTCTGTCAGTGCTCAGACCATATGCCGCACAGTGAATCAAATTGGCCCGTTTGGCTGTCGTCTCAGAAGGAAGCCTCTTCTAAAGATGATGCACAAGAAAGCCCGCAGTTTGCTGAAGACAAGAAGACTAAGGACATGGATTACTGGAACCATGTCCTGTGGTTTGATGAGACCATGATAAACGTATTTGGTACGGATGGTGTCAAGCGTGTGTGGCGGCAGTTAGGTGAACAGTCAAGCATGGTGGTGGGAGTGTCATGGTCTGGGGCTGCATGAGAGCTGCCAACACTGGGGAGCTACAGTTCATTGAGGGAACCATGAATGCCGACATGTACTGTGATATACTGAAGGAGAGCATGATCCCTACCCTTCGGAGACTGGGCCACAGGCAGCATTCCAACATGATAAAGACCCCAAACACACCTCCAAGATGACCACTGCCTTGCTAAAGAACCTGAGGGTAAAGGTGATGGACTGGCCAAGCATGTCTCCAGACCTAAACCCTATTGAGCATCCTCAAACAGAAGGTGGAGGAGCACAAGGTCTCTAACATCCACCAGCTCCGTGATGTCTTCATGGAGGAGTGGAAGAGGACTCCAGTGGCAACCTGTCAAGCTCTGGTGAACTCCAAGAGGCCCAAGAGGGTCAAGGCAGTGCTGGAAAATAATGGTGGCCACATAAAATATTGACACTTTGGGTCCAATTTGGACATTTTCACTTAGGGATGTACTCACTTTTGTTACCAGTGGTTTAGACAAGATATAATAAAATATTTACAAAAATGTGAGGGGTGTACTTACTTTTATGAGAGACTGTACATGCATTTGCAATATGTGTACGGTGGGTTTTTTGTTTGTGATGCATTTTATGATTTTTTTTTTTATTTTTTTTTACAGAGTTACATTTTTGTGTGTTCTGGTATGTTGACGTGCAAAAAAAAAAAAAAAAAAAAAAAAAAAAAAAAACATGCAGCATGCTGTACTTTTTCTTTTTTAAACATGGGAAAGCACATCAGTGGTGTAAACCAGGCACACCCTTTGACCACCGAAAGATTTACCCCCCCCTTCATAACAGGCCATTTTTTTCGATACAGCACTGCAAATTCTTGACTGACAATTGAGCGGTCATGCAATGCTGTACATAAATACAATTTATATAATTTTTTCCCCCACAAGCTTTCTTTTGGTGGTATGTGATCACATTTGCGGTTTTAATTTTTTGCACTATAAACAAAAAAAGACCAACAATTTAAAAAAAGAACAAACAACATTTTTTACTTTCCGCTTTAAAACACATCCAATAAAAGAATTTCAAGAATCGAATTTCGTCAAATTTTGGCCGATATGTATTCTGCTACATATTTTTGGTAAAAAAAAAAAAAAAATCCCAAAAAGTGTCATTGGTTAATGCAAACGTTATAGTGTCTACAAACTATGGGAGGTATTTCTTTTTTATACTAGTGATGGCGGCGATCAGTGACTTATAACTTATATATATAAGTGATCTGGCACACAGCTGCCATCCTGTAGCAGTAAAACTTCTATGGGGCAGACAGCAAATTGTTAAAACTCATTCATGTTTTTCCTGCATATACTGCATTTAAAAACATGTTTGACTGCATGTGCTGTAAATGATCCCTTTAATGTTCATTTTATTTCTGCGCTGCACAGCAGCTGCTTCTGTGCATACCGGATTGAATTGCAGTTGTTTCAGGGGTGTTTGTCACCATCTGAGACAAGCCCGAACCTACTAGTATTTCGTTTTTTTATTCTATGTAAGTGTTACTAAACCCAGGGCCCTGCATTTACTACATCTAGGTTCCCACAGTACACAGAACATGGAAATGCAATTATTTTAGTAAATATAAACTGCTAAATACCCTTTCTCCTCAGCAGTATATAGCAGTCTTGTGACTTCTATCAGCGTCTGGTTAAAGCTTGCAGGAGGAGTTTTCATTCTACTTTGACTGTCCCATGAGGCTGCATGACCCCTGTCCCTCTGTCTGGACAGTGTTGATTGGACCGGTGCTGATCACATGCACCCTCCCAAGAACAAAAAAAAAAATGTCTTTAGCAATACAACCAAACTGAGAATTGTTCAGAGTGACTCCAAAGGCTCTGTACTATCAGGAGATGGTTTGGGGACAGTGGAAAAAGGGGGGATCAGAGAAGACAGGCTCAAACAGCCTTTTTACACAATGCAGAGAATTAATCCCTTCGGTTCCACAGGGAGTATAACAAGGATGCTTTACTGCATATACAGACTGATTTTACTGTTATGGGTTTAGTAGCACTTTAACCACTTGCCGACCGCTGCACGACGATGTACGTCGACAGAATGGCACGGGCAGGCATATGGGCGTACCTGTACGTCCCTGCCTTCCCGCGGGTGGGGGGCGGCGGTCGGTATTCGTTCGGGAGCGATCCGGGATGAGGGGGCGGCCATTCATTCATGGCCACCCCCTCGCGATCGCTCCCGACGAATGGAAATCCTTCGTGACATCACTTCCTCTCCTGTAATGTAAACACAGGAGAGGAAGTGATGTAATCTCTCCTCCGTGTCGTTATTTTTCGTTCCGGCACCGAGGAGAGAGGATCGGTGAGTTGCACCAACACGACACTTCACAGTAGAACATGCCAGGCACACTCACACCCCCCCTTTACCCCCCGATCACCCCCCAATTACCCCTGCCCCCCCCAGTCACAGTGACACCAATGCATTTTTTTTTTTTTTTGCATTGGTGTCATTTGTGACTGTAATAACTGTTAGGGCAGTTAGGGTTAGCCCCCTTTAGTTCTAATGTACCCCCCTAACCCCCCCAATAAAGGTTTAACCCCGTGATCACCCCCCGTCGCCAGTGTCACTAAGGCTGGGTTCACATTGCAGCGGTTTATGAGAACGGATGTGATTCGCACCGCACTGCAGTGCAAATCACATCCGATCTCTGTGCGATTCGAGTTCAGCCATTCGCGGCACCCGCCGCAAATTCGCACGGGACCCTTTTTTTGGTCCGCAGCAGAATCGGATCGCATGGGTGTTCACACCATGCGATCCGAGTTTGCAGATCGCACTGCGATATGCGAACTGATCTGGGGGTGTCATTAATATTTCACTGACACTCCCAGCAGTTCGCATAGGGCAGTGTGAACTGCCGCCGGGAGGCATGCGATGCGGGAACCCGCCGCGGATTCGTGGCGTTCCCGCATCGATCCAGTGTGAACCCAGCCTAATAAGCAATCGTTTTTCTGATTGCTGTATTAGTGTCACAGGTGACGCTAGTTAGGCAGGTAGGTATTTAGGTTCGCCGCAGCTTTTTATAGCGCCAGGGACCCCCATATACTACCGCATAAAGCCCCCTGATTGCCCCCTAGTTAACCCTTTCACCAGTGATCACCATATAACTGTTACAGGTGACGCTGGTTGGTTAGTTATTTTTTTATAGTTTCAGGGCACCCGCCATTTATTACCTAATAAAGGTTTAACCCCCTGATCACCCGGCGGGTGTCATTTGTGACTGTAATAACTGTTAGGGCAGTTAGGGTTAGCCCCCTTTAGTTCTAAGGTACCCCCCTAACCCCCCCAATAAAGGTTTAACCCCGTGATCACCCCCCGTCGCCAGTGTCACTAAGGCTGGGTTCACATTGCAGCGGTTTATGAGAACGGATGTGATTCGCACCGCACTGCAGTGCAAATCACATCTGATCTCTGTGCGATTAGAGTTCAGCCATACGGCTGAATTCGCGTTGCACCCGCCGCAAACTCGCACGGGACCCTTTTTTTGGTCCGCAGCAGAATCGGATCGCATGGGTGTTCACACCATGCGATCCGAGTTTGCAGATCGCACTGCGATATGCGAACTGATCTGGGGGTGTCATTAACATTTCACTGACACTCCCAGCAGTTCGCATAGGGCAGTGTGAACTGCCGCCGGGAGGCATGCGATGCGGGAACCCGCCGCGGATTCGTGGCGTTCCCGCATCGCTCCAGTGTGAACCCAGCCTAATAAGCGATCGTTTTTCTGATCGCTGTATTAGTGTCACAGGTGACGCTAGTTAGGCAGGTAGGTATTTAGGTTCGCCGCAGCTTTTTATAGCGCCAGGGACCCCCATATACTACCGCATAAAGCCCCCTGATTGCCCCCTAGTTAACCCTTTCACCAGTGATCACCATATAACTGTTACAGGTGACGCTGGTTGGTTAGTTATTTTTTTATAGTTTCAGGGCACCCGCCATTTATTACCTAGTCTCACTAGTGTACCCCTAAATTTAGGGGTGTCTACTTTCCAAAATGGGGTCATTTGGGGGGGGGGTTTGTGCCATCTTGGCATTTTATGGCCTTCAAAACTGTAACGCCCTTAGAAAGCCTGAAGGCGGTGCTTGGTTTTCGGGGCCCCGTACGCGGCTAGGCTGCCAAAAAGTCCCACATATGTGGTATCCCCGTACTCAGGAGAAGCAGCAGAATTTATTTTGGGGTGTCATTTCACATATGCCCATGGCATGCGTGAGCAATATATCATTTAGTGACAACTTTGTGAAAAAAAAAAAAGTTTGTAATTTTCCCGCAACTTGTGGCAAAATATAAAATATTCCATGGACTCAACATGCCTCTCAGCAAATAGCTTGGGGTGTCTACTTTCTAAAATGGGGTCATTTGTGGGGATTTTGTGCCATCTTGGCATTTTATGGCCTTCAAAACTGTAATAGGTAGTGAGAAGTGAAATCAAAAATTTACGCCCTTAGATAGCCTGAAGGTGGTGCTTGGTTTTCGGGGCCCCGTACGCGGCTAGGCTCCCAAAAAGTCCCACATATGTGGTATCCCCGTACTCAGGAGAAGCAGCAGAATTTATTTTGGGGTGTCATTTCACATATGCCCATAGCATGTGTGAGCAATATATCATTTAGTGACAACTTTGAGGCAAAAAAATAAAATATTCAATGGGCTCAACATGCCACTTATCAATTTCCTTAGGGGGTCTGCTTTCCAAAATGGGGTCATTTGGGGGGGTTTTGTACTGCCCTGCCATTTTAGCACCTCAAGAAATGAGATAGGCAGTCGTAAACTAAAAGCTGCGTAAATTCCAGAAAACGTACCTTAGTTTGTAGATGTGACAACTTTTGCGCAAACCAATAAATATACAGTTATTGACTTTTTTTTTACCAAAGACATGTGGCTGAATACATTTTGGCCTAAATGTATGACTAATATTGAGTTTATTGGATTTTTCTAATAACAAAAAGTAGAAAATATAATTTTTTTTCAAAATTTGCGGTCTTTTTACGTTTATATCGCAAAAAATAAAAATCGCAGAGTCAGTCAAATACCTTTAAAAGAAAGCTCTATTTGTGGGAAGAAAAGGACGCAAATTTCGTTTGGGTACAACATTGCATGACCGCGCAATTACCAGTTAAAGCAGCGCAGTGCCACAGTGTAAAAAGACCTCTGGTCATTTACCAGCAAAATGGTCCGGTCTGAAAGTGGTTAAATGCTGCACTGCACTTTATTTTTTTTCTGCGCTGCATAGCTGCCGCTGCTTTCGTGCCTATGGATTGCATCGTCGCTGTTGCATGTTGCAGTTTTTGGCTGGGCTCTCACTTGAAATGGATGAGACTAACAGCGGGGGGGTCCGGTGTTTTCCTGTTCTCCATTTCAGCAACGAATCGGACCCAAATTTTTGCCTGAATTTGGGCTTGAAACCGAGCCAAGAGATGCACAGGACCCCTGTGTAATCCGCTCCACAGCCGCTCCGGAGATGTGTAAACCGGCTCCATAGAAAGCCAGTCACAATCTCCTGTCATGCGAATTGGATGTGGAGAAAACCTGCATCCAATTTGCACTGGTGTGAAACCAGTCTTATGAGTTACATAGTAGGTGAGGTCTGAAAAAGACACAAGTTCAGCCTATGTGTGTGATTATATGTCAGTATTACATTGTATATCCCTGTATGTTGAGGTCGTTCAGGTGCTTATCTAATAGTTTTTTGAAACTATCAATGCTCCCCGCTGAGACCACCACCTGTGGAAGGGAATTCCACATCTTTGCCGCTCTTACAGTAAAGAACCCTCTACGTAGTTTAAGGTTAAACTTCTTTTCTTCTAATTTAATGAGTAGCCAGGAGTCTTATTAAACTGCCTTCCGCGAAAAAGTTTTATGCCTATTGTGGGGTCACCAGTACAGGATTTGTATATTGAAATCATATCCCCTCTCAAGCGTCTCTTCTCCATAGAGAATAAGTTCAGTGCTCGCAACCTTTGCTCATAACTAATATCCTCCAGATCCTTTATTAGCTTTGTTGCCCTTCTTTGTACTCGTTCCATTTCCAGTACATTCTTCCTGAGGACTGGTGCCCAGAACCGGACAGCATATTCCAGGTGCGGCCGGACCAGAGTCTTGTAGAGCGGGAGAATTATTGTTTTATCTCTTGAATTAATTCCCTTTTTAATGCATGCCAATATTCTGTTTGCTTTGTTAGCAGCAGCTTGGCATTGCATGCCATTGCTGAGCCTATTATCTACTAGGACCCCCAGGTCCTTTTCCATCCTAGATTCCCCCAGAGGTTCTACCCCCAGTGTATAGATTGCATTCATATTTTTGCCACCCAAATGCATTATTTTATATTTTTCTACATTGAACCTCATTTGCCATGTAGTTGCCCACCCCATTAATTTGTTCAGATCTTTTTGCAAGGTTTCCACATCCTACAGAGAAGTTATTACCCTGCTTAGGTTAGTATCTTCCGCAAATACAGAGGTTGAGCTGTTTACCCCATCCTCCAGGTCATTTATGAACAAATTAAATAGGATTGATCCCAGCACAGAACCCTGAGGGACCCCACTACCCACCCCTGACCATTCCGAGTACTCCCCATTTATCACCACCCTCTGAACTCACCCTTGTAGCCAGTTTTCAATCCATGTACTCACCCTATGGTCCATGCCAACGGACCTTATTTTGCACAGTAAACGTTTATGGGGAACTGTGGAGCAGAAATACAACCCTGTTTGCCACCAGTTGAGACAAGCCCTAACCTACTCGTATATTAAAATTTTTTTTTTTTTTAAATTATTCCATTAAACCCAACGCAAACATGTCACGAGCATACAGGCTCGTCGCGTTGTCTCTGGTTGGCGCTGAACTCAGGACCCCCAGTGCAGCCAATTATATGCAAATGCGGTCTATTGTGCTTTAGATGTTGTCAAATAGTCATTTAGCTTGTAGGCACCACACATCTAACACCGCAAGACAAAACACCGAAGGCGTCGCGTGTGGCTGAGATCATGCCTCATTGTCGTAAGCAAGTGTCAATTGCTGTATCCAAAAGCACTGGGACGGCGCTCCTCGGGGGGGCAATTAATACAGATATCCAGGTATCTATGGTAGCCAAACATTGCAAGTCATTAGCATCAGGCAGTAATTAAATTGCAAAAATATACTGGGCAACTAATGAATCTTGACTGCATCTGAGGACATCCTTATCTGCCTCTCTCTCTCCCTCTCCCTTTTTTTTTTTTCTCCCTGTTCTCCAACAAAACCTACTTAATGCACAGAGCATTGTAAGTGCTTATGAGAAGACGAGCGTATACCAGCTGTGTCTCTCTCTCTCTCTCCATAAAACGCTATCTTTCGGCCAGCTTTTAACCCAACCCCAGAAAAAGGCCATCACTTCTGATAATCCTCCCTCTTTGCTGCAGCAGCTGGGCTGCACAACCATTAAAAGATTACATTGGAGATATTGGGGAGATTTAACCGGATTCAATCTGTTTAAAGGCCATTTGGAGTTTTGGTCGGGCTCCGGGATACACCTCCTCTATCCTTCTGTCAAGGATTGTTTTTTTTATACATCATTTTTTTTTTTTTATTATTACAGTGTTTTGTTTTTTTTCTGTCTTCTTTAGGAACGGTCACAGCAGTAAAAGGTAAGACCTATTTTAGTTCTTTATGCTCGGAATTGTATAGGCTTGAGCCATGTATATAGTTTGGACTTGGCGGTTTATAGGTTAATATCTGTTGCAGCTGAAGCGTGTCTAGACGCCGTTATAACACGGTACATTGGTGCAGTCTTTTTTTTTTTTTTTTACATTTACATACAAGGGGAGCTAAAAGTTGACATATTTTAGTCTATTTTTTGATAAAGGCTTGGTCCCCTAAGCTCAGTTATGGGTGGATACTGGTCGGCTATTTCAGCCATTGGCTTTTTTAAATCTCCAAGGGGTAAGATCTCCTCCCTTGAGTTCTTGGCTCTGCCTCTCATTTCCAGGAAGTCTCGCTCCTGCTGCAGCAGGAGGTACCCTGGCTATCCCCCGCAACATGCTGCTTTATGTCAGATCCCTATGTAATGGTCATAGTGGATGGGCGGAGCTGGGAACGCAGCTGAGCAGACCTCACAGAGGGAGTCCCGGAGGGTTGCTGGGATTCAGCATCTGGCCAGCGCCTGGAGAAGCAAACAACTGTTATGGGATTTATTAAAGGGGTTGTAAACCTTTGTGTTTTTTTCACTGCATTAAGGTGAAAAAACACCTGGCAGTGACCCCAGCCCCCCCGTTTTACTTACCTGACTTGACCCGGTGGGGACGCGCTGTCCCTCTGCCCGGGGTTCTCAGCTCTTGATTGGATAGATTGATAGCAGCACAGCCATTGGCTCCTGCTGCTGTCAATCAAATCCAATGACACGCGCTCCGGGGGGCAGGGAGAAGTCATACATTCGGCGGCTATGGACACCGAATGCTGGACTCGGGAGCACGCCTGCAAGGTAACCCCCCCCAAGGAGAGCGCTTTTCCCAGGGGGTTATCTGATGCAGGGAGGAGCCGCCGGGGGACCCCAGCAGTCAAGGATCGGGGAGGCTCTGTGCAAAACGAGCTGCACAGTGGAGGTAAGTATGATATGTTTGTTATTTAAAAAAAAACACAAAAAAAAAACCCAACCCTTACAATCACTTTAATCCTTCAAACCAGGAGCTATATAGATGTTATAACATAAAAAAACTGGGCAGATCTCAGTGCCTCCCTTTAACCAATGGGCAGTTATTTTGGCTACTATGAACTAAAAATCATACCGTCTGGTCGCTGTGGGTTACTGCGCTTTGTGGGTTGTCATCACAATTCTTGGTTTTAGTAAGACCCCATATACAGTATTAGATTTTCTGCAGATATTTGTCTTCAGATTTACCAAAAACATATAATATGAGGTCAAACCTTAAAGTGATTGTAAAGCTTTGTGTGTGTGTGTTTTTTTTTTTTTATCACAAACATGTCATACTTACCTCCCCTGTGCAGCTCGTTTTGCACACAGTGGCCCCCAACATCCTCTTCTGGGGTCCCCTGGCAGCTCTTGCGGCTCCTCCCCATATCAGATAACCCCCTAGGAGAAGCGCTCTTCTGAGGGGGTTACCTTGCGGGCGTGCTCCCGAGTCCAGCTTTTGCCTCCACAGACATGAATGCTGGACTTGGCGCCGCCCCCGCATCATTGGATTTGATTGACAGCAGTGGGAGCCAATGGCTGCACTGCTATCAATCTATCCAATCAAGTGCCAAGAACCCCGGAGAGATGCACAGCGCATTCGCGCCATTGGAAATTCCAGGGCTCAGGTAAGGAAAACGGAGGGGGCTGGTGACTGACAGAAGTTTTTTCACCTTAATGCATAGGATGCAAAAAACACGAAGGTTTACAACCACTTTAAGTGTTTACATTTTTATACAATCAGGCAGGCCCTTCCACTACATGGTAAACAAAAATCTGCAGAAAATCTAATAGTGTGTATGGGGGTCTAATATGTTTATTAGTGTCAGTGGTGTGTTATTGCTCATTAATATTTTTACCAGGACAATGAGATCGGACCACTGTCATAATATAACAGAGTGATTATAAGGTGTATTAAATATCGCACGTTTCTGATATGTTTGCTACAACCTTTCGCAACTATTTAGGATGGAGGAGCCCTTAAAATAATTTTATTAGCAACAGTTACCCTAAGAACTGGATTAGTAAAGTTTATAGCCCATGGTATATTATTATGAACTCTAGTCTGATATAAAAGAAAAAAGGAATACTTTGACATTCAACAAACATTCTCCACAAGCGAATCTTGTAGATCCATGCATTATACATGACAGTAATTGATTCTCCACCAGAGAATGTTTGGTGAAATTCACATTCACTATTTTATGAATAGGCCCTTTGGTGTATTGGATACCTAGGCCTGCTATATACAACAAAATGATTTAAAGTCCTAAAAAAAACAAATTATGATAATGATCAGACAGTAAAAAAAAGTAGTGTTCCCCCACATTGAAGAAGGATTGTCTTTGGTGGTCACTGGGAAGAATGTTCCTTACATTGGCATTCATTGGGAAGAATATTCCTTATATTGACATTCATTGGGAAGACTATTCCTTACATTGGCATTCATTGGGAAGAATGTTCCTTACATTGACATTCATTGGGAAGAATGTTCCTTACATTGGCATTCATTGGGAAGAATATTCCTTACTTTGCCGCTCATTGGGAAGAATATTCCTTACATTGGCACTCCTTGGAAAGAATTCTTATTACAATGGCACTCGTTGAGAAGAATGTTCTTTACATTTGTGGTCATTGGGAAGAAAGTTCCTTACATTGGCACTCAGTGGGGGGAAAAAAAATTGGTGGTCATTTGGTAGAATGGCCCTTACAGATCGCTTAAAAGGTCATTGTTGTCTGTGGGAACTTTTCTGAGAGGCAGGAATTGCTCATTGCTCAAGGAACTCATAACAACCTCTGGAGGAACCCTGACTGATATCGGCTGGCTTAACCACTAGTCTAAAGATTGTGTTGGGTAAAGCAGTATTAAACCCAAAATGTAATATATTGCAGCTTACCGATTCTTCGATATGGTGGCTGCATTCGACTTTTTTATTAGTATCCCCCCCACCCTCTGTTTTCACCTGGTGATCTGGCCAGTAAATCCTGAAAACATGACCTGTTGGGGCACCTTGAGAACGGGAGTTGAGAAACACTGTGTTAGATGGACTAGCAGATTTAGATATAAATTGAATAACATAACAAATTGAAGAAAAACTCTATAAGCAGTCACAGCAAACCATTTTTTTTCCTTTTGAGATAAAGGTTTTACATAAATAAAGGCTGATCATGGTAAGCACTACTGTCAAGTGTTCTGTGGTTTATCTCATCTCTTTAAATTATTAATGCTGCTGGAGAGCTTGTGCTTTTGAAAAACAGATTTACTGGCCAGATTATCAGATAAAAATAGAAGATAGAAAGCCTAAAAAAAAAGAAAATGAATGCGACCATCACATTTAATGTTTGTTGTTGGATTTATTACCATCTTAATAAACAGACACCTGTAATTCACTAGGTTTTGTGTGTGTGTGGGGGGGGGGGACGGGTGAGTGATCGTAAAGGGACAATCCATTAAACAATACCATAGGTGGAGTCTGGTTGGAGGAGTCACCTATTGATTATTTGTCTCTTGAGGAATCCTCTTCCTGGCTTTGGCTTGACCAGCGTGGGATGCTGGGTGACCTTGATAACCGCTGTGTGGTCCTCCCTGTTGCTTCTGCTAAAATAAAGACAAACAATTCAGTAGGGAGAGGGGAAACCCTTCCTAATGATCACAGCAGGTGTGCATTCTCTAGGCATGCAAGACTAATCGATCGATCCACACTTTACACAAACTGGAATGAGTCATGGAAATGTCACAATGTGTGCTCTTCTCGGTTTAAAATGTTGCTAACCAAGAAATGCCATGCAAGCCCATCAAACGCAGCCACTGTGCCCAAAAGAAAGCTCTATTTGTGGGAAAAAAAAGGACGTAAATTTTGTTTGGGTGCAACGTCGCATAGCCGCGCAATTGTCAGTTAAATTGGCGCAGTGCCGAATCGCAAAAAGTGCTCTGGTCAGGAATTGGGTAAAATCTTCCGGGGCTGAAGCGGTTAAAGTGTTACTACAACAGTAAAATCAGTCTGTATATGCAATAAACCATGCTTGTTATACTCACTGTGGAACCTAAGGGGTTATTCCTCTGCATTGTGTTTGGTCCTGTCTTCTCTGATCCTCTCCTCCTTCCACTGTGCCCATCAATTGCCACCACTATGCCATCAAACGCCGCCACTGTGCCCATCAAACGCCGCCACTGTGCCCATCAAACGCCGCCACTGTGCCCATCAAACGCCGCCACTGTGCCCATCAAACGCCGCCACTGTGCCCATCAAACGCCGCCACTGTGCCCATCAAACGCCGCCACTGTGCCCATCAAACGCCGCCACTGTGCCCATCAAACGCCGCCACTGTGCCCATCAAACGCCGCCACTGTGCTCATCAAACGCCGCCACTGTGCCCATCAAACGCCGCCACTGTGCCCATCAATCGCCGCCACTGTGCCCATCAATTGCCCCCACTGTGCCCATCAATTGCCCCCACTGTGCCCATCAATTGCCCCCACTGTGCCCATCAATTGCCCCCACTGTGCCCATCAATTGCCCCCACTGTGCCCATCAATTTCTCCCACTGTGCCCATCAATTTCTCCCACTGTGCCCATCAATTTCTCCCACTGTGCCATATCAAATGCTGCCAGTGTGCCCCCGCCATCTGCACTTACCTGTCAGCTCCTCAATGTCTTCTCCCGTCCTCTGCTATGATTGAACACCTGGTGTCCAATCACAGCACCTGTCGTTTCAGCCAATCAGCTGACAGGTGACAGATCCGAGCACCTGATTGGCAGAGAGGTGGTTTAGTGTTAGGAAAGCGAATATTTATTTGCTTTTCTAACACAGCTGAGTGACCTGCTGTGTTAGATGTTAGGCAGCGGCGGCCATAGATAGATTCATGCAATGCATGAATCTATTGGTGCTAGAGGGGTGGCTGGAGAGAACATGGGCTGCCACTGGTCAATGGATTGGTATTTTGGACAGCTATTTTAGCTAAGAGAAATTCCCAAAACATGGCCTGTTGGGGGTACTTGAGGACAGGTTTGGGAACAACTGCCCTAGACAGCATAAGCAATTACCCCTTGCAGTGCGGGCACAGCCCCACTACCAAATGCTGAAATATCAATTACAAGTGGACTGGCCCTTTAAAGTTGAACTCCCAGGCAGATATAAAACATATAAAATAATACATCTCTGTAATCAATAACCCACTATTAGGCTCAGTTCACACTGTGGTGGCTTCAAAGTCGCCCGACTCTGAAGCTGCTCCGTACATCGCGACTTCAGCGTGGCTTGCAATTGCAAATGACGTTTCTAATAGAAGTCAATGCAAGCCGCACCAAAGTTGTCCCCAAGTAGTGCAGGAAACTTTTTCTAAGTCAGAGTCCCTTTGATTAGAATGGTTCCATTGCACTGAAGGAGCGTGACTTAGACGACCGACAAGTCGCTGCAGTGTGAACTGAGCCACAAAGTGGTTGTAAAGGCTCAAGTTTTTCTTTACCTTCACACATTCTATGCATGAAGGTAAATAAACCTTCTGTGTGCAGCAACCCCCCCCCCCCCCCCCAAACAATATGTACCTGAGCCCCATTGTGATCCAGAGATGTGCACGAGAGACTCGGCTCTCTGGGGAATCTCCCTCCTCACTGGCCAGTGAGCCAATGAGGGGAGAGGTGGCAGGGCCAAGCCATGGCTTTGCGGGCGATTGGACACGCAGAGCAGCAGCTCGTGAGCAAGCCTGCTTGGGTGCCCCCTACAGCAAGCTGTTTGCTATGGTAGCACTTGGCAGGAGGGAGGGGCCAGGAGCGCCGGCTGGAGCCCCGAAAACAGGAGAATCGGGGCCGCTCTGTACAAATCCATTACACAGAGCAGGTAAGTATGACTTCTTTGTAATCCCTTTGCCTTTAATATTACTTTGAACGTAATGTATTTTTAAGTGCAAGTTCTTGAATTGAATTGGCATCAGCCTCTTTCAGTCCTTGTTCAGCAGAGCTCACACTAGGAGAGAGAGAAGCAGCACAAGGATCCAGTTAGGCATGTTGCAGATGGGAGGAGAGAGCAGAGTGACAGAAAGCTGAGCTCTTTCTCCTTTCACTGTGCACTGACAGATCAGGGGTCCATCAATCAAACATCATTGTGCAATCATCTTGTTTGTTCTAAACTAAAGATCCAATAGGTTGCTATGACTTGTTGCTCACCTTACTAAATAAGACTGCCTTTTTACCAACGCCGTCTTCTGTGTCCAAATCAACAAGGCTGCCATTCACAGAAAACCTTGCATTTTTCTTAATGCAAAACATTTTCAGATTGGATAAGGTGAAAAGGTGGGGCAGTGATGTCACAATCTCCACCTCATCCAATCAGAGAACCCTTTGTCTTTATTGAGAGTGGTGCAAGGTGTTCTGTGAAAGGTGCCCATTCCAAGCAAGCGGCTCTCTGTGGATACTAAGCAGCAGGGCAGCCACTCAACACAGGACCCCGAAGACTGTGGCCATTATTGTATTAGTGGTGACTACTACAGTGATTCTCTACTTCCACAGTGGTCCCACAGAGTATGGATTATTACATTGGTTCCAGCTAGACCAATATAACTATGCAAAAAAAAAAAAAAAAAAAAAACATTCCTAGAATTCCGCTTTAATATATATTTTCCTTAAACTACAAGCAATGTAAAGTGCCGAATGTGACCTGATATCAGAATCCGCTAGTCCCTGTAGAGCAGAGCTGGAGTTTGAGAGGAGGAAGCAGTACCGGCACTGACAAGGAGCATCCTAATAGGAGGAGAGGGCAGAGTGGCAGGGAGATGAGCTCATCACTGTGAGACTTCTCCTTTCACTGTCCAGTCACAGGCAGGGGGCGGATCCAGGACAATCCTGTCTCAGAGGAAGTGGGTTGAATGATGCCCGTCATCAGACTGAGGACATCTAGCAGCTGGAAAAAGTACTGCAGGGTAAAATCTCTGCATTAAAGCTGAGCATTGCAGCAAAGGCTAGTTTTATGTTTTGAGTTTATAGGCTATTCATTTTTAGATTGTTATTTGCGGATGGAGTTCCTCCTTAACCAGTTGCCGACCGCTGCACGCCGATACACGTCAGCACAATGGCAGCTGTGGGCAAATGGCTGTACCTGTACATCCCCCCTGTAAGAGCTGGGGGCATACAGCTTGACCCTGCCCACGGGACCGGCGGACTCGATGTCCGCCGGTCTCCCAGCGATCGTGTCACGGAGCCTCAGAACAGGGAGGTGCCTATGTAAACAAAGCATTTCCCCGTTCTGGCTTGTGTTATGACAGAGATCACCGCTCCCTGTCATCGGGAGCAGTGATCGCTGTCATGTGACGTGAAGCCCACCCGCCCCACAGTTAGAATCACTCCCTAGGACACACTTAGCCCCTTCATCGCCCCCCTAGTGGTTAAGCCAGTGACATTTACACAGTAATCAATGCATTTTTATAGCACTGATCACTGTATAAATGACAATGGTCCCAAAATACTGTAAAAAATGTCTGATGTGTCTGCCATAATGTGGCAGTCCTGATAAAAATTGCTGATTGCCTCCATTACTTAAAAAAAAAAAAAAGAATAATAAAAATTACATAAAATTATCTCTTATTTTGTAGACGCTATAACTTTTGCGCAAACCAATCGATATACGCTTATTGAGCCTAAACTGAGGAAAAAAAATGTTTTTATATATTTTTGGGGATATTAATAAAAAGTAAAAAATAATGCGTTTTTTTTTCAAAATTGTCACTTTTTTGTTTATAGCGCAAAAAATAAAAAAAACTGCAGAGGTGATCAAATACCACCAAAAGAAAGCTCTATTTGTGCGAAAAAAGGACATAAATTTTGTTTGGGTGCAATGTCGCACGACCGTGCAATTGTCAGTTAAAGCGACACAGTGCCGAATCGCAAAAAGTGCTCTGGTCAGGAATTGGGTAAAATCTTCCGGGGCTGAAGCGGTTAAAGTATTACTAAACCCACAACAGTAAAATCAGTCTGTATATGCAATAAAGCATGCTTCTTATACTCACTGTGGAACCTAAGGGGTTATTCCTCTACATTGTGTTTGGTCCCGTCTTCTCTGATCCTCCCCTTCTTCCATTGTCCCCAATCCATCTGCTCTATTCACTGTGGAACCTAAGGAGTTAATCCTCCGCATTGTGTAAAAAGGCTTTTTGATCCTGTATGCACAGATCCTCCTCTTCTTCTTCTTCCACTGACTCCAAAACATGTCCGGATAAGACAAAGTTACAGGAGTTAGGCTGCACATGCTCAGTTTGATGTGTATTGCTAGAGAGTTTTTTTTTTCTTGGGAGGGTGCATGTGATCAGCACAGGTCCAATCAGCACTATCCAGACAGTGGGTTGGGGGTCCTGGATCCTAATAGGACAGACAGTGCAGTATGAAAAGTCCTCCTTTAAGCTTTAACCAGACACTGATAGAAGTCACAAGACTGCTATATACTGCTGATAAGAAAAGGTATTTAGTTGGAAATGCAATTATTTTAGTAAATATAAACTTCTATGTTCTGTGAGAGACCAGATATAGTGAATGCAGGCGCCTGGGTTTAGCAATAGCCACAGATACTATGAGGGCCGTACGGTGGGTTTGAGATGAAGCTGGTTTATTCCAGGTGATTGAGTGGCCAATCGGCAAACACCAATATCTGGAAATATGGAGTCGTTTTCTTTGCTCCTGATAAACATATGGAGTGGGGAGGGAATGAAAGGGAACCTGGCATGCAGAAAGTCCCACTTCCCAAGTTGATACTAAAGCCCCATACACACATCAGATTTTCTGCAGACTTTTGTCTTCAGATTTACCAAAACCATATAATGAGGTCAAACCTCAAGAGTTTCAATGTGTATGCAATCAGGCAGGCCCTTCTACTACATGTTTTTGATAAATCTGAAGACAAAAATCTGCAGAAAATCTAATAGTGTGTATGGAGCTTTAGGCTGGCCATACATTATACAATTTTCCTTTAGATTTACCAAAACCATATAATATGAGGTCAAACCTAAACACTTTTTTTTAATTTGTAGGCAATCAGGTAGGCCCATGCAATAGTTTAAGGTAACTCTAAAGGAAATGTAACCCCCCTCTCCCCAAAAAAATGTACAATGTGTATCCAGCTTTAGGTTGGTCATAGATGGATTGTTTTTTGCTGGAATAAAAAAAAAAATAGATTCCTCCATCCACACATGTGAGGTGGATGGAGGAACAATTGACGCCGAGACATTGTATTCTGACAGTGGGCACTCTCTGCTGTCAGAATACACCGATCAGCTGCTGATCGAGAACATTTTTGACGGAAGTCGATCGTCGGTGTGACTTCTGTTGAGTGAGAGCGGGCCACACATAGATCGAAATTCAGATGGCCCCTCATCAAATAGCTGAATTTCGATCCATCTGTGACCAGCTTTAGTATCTTAGGGGGCTGCCTAAAAATCACTCGCCCAAGAGCCAGAGGAGGTGAGAGGTTTGCCTATATAGTCACCTGTATGGCCGCTCAGGTCTTCCCTGTGGCTCAGCAGACAGTGCAGCATGAGGAACGCTTTGTTCCCTTTACTCCGCAGAGAAGGGAAGTGGGGGTCATGGTTGTACAGGATGTCAATTATGATGCTAGGAAGGTTCAATTAATGTAAACCCAATCAATAAAATTTCATATAACCTTTTAATGTACATGATAAAGTGTTACTAAACCCACAACAGTAAAATCAGTCTGTATATGCAGTAAAGCATGCTGGTTATACTCACTGTGGAACCTAAGGGGTTATTCCTCTGCATTGCGTTTGGTCCCGTCTTCTCTGATCTGATCCTCCCCTTCTTCCACTGTTCCCAATCCATCTGCTGATTGGGGACAGTCTGGGCCAATCAGCACTCTCCAGACAAGAAGGTCAGGGATTCCTGCAGCCTCATAGGTCAGAGCAGAATGAGAACTCCTCCTACAAGCTTTAACCAGACACTGATAGAAGTCATAAGACTGTTATATACTGCTGACGAGAAAAGGTATTTAGCAGTTTATATTTACGAAAATAATTGAATTTCCAGGTTCTGTGTACTGTGGGAGACCAGATATAGTGAATGCAGGGTCCTGGGTTTAGTAACACTTTAACCACTTCAGCCCCGGAAGATTTGGCTGCTGAATGACCGGGCCATTTTTTGTGATTCGGCACTACGTTTCTTTAACTGACAATTGCGCGGTCGTGCGACGTTGTAACCAAACAAAATTGATGTCCTTTTTTTTCCCCACAAATAGAGCTTTCTTTTGGTGGTATTTGATCATCTCTGTGGTTTTTATTTTTTGCGCTATAAACAAAAAAAGAGCGACAATTAAAAAAACAAAACAAAAAAAACACAGTATTTTGTACTTTTTGCTAAAATAAATACCCCCATTTTTTTTTTTTAAAGTACATTTTTCTTCAGTTTAGGCCGATATGTATTCTTCTACATATTTTTGGTAATAAAAATCGCAATAAGCATTTATTGATTGGTTTGCGCAAAAGCTATAGAGTCTACAAAATAGGGGATAGATTTATAGCATTTTTATTATAATTGTTTTTTTACTAGTGTGACTGCAACATTATGGCAGACACATCAGACAATTCTGACATATTTTTGAGACCATTGTCATTTATACAGCGATCAGTGCTATAAAAATGCATTGATTACTGTAAAAAT
Source organism: Lithobates pipiens (assembly GCF_037356315.1). Classification (NCBI taxonomy): domain Eukaryota; kingdom Metazoa; phylum Chordata; class Amphibia; order Anura; family Ranidae; genus Lithobates; species Lithobates pipiens. The sequence continues at coordinate 312,736,487 of NW_027507784.1, read as the reverse complement.
GTCACTGGCAGTGAAGGGGTTAACACTAGGAGGTGATTAAAGGGTTAAATGTTTCCCTTAGTGTGTGTGTTCTAACTGAAGGGGGGAGGGGACTTTCTGGGGGGAAGAGATTGCTCAGTGTTCATACTTTGTATGAACACACGATCAGTCTCTTCTCCCCTCAGAGAACCGGGATCTCGCCGTGTCACGAGCGATCGCGGGAGCCGACGCATCGGCTTCGGGGGCGAGCTGCGGGTGCACGCCCCTAGTGGCCAAAAAAGGAAGCGATGTAAAATAACGGCAAATCGCGCAGCCGAGCCATGTTGCCACAGTACAACTGCGGCGGCTGGTCGGCAAGCGGGTAAAGAGGAAGTAAACGCCCCTTGTGTGTTTGTACCTATAGGTACTGTAAATATCTCCTAAACTTGCCTCTGGAATATATTTACTGTATTCTGTGGCAATTGCCTAATTGGTGAATGTGCTCTGACGGAACGGCTGCCCATGCCGTGATCGTTGGCCCCTGCGCGTGACGTCATTGCGGCTCTGGCCAATCACAGCGCCAGATCCCGCGAACCCTGAAGAAACACTGGGGAATATGTCGATGGTATGCAGGCGGCACTGCAGGGCTTCGTTTTGTGGTAAGTATTTGATAATGAGCTAGTATGCAGTGAAGCGGCAGCTTTTATTGAAATCATGCTTGGTGATCCTGCCATGAAGGTTCCTTGTTTAGACACGTCCTGGTAAAGGGTGACAACGTTCTTCCCTTGTCTCCCATTTGTGCTCCTGCGTTGTCACCCTGTGACATGGGTTACCAAGTGGCTGTTTCAACACATTACACAAGCATGGTCCACTATTGTCACCACCACCCCCCTGAGAAATGCCATGCAGCCATCACAGAATGTAGCCAGGAAGTGGCTGCAAAGAAGCTGCAGGAGGCCAACACTTGGATGCAAAAAAAAAAAAAAAAGATGAAAACAGATATTTTATTGTAAAAGTACAACCCCCCCCCCCCCCCCCCCAAAAAAAAAAAAACAGGCATTTGTTTAATATGCAGTGCTTTACCAAACTAAATGTCATCCAGTTAGGGTTTTACATCCCCCTATAGGGAAGCAATGCTCAGACGGGTTCCATAACTCCCCAGTATTGGGGTGTTGGTAATACTGATCACCTCTCATGGTACAGATGAGGGCCAGACAGGCTGAGCTTACTCACTTCCGAACTGCCGCACGCCGATATATGCCTTATTTCGAAGTGGAATATCGTTGTTATGGCAGCAGCTAGCTGCCATAACCCCAGTAACCGCTTCTTCGGCCGGCGGTCTGCTTTCCGATAAGAGTGGTCTCTGTGGCGGATTCGCTGCAAGATCACTTTTAACCGGCGCCACCGCCTCCCTTCGCCTCCATCGGCAGCAGCAGAGGCGATCGGATCTTCACCCTTGCTGGGCATGGAGACGAGTGAGGGGAAGATGGCCCCCATCCATCTCCATAACATTGCAGGTTGGAAGCGACGTGAAAACTTCACTTCCGCCCATAGCTCTTAAAGGACCATTTTGTATTTATTTTTTTAAATGACCATTTTTTTATTTATTTTTTTATTGCATTTTAGTGTAAATATGAGATCTGAGGTCTTTTCGACCCCACATCTCATATTTAAGAGGTCCTGTCATGCTTTTTTATTCTATTACAAGGGATGTTTACATTACAGCTCGCGCCCAGAAGCGAACGCATACGTGAGTAGCGCCCGCTTATGAAAATGGTGTTCAAACAACACATGTGAGGTATCGCCGCGATCGGCAGAGCGAGAGCAATAATTCTTGCCCTAGACCTCCTCTGTAACTAAAAACATGCAACCTGTAGAATTTTTTAAACGTCACCTATGGAGATTTTAAGGTTAAAAATTTGTCGCCATTCCACAAGCGGGCGCAATTTTGAAGCATGACATGTTGGGTATCAATTTATTTGGTGTGACATTATCTTTCACAATATAAAAAAATAATAATTAGGCTAACTTTACTGTTGTCTTATTTTTTATTAAAAAATTTTGTATTTTTTCCTAAAAAAAGTGTGCTTGTAAGACCGCTGCGCAAATACAGTTTGACAGAAAGTATTGCAATGAGCGCCATTTTATTCTCTCGGGTGTTAGAAAAAAAAAAATTATAATGTTTGGGGGTTCTAAGTTTTTTTATAGCAAAAACAAAATGTTTTTAACTTGTAAACAACAAATCTAAAAAAGAGGCTTGGTACTTAAGTGGTTAATGAGTCCTTGCAGTCCCCCTGGGGTTGAGTGCTTGGCTGTACCATGGGGGGGGGGGGGGACTTGCTCCATTAATATGGCGGTGTTGTCACTGGCTGGGCCTGGCTCAGGTGTCTCCTCCTCGCTCCTCTCCTCCTCACTCCTCTCCTAATAAATCTCTGGATGGTGATGCAGTGCAGCATTCCGCCTGGAGAGATCTTGTCAGATGATTGCAGCGTTTGCATTCACAGAGGATAGACAGCAAGTCGCCCAGGAGAACGTAGCAATGCCTTTGTTTTAGAATCACTCTGCAGATCTCTACAGATGGTTCTTTCTTTATGTGTGCCGCTCATCCCTTACCCTCCGCTCCACTCTGCGGATATTGATTGGGGTGGAGGGTGGGGGGGTCAGCTTGTGCGGAAAATTTGGCGTTGACTGGAAAAGTCCAGAGGCTAAATACACAATTCCCACATCGATCGCAGGCCGATTCGTCTCACTTAAAGCAGCGCCTCCCAATCCTTTGTTCAGTCATGGTACCCTTTAAAAGTGTGCAAAATCAAGAGGTACCCCCAGCTCAAATGCTAAAAATTTGGATTAGTATTAAACCCAAAAGAAAATATGTATTACATTGCAATTATAGTACCAATTCTTAGACGTGGTGGCTGAATTTGTTTTTCTTTTTTAGGCTTTGTTTCTTTTATTTTTCAACAGCACAAGCTGTCCTGAAGAGGTATCAGTTAGAAGGTTGAGACAAGTCATTTACCACTGACAGGGGTGCTTACAATGATCTGCTTTTTTCATTTATGTAAAGCCTTTATCCTCGAAGGGAAAAAAAAAACTGTTTGCTGCAACTGTTTATAAAGTGTGAGCTGAAGTTTGGCTTCAAGTCTCAGTTCTTTTTGGTTTAAAAATAACAAACATGTTCTACTTACCTCCTCTGTGCAGTTGGTTTTGCACAGAGCAGCCTGGATACTCCTCCTCTCTGGTCCTTCATTGGTGCTCCTGGCCCCTCTCTCCTGTCGAGTGCCCCCACAGCCAGAAGCTTTCTATAGGGGACGTCCGAGCAGAGTCACAGCTCGGGTGTCTGCGGCTCAGCCTGCCACTCTCTCTCATTGGTTTACTGACTTTGATTGCCATTGGCTCCATGGGCGTCCGCAGGTAGGGGCAAGTGGGGTCAAGTGACGCCCCCCCCCCCCCGGATTTGAGGATCAGATCTTAAATTCAGCACAGTTGCGTCACTATCGGGGCTTCCTGCCCGATCCGTTCCTTCCCTATTGGCCATAACTGAGGGCCAATCAAAGGAGACAAGGAGAGGAGAACATCATGGGACATGTAGTCCCAAAGATTGGCAGCCCCATTTTCCACAGGGAGGTGGGTGGCTACAGCTCGATCAAGAGAGAGATTGAGAGACTGCAGCCTGGAAAAAAGCTGAGGGAGAGAGTGCTACAGGCCAAAGAATGAGGAGTGTGCCGGGCGGAAGTCAGAGAGACCAGGGTACAGACATGCTACACTACTGACCAGAGTGGCCCCCGGGGGACCCAGAGTGATCGATCGTCCAACCGGAGGTATCACTGCTGTAGCTTTGCTGGGTCTGGTAAGAGGGCCTGTTTGGTCATTATCCATTACTTATCCTAGGGAATGTACTATGTCTGCAGTCTCTGAACATGATAATGTGATAATGACATTGTCGAAAAGGGGTGGTGGATGGGTGACCCTAAAATGATGCCCCCCCCTGAAAAAAGTTCTGCGGACGCCCATGATTGGCTCCTGCTGCTGTCTCAGCCAACAAGAGGGAGTCCTAGACAGCCGAGCCTCTTGTGAAACATCACTGGATCAAGATGGGGTTCGTGTAAGTATGAGGAGGACTGCTGCATACAGAAGGTTTTTTTTTTTTATCTTAATGCATAGAATGTATTAACCACTTCAACTCCGAGCCTCTTTTTTACACTTGTTTACAAGTTAAAATATTTTTTTTTGCTAGAAATTAACTTAGAACCCCAAACACATATATAAATATATACATACACACACACATACATATACATATATATATATATATATATATATATATATATATATATAAACACACACACACAATTATTTATCTATTTTTTCTAACACCCTAGAAAATTTAATAGCGGTGGTTGCAATACTTTGTCACACCGTATTTGCGCAGCATTCTTACAAACGCACTTTTTTTTTTTTTTTAAATACCCTTTTTTGAATTAAAAGAGACAACAGTAAAGTTAGCACATTTTTTTTTTTATGGTGAAAGATAATGTTACGCCGAGTAAATTGAAACCCAACATGTCACGTTTCAAAATTGCGCCCACTTGTGGAATGGCGACTTAATTTTACCCTTAAAAATATCCATAGGCGATGTTTAAAAAATTCTAGATTGCCAGTTTTGAGTTACAGAGGAGGTCTAGGGCTAGAATTATTGCTCTTGCACTAACAATCGCAGCGATAGCTCACGTGTGGTCTGAACACCGTTTTCATATGCGGGTGCTACTCACGTATACGTTCGCTTCTGCACACCAGCTTGTCGGGACGGGGCAATTTCAATTTTTTTTTCTTATTTATTTTACTTTTATTTATTTTTTAAGCTGTTTTTTTTATTATTTTTTTTATTTTTGGGCCACTTCTATTCCTATTACAAGGAATGTAAATATCCCTTGTAATAGAAAAAAAAGCATGACAGGACCTCTTAAATATGAGATCAATGAGTCAAAAAGACCTCAGATCTCATATTTACACTAAAATGCAATAAAAAAATAAATCACTTGGAAAAAAAATAATAAAATTCTCCTTTAAGAGCTATGGGCAGAAGTGATGTTTGACGTCGCTTCCACCCTCCCATGCCATGGACCCCTCCCGCCAGATTGACAATGCTGCTGTCTGCTCTGTCAACTGTATCCAGAGTGGAGGCACTCTAGTACAGGAGTTGTGTTGCTGGCCAGATCACCAGCTGAAAACAGAGGGGGTAAAGTCTAAAAAAGAAAACAAATGCGGCCAGCACATCTAATGACTGGTTAGCTGCAACATATTACATTTTTGGTTTTGGGTTTAATAACATTTTAATTGTCTATCAATGGGAAACTTGAGCCTGAAACAATGCACATACGCATGCATATGAAATGAGCTTCAAGTTAGAGTCCCCCCTTCATGTACGAGGTTTCCCTACCCTGTCCTACGCGTTTCACATCATCAGGGGAAACAGGAGCGAGTGTCCTATACATGACTGCCCCACATCTCATCACAGTACCCCCATCACTGAGCCCACTCATTCATGGCAAACCGTGTCATGAACCCACTGCACCCCGGTGGAGGGGGAACAAATGGCATTCTGCTTGAGAAGCATTGTGTTAAAGTCTTTCTCCCCTTTAAAAAAATAAAAATAAAAAGGGAGTTAATTGAGAATGACCGGATGGATTTACGGCATGCTTAGACATTAGCCCTGAGACAGCTGTCGTTAGCACCTAACTCTTTTGAGATTTCCACTTCCTGATGTAACACAACATCAATTTACACTTATGTACTCATTACAAAATAATTAAATGAGTGTTTTAAGTGCGTGAAGCTGAATGTGACTAGATAGCAGCCTCTTGTCAGAGTGGGCCAGGGAGCAACAGCGCTAGGAAACCATGAGTAAGGCCGCTATGGCCGAAACGCGTCGACTGTTTGTGCTGCACACACTGATGTCTTCATAAAGCTGATGTCATGCTGTGTCCGACCATGGTGCCAGCAATTCTTCTCTACAGTGCCAGGAACCAATTTTGTGCTGGAATTATTGTGCTGATAAGGAACCTGCTGATAGATTAGAGAGGACCTCAGCTATCTTCTGACCTCCTTCATTGCCCAGTCACAGGCTGGGGCAGGGAGGTGACCAGGCTGTACTGCATAACAGCAGTAAAGAAAAAAAAAAAAAAAAAAAACAATCACAGCATTGGCTAGAGGGGCACTCCGGCTGTGGGGAAACTACAAATCCCACCATGCCTGTGGCTGTCAGGAGTTTGTGGAGCATCATGGGACTTGTTTCAGCACAGCTGGAGTGCTGAGGTTGCCTGTCTATTTAGCAGGTAAAGCAGTCCCTATATGTATATTTCAACATTTGACAGTCATAATAAAAACCCCTGGGATGCCACCTTTCAATGTACAATTTCATGTGTTTTTATCATTTTTTTTTTTCAGAAATAGGCCCTATATTATCGATTAAACAGGGACAGTGCACATCAATTTATCTATCAGGGCTGGTTCACACTGCTGCGTTGTGCAAATCCCATGCAATGCGAATTCAGCCATACAGATAGTATGGCTGAATTCGCATTGCATTTGAACCCTTTTTTGGTCCGCAGCAGAATCGGATCGCATGGATGTTCACACCCATGTGATCCGATTCCTGTCCAAAGTTGCAAATCGCACTGCGATCTGCAAACTGATTTTAGGGTATAGTTAACTTTTAAATTGACACTCCCAGCAGTTTGCATAGGGCAGTGTGGACTTCCGTCGGGAGACATGCGATGCGGGAACCCGTTGTGGATTTGCAGGGTTCCTGCATCGCTGCAGTGTCAACCGAGCCTCAGATGTCACATCTCATAATTTCAAACAATAGCTTGCCTGTGTACATGCAATGCCTTGTGTTAAAATGCATGATTGGACCCTAAAGCACTATGGCCCTGATCCTTAAAGGGATTGTAAAGTTATTATTTTATTACATTTTTTTAAATAACAAACATGTCATACTTACCTCCACTGTGCAGCTCGTTTTGCACAGAGTGGCCCCGAACCTACTCTTCTGGTGTCCCTCGGCGGCTGTCTCTGCTATACCCGCTCGCTGTATCACACGGCCCCGGCCCCCGGCGCGCCGCATCATTGGATGGGATTGACAGCAGCGCGAGCCAATGGCTGCGCTGCTTTCCATCCATCCACTCCAGCCAATCAGCGGCCAGGCTGAACGGTGGAAAGGACGTCGGGGGACGAGCGCGGGACTTTCGAGGGGTGAGGTAAGTACACACGGTCGGACTTTCCGATGGAAAATGTGCAATCGGACTGTGTGGTCGGAAATTCCGATCGTGTGTGGGCTCCATCTGACTTTTTCGGTCGGAATTTCCGACACACAAAGTTTGAGATCTTGTTCTAAAATTTTCCGACAACAAATTCCGATCGTTTAAATTCCGATTGTATGTAGACAATTCCAACGCACAAAGTGCCAAGCATGCTCAGAATAAATTACGAGACGGAAGCTATTGGCTACTGGCCCCTTTATAGTCATATATAGTGGTGTATGTCACCTCATTCTGAACGATCGGATTCTCCGACAACTTTGTGTGACCGTGTGTATGCAAGATAAGTTTGGGCCAAAATCCGTCAGAAAAAATCAGACGGATTTTCTCGTCAGAATGTCCGACCGTGTGTACAGGGAATAAGTCTGCTTTTGTTGAGAAAAAAACGAGCTGCACAGTAGAGGTAAGTATAACATGTTTGTTATTTTTTTTATTAGATTCCTTTACAACCACTTTAAAGTGGTTGTAAATTCTCAGTGTTTTTCACATTAAAGTGGTTGTAACCCTTACAGACCACTTTAACCTACAGGTAAGCCTAGATTAAGGCTTACCTGTAGGTGCAAGAAATATCTCCTTAACCTACATGGTTAAGGAGATATTTTCCAAAAAACAGACACTGATGTTTACGGCACAGGCACACTGAGCTTGCCATTAGTGAAGGCGATCATGCCGTTATTGACGGCTCCCAGGTGCATGTGCCGGAGTGACGTCATCGCTGCTTCGGCCAGTCACAGCACCGGAGCAACGATACCCGGAAGTCACTCCAGAAGATATGACGTGACGGGGGAGGTGAAGGAGGTTCGCTTCGGGGGCTTCGATCTCAGGTAAGTAATTCATAATGAGCTAGTATGCTATGCATACTAGCTCATTATGCCTTTGTCCTGCAGGGTTTATTTTTTTTTTATTTTTTTTTTTAGAGGGGGTTTACTTCCTCTTTAATGCATTCTATGCATTAAGGTGAAAAACCTTCCACGCTCCAGAGCCCCCCTTTTTCTTACCTGAACCCTATCTTTCCAGCGACGAGAGTGAGTCTCTGTCTTTGTCAATGGACGCAGCAGCAGGACTGGGGAGCGCGCTCGCATGAGTGCCCCCTTTAGAAGGTGGCTCTCCAAGGGGGCACTCGAGAAGAGGAGGAGCCAGGAGTGGCGCTGAGGGACCCACGAAGAGGAGGATTGGGGCCGCTCTGTGCAAAACCAACTGCACAGAGCAGATAAGTATAACATGTTTGTTTTTGTTTTTTTAAACAAACCTTCAGTGCACTTGAAAGTGCCTTGCATGCTCCTGCAGCCAGGGTTGCCAACCGCCAGTACATTTACTGACAGTTTGTAAAAATCTGTGATTTTTTTACAACTGCCAGTAAATATCAGGGCTGATAATTTCATTCTGTGTTGACTTTTTAAGTATAAATCAAGCGAATTACTTTGTTATAGGTATTGCCTGTGTTTCCATATCATGTTTTTACTGTTCAAATATTCACTGTGTTGGTTTTCAATAGGAGTTCTGTAATTTCTCAGGTTGCCACAAAAAAATGTGTTCCGCCAGTACATTTTCCATGTTTTGTCAGTAAAAAAAATGCTGCGGGAGGTTGGCAACCCTGCCTGCAGCTGGATGAATGAAGACTTCTATTCCTGGCAGTCTCTGACCCTCAACAAGTTTGCAGCCAACAAAGACAGAAATCCTGGTCTGCAGGTTGCAAATCTAAAGGATCAGAATGACAACTTAATAACTGGCATTTTCTTATTCAGAGTGTCAATAACGGCCTACATATTTATCACTATCGGTTTCTTCTAAATGCATTTGTGGAAATGATTGGTGCTTTGAAGCTGAGGTGCAACCTCGATAACAGTGGATCAGTCACTCTGCACAAGGATTGGGGAATTTGCGTTTCGGTGGTAAGATTTAGGTTAGCCATGTAAATTGGTGGCCTCCAGTCTGGTTGAGTAATCGGTGAACGCTCTTGGCCCATGAGGCTGTAGCTGGCTGTGCTGGTGGTATCGGGGCCTTCTTCACTCTAATTGGATGCAGGAGAGTCTGATGCTCTAATGAGATCTTCATTCTCCTTAATCTCGGCTCTGATTTCACTGCTGCTCAGCTCAGCTCCCACATCCTGCCGTCTAGTGATCTTCCCAGCTAGTCATCTGTCATCCACCTAGAAGAGGCCCAATTCCATCTCAGCCTGTGTGCCTGATGGATTCAGAATTCTCCTATTCTGCTCCCTCTAATCCAGCTGGTAAAGAGTTAAAATGCAAATTGCTGCTTCGTCATTCCATTTTGTCTGTCTGGCTTCACGGCAGTTGCTCTAATTTACATCGAACGGAGTGAATGATCAAGGGAATCTCTTTTTTAAAGATTTTTTTTTTCTAATATATGTAAATCCATTCACTTAAAGGACATTTTTTTCCCCCCTAAAAAAGATGCTCTACTAATCTGCTCTGTGTAACGATATTGCACAGAGCAAATCACTTACATTCTCTTTGGCGGTCCCATGCTCCTTTTTACGAGTGGCCCCTCAGCAAGCCGGGTTCTAAGTGGGGCAACTGTGCATGTGCACTTCTGAGCCAGGCTGTGTGTATCCATAGACACACACAGAGCCAGCAAGCTATGCCCCCCCCTACTCCCTCCTCACAGACAATAGCTCCTGTTACATAGTTAGTAAGATTGAATAAAGACATCAGTCCATCCAGTTCAACCTGAGTGAGTGTGGGTACGTGTCTACAATTGCCCCCAACCCTGTACATCGCACACTCACATCTGTCCCTAACCTCAATCCAAGGTCCCCATTCATATATTAGGGCCAATTTTGGACAGAAGCCAATTAACCTACCAGCATGTTTTTAGAGTGTAATGCCGAGTACACACAACCGGACTTTCCATTAGAAAAAACTGTGACGGTCTTTCCAACTGAGTTTCCGATGGATTTCTGACCGAACGGACTTGCCTAAACATGATCACACCAAAGTCCATTCCTTTTGAACGCGATGACGTACGACGGGACTAGAAAAGGAAGTTCAATAGTCAGTAGCCAATAGCTGCCCTTGCGTGGTATTTGGTCCTTCGGAACAGCATACAGACGGTTTTCCCGATAGCAATTTATTCCGTCAGAAAGATTTAAAACATGTTCTATTTCTAGGTCCGTCAGAATTTTTTAAGAAAAAAGTCAGATGAAGCCCAACATACGATCGTAATATCCGATGAAATTATTCCATTGGACCCTTTCTCCCAGAAAGTCCAGTTGTATGTACACGGCAATACTGTTAGTATCAGTGTTTCTTGTGGGAACAGGAAGAGAGGAGAGCGGTGCTGGAGTCAGGACAGCGCTAGAGCTTTGAGAGGTGTCAAGTAAGTGTTTAGGAATGGGGGTCGGGGGTAGAACAGGTAGTGGGGCATTTTTTACCCTAACACAAGGAATGCATTAAAAAAAGAAGTTTGGGATTTTTTTTCGATTCGTACTTACCTTATCTGTCCTCCGCCAGCTCTAAGACTGAGAACTGAGCGATCGGACACCGCTGATCGCCCAGTCCTCTCCACCACTCTGAGCAGAGAGCCATGACTGTAAGTTTACAGCTCTGCCACACGCTCACTAGAGCACTGGGCTGTGGAAGGGGTGGGAGCGGCTGACTCAGGCTCTTAGCGTCTTGCTGAGAGACTGAGCCAGGTGTGGATCCAGGCATCTCGGTAGATCCCCAAAGTATGGGTAGCAATCTTTCCCCAGCCCGGACCGGCTCTGTGTTGGCAGCCGCTGTCCACTGAAAATGGGTCACAGGAGTGCAGAACGAATTTACTCTCCTGTGAGCCATAGGCCCTCTGCAAGACAAGTTGGAGCCAATGACCTTCGAACAAAAATCTACAGTTTTGTTGGTGGAAAGTCAGATCGTGTGTACACGGCATTAGAGTGCAAATAGACAGAAACTGATTGAACCTATGAAGTTGGCCTCTATCAACCCCTAAGCTGTCATACAATTTCACAGGTCCAAATCATATGACAAGTCGCACCCTATTGTCAGCAATGGTGTTTCAGCACATATGGCGACCCATCACATTTGGCTACCCGCTGGACTGAGCATGCGCGACGCCACCATATGCGTTCAAACATTGTGGCGATCTGCGCTTGCACAGAATTTTGTGCCCACACCCGAGTCCAGGTTCAAGCCCCAATATCCAAGTGGGCATAGAGTAATGCCGCGTACACACGGCCGGACTTTTCAATGGACTTGGTCCGGCGGACTGGAATCCGTCGGACAATTTGATTGTGTGTGGGCTCCAGCGGACTTTTTCTTCCCAAAAGTCCGACTGAACTAGAAATAAAACTTGCTTCAAATCTTTCCGACGGACTCAAGTCCGGTCGAAAAATCCGGTCATCTGCGTGCTAGTCCGACAGACTAAAACTGATGCTAGGGCAGCTATTGGCTACTGGCTATTAACTTCCTTATTCTACGTCATCATGTTCGAATCTGTCGGACTTTTGGAGTGATCGTATGTGGCCAAGTCCGTTCGCTTGAAAGTCCGGCAGACCTCAGCTGCAACCAAGTCCATCGAAAAGTCCAGTTGTGTGTACGTGGCATATATTATAATTATGCCAAGCGAGGCAGTGCTCGAAGCATGGCGAGCGAAGCGAGCCCGCGGGGGGCCCTGTGTTGGAACGCATATGGTGGCGTTGCGCATGCGCACTCCAGCGGGTAGCAAAATGTGATGGGTAGCCGAATGCGACGTGACAATGGAACTGTTCAAATTGGTGCGACGCCGACTTTGCAGTGCTGCACTGATTTATTAAAAAAAAGTTTCTGCGCTATTTTTTTTGCGATTTCAGATGCAACTTGCATAGATATCTGTTGTGCACAGATATCAGCCAAGTTTCACCTGAATTCATACTCGCACTGTGCCAGCTTCTTTGAAATTGCGCAATTTCAAGGGAAGTCGCATGATTTCAAAATTGGATTCGGTGTGAACGGGGGCTAAAGCATCAAAGCCACATACTAAATGAAAAGACCAATAGGAAGGAGGGGGGGGGGGCACTGCCATCCTTCAGTTGTGTCAACAAGACAGGAAATGGTGGACAATCTAAACGGAGATGGCAATAAAAATCTGACAGCTGTTCTAGGTCTCCATCCAAAAGTGGAAACTAAAATGGTGTAGCTGCAGTCCCACATTAAATCCAATTAAAGTTTCAGTTTAAATAAGCCAAATACATTCCAGGTGCATCAAAACAAAAAGGGGCATAACATCTTTGTTTTCTTTATAAAGCAGTCACAGTCTCAGTAGAAAAGCCGGTCCCCTGCCAGCAGCTGCAGAGAAAATAATTTGCTCTCTGCATGGAAACAGCGGTCTCCCTGCAGAGGTCTGCCACGCCCCCTGCTCAGTGAAACCTATAGCTCTGCAATCAGCAATCACAGTCTCAGTAGAAAAGCCGATCCCCTGCCAGCAGCTGCAGAGAATGTCATTTTCTCTCTGCAGAGGTCTGCCACGACCCCATGCTCAGTGAAACCTATAGCTCTGCAATCAGCAGTTCTTATGCTTCTTGCTGTTTTGGAGAGGCCTAGTTCTGGTTCAGCAAGGGGGCGTATCAGACCTCTGCAGAGAGACCACTGCTTCCACACACAGACCAAGTATCCTTTTCTATAGCTCAAAAGGGCATATATAAATGTTCAACATCCCCAATACTCGCTGCAGCACATAGAAAACAGACTTCTAAACACACCATCTTAAAACACAGCTGCATTTTCAAGCACAGAAGCAAATGGGCCCTAGGGCTAGCTGTATACTGAAAGGAGCGCCTACCAACCTACTTTAGGTGCCTCCAGATGGAAAATGAGGGACAATGGTGCTTTACAATATTAATGAGAGAATTCCTTTTAGTGACTCACAGATGTATAGCTTTTCACTGGATGTCAGCATCTTACCCAGCTATTGATCAATGGATTTTTATTAATAATTCATGGAATTACTCATATAATTCTATATAAATGTATATACATCAATATCAGTGGAGAGCGTGTCCACATTAAAAATATGCAGACGGGGAACAGAATCACATGACTGTTGAAAGTAAGCTCCAGTCAAAACTAAAAAAACAAACCTTAAAGCTCAACTCCAGGCTTCTCCGTTGGACCTCCTTCAGATGTCTTCAGGGACGTCCACGTGATGCACAGGTTCCTCTTTAGTGGTAAGTGGCCCCTTGATAAAGCAGAGAATAGCGTTAGCTCTATGATATTAGTGCTGCTCTTTGCATTGATATGCTGCGAGTGCAAAGTACCGTGATGATGGTCTGCACTCACAGAATGTCCTCACCCGTCTGGGTTAAACAATGCCCTCACATCGTCCTTGCTGGCTCTACTTTACAGAAGGCTTGATAAAAAAATGAATCAGTCATTGAGCACAAGGACCAGTTGACTCCCTGAGCTGTCATCACCTAAATAGGGGAAGGGGTGGGAATAGTGGTAAGTGGCCCAAATATGGCTAGTGATGTCACCGCTACCCCTGTCCTTTTCCTGCAGGGCCAAGGATTATCAGGCATGTAAGACAATGTGGTGTTATTGGGGTACCAGCACCCACTACCCTCTTAGGGATCATTGACAGTGGGAAGCGGTCATATATAGAAGGAGGCTGAATGGCCAAAAGTTCAGACATTCATCTGAACGCCCAAACAGCTGAAGCGTGGTCTGAACCTAGGTTGGTTCCTCTTTACCCAAGGATGGGCCCTATCAGGCAGGCACTATGGGGCACCACAATTTCTAATGATGACCCTATGTGCCCCTATACCTATTTCTTTGTTAGTATTTGAGATGGAAAAAATTGTTAGAGAAACTGCAGTCTGCTCACATAATTAGTAATAAAAACATCTTTGCCATTCTGAAGCTTCCCTCTAACAACTTTGCATATTATTTTATATATAGACGGTGGTGGTGCTGGGTGTGAACCAGAGCTTGGAAAGGCTGCATCTCAGCAGGGTTGAGTTGACCAATGAGGTCAGTAAGAAAAGGCCATGTTAGAAGGGTTGAGACCATTGGGAAAAGCTGCGTGTCAACCAGTAGTGTATTTAGGTTTTGTGCTGCCCTAGGCCTGACTAAACTCGTGCACCCCCTAATTTAAATATGACCCACCCCTACCTGTCAAGGTCACACCCCTTGCTGTTTAAGACCCACCCTGAAATATTTGGGTGGTGACAGTAGTTCTGAGGGCCTGGGGTGTGGGCAATGGATTCCCTTAATTTGCATTGATTTCCTCTCACTTCCTGTTTGGCTATGGGGCAGGAAGTGAAGAGACATCTCTACAATGGGACAGGGATGGTAAAAAATAAACTGTCAGGGGATATAACCCTCCCTTACTCTTCCCAAAATGAAAAAAAGAAAAAGTGTTGCTTATCGTTATACTTTAAGCACAAATTTCTGATAATTTTATGGAGAGGAATAAGAAGATATAACCATGGTATTGGTGCAGCAGAAAACATATAGCACCACGAGGAAGGTTTGTGGTCCAGGATGATAGGACAGTCAAAATTAGAAGTTGCGGAATGCCCCCCATAAAACTGGCGTTACACTAACAGTACAAGCCAGCGGGGCTGCCCCCCTGGAAAGTGCTGCCCTAGGCCTGGGCCTCGTCGTCCTAGGCCAGGATACAGCATTGGTGTCAACAGTGCCCAGTTGAAACCTGAAGCACAGTAGCTGGCCCTAGGTTTTCAAATTTCTGGCCATGTTCATCCAGAATATTTTTAACTATTGGATGATCTTTCTATTAAAAAGGTTTTCCTAAACAAACATGTTATTCAAAATCCCATTCACAGTACTTTTATGTTTGTGTTTGTGTTTAAGGGAACCTGTAAATGAAAATTTTGGAGGCCGCCAATGGTGACCTCCTTGCCTAGTTGTCTCTGCCTTCGGTCTTTTTTTTTTTTGTTTTTTTTTTAGACCCTAAGCTAAAACAAGCATGCAGAATAAAAATGGCAGCATGGGATCAGGGTCAGTGACTCAGAATACTGAATGATTGGATCAGCTTGATGGCCAGGCAACTAGTATTTATAAAAGGGAGAGATCAGCAGGGAAAGCTTCTATATTTCTTACACGTTTCATGTAAGAGTTAGGGGGTCCGGTGACTTTAGATTTCCTTGCAGAATCACAACTGAAAGCATTTAGCTTTGTGTTCATAAACACAGCTGGTCTCTTACCTGAAATTGCAAAAAATATGCTGGTAAAAACAAACGTCTCCAATGACCAGCTGAAAATGCTGCTCTTTCCTGCAGACAAGATTTAAAGGGACAATAATGGATTTTGCTGTAAATATTTATTTTACAAAACCCCCATTTAATACATGATGGATCCATGACAATCAGTTTGGACAGCATGCTAGTGTGCCACATGAGGTGACAAAGGGTTGATGTATGTGTTTGAACCTTCAATGCAAAGGCATCTCAGTAGGACCTGCTGCGTCCAACGAACGGCAACACAAAGCAGGTCAGATGCAGCTTCAGAATTGTCAGGCATACTACACCATAAAAGTAATTGACAATTTGCTGAATTGCATTTGATATGTGCTTTAAATGCCGCAAAACAGCACAGGTCAACATAAGCATTATAACAGGCTCACTGCTCCAGTGCCTTTACCCATCACGGCAGGCCAACTCTAATAATGGTGACATGGTTGCCTCTGCAACACTAGTGTAACAGGAAAGTCTCCGATGTGAATGACAGCCTCTAACTGGAAGTGACAGTATAATACACGGCTCCACACATATCTTAGTAATTGCTCTATATGTGTATAAGTGGGAGGGGGGTTGCCAGCCATCTGTAGCTTGACAAGACCAGAGCACTTGCAGCATGACAGTCCCTCTTCCTCTATGGCTGCTTCCACAGCACAGTCTGCCCTATGGTGGGGGGTATCTCCGAACCACACTTGTGCACCATGGCCCAGTCGTAGTTCCCATTCTCATTCAGTCTGCTGGGGACACTCGACATTGGAACTAGTTGGCTTCTGCTCATACAGAGGTTTTTGGTCTCGCTAGAAACTAGTTTTGCCCTGGCAAGCGTTGGAAGAGCACAGTAGCCTTTATGTTGCCTGATCACCACAAGAGATGGCTGTCTTTTCAATTGCTTATGATTATTAGGTCATAGTCATTAAAAAAAATAATAATTCATGAGTACATGTGAAAGTGAACTGCTCAAAGTGGACCCAAAGCCTAATCCAAATCTGTCCTATTTTATCCCTCTTCCCTGCTGTCCTAAAACCTAAAGTGCTTCTAAAACCTGTGTAATAGCTGCCATCATCTGGTACCCAAAGACAACAGCTGTGGCGGGTCATATGACGTTCAGATGTCAATCGCAATATAAATCCTGCCCTTTTATAACCATCTCATTCTGCGCTCCTTTGGGAGTTACTTCTGACCCGAAGCAGAGAGCTTGGAACAGGTTTTATGTTTGTTTTAGGTCAACGGCAATGTAGGGGAAAAAAATGGTCCATACATAGAGAATAAGACCGAACAGATACAGGACAGGAGAAGTGAAAGGCCCCTTGCACATCGTGCTGTTCAGTGCACCACGGTGGCACAGGCTGCAGCTGAACAGGACTGAACACTGCACTTCGCAGTGCCGCTATTTTGGGCCCTGCATGTTCAGGGACGAAAGTCTGGAACACAGGTCTTTTGCTGTGCACATACAGAAAAAGAATAGATACCAGGAATTACATCCAGCATACAGGACAAGTGGTACTGTGCAGAGTCCAAACATACTGATTAAAGTGGTTGTAAACCCTTACAAACCACTTTGACCTACAGGTAAGCCTAGATTAAGGCTTACCTGTAGGTCCAAGCAAAATCTCCTAAACCTATATGGTTTAGGAGATATTTGCCCAAAAACAGGCACCGCTGTCTACGGCGCATGCGCCGTAGACAGCGGCGCGCAGGCGCACTGAGCGCGGCATTCTCAGCGATGGAGCTGCCGCGCGTGTCGGCTCCCGTGCGCATGCGCGGGAGTGACGTCATCGCGGGTTCGCCGAATGACAGCGGTGGAGCTGCGAGACCCCACCAACAAGATGGATGCGGCGGACTACAGGGGACAGCGGCGACTTCGCTGGCTCCTGTGTCAGGTAAGTGACACATAATGGGCTACTATGCGATGCATAGTAGTCCATTATGCTTTGCCTTTGCAGGGAATGAAAGAGGAAGTAAACTCATCAGGGTTTACTTCCTCTTTAATAACAGATACTGGAAACTAAACCCAACATACAGAACAAGAGAAGTGTGGATGTGCAGCATGTATACAAAGGAACAAGAACAATAAGACCACTTTCACACTGAGTCGCTTTTCAGGCGCTTTCGAGCTCATGAAAACGTATTTCCATTAAAATCAATGAACGCTTTCACACCTGGGCAGTGGGCTGGCAGGGCTGTGAAAAACTCCCCTCTCCATTGAAATGAATGGAAAGCTCTTCAAAAGAGCCTGAAAAGCTCTTCAAAAGCGCTCAGTGTTTTTACTGGCAGTTTAGAAGCGCCTCAGTGTGAAAGTGGCCTTAAAGTGGATGTAAACTCGATTCATGAAATTAGAGCTGGGCAAATATCTGTAGTGTTTTCTTATCTCTCTTCAAAGCACTATGTCCAGTGGCTGTCTCCTGCTCTGTTCTTCTGTTATCAGCCTGATAACTTCTGACAAGTTCTCTCTCAACTGAGATAAAAGCAGCCAGAGTTTTGTGTTGGGGAGGATGCTATAAATAGATTAGCAGAGCCCTGAAACAAACAGTCCTGTATGCTGAGTTCATACATGCAGAACAAGAACAGATACTGCGAATTATGCTGGCCATACTTGGATCACAATTCGTCCGTTTCATCAGACTTGTGGTTAGTGCCCCCTCTTAAGCTGCAAAGGTAGCGGGTGAGGGTGTTCACATGCCACGGTAACAATGCTTTGCAAATAAAAAATGAAACGCCGGCAACTCTGGAAATTCTTCTGTAATCTTTATTATAAGATGACCATTAAAATGTGACAATGCTTTGCACCTGTGGCAAAAACGATCACTCCTGTCATATTATATATGACTGCTGCCAAACAAGCCCCATTCAAGCGAATGGAAACATGCTGTAAATACATGCAATTGCGGCGTTTGGGTGGTGTGTCAGTTTAGATGCAAGAATGAAATTAAAACCTAATAGCCAACATGTATGTAGTGCTTACAAAATCATACTTGGGGGGCACAACTTAAAATGTGTTGACATTCAAGATGGTGCTGCTACAAGTATGTAGTGCTCACTCCTGTAGGAGCCGCTGGAAATTTGTCCAGGTTCTTCCCTAGTGGCCTGCAGCCAGGTGCACTTTTCTTCAATAACCAGTCTAGGGGTGTTTTTGTTTTCTTTTTTTTTGGAGAACTTGGATGGGGTGGAGGGAATTAAGGCATGATGGGATTTGTGGTTTCACCACAGCTGGAGTGCCGAGGTTGCCTACCCCTGGACTAGATCTTCAGCAGACAGCCCCTCAAGTCAGTTCTCCGCAGCTTCAACATTCAGGCCTTCAGGTTGAATGTTGAGGGCTCACAAACAGCAAGATTGTGGCAGCAAGCCCCCAAGGCTGGACTGATCCACTGAAAAAAAAAGACCTAGAGCCCTGTGTGTGCTCAGAGAAATCGATGTGAAAATTAATGGGGATGTGGTCAGCAATAGTTGCAGCCAATGCAAATTAGGGGGAGCCCCGCTTTAATTAACAGCCAAAATAATATACACATCCACTGCTGTTAGTACATACAAAATACAGGGATTGTCCAGGAATAACAGAACACCAGGCAGCTATACAATGAAGAACGCCATCCTCTGGTGGTTGAGAGGAAATAATGAAAGATGTGTATATCATGCAGGGGAATTGAGGGACTTCAGGGATTTTAGGGGTGAAAAGGATCTTATACAGGATTTATATAGCGCCAACAGTTTGCACAGCTAATTACAATATAGGAGACAAGAGACAATACAGCAACAATGCAATTCACTACAAGAGGGTTAGGAGGGCCCTGCACCTGTGAGCTTACAATCTAATAGGGAGAGGCTGGTGGTACAAACGGTAATATCTGTGAGGGATGAACTGATGGGAGAAATAGAAGATTCAGTTATTAGCTGAAGACCAGATAGGCTTCCCTGAAGAGATGAGTTTTCCGGGCTCACCTAAAAGTGGACAGAGTAGGAGATAGGCGGACAGATTGGGGTAGGAAGTTCCACAGGATGGGAGAGGCTCTGGGGAAGTCCTGGAGACAAGCATGGGTCGGATCTTGTTATTCTATATGACCTATAATGATATACATATACATGCCAAGCTGTATTTGCTCATTACATATACAAGCTCTAGTATGCTTTATGGTTGTGAACCTCTTATCTCACTGAATTCTATCACACAGGACTTGTCTATTGACTTGAAATACCCACAATGCTCTTGGTAGTCACTGGCTATCATACCCAGCCTCCCTAGGAAGATAATTTTTTTTGTTCATGAAATACAATATTACATTTTTTTTGAACAAAAAATAATATAATGCCGATGTGCCTTATGATTCATGTAAAGCAGGAATTTTTTAGGACAAGTCTTCTCTAATTTCAAACAGACCTCAACCGTAGGGTTACTAGCATCTGGTTGCAGTGCTCTGTGTCGATAAAAAGGGCTTTGTAGTAGTATGCAATGACGCCGACTACCTCCAGAGAGGGGGAGGGGTTACAACAGATGGAAATCTAATAAGAGAATTTGCATTGTGAGGCCTTAGTGGGGCTGCCGTCTGGTAACAACACAATCAATAAATGAGACCCTTAGATGTAATAAGGCATTTTTAAAATCTGTGTGTAACTCCTGCGTATAGGTACATTACATCACTTGTAACCTTTATAAGCATACCTACCTCCAAGGCCGTAGGGATATGTCAAGTGTCTCATGATTCCACCAATTATGGATAATGATGATTAGTCTACAGTAACCATTCCCAGTTTGAATTCCTCCAGAGGTTGCTAGGGGTTCCTTGAACTGTGTCTGATTGACCTCCCATCCAATTGTGCCTGCATAGTCCCGTTGCCAACTCCACTTGGAAGAGCCAGCTGCATTACACCAATGGTCTCTTATGTCTGTTATGGCTTGTACACACAATCCGAAAATCAAACTTAAAATTCCGGTTTCTACACGAACGTACAATAATCGGATCGTTAGTACAGAGCTTTCGAGAGCCGATCACGACAGTTCATCCGATATTATCAGATCAGAAAAACACGAAAATTTTTCTCATACGATAATCGGTACAGTTGTCATCCGATAATACAATACAAATGCACTACAATACATTACATCACTTCCGATTTTTTATTCTGTCTTAGGAGAATTTTCATAACTTTAGTAAACTCTTCATGTTTGATATACGACTAGCATGCGCAAAAAAAAAAAACACGATCTGTCGACTGATTTTCGGATCATGTGCACGGGGCATAAGGCATGCTACCCATTGGCCATCAATGTAAGAAAAATCCGTCCCTATGAATTGGTTTTAGCAGGGGTTCCCAAAGAAAAAAATATATATTTAAGGGTTCCTTTGAAGTACAAAGGTTGAGAAAGGCTGGTTTATTGATCATGTATTTATTAGCCCAGTTTTTATAGTTACCGTATTTTTCGGACTATAAGGCGCACCGGATTATAAGGCGCACTAGCAACGACCGGCTGATAAAATGGGATATTTCCATATATAAGGCGCACTGGACTATAAGGTGCACCGGATTATAAGGCGCACTAGCAACGACCGGCTGATAAAATGGGATATTTCCATATATAAGGCGCACCGGACTATAAGGCTTGGATTGGGCATTACGGCCATCTTAGTCAGGAGGTGTGCGCATTCATTCGTTCATTTTCTACGGTATACCCGCTGCCCCAAAAATGGCTCCTGTTAAGAGACATGCTTACGAAGCGGATTTCAAACTCATCGCCATCAGTCACGCAGTAGAACAACCTGAGAGAGGTTTACGGTACGTCGGTTTACGGTAAGAGACCGGGTGGCTTTTTCCACGAATCTCCATCCCTATTGATCTGTGACTCCATGCGTGCCCATCTGACAGATACTGTTAAAGCCCAAGTGAAGAAAACTAATTCGGTGCTTGCCATCATTCCGGGTGCATTAACCAAAGAACTCCAGCGATGTCAACAGGTCATATATAAGGCGCACCGGATTATAAGGCGCACGGTCGATTTTGTGAGAAAATTTAGGCTTTTAACTGCGCCTTATAGTCCGAAAAATACGGTAATACAAAAAAGCATACCTAAATCCACAGGATAGTGGTCTAGAAACTATCTGAGGCCCCTTTTATCTCACAAGAACATCTTAAAGTGGTTGTAAACCCTGCTTTGTTATTTTACCAACAAGTAAGCCTATAATAAGTCTTACCTGTAGGTAAAATTAATTTCTCCTAAATGTGCACCACTTGGTAGATATTCACCCTGCATGCAGCCACTGACGTCAGTGGTGCATACGTTCTGAAGGTCTGGCATGCTGGACCATCAGAGCTTCTTGCCGGAACAGAGGGTATCCCGCGCGCGGGCGTGACATCATGGTGGCTCCGGCCACTCATAGCGCCGGAGCCTGCAATCCTGGAAGAAAGGACGGGAGATTATGTCAACTCCCTCAGCAGTGACCAGGCGCCGCTGGAAGGGTTTTGTTCTAAGGCGAGTATTTTATAATGTGCTAGTATGCAATGCATACTAGAACATTATGCTATTTTTTTTTTTTTTTCTTTTTTTGCGGTTAACTTTTCTAAAAGTATATGTACTCATATGCTTCCCATCTAGTCTAGTCAGATGACATATCCCTGGATACAAGTCTGCAAGCTAAAGAACAAATAGATTCACAAGGCTTGACTGCAATAAACTATATTATCCTGTCCAGTGGACAACATATTATGATATTTTATGGTCTGGCCTTGAGCCTATGTTCACATCTACGCAGTTCCGGTTGATGTGTTTTCAGGCGCACTGTGCAGTGCATTTTTAAACCCGTGTTTTTGCATGCAGTTTTCATGCATTTTTTTTATCTCTTTAAAGCACACTGTATATAGCGATTTGCTAAGAAGCAGGCTGGGAAGCTGGCCGCCGCATCCTTAACAACTGATGAGTCCTCAGCAGTCAGCGGGATTCTCATCTGACAGCTGAATGTAAAAAAAAAAATGGATTGCTGGCCAAAAAGAAAATGGTGAAAAAAAAACGGCCTGGTGTCCCCCCCAATCCATACCAAGCCCTTCAGGTTTGGTATGTATTTGGATGGGAACCAAACACCAACATTGCAAAAAGAAAAAAAAAACAATACCAGGCCCTTATCCGAGCATGCAGCCTGGCAGGTCAGGAAAGGGAGCTGTGCTGTGATCTATTGCTGCAGGAAGATGCTGTCCCAATTTCCATACTCAGGTGAAGTGCTGCGACTTCACATCACTTCAAATGTAAACACAATGTGGAAGCATTCCTGGGAATTAAGCTTACTGTAGGAAACTAGTGCAAGTGATGTGGCACAATGACTGAAAAGATAAACCTGTTTCATGTCTATCTGCACCACAAAGTGAAATAGAAACTGATGCGGCTCCTGCTCCTACTACAGAAGGATAGTAGCAGTTTTTAATGTAGAAAACTGCTGTAGATACCCACTAGATTGGGCCAGTCATGCAGGATGTGAGCTGTTTGCATACTTAAGAACTGGACTTGGGAATCTGCTCCCACTAGGGGCAGAGTGCAGGCATTTCAAGTCTCCCGGAAGGTGCAGGAGACTCCGACATTTCTGCGGTGGCTCCTGCAGACCCACAAGCGCCTCCCGGTCTCCTGGGAATGATCGGTGCTGTGGCTGTCCCTCCTGCAGCACACCAATCATCCCCAGCTTCTCCATGTACTCCTTCCCCCACCCCCCTCCGTGTCCTTCTCCGCCACTCCTTGTCCACCGTAACCGGCTCCCCTCCTCTCCCGCCAGCTGTGGGGGGAACTAGTAATAGGACACAGTGAGCCAGATCGCTCCTGTGTCCTGTTATTACGGAGCATTGTAAACTGTGTTTACTCTGCTCAGTTTATGAATGGACAGGAGCCTCTGTCTCCTGTTCATTCATCTTTAGTGCTGAGAAAGGGACTGGGGAATCTGTGTCCTCAGTCCCTTTGTCTCAAAGGGGAGATGTCAGGGGTCTGTTTAAACCCCTGACATCTCACCAAAGGCCCCCCCAAAAATAAAAATAAATATATTGTAAAAAAATTCAAAACAATTAAGTGTAAAAAAAAAAAAAAAAAAAGCATTGTGAAAAAAATTAAAAACCGCACTCTAAAAAATAAAGTGCGGTGTAGCAAGCGCTCAAGCCCAGGAAATGATTATTTTAGCTCCTAAGCCTAGTGATGGATGCCGCTGTCCCAGTGCCATTTTAAAATGGCACCTGAGACTCAAATAGTTATTGTTATATGAATGCAATAAATATTACATACACTTTGATGTAGTTTGACATTTCGATGGGGCACAAACTTGACCAAAATGTCAGAGTACAATAAACGTCAGTTAAAGCTGATAACTCCAACAAAAGGAAATATTGTCTAAATACAATACAATGTATTCCTGTATGAATCTCGGTGTGCTTTGTGTATTTCTACCAGATCTGTGCAGTAATCTGGCTTGAAACTTTGCTATTGTGCAGGAGATTCCTGTAATTAGGACCGGTCACTGCTGCTTACTCTCCTTGTGCAGGGTGACTGATCATGTATATACCCCCCCCCCATTAGTTTTCTGCAGGCAGCCTGTAGTGGTTGGGGCCTGCCGCATCCCTCCCACAGCTCTGCTCTTTATAGATGTGATGTCACTACTTTTTTTTTTTTTTCTTTTTTACAAATTAACTTCTTGGGGCTGGTGCCTATTTGCCCTTTAAGAGGTTTAGGATGTTAGGAGGCAGGGTGGGGTTTATGATCATTTGATCACTGTGACTGGCGATTACTTGATCTTTCCATACCGGTGTTCTGGCACATAGTGTCCTGCCCCGTACTGCGCATGTGCAGTACGGGGCATAAGAAGCTTCGGAAAATCTCCGAAGCTGAACGGCGCCTGCGCCATGAGTAGAGGTGGTAGCCCCACCATCTAAGCAGACATAGGGTTGTGAAAATTAGAGGGCCCCTTGCGGGCGAGCTTCGCTGGCCACGCTTCGGGCTCGGCCTCGCTGCGCTCTGTTTTTTTATATTTCTACTCTATGTCCACTTGGATGGTGGA
Source organism: Lithobates pipiens (assembly GCF_037356315.1). Taxonomy (NCBI): domain Eukaryota; kingdom Metazoa; phylum Chordata; class Amphibia; order Anura; family Ranidae; genus Lithobates; species Lithobates pipiens. The sequence continues at coordinate 312,712,011 of NW_027507784.1, read as the reverse complement.
GATAGAATCTGGACTCACAGCGCAGGCGCCGTTCATCCTTGGCTATTTTCGGAATCTGTGTTGCGGTGTACTGCGCATGCGCAGTACACAGCGGACACTATCCGATGGGGGACCATATATGATAGGACACCGGGACCATGCATGGCACACGTGCTCTAGTCACAGCAGTATTTACATGAATTCACACAAATATGCGGCCGTTTGGTGCCAAGGCCCACACGGCGAGAGGCTGCATATTTGTGTGCGGTCGGCACCAAGGGGTTAATATCTGCATCTCCTAAGGCACTTGGTGCACACAAAATGGATTTATATCCTTTGTGATCACTGAGGAATATTCAAATTAATGGGGTCTGGAGTTCAGCTTTAAATTTTCTCCTGTCAAGCCCTGTGAATGACCTATGGAGCTGATCCAGGAGAGAATACGTTTGATCCCTTACAAGTAACTCTGTGTTAGTTTAAGCCATTGGCAGGGCCAGAAGATATTCAAGCACCAGTGGCCAATTGTCAAGGATTTCTGTCTAGGAAATTGTTTAATGGTTTGAAATATTCCCTCATGTTGCCCTACTTTCTCTCTCCCACCCCCAGGCCCTCACATGGCCCACCCTGACACACCTGCCCTACATGCCAATTAGGGCAGTCTCCAAGTGCCACTTTAAAGAACTGCCAGCCTGCCTCCCCAGTCCAGTGGAACATTCAAATCTCATTCAAATCCTGTGCATCATTTGACTTGTGCTGAGAGCTCATGCAAATCGGGATCTGAACACACAGAGCAGAGAGCCTACGATAAGAACCTGGTGTATCTGGAGTCTGCCTGAGCCCAGGTAAGAGAGCTTGAATTGCTAGGAAGATTATTACTATTTATCTAATATGGGGTTCGCATCTGCACTACAAAATGACTTAACAGAAGGATCTTCGATTTAATGACATGGATTTCGGAGCATGACCATTTTAGTATATTTTCTATAAATTAGGACCTCAACTATACAAGAGCAAACCTGGGATTATGGACTTTTTTGAAAAGTGGAAGTATTTTTCTGGGCAACCAGTCAGATTACAGGAATTGTTCATAGATATACTGTAATTCCGACCGAACAACTCCTGAATTTCATGACTAGTGCATATTGTGAAAAATGTGTTTATGGGGGAACAATGGAAATGTTAGAAGTAAACCTTATGAATCGAAAAAAAAAGTAAAGTTAACTTTTTCAGGAAATACAAGAACCCAAGTACAAGCCGTGGCCAAAAGTTTTTAAATTGACACAAACATGAATTTTCACAAAGTTTGCTGCTTCAGTGTTTGTCAGATGTTACTATGGTATACCGAAGTATAATTACAAGCATTTCATAAGTGTCTATGGCTTTTATTGACAATTTACAGGAGGTTTATGCAAAGAGTCAATATTTGCAATGTGGACCCTTCTTTTTTTAGATGTCTTCAATTCTCCCTGGCATGCTGTCACTCAACTTTTGGACCACATCCTTTCTGATGGCAGCTCATTCTTGCATAATCAATGCTTGGAGATTGGCAAAATTTGCGGGTTTTTTTTGTTCCACCTGCCTCTTGAGGATTGACCACAAGTTCTCAATGTAATTAAGGTCTGGGGAGTTTCCTGGCCATGGACCCAAAATGTTAATGTTTTCTTCCTCAAGTCACTTAGTTATCACTTTTGCCTTATTCTGCTTCATCATGCTGAAAAAGGCACTGTTCTTGGATGGTTGGGTTGCTCTCAGAGGATGTCTTTGTACCATTCTTTATTCATGGCTGTGTTCTTAGGCAAAATTGTGAGTGAGCCCACTCCCTTGGCTGAGAAGCAACCATACACATGGTCTCAGGATGCCTTACTGTTGGCATGAAACAGGACTGATGGTAGCGCACACCTTTTCTTCTCCAGAAAAGGTTTTTTTGTGGATGCCCCAAACAATCAGAAAGGGGATTCATCAGAGAAAACGACTTTACCCCAGTCCTCAGCAGTCCAATCCCTGTACCTTTTGCAGAAAAAGTCTGTTCCTTATGTTTTTCCTGCCCTTGACACCAGGCCATCCCCCAAAAGTCTTCACCTTACTGTGCGTGAAGATGCACTCACACCTGCCTGCTGCCATTCCTTAGCAAGCTCTGCACTGGTGGTGCCCCGATCCCGCAGCTGAATCAAATGTAGGTCCTGGCACTTGCTGGACTTTCTTGGGCACCCTGAAGCCTTCTTCACAAATGCAGTGGAAATGTTTTTTTATGGGATTAAGTTAATTTTCATGGCAAAGAGGGACTTTGCAATTCATCTGATTACTCTTCTAACATTCTGGAGTATATGCAAATTGCCATCATAAAAACTGAAGCAGCAAACATTGTGAAAATTTATAGTTGTGTCATTCTTAAAACTTTTGGCCACAGCTGTACATCAGGATCAGTGGACCCCAAGCAGTAGTTGGGGGCTAAATGTATATCTCAGAACAATATATTGTAAAGTACTCAGGACTTTTGTAGCTGAACTTCTAAACTTGCGGCAAATATGAAGCAGGTTAAGGTTTACTTGGTTCACATAGACCCTCTAAAATAATAACTAGGTATTATTAAAGTGAGTTTCAATATTTATTCTAGCTTCTGCCACATGAAATGTGGTTTAAAATTTCAGGAAATTGGTATAAAAGGATGCAGTTTCTCTGTCCTATATGCCCACATCCTCAAATACATGTAAAACAGAAAAATTCTTATAGCAATGGATTTTTTTCTGGGCATATAGAATGGGTTACCACAAAGTTAATTCATAAAATTATAAAGTTTATTATACACACATTAAAATTGTATATAATCACCCTAGCCAGTGTTTGCAAAGTGAAGGTCACAAATCTTATTTCAATTCAACATCCACGTTAGCTCAACTCGTTTTGAATGCTTCAAACATCTTCCTCAGGAGCACATGTGAACATTATCCGAATAGGAAAACCTAGTAGTGTAAAATCAAAAGTTTCCAATACAGTTTGCTGGAGTGGAAATTCTCAAATCCAGAAGGGGACAGCCGAGGAATGTGAAGATAGTAGGCTAAAAGGTATAATAAATCTCCAATATAGTCCTTCACGTTTTTTTACACCAGAAGCAAAGAGCTTCAAAGATAAAGGGCTAAATATTCATGTAAGAATCCAAATCAGTTCTGGAGTTCAATCCTACTATTCATAGAGGGGATGCAATAGTACACCCAGATCCTTAAACACAATAGCAATATATGTATTTCAGATAGTTTGGAGCATCTGCTGATTATTAAACACCGTCCCCCAGGCAGATCCCACCAAAATGTTTGGAAATTGAAGTATTTATACCTTTGTGACAAGGCCTGCTGTAAAGCTGGCCATAGATCTGCATGGGTAAATAGGTTTGTAAGCACAGGACAAACTCCCAGAGGTTGGTCTCTCAGCCAACTTTCCAAATAATTATCAATAATGCTGGTTATTTACCGTGCATACATGTTTACGCCTGTGGAGTGTGGAAGAATAGTCAGACACTACTACTGGTGCTCGGTAGAAAAAAACAAATCGCAATTGTACAAGGTTTTCAAACCTCTCTCATTGAGTTTATAAACCAGGAACCATTAGACACTGGTGTCTGATGCCTCCCACACATGCAAGACTGTTTAGCTTTCTTTTCATTTCCAAGGAAACATTTATGGCTCGTTCACACTGTGTTGCTATGTGCCAATGGGCATTGAGTTAAGGTAGCACATTTAACATGAACGGGCCACCTAAGTACTAAAACCGGTGCATACACCCCATTTCTGGCACTACACCCCACCATTGCTGTGCTGCAATGCATGTCCATCAGCAAGGTGTACCATTCAGAATTCCCCAATGCAGGTAAGAAGTGTTGCCGCAATGCAATATTATAAATGTAAAAAAGGGGGTGAATACTGCACTAAACAAAAAAGCAGCTGCTAGAGGTGAGATACACACAAAGATAGATAAGAAAAAAAAGAGTAGCAACGCCGCTACACTTTTTTCTTACCAATATTATAAATGTACCTTTAAAAGTCTATCTCCAGCCCAACCTGGACTGGAGGTAGGCGCTTTATTATTTTTTCAAGCTTTGAATAAAAAGTTTTAAATGCTCTGTATCCCCACTGTGGAAATTCCCCTTTATTTTTCTGTTCTGACACCTGGATAGGAAGTGAAATCTCCTAATGAGGACCCAGACATAATCAAATCCTGACCGGAGGTTCTAAGCCTTCCTCCCTCTAATAGAAGTTGTGTTTTTATTGCATTCAAGATTTCTCCTCGCTTCCTGTTATTTGTAACTCCTATCCAATAGGCAAGAAGTGTCTAAATGGGGGTATATAAACCAAAAAAAACAACAACCCAGACTTAATACAGCAACAGGATTGTTTTAAGTCAAGATGGTGACACAATCTGCGTTGTAACTGTAATGTTAAGCTGCTACAGATGTTTGAAGTGTCAGTTGAGTCCACTGGGAAATGTTCTAATTTCACTTAGTGCTGGAGGGGTTCTGCATTAGTCTAAGAATTATCATACATATCAGGCATATATTAGTGTTATTATTTAGGGGGCCCTCCAGAGAGGAAGGAAGGAAAATACAAAAAAAAAAAATATTCAGGCTGCCATTGCTAAACTCTTCTGTTGAAAATGACAGCTGCCTCAATATTGTGGTTCAAATTTGCAATCTTAAGTTGAGGATATATATATATATATATATATATATATATATTACACTAAAGCTCCTTTTACATGGCCTGGATCCGGTTTTGCTCACCAGGGATCTGTCTGCTGCTCCCCTGCAGAGCTGAGCGGGTGGAAGACAGGTGCGTGTTCACTCCGCTTATGCAGCGCAGACACAGACTACTCTGCTCAACTGCCCTCCGATCCAAGCTGGCCAGGAGGAGGGGGGCAAATCTTTTTCCGTTTGTTTTTGCCAGATCCAATTGGAGGTAGCGGGGTATAAGCTGACAAGCCGTTTACATCTGACAAGCCATAAAAAAGAATGGAGGGTCCTATCAGGTCCACCTGAAAAACAGACAGGCTGAACCCGATCAGACCTTTCGTGTGAAAGGTGGTTTAAATGGTTAGTTTTTTTTTTTTTTAAAGAAAACACTTTCATCAGCTGATTTAATCACTAAGTCTGAAGATTTTTTTTTCATCTTTTAATTATTGCCCATGTTTCAGGTTAAATCCTAACGCCATGTTAATTGTCACTTTAATAGTTTGTTTGGACCAAGCTGGCCCAAATGAACTATTTACTGCATTAATAGGTTCACTTGCTGGGTGCGGTATACTAACTGTATGGAGCCTCAGTCACATACAGTATATGGTGCTGTGTTCTAGCAGTACACGTACTATCGGTGTAATTCCTCTGAAAGTAAGATGTGAGGCGTTGGGTAACATGAGTATTGCAATAGGAATTCTTGCAAAAAAAAGTAATTTCCTTGCAAATACTGTTTTGCAATACTTGTGTTAGCATCTACAATTCGGCCCAATACACTCAACCTGTTTGTTAACTTGCATAGCCAAACGTGCTAAAATGTATAATATGAAGAGGGAAAACTCATCTTGCAGTGGCCAAGGAAGTGAGGAAACTTTGCAAATTCTTACCTGCTTCTACTATGTGGATACTAACACTCACCATTGTAGTAACCTCCTCAGACTGAAAGAAATAGAAGTGCTTAGTGGGGGGCGTCTTGATGCTTGATATGTTCAGTTTCTTTATTGTAACTCCAGAACCGCTAACAGCTTGTAAAACCAGCCAATCAGGTGAGCAAAGAGATTTTTGCGGGGTGTTTGCGGTGAGGTAAGAAGACATAGCATTGCCAAAATCTTAATTTGTATTAGTCAGTCACATCTGGCTGCAAACTGTAATGGAAACGTAATTAAGGAAATTAAAATTAAAACATATATATTTGCATAGCATTTATAAATCTGAATTTTTTTTTTTTAAACTTGATGATGCCAGAGGACAGCAGTGTTAAATTTTTGTCAGTTTTTTTTATAATAGCATGTGTTCTTCTCTTCTAGTGTATTCCCTGCTGGCTTTACCCCTTTCTATTGGTCACCATGGATGAGATGGACGCACCGCAGATGAAGAAGGAGGTGGAGAGTCTAAAGTATCAGCTGGCTTTCAAACGAGAGATGTCTTCCAAGTCTATACCTGAGTGAGTATGGCAGGGTGACCAAATGATCTATCCTGGTCACCTTTCTAACTTCAGCTAGTTAGAGGGGTGCTCAAACCATGGCCCGCGGCCTCATGCGCTGGGATGGCGGGTAGGCTTTCCCAGATCGCGTGTTGTCGGGCCACCAGCCCAGAGCATCACAGTGAGTACAGCCTGAAGCGGAGGAAGCGGGCAGCTAAGGAGGAAACAGGAGCTGCACAAGCTGGCTCCTGGCCTAGGCGGAATGATACCAAGTGCACTCCGCCTCTGATCCATTCTAGCAGCCTGGAGAGCGATACCAGCAGCAGCTGCAAAAGAGAAGGGTTCGTTTATTAACCACTTGCCGACCAGCCATCGTAATTTTATTGTGTCAGTTTGGCACAATCCTACGCGCTGCTGTAGCCATACGTCGGCTCATGGGATAGGGATAGCAGGCGCATTCGCCCGCTGCACTGCAGGGGTTGGCGATGCCTGTGGCCAACGGTTGCAATGCCCGCCGGCATGAGAGGCAGAACACCGAAGTCTCTGTTCTGCTCTGTGAGTGAGTTCCTAATAGCTAGGAACCACGATCCGTCACTTCCTCTAGTCAGTCCCCTCCCCCCTTCAGTTAGAGACACACACAGGGAACAGTTAACCCCTTGATCGCACCCTAGTGTTAACCCCTTCCCTGCCAGTGAAATTTTTCAGCAATAAGTGCATTTTTATAGCACTGATAGCTGTATAAATGCCAATGGTCCCAAAAATGTGTCAAAAGTGTCCGATGTGTCCGCCATAGTGTCACAGTCCCAGTAAAAAAAAATAAAAAAAAAATAAAAATGCTATAAATCCATACCCTATTTTTTAGATGCTATAACTTTCGCGCAAACCGCTTATTGGGATTTTTGTATACCAAAAATATGTAGAAAAATACATATAGGCCTACACTGAGAAAAAAAATGTGCGTTTTTTTTTTTTTTTTTTAATGGGGATATTTATAGCGAAAAGTACAAAATATTGCATTTTTTTTTCAAAATTGTCCCTGTTTTTTGGTTTATAGTGCAAAAAATGAAAACTGCAGAGGCGATCAAATACCACCAAAAGAAAGCTCTATTTGTGTGAAAAAAAGGATGTCAATTTTGTTTGGGTGCAGCGTCGCACGACCGCGCAATTGTCAGTTAAAGCTACGCAGTGCCGAATTGCAAAATAATGGCCTGGTCATTCAGCAGCCAAATCTTCCAGGGCTGAAGTGGTTAACCACTTGCTTACTGGGTACTTATAGCCCCTGCCTGCCCAGACCAGCTTTCAGCGCTGTCACACTTTGAATGACAATTGCGCAATCATGCCACACTGTACCCAAACCACATTTTTATCTTTTTTTCACACAAATAGAGCTTTGTTTTGGTGGCATTTAATCACCACAGGTTTTTTTTTATTTTTTGCTAAAGAAACAAAAAAAGCAAAGAAAAAAAAACGAAAATTTACAAAAACAAAACATTTTTCAAAAGTTTGTAACAAAATTTTGTAAACAGGTAATTTTTCTCCTTGACTGATGTGCGCTGATGAGGCTGCACTGATAGGTGACATGGATTGATGAGCCACCGATTGGCAGCACTGTGTAGGACCGATGTCCCTGTAACAGAAGCCGGGTTACCAGCTTTCTTCCTTTTTCCTGACAGAAAAAGAGCTAACTGGCTACGGTTTACTTCCATGATCAGCTGTCATTGGCTGACGGCTGATAACATGGTAGAGAAAATCCGTTCCAGGTAATCCCAATGAAATAGATCCGGATATGCTGAGTGCAAACCACTAATCACCAAAGGTAACAGGTAAAGAAACGGCTGCATACCGGCAATATTCATCCAACGTAGATTTATTTGAACAAACTGGTACTCATGACTGCCAATGAAGACAAGGACAACGGAGAGGTGACACGTTTCACACGGCAAGAGTGCTTCTTCAAAAAACGTTTAAACATGTCACCTCTCCGTTGTCCTTGTCTTGGTTGGCAGTCATGAGTACCAGTTTGTTCAAATAAATCTACCTTGGATCAATATTGCCGATGTGCAGACGTTTATTCTTTTCCTTCTGATCACATGGTAAAGGGCCCTTGGCCCTTTACCCTGTTCTGTGATCAGCTGAGTGTGAAGAACTTGGCGGTCACAGAGCGTGCTGCCGGGTGCGGGCGAGCAGCACGATTATGGAAGGACATCTATTGACCTCCTCCCGGCACTGGAAGCCCACACTGTAATTGTCTTTCGGCTATAGCACGGGCAGAAAGTGGTTGGTTAAACATCACAAAGTTTTGTATTGGGCAAATTAGCATTTTTTAAAAAAAAAAAGGGTTAGTAGGCTGCTTCAACACTGATTCGCAGTTGCAGAGCAGTGCACTTGTGGCTTAGCTGCACTGAGCCATAGACTTCTATTATATCCTGCAGGTTTGGTGCATTTTCTGAGAGTGCAGAAGTCTATGGCTCAGTGCAGCTAACCCACAGGAAAGCGAAGGGTGCACTGTGGATAAACTGCACAACATCAGTGTGAAAGAAGCCAATAGGCTAGGGGGCTTAGAACAGTAAGGGCTCACTTACATTTGCAGTTTGGGGGGCAGTAAAACCCCATAGTTCATTGTAGCCCACGAACGGTTACCAGATCACCTAACGTGTTATTAAACTCTCAACAGTAAAAATCAGTGCTTGTTATACTCCCTGTGGAACCTAAGAGGTTAATCCTCTGCATTGTGTAAAAAGGCTGTTTAAACCCGTCTTCTCTGATCAGGGGCGGACTGACCATTTGGCTACTCGGGCACTGCCCGAGGGCCCCGGGCCACTAGGGGGCCCCATCAGGGTTGCCAGCCTCAGTAAAACCAGGGACAGTATGTAAAAATCTGTGTTTTTTTTTTTTTACATCTATATCTGAAATGTCCCTTACCGACATCCTTTTGGTCTAAAAATCCTGAGATTATAGCTGCCCCACCTCCCCAGTACCTTCTCAGCCAATAGAAACATGTCTGTGTGTACATGTATGTGTATACTGTGTGATTGTATACTGTGTGTGTATACTTTGTGGCCCCATAATCTCTGATTGCCTGGGGGGCCCATAATCTCCTATTGCCCGGGGGCCCCATGAGTTGTCAGTCCGCCCCTGTCTCTGATCCTCCCCTTCTTCAGAGCTTTCAGAGGCACTGTGCACATTTAGTTTAGTGTGTATTGCTAGAGTTGTTTTTTTTCCTGGGAGGGTGCATGTGATTAGCACTGTCCAGACAGAGGGTCAGGGATTCTGCACCCTCATAGGACAGTCAGAGTACAATTAAAACTCCTATAAGCTTTAACCAGGCACGGATAGAAGTCACAAGACTGCTATAATAATGCTGATTAGAAAAGGTATTTAGCCATTTATATTTACTAAAAGAATTGCATTTCCATGTTTTGTGTACTGTGGGAGACCAGATATAGTGAATACAGGCTCCTGGGTTTAGTAACACTTTAACCACTTCTGGACCGCCCACCGTCGTTATACGTCGGTACTTTGAAGGAGGATATCGTTGTTATGGGAGCAGCTAGCTACCATAACCGCAGTTATCCTCTTCTTCAGTGAGAAGTCCAGTTTAAGATAAAAGTGGTCTCTCAGATTCATCGCAAGAACACCTTTTTATTGACGGCGGGAAAGGGGTCTCCCGACATGATCCGGTGCCCTCCGCAACTTACCCGAGCCATCGGCAGTGGCGAAAAAAAAAAAAAAAAATGAGGTAAAATAAATAAGAAAAAAAAAAGGAAATGTTAAATGCGCCCCGTCCCGACGAGCTCACGTGCAGAAGCGAACGCATTCGTAACTAGAGCCCGCATATGAAAACTGTGTTCAAACCACACAAGGTATTGCCGCGATCGGTAGACCAAGAGCAATAATTCTAGCCCTGAACCTCCTCTGTAACGCAAAACATGCAACCGGTAGAATTTTTTAAATGTCGCCTATGGAGATTATTAAGGGTAAAAGTTTGTCGCCATTCCACGAAGCGGGCGCAATTATGAAGCGTGACATGTTGGGTATCAATTTAAGCGGCATAACATTATCTTTCACAATATGAAAAACAAATTGGGCTAACTTTACTGTTGTCTTATTTTTTAATTCAAAAATATAGGATTTTTGTACTCACCGTAAAATCCTTTTCTCTGAAGTTCACTGACTGACACATCTCCATTATTCTTGACCATAGGGTTGTTACGCCACATGCAGGAGAGGACTAGGCAGAACATGTTAACATGTACAAAAATATAGAACTTTCTAGTTCCACCCAAGGGGCGGTCCCTTCAGTAACAACCCCCAGCCTGCTTCCAGCAGCTTCAGTACATCAACAAGCAGTATAACGTAATCAATAGGAGGGGAGGGTGCGGTGTCAGTCAGTGAACTTAAGAGAAAAGGATTTTTAAGTACAAAATTTTAAGTACAAAAATCCTATTTATTCTTTCATTCACTGACTGACACAGCTCCATTATTCTTGACCATAGAGACGTCCCCAAGCAGTGTCATAACGAGGGGTCGGAAACAGCATAAAAAACTTCACCCACAGCCAGAAGTGCTCCCTAACAGGGAAGTCACTACCTTATCTAGCCGCATCAGAACTTGTGGCTAACAATGCAACAGTGCATTATACTCAAAGGTAACTATTTTCTTTTCAAAAAACAGAAAAAAAATAAGTGCAATTGCAAAATTACACGGCCGCCTGCAAAACTTTGCGGCCAAAACAAGCATCAGCCGATGCGCTTACATCTACTTTGTAGAATTGGGTAAAAGTGTGAACAGACGACCAAGTCGCCACCTTACACACTTGAGCGACTGACGCTTGATGTTGGAAAGCCCAAGAAGTTCCAATTGCCCTGGTGGAATGGGCAGAAAAGGGGGGCACCTGCCCCTTCAAGGCATAGGTCTGTACCACAATCTGTCTAATCCACCTGGAAATGGTGGCCGATGAGACCGCCATACCTTTTTTCAGACCAGCTACCGAAACAAACAGAGTTTGACTTCCGAAAGGGAGCAGTGGCAGACAAACACACCCTTAGAGCCCGAACCACGTCCAAGGAATGAAGGACCACCTCCTTAGGATGTGTCGGTTTAGGACATAGAGATGGTAACACAATGTCTTCTTTGATGTGAAACCCACTTTCGGCAGAAAAGAAGGTTGCGGACGCAACACCACCTTATCCTTATGAATAACCAGATAAGGCGACTTGCAAGACAAGGCCGCCAGTTACAAAACCCTCCTGGCCGATGTAATGGCCACTAGAAAAAACACTTTCTGGGAAAGAGTCAACAAGGGAATTTCTCTGATGTTCTCAAACGGCGGTTTCTGAAGCGCCGATAACACCAGGTTCAGATCCCACGGGGGTAATGGTGGACGCACTGGAGGAACTACATGTCGGACCCCCTGAACAAAGGTGCTCACTAGAGAGTGAGACGCTAGGGGTCACTGAAAAAAAGACAGCCAAGGCTGATATTTGTCCGTTAATGGTGCTTAAAGCCAATTTCTGGTCTGGTCTAGAAACAGCAGGATCCTGGAAACGGAATAGGTGCGCGGACGCCATCCTTTCTCCTCACACATTGAGATGTATGCCTTCCAGGTACGAGGATATTTCTTCCGAGAAGATTTCCGTGCTCTCAACATAGTTGAAATCACAGAGTCCGATAGGCCCCCGATTCCTTAGCACCTGGCTTTCAACAGCCATGCCGTTAAAACCAGCGATGGTAAAGCATGATGGAGAATCGGACCTTGAGACAGAAGGTCTTCTCACATTGGTAGTCGCCAGGGAGCGTCCACAACCAGGCGTACTAGGTCTGCTTACCAGGGTCGCCGAGGACAATCTGGGGCAATCAGAATAAGTGGAATCCCCTCGGTCTTCACTCTGTGAAGCAGACGTGGTAGTAGCATTAACAGAGGAAAAGCTTAGATCAGTCGATACTGACCCCACGGAGCCACCAGCGCGTCTGACGCATTTGCCCAAGGATCTCTTGTCTTGAATACGAATCTCGGCACCTTCTGATTGCGATGGGAAGCCAGGAGATCCACACCTGGTGTGCCCCACCGCAGGCACAGTAGCCTGAACACCTCTGGATGCAGCGCCCATTCTCCTGGGTTCAGCATCTGGCCACTTAAGTAGTCCGCCTGCCAGTTTTCCACTCCCAGGATGTAAATGGCCGATAGGGCCGGTACATGTCGCTCTGCCCACTGAAGGATGTGAGCGACCTCCCCTTCTGCAGCCGAGCTTCTTGTTCCTCCTTGATAATTGAGATATGCCACCGCCATGGCATTGTTTGACTGGATCCTGATCAGACACCCTGGTAGTCTCATCGACCATGTGGAGAGACATAGCCCGACCGCTTGTAGCTCGAGCACGTTGATTGGCAACTTGGATTCCCCCCCCCCACAACCAGAGGCCCTGGGTCGACTGTACACCCAGTACTCCACCCCAGCCGGTCAGGCTGGCGTCCGTTGTGATCACTGTCCAATGTAGAGGTAGGCATGACTTCCCAGACTGAAGTGCCGGGGATCTCAGCCCCCAGAGCAGGGAGTCCCTGACTGACAGGCTCACCCGAATCTGCCGATCCGGGGATAACGGAGATTTGTCCAATTTTGGTTGTTGCTACAGCACCCAAATCCGAGAGCGCATCCAGGAACATGTGCAATGGGAATATGAAATACTACTTGCCTACGGTGTGGCTCCTTAGTCTTCCTGGTCTGTGGGAGTAAGGTACTCTTCTTCCCACCTGTGGCATTCTTAATGATGTCATCCAACGAGGCTCCAAAGAGCCGACCACAAAGGAAGGGTAGATCCGCCAGGAGAACAAGGAACGGGCCACTGCCTCGGCCTTCCTGTCCGTGGGGTCCTTAAACGCAGGAGTCCCCTCTACTGGGATCGTGGTTACTTTATTTGTAGTATATGGAGGGAATTGGGACTTTAAATGATGAGCATATAATGCTTCTCCATCCCGGGTTCAATGAGACAAAGAGGGAAATTTGGGACTTTAAATAAGGTGGTTGACTCGTGTAGATCAATGCAGAGAAATTTTATTGTAGGAGTAAGAATGTCAATACGTAATGATAATAAATTTCATAAGTAACTGTTATCCTATCTGTACATATAAATTATATAGTATTATCAGTAGTAGATACATTTCATGTGAAAAATTCATAAATATCATATTTGTACATGGGTATAAAACTAGTATTATGTTCACAAATATATGCATGGTAAGCACATGGCAATCATATGACATAATCAATTCACATTAACGCTGGCAGCCTGATTCGTAATTAAAATGATTAAAAGTGTAACATATCCAGATATTCCTAGTGGGGCACATATCTACATCCATTATAGCCTGATGCAGGACAGGACACAACAATGTCATCCACCCTAAGTACTTACATGCCAGTAAACAGCGACGGTATGCAGTAGGAACAGAACCGGAGCCTTAGGAGTGGTCCATCCTGGGAGCTGAGGTGATCATATGCCCCATAGCCAGAAGGAACGCACAAGCTGAAACCCCCAAAAGGAGACGCAGACCCCTTATGTCCAAAGTGTAACCAAATGGTGGAGAAAACCCAAAATAATTTTTGATGTGACCTGTAATGATGAATAAAATGACCATGGGTTGGTGAAAAATAATAAGTGGGGATAAAAACATGGAGTGTAAATAATAAGGTGAAATGGTGTACAGTGTAAAAATGGTGGTGATATGAACTACCTGAAAATGTACTAAAAAAAAAGTGTGAAAAGAAGTCACAATGAACCATATAGTGAAAGGGTAGGGAAGAAAGACCAATGCTAGTAAAGCACTGCCATTGGCATTGCCCACCGAGTTCTGTGCCATTCAGCCACTAGTGCCTGCGTCCTGTATCAGCTCCCAGGTGTCTGAGTGAAAAAAACACGCTGTTCTGAGCATCAGGTACCAGCGATGAGCATAAAAACCGCGCTGGGCTACAACAAAATGGCCACTGGGCGTCCAGTATAAAGGACATAATCACAGGGAAAATGGCCGTCGAAATATAGTAGTAATGTATAATATAGTTCCTGGCCATGCTTTCCACTGTGTCACACCAAACATGGCCACCACATAACTGTACACAGAAAAGGACAGTGAAAAAGAAAGAGAAAATGGCGGCAGAACAGCGCTATGGCGATCAGCACGTGCAGACCTCCAGACACCCGGCGGGGAGACGACAGACACCCAGGGACCCAGCCATCCACCCAAGGTGAGATCCCCCCAGGGAACCCCTAGCTATATGGCACACAGCCCACCATGCAGCATCCCCCACCGGGGGGGGGGGGAGATAGGGACAGGGAGAGAAGAGAGGGACCCCTGAATCAACCTCCCAGGGAATGCCCAGCTGCTCAACCCCGCCGAGGCAGGGAGAGCTGTACTTACCATCCAGACGAGCTGGGGACATTCCATCACAGATCCACTCCCGAAGAGTACAGGGTGGCTGCTAGCCATGGCACACCGTGACTCAGACATCAGTAGCCCGATCATATGTGTGCCCCAGGGCATTGCGCTCACTGGCTGCCCCGGAGCCTGAGGGGCGTAGCTATGGTCTGCATACACTCGATGGCCAGGCTGGGAAGACTACAAGGATAAGGGTATCCAGCCTGTCACCCAGCCGGCTGTTGATAGTAGATCACAGGATCTTAATATTGCACAAAAGGCAAACTTCTGCAAAAAAAATAAAATCCCAGGACTGACGGTCCCGCAGAGTTCCTAGGTCAATCTCCTTCACTAAGCAGAAAAAAACTAAAGCTCCAGGAAGCAGGCTGGGGGGTTGTTACTGAAGGGACTGCCCCTTGGGCAGAACTAGAAAGTTCTGTTTTTGTACATGTGTAACATGTTCTGCCTAGTCCTCTCCTGAAGGTGGCGTAACAACCCTATGGTCAAGAATAATGGAGCTGTGTCAGTCAGTGAACGAAAGAGAAAGTGTATTTTTTCCCCAAAAAAAAGTGCGCCTGTAAGACCGCTGCGCAAATACGGTGTGACAAAGTATTGCAACAACCTCCATTTTATTCTCTAGGGTGTTAGATTTTTTTTTTTTTTTTATAACGTTTAGGGGTTCTAAGTAATTTTCTAGCAAGAAAAAAAAAGAAGAAAGAAAGGGTTTTAACTTAAAAACTACAAATCTCAGAAAGAGGCTCGGTCCTTCAGCAGTTAAGTGGCCCTCGCTTCTCAAAAAAGGTTGAGCACCCCCGAGATAGGTCTGTGATGATCTATAGTAGTTGCACGTTTTTGCTACAGCTGCACAGTTGATTTCCCCTCCCCCGCATTGATCCTAAAAGTTTCTAGATGACACATTGAGGGTATAACTCTTTCAATGTAATGATCAAATGTATGTTTTCATTTCTAGATTATTAAAGTGGATTGAAGAAGGAGTACCCAACGACCCATTTCTGAACCCAGAGCTGATGAAGAATAACCCCTGGGTAGAAAGAGGAAAATGTAGCATCCTGTGAGACTCCAACAACCGCCTCTGCCCCCTCCCCCACCCAACTTTCATCTACTCTGAATGTAACTAGATTCTGATATTAGAGTCCAGATATGCAGCTGAAGAGACCTAATTGATCACACTGCATTGCTCCAGCAGAAATAACATATGCAGGAAGGGGGGAGGGGAGTGCTGCCACCCCAGTAACCAGTCGCCCCACCATAGCTTAGACTGTGGGGTGGTTCTGCTGTAACAAAGAGGTCCAATTTTATTATTTGTCATTTTAGGTTTATAGGATGGCTAGGAAGCGTGGCAAAGAACGTGTTGTAGATTTAAGGAGTCAGTTTACAGTGAAAACGGGGTTAGATTAGAAGGGTAGGACACAGCTGCTTGTCACAGTGGTATGACAGCAATAATATACAGTCTGGGGCTGTAGCAATCCTAGGATGCTTCAATGCCCTGGTGCAGATGTCTCTACAGCGCCCCCTGACTGTACCTTCCAGGTTATGCACTATATTGAACATACTATGCTTTTCAGGTTAAGTCATTGTAATTATATACTCATGGGACTTGCAAGACCCTCTTTATATCTTTTATTTCTCCAAAGAGCTAAATGCAGAGAAAATGTAAAATGAATCCGATTCATATCTAAGAATAAACTCTTGGTGCATTTTTCCTCTCCTGTCTGTGTCTATCCAATCCTCCTGTGTTTGGTTATGATTTGTTGCAACTCAGTGTGTGTACTGTAGTACAGCACAATGGCACTCGATACCAAGCTACATGGGAAGAGCGATGAAAGAAGGGAACAGCCATATATTATACAATTTTTCTTATTCAATTTCCTTTAGATTTACCTTCAACTATGTAGTGTAAGGGTCTGCCTGACTGCCTAGAAAAATTATAAGTGACCTCATATTATATATTATATGGTTTTGGTAAATCTAAAGTAAAATTGTACAGTGTATGACCACCCAACTAAGCTGAACATTCTGCAGAACACTGCTTTAAAAAAAAAAAAAAAGATAAGAAAAAAAAGATTAGTTGTGCACTTCCGTTTGGATTTATATTAGGAGGTTAGAAGGTTTGAATGCTGCTAATAGCATGGGTATGACATACATGACATGCACACTGGGCATTTACCCCCTGTGGGTCCAATTCCAGCATTTTTTGTGCACCTGGGAGTGGCCTGCAGCCTGTCAAAGTCTCTAAGAGACTCAAATATGGTGCACCAAGAGGTACTTGCATTTAGAGCCCAATGCCCAAAACACGGGTATTTCCTGAACAAAAAAGGCCCCTAAATGTGGAGTACCACTCAGTACAGCATCCAACTGCAACATATTTCAGACTGCTGTAAACTTTGACATGTTGCAAGCAGTAGCACTTTTCTACCTGGAGCGCAGGGGCTAAACCTACCCTGTGTAGATGGTGCTGCACAGTGTCTGCAGGTGGAGGTTAAGTGAGGGTTTGCTTTAAAGGGTAACTTACTTTTTTGTGTGTGTGTGTGGGGGGTGGGGGTGAAGAATTGTAAATAAAAAAAAATATATACAATATATATTGTGGGGTCATATATATGTGGGGTCAGCGTACAATTAAGACATATTGTAATTGAATGTTATTAAAAAGAACCTTTCCCTTTCAATGTGCAGCCGCAGTAATTTTCTGTAAAATGCAATATGGCTACCTGGAGGAGTGCTGTACACAGACTGCACCCTCAAACCAACTGATTTTCCCAGAAATCTGAAGATTTTTGGCATCCCTTGTAACAAAAATGTCATTTTTGGTGGGTTACTCCCAATGGAAAAATCACATCTAAAGGGATGCAGATGCTAACATTTTCCTCATTTGACCCCTGCAAGTGCAGCAGCCGATTGAGAATTATAAATAACTCCCATACAGACTCACTCTGGACACAGACAGATACACAGCTATTTCTTCAGAATACCAAAAAGATAGGAATTGGCAACAAATTTTGGTAAAATTCTTGCAAACTACATAGATCACTCAGAGTGGAATGTTTTTTTTTCTCACTATAAGTGGAGGTACTCTTTAAAGTGGTTCTAAACTGAGGAGGTTTCTTATCTTTTAAGCAGCGCCCCCTCCCCCCAATACTTACCTGAGCCCCATCTTGATCCATGGATGTTACACAAGAGTATTGGCTCCTTGGGGCTCTCCCTCCTGATTGACAGCAGCTGGCACCTGCTGCTGTATCTCAGCCAAAGTCTGTGAGCCAATGAGGAGAGGGGGCAGGGTCAAGCCCCAGCTCCATCTCTGAATAGACACAGAGCAGTGGCACGAGTGCCCCCAATAGCAAGTGGATTGCTGTGGGGGGCACTTGGCAGGAGGGAGGGGCCAGGAGCACCGGTGAGGGACCCGAGAAGAGGATATGGGCTGCTCTGTGCAAAACCAGTACACAGGGCAGGTAATGGTCGGTTCACACTAGGACAACTTGTCAGGCGACTTAGCCACCTGAAAAGTAGCATCCCGTTCTGTACAATGGAACCGATGCAAGTCGCTCCGACTTAGAAAAAGGTTCCTGTACGACTTTGGGGGAGGCTTGAGGCAACTTGCATTGACTTCTATACAGAAGTCGTTTTGCAAGTCGGCGCAGCGGTCGGGTCTGGGTTGCCTGAGGAAGTCGCGCTGTAAGTCGTGCTGCCTCAGTGTGAATCGGTCCTCAGTATAACATGTTTGTAATTTTTAAACAAAACAAAAAAATACCTTATTATCCCTTTAAGGAGTAGCTGAACACTGTCAAGGAGAGGGAAAGAACTAATCATCAGTAGTACCTGTGGACTCCTTGCAGCTGATATTTTCCTTAGCATGACTTGGTCTGCGCGTGTTTCTGCGTGAAGTTGACCACCTTGGAAGAGGCAGGGCTTTGCTTCATGTCAGATGACTTGTGTGGTGACGACCAAGAAGCAGGAAAGATAGAGGAAGCAAAGGTCCAAAGCTGAAGCAGGGAGATTCTGGCTTTGCATATCTTCAGATACAGTTTCCTCTTCAGCACGCAACACCCAAGTTCAACCTCCAAATCTCATAAGAATAACAATTACTGGCAGAAGTTCCTCCCTATGAAGGCTTTGGACACAGGAATACCTAGTCAGAGTCACATCAGTAAGTGCTATTTTACAAGAGGAAGGCAAGGCAAAAAAGTAGATTTTTCAGGGGTCTGTTTTGCCAAAATTAACACTTCTACATGTTTTTAATAATATAGTGAATGATGCTATTAAAGTCAATTTACAGCTTAAGAAAATGCAATTATCTGAATGTCTATAGTCTTGCCACAATTCCACTTTAACCACTTGACGACCAGCAGATTAACATACACTGCTGGCCAGCGGCTTTGTTCCCCCCGTGACGTACCTGTACATCATGGAAAAACTTCCCGATTTACAGGTGCGCACTCCCTGCCTCATGCTGTGGTTGGACAAAGCACATGTTTGGCAGCAGGCTTGCCGCCAATGATTTTGGCTGTGAACCTGCTGATGGTTGTGGCCAACCACAACACAGACGTTCGGCTTCCTAATCTCACTTACAATTCAGAGCTGAGATTAAGATGCGGTTAGCCAGTCTGAGTAAAATCAACACACAGATATTTGTTAGGCACAAAGTTAACCTTTGATTGCCCTACTGATCACCCACTGTCATTATTACAGTGACAGTATTATCACTGATCAATGTTATCGTCACTGGTGATGTCACAGTGTGTCAATTATTGACCCTCCCAGTCAGCGTCAGTGCCAGTCCCCTATTGCCCACCACACTATCCTAGTCACTCTAGAAACGTGACATGCATTCAGAAAGTCAGAGCTGTATAAATTCCAGTATACAGATGGTAAAATAAGCATTGAACACACCACCATTTTTCTAGGTAAATATATTGGTAAAGGTGCTATTGACATGAAATTTTCACCACATGTCGGTAAGAACCCGTGCAATCCATACAAAGAAACCAAAACAATTCAGTTCAGAAATTAATTTGTGTGTAATAAAATGGAATGAGTATTGAACACGCCAACTGAAATTTATTTAATACTTCATACAAAATCGTTTGTTGGTAATGACAGCTTCAAGTCGCCTCCTGTATGGAGAAACTAGTCACATGCGTTGCTCAGGTGTGATTTTGGGCCATTCTTCCACACAGTCTTCAAATCTTGAAGGTTCCGTGGGCCTCTTCTACGAACTCTGATCTTTAGTTCTGTCCATAGATTTTCCAATGGATTCAAGTCAGGTGATTGGCTGAGCCATTCTAGCTTTATTTTCATTCTTTGAAAACAATTGAGAGTTTCCTTGGCTTTGTGTTTGGGATCATTGTCTTGCTGAAATGTCCACCCTCATTTCATCTTCATCATCCTGTTAGATGGCAGCAGACTTATCAAGAATGTCTTGGTACATTTTGCCATTCATTCTTCCTTCCACGACATGAAGTTTTCCAGTACCGCATGCTGAAAAACAGCCCCACACCATGATGTTCCCACCTCCAAACTTCACTGTTGGTACTGAGGTGATGTGCCTCCAAACATGGTGTGTATTATGGCATCCAAAGAGTTCAATTTTGGTCTCACCTGACCAGACTATATTCTCCCAGTATTTCACAGGCTTGTCTAAATGTTGTGCAGCATACTTTAAAACAAGTTTCCACATGCCTTTTGTCAGCAATGGAGCCTTGCATGGTAAGCTTGCATACAGGCTATGGCAGTTGAGTGCATTACTTGTTTTCTTTGAAAAAAAAAAAAAATTGTACCTGCTAATTCTAGGTCTTTTTGAAGCTATCCACGAGTGGTCCCTGTCTCTTGGACAACTCTTCTTCATTCTTTTCACTTGTCAGAAATGGTGAGGAGCACCTGGTCATGGTTGGTTTATGGTGAAATGATGTTCTTTCCACTTCCAGATAATGGCCCCAACAGTGCTCACTGGAACATTTAGAAGTTTAGAAATCCTTCTATAACCAATGCCATCAGAATGTTTTGCAACAATAAATTCGCAATGGTTTTGAGAGAGCTCTTTGCTTTTACCCATCATGAGATGTTTCTTGTGCGAGACACTTTTATAGGCCATCAGTTGAGACTGAAACAGTGGATATTAATTTGCACTGACAAGGGGCAGGATTGGTTTCTAATTACTGATAGATTTCAGCTTGAGTCTTGGCTTTCCATGCCTTTTTGCACCTCCCTTTCTTCATGTGTTCAATACTTTTCTCCTGTGTCATTCTATTTTATTACACACAACTTAATTCCTGAACTTGCTTTCTTAGTATGTATGGATGGATTGCATGGGATGCTACTGACATGTGGTGAAAAATGATTGTAAGTAGCACCTTTAGAACCTAGGAAATTGGTGATGTGTTCAATACTTATTTAACCCATGGTATATACACATATGAAGACACTATAACTTTCTCACAAACCAATTAAAGAGGAGATTCCCTAAAAAAAAAAAAAGTCAGCAGTTACAAATACTGCAGCTTTTTCTGTGGAACACCACTTTAATATACATTATTTTAATATTTTACTAAAGACATGTGGCAGAATACATTTTGGCCTAAATGTATGAAGAGTTTTGATTTTACTGTATGTTTTATAACAGAAAGTAGAAAAATATATTTTTCTTCAAAATTTGTTTTTTATTAATATAATTTAAAAAAAACTCAGTGGTGATCAAATACAACTAAAAGCAAGCTCTCTTTGTACCCACATTTGTTTTTCACAACGTTGCATGACATAAATAGGTAAACATCGCAATAACGCAAAATCTGTCCCCAAAGAAAATACCTAGTGCTTTCCCTTTAGGAAGCTGGCAGGTAAATTGGGCAGAAAGCAGCCACCCAAAGTTGGCATATCCATTGTGGGTAGATTTGATGACTCTCCAGTATTAAGATTTCTTTCTATTCGTTTTGCTCCTTTTGTCCAGATCCTACCATTCCTGACTGCCATTAAAGAGGAACTGCAGTCTGCTCACATAATTTGTAATAAAAACAAATTTGTCATTCTAAAAGTTCTCTCCAACCACTTTTCATATTTTATATATACTATGATTCTGTACTTGCCAAATCTCCCTCCACCAAGTCTGACTGCATCCATTTTAACTTTCTGGCAAACTCTCACAAGAGCTGTGCATGATGGCATAAGCCTGGGCTAATGACCATACAAGAAACAGGAAGTGGGCAGTATAAAGGTATTTACTGGCAGAAAAAAAAAAAAAAGTTTCACTATCCAAAGTTAAGACAATGGCAGAGGTCTCCCTCCTGAACAGAAGGCACAAATAATTCAAGTTAGACTTACCGGTAACTTGTTTTCTAGTAGACTTTCAGGACAGCCACCCAAGAGATGATGGCTCCACCTCCCAAAGGAAACACCTCCTCCATCAGAGCTTTTTAAGGGAAGTCTCCACGCAGCCCCCTCAGTTGTTTGTAGAGACTCTCCAACCCCTGCTGCAACACACAAGTGAAAGTTATATCATAGTATTACAGCAATTAACATAAAAAGACAGGGCGGGTTACTGCTGTCCTGAAAGTCTACTGGAAAACAAGTTACCGGTAAGTCTAACTTTAATTTTCCAAAACGACTTTCAGGCCAGCCACCCGAGAGGATTACCGAGACTTACTCCATTCAGGGCAGGACAACAGCCTGTAAGACTTTCTTTCCAAAAGCCTGATCCCCAGCCGTCATGAGATCTAATCTATAATGGCGGGCAAATGTCAGACTTGACCAGGTAGCAGCCTTACATATCTGTTCGGGGGTGGCGCCAGCTTTCTCTGCCCAACTCACCGCTGTAGCCCTTGTGGAATGAGCCCGGACACTCACTGGATTCTTCTGGCCAGCACAGGAATAGGCTTCCGAAATTGCCATCCTTAGCCATCTGGCTATGGTCCCTTTGGAAGCTCTCTTTCCCTTTTTACTACCGGAAAATAAAATAAAGAGCGCATCAGTTTGTCTAAAGTCTTTAGTGGCTTCTAAATAACTTAGAACTGCTCTCTTAACATCCAAGGTATGGAATTCCTCTTCTTTCTTACCCGATGGATTAGAGCAGAATGTAGGGAGAATTATCTCTTGGGGTCGATTTTGAAATGACGCCACTTTGGGCAAGAAATTAGGGTCCGTTTTAAGGACTATCCTGTCCAGAAAAACAAAAAAAGAACGGCTCCCTGATTGACAAAACCTGCAATTCACTGTGAGCTGAAGTAATGGCCACTAAAAAAAAAAAAAAAAAAAAAAAAAAAAAAAAAAGTAATGTAATCCATCTCAGGGAGTCAAACAATAAGTTCGAATGGATCCTTGGTCAGGGCCTGCAGGACAGTAGACAGGTCCCAGCCTGGGCAGCTTTTAGATACCACAGACCTAGATCAAGAAAGAGCTCTAAAGAACCTGGATTACTACTGGGGGTGTGATGCTATAAGTTTCTCAAAGAAGACCCCTAGAGCGGCCACCTGCACCTTGAGGGTGCTGATTGCCAACTTATTATCTTGCTCCCTCTTGTAGGAATTCCAGACCTGAAGCAATCTGTCTCAGTGATATAGCCGAAGTCTTGCACCAAGAGTTAAACACCTTCCAATATTTGAAATATATTGCCCTGGTGACTTTCTTCCTACTGGACAACAGGGTAGCCACCAACCTATCTGAGAACCCCTTTCTCTTCAAGAGCTGCTTCTCAGAAACCAGGCCGTAAGCCTTAGTTTCACTAGATCTTGATGGATGAGAGGGCCCTGCCGGAGAAGATCTTGCCTTAGAGGGAGATGCCAGAATGGTTTTTGCTGCATCTGTAGTAGGGCCGAGAACTACGATCTTTTGGGCCAAAAGGGAGTGATCAGAATTACCCCTGCCTCCTCTCTTCTGATCTTGCTTAACACCCGCGGAATTAACTGAAATGGGGGAAAGGCGTAGCATAGGTGAAAATTCCAGCTGTGTGCCAAGGCATCTACTCCCAAACGACGTCTCGTGCCTGTTCAGGGAGAAAAAGAGAGGGACCTGGGCATTTTCCTGAGCGGCAAAGAGATCTACCTCTGGCTGACCCCATCTTTCCCCAATCAGTCTGAAGACCTCGGGATTCAACTGCCACTCTGCCTCTAGGACCTGCTTCCTGCTGAGGAAGTCTGTTTTTTCGTTTAGGGATCCCTTTAGGTCGATCGCTGACAAGGATAGAGTAAACTGCTCTGCCCACACCAGGATACATTTGGCTAGATTCCTGAAGTGCCCTGCTTCTGGTTCCTCCCTGCCTGTTCAAGTATGCCACAACCGTGGCATTGTCCGATAGGACTTGGACGTGTTGCTTCTGAATAACACCTGAGAGGGCCAACATTGCCCTATCCACTGCCTTTAGTTCCCTCCAATTTGAGGACCTCTCCGCCTCTTCCGCGGACCATGAGCCCTGAACCCACTGGGTGTCCACATGAGCCCCCCCAACCCCAGGCACTGGTGTTGGTTGTCAGCCGCACCTGGACCGGGAAGGACCACAACAGACCTTCCAAAAGTACCTCTTGGTTTCTCCACCACCAGAGACCTCTCTTTACCGAGGTGGGGATCCTCACCAGATCGTCCAGTGAACTCTGCCGACGATCCCAGACCTTCAATAAGAAAGCCTGAAAAGGCCTGAAGTAAGAGGCCTGAAGTGATGCCTTGC
Organism: Lithobates pipiens; assembly: GCF_037356315.1. Taxonomy (NCBI): domain Eukaryota; kingdom Metazoa; phylum Chordata; class Amphibia; order Anura; family Ranidae; genus Lithobates; species Lithobates pipiens. The sequence continues at coordinate 312,687,816 of NW_027507784.1, read as the reverse complement.
CCACTGGACCACCGGGATGAAGGCAGTCAAAGTTCCCAAAACCGACATAACCTTCCTGATAGACAGGGGCTGATTGGATTGCAGTTGGGCTACCCCCTGTACCAGCTTCTCCTTTTCTTCCAGCAGGAAGATCTTTTGGTCTAGAGAGCAGGCGCCAAATTTGACTTTTGCAGATTTATAATCCATCCCAACTCTCTTAGGTGGATGCAGGCTCTGTCTAGATGCTTTCGCAAACCCTCCCTGGTCTGGGCGAAAAATAACAGCTAACCCTTCTGCCATGATTTTGGTGAACACTCTCGGGGACGATGACAGACCGAACGGGAGGGCTCTGAACTGAAGGTGAATGACCTTGCTCCCTTCCTTTAGTGCCAACCTCAAGTATCTCAGACCCAAATTGGGACATGGAGATACGCATCCTGCAAATCTGTGGATGCCATATACACCCCTGATTCAGGAGGTTTCTTACGGAAAAAATAGAGTCCATCCGAAACCTTTCGTATTGCACAGACTTGCTCAGCCCCTTGAGGTTCAAGAAGAGTCGGAACCTTCCCGAAGGCTTTCGGACCAGGAACACATGGGAGTAAAATCCCTGACCCAGTTCCCCTATTGGGACCGGCACAATGGTCCCAACCCCAAAATCCCTGAAACATCAGGTCCTGAATGAGGGGCTTCATAGTGAGGGCCTTGACTGGATCTCTGGGAACGTTCATGAACAGGAACCTTTGATGGGGAAATTCCGTAAACTCTACTTTGTAACCATCCTCAAAATAAACTGATTCTGGGTAATGGCCCCCCACTGAGGGAGAAACTCCTGGAGTCTCCCTCCCACTCTGACGAGTGAGTCATTGTGGCTTGGTGGCGGACACATGAGGATTGAGGAGAACTCCTCCTTTGCCCTTGGGCTTTTGCACCGCCCAAGGCTTCCTCCTGCTTTGCGTCCTATCCTCGGCTTGTCACCTCGGACCCCAAAAAAAGTTTCCGTGTCTGCGCCAGTTTTTTCTTTACCGGAAAGGATTTTTTCTTATCCGCCGTTCGGTCTAGAATGGATTCTAATTCTGAGCCAAACAACAAATCCCACGCAAAAGGAATGCTACATAGCCCATTTTTTTAGGCCGCATCCCCTGGCCAGGTTTTCAGCCACAAAGCCCTTCTAACAGAGTTAGTCAGGGCGGCTGACCTGGCTGTCATGCGGACAGACTCCACCGAGGCATCAGCAATGTATGCAATTGCTGCTGAAAGAGTAGCAAAGGAATCCAAAATCTCCTGCTTAGGGGAATCAGCTAAAATATGAGACTAACTGGTTAACCCAATGATCCAGATTTCTTGCCACACAGGTTGTTGCCATGGCCGGTTTTAAATTCATCATCACTGACTGCCAGGATCTTTTTAGAAGTAGATCCATCTTCTTATCCATGGGTTCCTTTAACATAACCATATCTTCGAAGGCTAGATCTGTCGATTTTGAGATCTGAGAGAAGGCCGAAGTCTAACTTTGGGACCTTGTTCCAAAGTAGGTCTGGGTTATCTTCAAAGGGAAACCTCCTCCTGTGTGCTCAGGTGGGAAAAAAAAAAAAAAAAAAAAAAAAAAAAATAAAAGGTTTTCTTCTCAGGCTCCAACCACACTCTCTTGATCATGTCGGACACCAGGGAGCACACCGGAAAGGTGAGAGATCTGGAATCCCCTAGCCCCGCATACATGCGATCATGTAGGGAGAGCTCTTTCTTCTCTTCAATACCTAAAGTGGCATATATCACTTTAAGGAGGCCTCCCACTTCTTCCAATGATAACTTGTACTTGGAAGCTGCTTCTGAGTCAGACTCCTTTAAGGCCAGCGAAAAAGAATCCTGAGACAACCCTCCCCCAGTCAGCAACTGAGAACACCCTTGCGGCTCCAAAGAAGGCTGCTGGGCTCTACGCTCTCTCCCTGACGTTCCAGGCTCGTCTGATAGATTAGACCTGAATGCCTGAAAGGTAGCCTTAAGCTCAAAATTTAATGGTTGAAATTAAGTCACCACACAAGGACGGGGACTCCTCCCTGACCAGGCTTGCGATACAAGACGCACAAAGCGTCTTGGTCCAGGTTTCACTAAGTTTTTCCTTGCAGACAGGACATTTTCTCTTAACTGGTTGGGCAGCACTTTTTGCCTAAACAAACAGAAAGAGACCAGAAAAAAACAAACCATACTGTTTTTTTTTTTTGCAAACAAACTGCAACCATCACCCAGGTGCAACCAAGGAAAAAACACAATTTCCCAGTGCCCTAGCAAGCTGACAACCCCTAATACTTCCACCACTGCAACACTCAGCAAGGGAGGGAGAGAGGGTGGGGGTGCGGGGAAGGGTGATCACTCCCCCTCCCCCCCCCCACAGGAGCATAGGATCCGGGCCAATCAGAGCACTGCTCCTACCTTCACCTTGCTGGCGCCTTGGCTTGCCCCCTTGTCTGTATAGCTCTCCATGGCTGCCAACAGACACACCGCTGCCGGTCCCAGATTCAAAAGCGCTGCTGCGCCGACTGGAACCAAAAATAAGGCGCCAGTTGATCCTCCTCTCTCCCCCTGCGTTCCATCTCCAGGAAATGACGCGGCGCACTGCCGGAAGTCCCGCCCCTTCCCGAAGGACGCAGCCGAAGCTCTCCTGGCCGCCGGGAAGATTACTAACGCTCTCCCGCAATGCAGCGCGGGCTGTACGCGGGAAATCCAAAACGGTGTGGCTGCCACCCTGATGCCAAAAACAGGGCACAGGACCTCCAACGTACTGGCTCTCCCCGAGCACTGAAGGGGGAGGGAGAGCCCATGGGACCATCCCCAACGGGAGGCAGATGGGAGGACCAGCTCCGAAAAAAAGAAAAACCCCAGGTGAGAACCTAACCCCCAGGACCACCCGAGAGATCATGGTTCGCACCGGAGGTGTTCCTCCTGGTTGGAGGAAACAAAAAACTGAGGAGGCTGCGTGGAGACTTCCCTTAAAAAGCTCTGATGGAGGAGGTGTTTCCTTTGGGAGGTGGAGCCATGATCTCTCGGGTGGCTGTCCTGAAAGTCATTTTGGGAAGTTATGTTTCACACAACGTGGCAAACAGAGTTCTGTAGTTTTCCAAATCACAGATCATCGGTATTGCATACAAAAGCTGAGCACCTAAACTGGCTTGGACAATTAACAGGTGGGTGACCCCACACTAAAGAAAGGAGGAAGGAAAGTAGGGAAGGAAAGAAAGGAAGAAAGAAAGAAAGAAAATCAAAAAAGTCCAAATAACATAGTAAGAGCAAATGTTGACATTTCACGCCAACGAGCTTTCACTCATAACACACATACTGGCTTGTGTGTGTGTATGGGATGTTATAGTACTACAGAAATTGGGTAGTCATCTGAAAAACACTTGCAAGGCACAGTCCCAAAGGTTTAACTACATGATGAGCTGTCAAACATTCTAAATGGTTAAACTCTTACTGACAGAGCTTTTCAAATATTTAGACCCCTTTCACACCCAGGCGCTATAGCGTTAGAAAGAGCACCTGCAATCCGCCCTCAAATTGCTGCTCCATTCATTCCAGCGTTGCGCTGGCAGGACGTCAGGAAAAGTCCTGCCAGCAGCTTCTTTGGAGCAGTGAAGTAGCGGTGTGTTTACCGCTCCTCCCCATTAAAATCAATGGGGCAGTGCTGCATTACCGCCGGCAATGGTGGCGTATTGTGGGTGGTTTTAACCCTTTCTCGGCCCCTTGGGGGGGGGGTAAAAGCACCCCGCTAGTGGCAGAAATGTGATGCAAATCCCACAGTAAAACGCCGCTAAAAATAGCGGCGTTTTACCACCGACGCTATGGGCGCGGCAGTGTGAAAGGGGTCTTACAGTACCCAATTACCTTACTCAGAAGGGCAGTGGGCTATGAGAAGCCTGAGCAATCACCTTAGACTAATAGCAAAGGTCAATCCATGAACTACTGTTCACTCCTGAACATCTGAGGGCAGCAACACCCCTAAAATACAGCCCGTTTTCACATGGGCGATTTCAGAGCCAGCTCCTAAACTGCAGTCTTTATTTCTAACGCGTCTTACCAAACCATCCTGCAGTGTAACGGATCAAAGTCACAGTTTCCTCTGGGTGAAGCCAATTCCCTGTCCTATGGGCCAGGCTTTTTTTTTCCTGTTTATCTTCTTGGGTACTGGTCCCCCCACCACCCCCTATTCTCCTGCTTGAGGAGCCTGTGGGAAAGGACCTGACTGTATGAATTTATCACCTCCACCTATAGAAGATGTCAACATCGTGCAGACACTGATTGTGGACACCCATAGGAGGACCACAGGAGTAAACAAGATAAAAGGATCATCATATGACCGTGTTTACAGCTAAGACTGGCCATACAATATACAATTTTCCTTTAGATTTACCAAAACCATATCATTTTAGGTTACACCTAAACACTTTAACTTTGTAGGGCAAGGGCCTACCCTACCTGATTGCACAAAAAAATTGAACAAAATTGTATAATAGGATTTTTGTACTCACCGTAAAATCCTTTACTCTGTAATTCACCGACCGACAAAGCTCCTCTCTAACTTAATGGGTTTGTTAGCCTGTCACTAGGAGAACTAAGCAAAATTGTAACAATACACAGAATTGTCAGTACCGCCCAGGGGGCGGACCCTGTGCTAACATCCCCTCCCTGCTGCCCCAGCAGACTCAGTACTCAAGCTGTATAACGTAGAGAAAGGAGGGGTGGGTGCTGTGTCGATTGGTGAATTACAGAGAAAAAGGATTTTATGGCGAGTACAAAAATCCTATTGTCTCTTATATTCACCGACCGACACAGCTCCTATCTGTAACTAAATGGGACGTCCCCAAGCAGTGCCAAACGAGGGGTGGGAAAAAACAGCATTAAAACTTTATCCACCATGACAAGTGGGAACTAGTGAAACTGAACCCACAAAAAAAAAACAGCAGTGTACTGAAAAACACACCGCCATATAACCGGGTATTCTCAACAGGAGAGATCCCTAACACCGCAACCTTTTTGCGGAAGTGATGCAACAGTGCATTAACAAACAGTACTGCGTTTTTATCGAAAAACCAGGAAAAAAAAAAATCTCAATTGCAACTACACGGCCGCCTGCAAAACTTTGCGGTCAAAACAGGCATCAGCCGATGCACTGACGTCTACCCTGTAAAACTTGGTAAACGTATGGACAGACGACCAGGTCGCCGCCTTACACACCTGAGCGACCAACGCTTGGTGTCGGAAGGCCCAAGACATTCCGATTGCCCTGACCACCATGAGTGGGCTGTGACCGAAAAGGGAGGCACCTGCCCCTTCAAGGAGTTGGCTTGTACTACAATCTGTCTGATCCACCTAGAAATGGTGGCAGAAGAGACCGCCATACCCTTCTTTGGACCAGACACCGAAACAAACAGCGAGTCTGACTTCCCGAAAGGGAGCTGTGGCAGACAAATACACTTTTAGAGCCCTAACCACGTCAAGAGCGTGAAGGGCCACCTCTTTGGGGTGCTTCGGCTTAGGACACAACGATGGCAATATAATGTCCTCATTGATATGAAAGGCCGCGACCACCTTAGGTAGAAAGGATGGTTGCGGACACACCACCACCTTATCCCTGTGGATGACCAGATAAGGAGACTTGCAGGACAAGGCCGCAAATTCCGAAACCCTCCTGGCCGATGTTATGGCCACTAGGAAAACCACCTTCTGTGAAAGGGTCAACAAGGGAATCTCCCTGATATTCTCAAACGGCGCCTTTTGAAGTGCCGACAGCACCAGGTTCAAATCCCATGGAGGTAACAGTGGATGCACCAGAGCGACTACATGTCGTACCCCCTGAACAAAGGTACTCACTAATGAATGAGACACCAGGGATCGCTGAAAAAAATACAGCCAGAGCTGAAATTTGCCCCTTAATGGTGCTCAACGCCAACTTCTGGTCTACACCTTGCTGAAGAAACAGCAGGATCCTGGATATAGAAAAGGAGTGCGGATGCCACCCTTTCTCCTCACACATGGAGATATAGGCCTTACAGGTACAATGATATATCTTCCGTGAAGAAGATTTCCGTGCCCTCAACATAGTGGGGATCACTGAGTCCAACAGACCCAAGTTCCCCAGCACCTGGCTCTCAATAGCCATGCTATTAAAACCAGTGACGGTAAAGCAGGGTGAAAGATTGAACCTTGAGATAGGCGGTCCTCTCGCAGAGGCAGCCGCCAGGGAGCGTCTGCCACCAGACGCACCAGGTCTGTGTACCAGGGTCGCTGAGGCCAATCTGGGGCCACCAGGATTACTGAGATCCCCTGGCTTCCACTCTGCGCATCAGGCGTGGCAACAGTTTTAGCAGAGGAAGGCGTAAATCAGCTGGTACTGATCCCACGGAGCCACCAGTGCGTCTGCCCACAGATCTCTTGTCCTGGACACGAATCTAGGCACCTTCCGATTGAGGCGGGAGGCCAATAGATCCACATCTGGTGAATCCGTCTGAATATCTCCGGATGCAATGCCCATTTTCCTGGGTCCAGCATCTGGCAACTCAAATAATCCGCTTGCCAATTTTCCACCCCCGGGATGTAAATGGCCGACAGGGCCAAAACGTGTCGCTCTGCCCACCAAAGTATGTGAGCGACCTCCCGAGCAGCGGCTGAGCTTCTTGTTCCCCCTTGGTGATTTATGTACGCCACAGCCATGGCATTGTCTGACTGTATCCTGGTCGAACGCCCCTGAAGACACATCGACCATGTGTGGAGACAGCCTGATCGCTCTCAATTCGAGCAGATTGATCGGCAACTTGTTTTCTTCCGTCGACCAGAGGCCCTGAGCCAATTGAATCCCCATCACTCCACCCCAGCCGGATAGACTGGCGTCAGTAGTGATCACCATCCATTTCAGAGGAAGGAACGATTTTCCAGACTGAATCACCGGGGACCTCAACCATCAGATCAGGGAGTCCCTGACTGGCTGGCTCACCTGGATCTGCTGATCCAGGGACAACAGAGATTTGTCCCAGTTTGTCAAGATCTCCTTCTGCAGGACTGGTGTGGAACTGGGCATAAGGTACTGCCTCGAAGGAGGCTACCATGAGCCCCAGTACTCTCATTCAAATGCGGAGCGACGACCACTTGCAGGTTCATCAGCAGTTTGACCGCAGATCTGAGAGTCTGCAATTTTTCTGAAGGGAGAAAGACCCTCGCTTCCCTGGAGTCCAATGGTAAACCAAGGTACTCCAGAAGCTGGGTCGGTACAATCACTGACTTCTTTAGGTTCAACAGCCACCCAAATTCTCACAGGGTCTGCATGGCGATTGCCACACTCCTAATTCTGAGGCGGAAGATGCTCTCAGGAGGAGATCGTCTAGGTAACCCACGATCGCGATCCCACGTTGTTGCAACAACGCCAACACTGGAGCCAGTACTTTGGTAAAGACTCAGGGGGCTGATGCCAGGCCAAAAGGGAGAGCCACAAATTGGTAGTGGGCATCCTCGACTGCCAAACGCAGAAATTTTTGATGCCGAAGTCATGTGGGTATGTGCAGGTACGCATCCTGGATGTCCAAGGATGCCAGGGAGTCCCCTTGATGGAGTGCAGCGACTACTGAGCGAACTGATTCCATTCGAAACCTCTGCACTTTTACAAAGTGATTGAGGGCTTTTAAGTCCAAGATCGGACATACCCCTTCCTTCTTGGGAACCACAGATTGGAGTACAACCCCTGGAAGCGTTCTGATTCCGGAACTGGTACAATCACCCCCTGACTCAGCAAGTCCCTCACCACCCCTAACAGGGCCTCCCCAAGAACCGGGGATGTGGTTATGCTGGAGGGGAAGAATCTGTTTGGCGGCCAAGAGAGAAACGATCTTGTAGCCTGTGGAAATCAGGTTGCAGATCCATTTGTCGGATAACCGGGAGGTCCACTGTGCTGCAAACTCCCGAAGGCGACCCCGCACCCGAGATGTGGGTGCGGGCAAACCTTCATGCGGTAGCACTTTTGTTTGCAGGCTTGCGGTTCCAGGGACGCTTCTGACCGTCCGTGGACATCCTGTCGGGCTGGGAACATTTTGCTTAAGAACCGGGCGGACGAAAAAGCCGCTTGTGAGTGGAAAAAGAGGGCCCTTGCCTGCGGCGTGGCTCCTTAGCCTTCCTGGCCTGTGGGAGTAGTGTACTCCTACCACCCGTGGCATTTAATAATGTCATTCAACGAAGCTCCAAAGAGCCGGTCACCAAGGAAGGGAAGATCCGTCAGGGCTTTCTTGGATGCCTGGTCAGCAGAACAGCATTTTAACCAAATCAGACGCCTCAGCACCACAGCTGACCCTGAAGCCCTGGATAACAGAGGGAGAGTATCCAGGGCTGTGTGACAAACGTACTTAAGGCCTTGCACTAGTTGGTCTGTTAGTCCCACACAGACAGGGGAGGCCTGTTGCTCTCCCAATTCACGGTGCAAAGGTTTTGCACGCCAAGTCAGTGTCTGCGACACGAGTGCGGATGCCAGTACAGGTCGCACGGCTGACCCCCACAACCGTAAATAAGGAACGAGCCACCGCCTCGGCCTTCCTGTCCGTGGGATCCTTGAATGTAGGAGTCCCCTCAACCGGGATCGTGGTTACCTTATTTAACCAAGATACTGGGGGGTCCACGACCGGAGGCACCGAAACTTCTTGAGAAGGCTTTCCTCAAGGGGGCAACGCACCGCCATGTTTTTGGGGACCGAAAAGGGTCCTTTGCGGCCGACCCCATTCCCTGTAGGTGAACGTTCTGGCTTGCGAGACCCAAAAGGGACCGATACATCAGCAGAGGGATCCACTGGCTCCTGGATCTTCAGGGTATCACGCACAGCTGTGATAAGTGCTCCAACATGCTCTTTTTTGCGCCCGGACGGGGAATCATCCTCTCTGTCCGAATGGTCCTGGTTAGCCTTGTCGGAGAGGTCAGAGCAGGGGTCACCAGCCACAGCAGGGCCCGAGTCTGCATCAGAGCTCTCCCCAGAGGATGGGGGGGGGGCAGGGGCCTTTTAAGTGCACCTTTCCTTCCACGCACCGCCTCTATTTTTGCAACAAAAGAGTTAAGGACCGCCGTCAGGGTGTCCATGGGCACAGCTCTATCCACAGGTGACCCAGTTGCAATAGCCTGGATTTCAGGGGGAAGAAACACTAGTTTCTGAAGCCATGCTGACCCTACCCTGCCTGCCACCTGAAAGGGGACTTCGGACAGTGAAGGTCCCACCCTCCTGCTACCGCCTGGGGGTGGGGGGGGTTCCTAGCGCCAGACTCACCACCCTGGGGCGTTCTGCGATATTTACTAGCCGTGCCTGTAGTCCCCAGGAGGTTACCCAGTTGCAGAGTGAAGAAACTGTCGGCAGCAGCTGTAGAAAAGAGCAGTGAAACGATCTGCAGAGCTTGCACCAGCGTTCAGGGAATGGCCATCCAGCGTCCTGTATACACAATGGACACAAGAAACAGCATGTGATAGCACATGGCATGCTGTCACAAGAGAACTGCGGTGAAAAGAGCGCTCTGGCTTCAAAAAAATGGCCGCCAATGCAACGAATAGGAAAATCCCATAAAAAATGGCCACTGAGGCTCACAAGGGGAACCTGCTCTGCCCTCAGCCAAAATGGCTGCCGGACAGCGCCATGCGGTGACAAGAAAAATCCCAGAATAGCGCTGCCTTCAACCAGCAAAAATACCTCTACAGACACCTTTTGGGACCCCCCCACACATGGACCAGGACCATCACTAGCCGTACAGGCCCCCTACAGGTGAGAGACCCAGTGATCCCCATACACACACCGCCCGCAGCCAGGGGGAAGGGAAGATAGGGACGCAAGACAGAAGAGGAGGTGAGGTGGCTCCCAAATCGGCCTCTCAGGGAATGCCCAGCTGCTCACCCCCCGAGGGAGGGAGAGCCGTACTTACCAGTCCTGTTGTGGCCTGTCGAGCCTTAGCTGCAACCTGCACACGCTCGATGGCCGGACTGGGGGGACTACAAGGCTAACTCAACCAGCCTGTCACCCAGCCGGCAGTTGATGAAAGATCCTAGGATCTTCTATCTTGCGCAAAAGTATAAATCCTGCATCAAAAAAAAAAAAAAAAAAAAAAAAAAAAAAATGGACCGAAGGGCCCGCAGGGTTCCTAGGTCATTCTCCTTCACTAGGCAAAATAAAACGGAGTCTGCTGGGGCAGCAGGGAGGGTTGTTAGCACAGGGTCCGCCCCCTGGGCGGTACTGACAATTCTGTGTATTGTGTTACAATTTTGCCTAGTTCTCCTAGAGGCAGGCTAACAAACCCATTTAGTTACAGAGAGGAGCTGTGTCGGTCTGTGAATAAGAAAATGTATCGCCAGCTTAAGTAAAACGGGCATTTGGATAGCTTTTTTATTCCAGCGATTAGGTTTGTTAAACCAGGTACACACTATAAGAAAATTGAGCGAACGGGCGGCTGCTTTTTCCCTTGATGTTTCACAGCAAGTCGGAACCTAGGATAGAAATAACGTACGAAAACTCTTGGACAACAAAAGGCTTTTTTGTTAATTATGGTTTCTAATCATGTGGAGACTTACGTACCTGATATTTCTTGTCCAAAAATAGTACAAATTAAAAAGGATTTGTTCTGTTCTCGTACGAGAAAAATGTGGGCGTTTGTCCCTTCAAAAACTTTCATTCGTAAGGTTGTAATTGACTGTTCACCCGATTTTCTTTTAGTGTGTATGAGCCATTGGTGGGACTGGGAAGGAGGAGGTGGGACTGGGAAGGGAGAGGTGGGACTGGGAAGGGAGAGGTGGGACTGGGAAGGGAGAGGTGGGACTGGGAAGGGAGAGGTGGGACTGGGAAGGGAGAGGTGGGACTGGGAAGGGAGAGGTGGGACTGGGAAGGGAGAGGTGGGACTGGGAAGGGAGAGGTGGGACTGGGAAGGGAGAGGTGGGACTGGGAAGGGAGAGGTGGGACTGGGAAGGGAGAGGTGGGACTGGGAAGGGAGAGGTGGGACTGGGAAGGGAGAGGTGGGACTGGGAAGGGAGAGGTGGGACTGGGAAGGGAGAGGTGGGACTGGGAAGGGAGAGGTGGGACTGGGAAGGGAGAGGTGGGACTGGGAAGGGAGAGGTGGGACTGGGAAGGGAGAGGTGGGACTGGGAAGGGAGAGGTGGGACTGGGAAGGGAGAGGTGGGACTGGGAAGGGAGAGGTGGGACTGGGAAGGGAGAGGTGGGACTGGGGTGTTACACTAATATTCTGGAGTTGGGCTTTAAGCAGTAAATGCTCCTTGCAAGGTTCACTAGACGAGGAAATAGACAGCCTGCAATTTTTTAATCACAGCGCTGGTGATCACAGCGTGGAAATATTCGGTATGCTTCTCTCCAATTTCCTTTTCTCTTTTACTGGTATCCACCTTAAAGGCCTACCTGACAAAGTAAATTTTTTGCCTGTGTGCTGGCTCTATGTCTGCGCTACTGTATATACTCGCAAATAAGCTGAGTTTTTCAGCCCATTTTTTTTAGGCTGAAACCCCAACCCCCCACCCTCGGCTTATACTCGAGTGAGCCGTACCTTTGATTACTAAAACAGCAGGCGTCTCCCGCTGTGTTATGCAGTCTGTTCAGCCATCCATTGTAACAAAGCCCTGCCTCCTCCTCGTCCGTGATAGAGGAACATTGATACAATGCTGGGAAACTGTATCCGTGTTCCGTCTATGGTATGGCTGCAAATGGGTACAGTGAGGCTGAAAATGGGCACTGTTTACCCAGTAGTTGCTGCATTTTCACACCCTAGGCTTATACTCGAGTCAATGTTTTTCCAGTTTTTTGTAGTAAAATTAGGTGCCTTGGCTTATTTTCGGGTTGGCCTATACTTGAGTATATACGGTATTTCTCATGTGCTATATTGTGATTGTCAAGTTTTGATTGTTTCCTGCTGTTCTCTTTGATAGTCAAGTTGAATCAACCACATGGGAACCCGCTCTGTTTATCCTTCTGGGGGAAGCTTTGTAAAATCAATCTGGACTTGATTGTAAGAAATTGTGGATTCAAGGTGACTATTCCACGTATGATCAAAAAACGGTCAAGAAAAAATGACCACCAGTTGGAAGGTCAGCTGCTGGTTGAGCCCTTCTGTTTTGTCCAACAGCGCTGTATTTATCCTGGCATTTATAAAAATGTCTGAAATAAACACTGTATGTGCTGCTCGCAGTAACTACATTTTAATTTCTAAACCTGCACTGAAGGAATAATGAAGGAAAATGAAAAGAGCTAATAGAAAATATTTATTATCTTCATACAAAAACTATAACAACTGATCTGCTTATAAACAGGAAAAACTGCTTAATGTAGGGAGGAGATAAAAGCTCTCACCGGATAAGTAGTATAGTCAAACAGACTAAAAAAAAAAAATCTTATCTTCACGCAACATTGATACAAAAACGTCCAATGAGAACAAACAGACAAATGCTCCAAGTCTGTCATTCTGGGAAAAAGTCTTATAAATTACACTTTTCTTATTTACAAAAAAATGTAAAAGAAGAAAAAAAAAATTACAATAAGTCTTTAATGCACACATTCCTCCGCACTGCATTTGAAAAGCCTTCATTAAATCGAAACCAAACATCGCTGTTCCCCACGGCCTTTCCAATCTTCTTTTCTATGGATTCCTCTTGGTTTGCACCCACTGGGGAAATAAATAGATAATATGAATGGTACAAGGTGGTAGGACATACTTTACCAGATCAAACATGAGCCATAGCAACAAAAAAATCTGCAGCCTTCAAAACACAAACAGCAGGCCCAATATGCACTCGTGGTTCTGAGAAGTCCAGTGTTTACCAAGGTATTTACTGAGAAAAAATGTGGAGGGCATGGGTACATTTGTCAGGCTGTTGTATTGTGCTTTTCCATGGGACCAAGAAAATGGATAGCACATATCTTAAAGGGCATGCACAGTGGCATAAATAAATAGAAAATCTTTCCTATGAATCTATTGTATTCCCATTTCTAGCCAGGAGGCAGAGCTGTAGCCTCGCCTTTGCATAGGTTTTCCAGTTTCTCCTTTGCTTCTGTTGTAAAAAAAAAAAAATATGCCAATTCTCAAAGTACAATAGCCCAATATAAAGCTGAATTTCAGGAATTCAGATACTTTAAATAACATGAAGGCACACTGAGTTGAGTCCAAGGAAGTGCATGACATTTACTGAACTTACCTCTATTTATATGGGACAGATTTATGGCTCTGCCGAGACACTCAGGGCTATGGGAGAGAGCAATACAGGGCAGCTATGTCCGCTCCACCCCTCTGCTGCCCATTCACAGAAGCCTTTGTATTTTGTGAATGAGTTCACATAATACAAAAGGCTTCTGAGGGGAGGGGCAGACAGAAGCTGCAGCGACTCTACTGTTGAAGATGCTGAGACCTGAAGGATCAGCATCGGGCTTCCGGTACTACAGCAATTATGGTCTTCCAGGAGTACTATAAACCTGTCAGATATAAATAAAGATAAGTTTAGGAGATGTCAAGTACCTCCTTGGAGTTAACTCATTAGGAGGAGATTTACTAAAACCGGAGCACTCAGAATGTGGTGCAACTGTGCATAGTAGCCAATCAGCTTCTAACTTCAGCCTGTTCAGTTAAGCTTTGACAATATATCCTGGAAGCCGATTGGTTTCTCTGCAGAGCTACACCAAATTTTGTACTCTCCAGTTTTAGTAAATATCCCCCATAGTGTGCCTTCACTCTTTACAAAGAAGCAGAATACCTGGAGTCAGTGGCATCACAAGGGTTGGAGACAACCCCGTCCCCCCGGCAGGAGGATAGCTGGACTGGTCAGAGCTGCTCTCTGATGATAGACAATGGTATGGGGCATCTGTTCCTGCAGACTATGGCATCGATTCGGAATTGACCCGTTTGTTGCTGGAATTGGGATGTGGATAGGATGGATGCGGGGGAAGATGCTGTGGGTGCCAGTAATCGCAGCAGTCAAACCTGCAACATGCCTGGATAGATGCCCACCCCTGGCACCAGCGATGTCATTGCTCCTCCCTTCACATCACAAAAGCTCAGCTACACCTGGGGAGGGAGGATTCAGTGAAGCCGTGCTGCCTGGAGAATTCCATGATCACTTCTAAATACAAAAGTCTGGCTTCTGTATTAGAAGTGACAGCAGTTAATAGGCAAATACAGGGCTAGCGTCGGCTGAAAAAAAAAAAAAAAAAGCCCCGCCTCTGGGACCCTCGCCTCCATCGGAATGGCGTCACCCAGGTGCGGCCCGCAACACCCATCAATGACTGAAAACAATAAGCCTGCTCCCTGCTGGTAGGCAGCAGAGACGTGACCCTTTGCTCCCTATGGGGGAAGCAGTGGTCTGACACACACCCTTGCTGAATCAAAGCTAGAGCTGTCCAATCAGCAGAGCTTTGTGAAAACACATGGCATGCAGAGAGACCACTGCTTCCACACACACACAGCACGGGCCCCTTTCTGCAGCATGCTGGCATAGGACAGGTTTTTCTACTCTACTGATTTCTAAAGAAAACAAACTGCAAGACTTTGCACACCTAGGTTTGATGTACGTGGAATGCATTTAGCAGATTTAAACTGAAAGTTAAAATTAGACTTAAAAGAAAACACATTAAAATAAAATTGTCCTAAATCTATATTCCCTTTCAGGCATTAGGCAGCTTTCAACTGGCTGCTGGTCAGGGCATTGTAAAGTGAAACACAGTTTACAGTAAGCGCAGAGCAGCGAAGAAGAGCTTCAAATACAGCAGCCCAGATCTACACACCAAGCAGCTCATTTGACTGGCAAATTAAACGTATATAAATATAATAATGAGGCAAGAAGATGGGGGCCACTGAAAGAGCTCATTTATATTTCAGAGCAGAGAATGATGGGCTGTAAAAGTGAAGTATGTGCAGCTGAAGACTATGGCCCATTTCGGCAGCAATCTATGTATGCCGTCATCCTTTCCTTAGAAATCTATACGTGGGCCTTTATCTGCCTTCGCTGTCTACTAAAATAAAGTATGCACACACAATGCAATCCAAATATAGCAGTCTGAAGTAGGTAATCATACCGAGGCCTGTTTCCTGGCCTCGGGGATCGTGGGTGGCTGTTCCTGCTTTAAAAATTCTAGTTTAGGCAGCCTAACTAGGATTTAAAACGAAATAAATATGTATATTTCTGCGAAGCAAAATGCCAAAAGTGATATTACTGTACTATTAAAAGTGAACCATGTTTTAAGCTTGAACAATGAAGATCGCATCTTAAAAATGGACATAAAAGGACAAAGTGGGGAGCTGCAGAACGCTTTTTATTAAAAGAAGCAAGCTCTGGCATTGTGGCCCTAGCTTCATTACCTAGTAGGGGATTGACCTGGAACAATCATGGGCTGTAGCAGAGCAGGCATTCTCAGACTTTAACTGCTGAAATGTGATAGCTCTGTTCAGTGCAGACTAAGCTGCATGATTATGCTTCACCAGGGAGCAGATCCATGACAACCTGGGCTCAGAGGAAGAGAGCTGAATAACACTGGCATTCAATCGATGTGGAAGACTGGGGACATCCAGTGGAAGAGAACTGTGGGGGAGGGGGGGGAGTTCTAGATTGAAGAGGAGTATTTCAGTATTTTGACCCAAGACTCACCCAATTTTCCACATAAGGTTTAAATAGAAAAATTGTGAATCTTGAGTAAAAGTGGTGCTAATCTGGGTGAATGCAACTCTTGTCTGCAAAAGCACTGTTAATTGAAACGTTTTTGTTTTTTCCCTTATAAAATACCATGTTCACCTTTTTTTTTTTTTTTTTTTTTTTTTTGCAATCTCTTGCAGTCTTTTATCCACTTCCTCTCTACATGCATTATGCCTCACATCAGTACTCTAGACTGGCTTCCTGATGTGACAACGGTGGACCATTCCTGTGCAATATGTGTTGATATGGCTGTTTGCAGCCTTCGGCATAGGCAAATTTGATCAGGTGACAACACAGGAGCGAAACTGGAAGCCAGTTGTTACCCCATCAGACACGTTCCCTGAACAAGGACCTTCATGGCAGGATCACCAGACATTTCTTATTACAGCAACATGTTACATTTTGTATGCGATTTTGGTATTGGGTTTAGACCTACCTTAATACTGTAGGCTGTATTCACGTATCAGGTAAACCTTCCTTGGAAGATTGCAAGTTTCAGTCTGACTGACTGCTGTGGAAAAACAGTTATCCATCGGACACATATGGTTCCATAGCCCTAGCGGACATGGACAGATGGCTGTAGTGTCTATACAATGTTATCTCTCCTTCATGTGAGTGACAATTCCAGCTACCCCAGGGACCATGTCCATCAACTACATTGATTTACCAAGCAGGAGTGGCAAGTTGGTCACCCATCAGGAAGTGATGTATTAATAACTGAACCTGCTCTGTGCCATTCAGGGAAAAACTTGCCTGTACTTGTGGAAACCACCGTTTTCACTATCTGCCGGCCAAAGAAATCCTTCTCGGGCTGCAAAAACGAGAAGAAAAAAGCTCAATCAGTAACATTTTTTTAAGGTTAAGGTTTTAAGGTAGATGGGTACTTTTAGCTCAAGCAAGCTACTTAAAGAATCACCAGAACTCATCGCAACTGATAAACGATCGACAGGTAAAGTTAGATCCTGCAAACCACACTCCCCCCCCCCCCCCCACCCCCTTTTTTTTTCTTGCAAAGTTGTAATAAAAAGGGAAGACATTTTTTATATTTTTTTACCTTAATGAATTCTATGCATTAAAGTGCTACTAAAGAGAAGATATAGATAGAGAGAGAAAGATAGAGATAGATATCTCTATATAGATTTTTTTTTTAATTAAAATAACAAAACATGTTAGTGGCCCCGATCATCCTCTTCTCTGGTTCCCGGCGGCAATCTTGGCGGCTTTTCCTTCTAAGACTACCATAGCCAGCCACTGGTAGAGTGTAGTATGCGCAACTATAGAATTACCTTCTCCTCAAATGGTGTCTTCTTCATGATAGTCTCAAGACGTTTCTCATGGTTCAATGGTCCCGGTTTGGCCACAGGTTTGGCTGCATTCTTTTCCCCGTCCTTTTCTTCCTTTTTGCTGGCAGCTTCCTGGCAAAGAGATATTAAGATTTACCAATGTCACAACAATTCTAAATTTTTCAGATATGCACACTCAGGGGGAGAGCACCACGACCCTGGAGCTCGTGGGCATCATAGATTTTGTATGCCGCCTTTGTCTATATGGGTTTCCTTGCACAAACTAAAAACATCCTGCCTGGCTTCCATCAAAATTAGCTAGATTATATATAAATGTGTGATGGGAGTAATGGACTGTAAGCAACTTTGGGGGAAATCAATGTGTCTGCATTCTGAAAAGAGCTGCACCATTTGCCAGTCATTTAGAGAATAATACATTTCTTTATTTTATTTTTTTTATTTATATTTATTTATTCTTTTTATTGTGAGAATGCAACAAGAACAATGGCTGAAACATTTGGCCAACAAGTTAAATCAAGAAAGACAATATACAGTATTGGTATAAGCTGAGAGAGACCTAGCAGTGCTGGGCCTAGTGGTGTACATTATTTCATATACTTATATAGCGCTGTCAATATATGCAGCGCTTTACATATACATTGTACATTCACATCAGTCCCTGCCCTCAAGGAGCTTACAATCTAAGGTCCCTAACTCACATTCATCCATACTAGGGCCAATTTAGACAGGATCCGATTAACCTACCAGCATGTCTTTAGACATTCAAATATTTCTTAATGGATGGTGGCCATACTAGTAATTAGCAAGCAGAGGAATGAGGGGGAGGTCTCAATTTCTAGACTAACAAGTCTAATTCAATTTAAGAGGCATGGAATGTTGATTGGAGGATCACCGGCTAGGAGTCTGAATAGATACCATTGAGTATGTTGAAAGGATTTGATTATAGATTGTTGAGTTTCTGTGGGCAAGGTTTAAATGAAAGACTCCCAGATTTTGAAGACATTTTGAACCCGTAATTCCTTATGCAGGAAGGCATTCTCCTATTCCCTGTGAAAAACGCAAGCTAATTTAGCTATAAAAAAAAAAAAAAAAAAGGAAAATAGGGGGTTCTGGATAGAACCACTTATGTAAAATAGTCCTTCCATGTCACAAGGGATATGGTAGTAAGAAGTAGCTTGCAGCCCCTTGAGATTTTAATGCCCGGGAAATTAATTAGGCCAAGAATAAAGAAACTATTTTATAGATAGATTGTCAAGGAGGACAATATGAGGCATGATGTTTCAATTTCCCTAAGGCCAGATGGCACAATCAGGTTATGACGAGGTAGGCTGAGAAAAAACAAAATCCCAAGTAAACCAGTGAAAAAGCATAATAGAGTCTTGAGCTGGCCATACACAGATCAAAATTTGGCTGGTTCAGCAGATACCAGCAAATTTTAATCAGGGTGCGTCAGTACCCGCTCAACAGAAGTCGATTAATTGAATTCTGCCAGGTGGAAAAGTTAGAACATTTTTAATCAAAGGCTACAGCCAATCAGCTACAGCCCTAATCTGTGTATTCTGACTGCTGCAGGTCCTGCAGTCAGCATACAAGATCCGATGGAGGGAATTCCTACATACACTTGTTTGTGTGGAAGGAGAAATCTGTTAAATATTTACTTTTTTTTTTTATTTCACAAAAGTTTTTATTGAAAGAGAACAGAGCATTATAATCAACAATACATCGTACAAAGTCGGTTTCATTTGAACATATTTTCACATGTTAAAGAAGGAGTACAGAGAATGTTACAACAACTGATAGATTATATATAGATACAACATGTAGTTTCCTAATGACAAGTATATAATCAGAATTATCCAAAAAAGAAAAATTTAAAGGATCTGAGCAAATATAAGGCTAAGACCAGGTTGCTTCCATCAATAAAGGGGGAGGAAGTGGGAGAGGGAAGGAAAAGAGAGAGAAAAAGAGAGAAAGAAAAGAATAAAACACCACACCCCTGATGTGAGGGGAGGAGGCAGAGAATTGGTTAAACATATTAACAAATGGGAAGAGTAGGCAAGGAGGTATTTGTATAGCGGTCCTGCGCTCTTTAAATATCTAAGGATCAACAGAAAAGTTATCTGACAAAAATTCGAAAATAATTGTTACACAATGGAAGATTTGTATTCCTGAGTATCTTTGTATTCTATCCATTTAAGCCAGGTTGAGGTAAAATTTGACATTCTTTCCTGTGAGATGCTTATAAGTTCCTCAATGAGTTGATTTTTCTGAACCATTCTTTTTTCGTTGGGAGTGAGGTAGACCGCCAATGGCGGGGATGCAAAGTCTTGCGGCATTTATCATGATCATGGTTAGGGATTTCAAGTATTTTTTTTTTTTAGGGACTTTGTTGTGATGTAATAGAAAGTGGGCTGGGTCAAAGTTTAACTTTTCTGGGGTGATGGATGAGATGGTTTCATGGACCATTTTCCAAAAAGGTTGAATATCCGGGCATGACCACCAGATATGTATTAACGAGCCCTCCTCACTATTACATCGCCAGCATCTGTTGGAGATCTGGGGGTAAAATTTGTGTAGGATGTTGGGTGTTCTATACCATCTTGTTAAAATCTTAAACCCACACTCCTGAGTAGCGACATTAAGTGAGCCTTAATGGGCGTACGTGAAAATGGTTTCCCAATTTTCTTTGGTAAACGATAGGTTGAGATCATTTTCCCATGCTAGGCAGGATGTGGTGGAGAACTCTAAACCCTCTTCAAATAAGGAGTTGTACAGAGTTGAAATATTGTGTCTTTGTGGACTCGTTTCTGAGGATAAGATTTCTAGGGTCGTGTGGGTTTTGGACCTTAGACTTGCCATATCCGCTGTGGAGAGATAATGTTTGATTTGGAGATAAGTAAAGTGTGATATTAGTCCAGGGTTGTTGTCCTTATTTATTTCTTCAAAGGATAGAAATTTCCCATTCCTGAAGAAGTGTTTAGTTAGCACTGCTTTGTGGGGCCAGTTAATTAGGAAAGATTTTTGTTGGTTTCCTGGAGGGAAATCTGGGTTTTTTCTGAGAGGCGTTAGGGGACTGATCCAGGGGGTGGGGTCCCTTTTCCTAAATGTGTCATGAAATATTGCTAGCGTGGGGCCAATAAGGGGGTGAGATTTGATCTCATTTGGGTGAAACTTGGGGTTTATCCATGGAAGGTGGTTAATGGGGTAGGTAAATTGGGCTTGTTCTAGTGACACCCAGTCCTTGATTGACTGGTGTATATTCCAATCAACTATATGTGTTAATATAGCCGCCTGGTGATACTTTCTTAAGTCAGGAAGGGCTATTCCGCCTTTATTTTTAGGGAGGATTAGTCTTGCGTATTTGATTCTAGGAGGTTTACTTCTCCATATAAAGGCGGAGCACGCCTTGCGGAAGGAGGCAAAAAAAGAAGAATAAATATTTTCTATTCAGTCCACTGGCTGAATGGAAAAAACAAAAAAAACACAAATGTAAAAAAGCCAACAAGTAATGGCTAGTACACATGGACCAAATATTTGCAAACATCGGCTGGGTCTATAAAAAACGTCCGACATTCTGCCAGTGTGTATGCCAGCCGGTCCAACAGAAGCCAGCCATTTGGCCAGCTTCTGTCGGACGAGCACTCTGAAAAACCAGCAACAGACCGGCTCCTGATCAACGCTCTCAGCCAATGGCAAAGAACGCTGATTAGAGTGCTCTGGTGGAAGAGAGGGGGAGGGGAGGGTCCCCCTGTCGGAACACAACAGCTCAGCAGGGGAGATTGCTGTACGTTAATACAGTGGCTCTAACTGCAGCCCTCAGTATTTTTTTTATTTAACCCAGCAGGAAAAAAAAACAAAAAAAAACATTAGTGCATACCAGGCTTAAGGCATGCCTGCCTTACTTTCATCACAAAGCCCACAAATAAATGGATTAAATCCTCATTTAGGATAGTGGATGAAGCCATGCAAACTATCCCCTGGGGCAGCTTTGCAAATGGAATAGCTAGTGTCTTTACAGAACAGATAAGCGCAAAACATTACAGAAACATTTTTCAAAACTGCATATAGTTCTTTCAGACATGTTGGCCATCATCAGTGCAGTGTATGGAAACCATGGCTCATTTGGAGCAGGACTTGGAAACCAAAAAAAGGAAGCATAACCTGAAAGGTCTTCATTGTTGAGCTGTACGTAATTTTCGCTGACGAGCCATGTTCTAGAATGAATCAGTACCTACCCGATCAGTGCGCAGAGAAACATGGTTATACAAAATTGCAAAGAACTAAAATGAAGTAGTATAAACTGCTATGCAAAAATTCTATCCATACAAGCTAACATCCCCCAGGCTATGTAAATGGAATTATGCAAATTCTCTCCTACAGATCTGTTTTAATGATGCATTTTGTTGGGTGATGCAGTCAGCAGTGCTTCTACAAACAGAAGTATGGCTAGCTATAAATTATTTGTTTCAAAGAAACACTTTAAGGGGAACTCCAGTCTTAATAAAAAAAAAAAAATCCAAATCGCAAAACAAATATTTGGGGAAAAAAACAAACAAAAAAACAAAACAAAAACGTTCTTACTGCGTTACTTGCCTTCAATTTGGCACTGGCCCCAGCAAAAAGCACTGTGAGGTCCTGCACCAATCATCCTCTGAACTGAATGACACCCAGTGTCATTAAATTCACTTCCTGTGAGCCCAGGCTGCCAACAACCAAGCCAGCCTGACAGGAGAATGATGCAGAGAACAGCGCCCACATCACTACATAAGCACTGTCAACAAATATTGAAGAGGACTCTGCACATCACACAACCAGCAAAAAAAGCCAAAAGCATGTATACAGATTCTTTTTTTTTCCTAGTTGGAGTATTCTAAAAGAGGGAGAAGCAGTCCAAGACGTAGGAGGCCCATTATATTGGAAATATACCATTAAAGGGTTAGTACTTCTTGACAAGTGTTTGGTAGATGCTGTTAAACCCCTTACATTTTGTTATACCTCTCGGGCACCCAAAACACTGTTGGTGCCCATTTTGAAAGGCACCCACTTTTCCAAAAAAATATAATAGAATATAATATAATATATTATATATCTGAAGCACACAAAAAGGTGAGGCAAGGACACCCAGAACCCCTAGGTGGACAGGAACAGCCAGGCATTATAGCAGTGAGACCTCAATGCAGAAGCATCGACGATATACAAGAACTTAGGGACTGCTTCAGCCTACCAGGCCCTATCCATATCTGGAATATCACGTTTGCGTGGGCTGATCCTTTAATTGTATGATAAAAGGTAATTTATTCATAATTTATTTGCAGGGAAGAGCTGCTCCGACTCCTCTTGAGACTGTCTGGTGTTGTCCAACAATACATAAAGAGCTTACCATACAATAATCAACCAAAAAAAAATGAAACCCACCTGTTTACCAATGACCGCAAACCAGGGTGGATTTGATTTAAATCAAGTCGATTTAAATCACAAGTAAAAAGGCTTGATTTAAATCAACTCGATTAACAGCATAATTTTTAAAGAGCAACTGTCATCTCTGTCCCGCAGCAGCTCCGCCTCTGACCCGCAGTTGACTTACCAACAGTCCCATTCACTTTAATGGGATGGCAGGTGATGCGGCAGTGACACAACAAGGTGAGGGACGTGGCGACAGCGGGTGAGTGGATGCCCGCTAACAGCCGCTGCCATGATGGATCTGAAATGACAGGTGCTCTTTAAATGTAAGGTCTTATTCTTGCTGGTAGTTAGAATCTTTAAATATTTGTAAACAAAATTAAGGTTTCCCATTTAGAATAATAAGCTGTCAGGTTAGTAAAACAGTGTTATCAGAACCGATTCAATCTTACAGTTTGTAGTGTACATAGATTTGAAAAACAATGGGATAAATAAATATTCCTGAACTGTTTTATCTCATGGTTACTGTGAAATTGTGCGAATGCGGTGTAAGTTCTCAGCTTGCAGAGCTTGGGTTCATTGAATGAGTTTACCAAAAACGTAACATTGCAGAATGTACAGCCTCATGCTATATAACTATGCTCCATTTCATGCTGGATAAACTAAAATTATTAATGTATCGTAAATAGAAAACTATCTTTAGATATATTTTTACTCCAAAAGCATTTTATTAAAATAAATTTGATGAGAAAAAAAAAAATTCATAAAAAAAAAAAAAAAAAAAAAATCATTGATTTATATCCACCCTGCCTCACACACAATTTAGGACACCTTAAGATTTCCACTATGACGTAGTATCTCTTAGCTAATATGTGTGAGAAGGATGACAGAGGAAAATTTGATTATTGTATTCGCCATAAAATCTTTTTTCTGAAGGACACAGCTGTCTCAGTAGATTGAGACCATTGGGTCTTGCACCACCTGCAGGAGTAGGATGTTAGGTACAACCAAAGATTAACATACAACCCATCAGCGGCCCCCGCTGGTTGCCAAACCACCCTATTTACAACACATTCAGTTAGTAGTCAGCAGTATTAGAGAGAAGGGAGACAAATAACCAGCAAAAATAGGGTAGATTAGGATATAAGGAAGGCAAAACAATGTCCTCAAATGAAAAAGTCAATACAACCTTCGGCAAAAAGGATGACCGAGGACGGAGAACCACCTTTATCCCACAAAGAACTAACTTTTACAAGAAAAAGCAGCAAGCTTCGACACCCTGTGAGCCGAGGTGATGGCTACCAAAAAGGCCTGTGAGAGAGGACCTTCTCGAATAGATTCAAAAAGGAAGTATTTGTAGGGCAGAAAGAACCCAACTGAGGTCCCAAGGAATCAATCTGAGGTCTAAAGGAGGAGCAACCAGACTATGACAGAAGGAACAAACCAAAGAAAGGGAGGGCAAGGGGCATGAAAATAGAACATCCAAAGCAGAAACCTGGTCTTTTATGGTGCTGAGGGCCAGATGTCAGTCCACGCCACGTTGGAAGAAGGCCAAAATACGAGCTACAAAAAACCTGCAAGGATGAAAAACCTGAGATTTGGACCCAGAGAAATAGACCTTCCAGGTATGGTAGTAAATAAAAGCGAGAGATGGACTTCCTGGCTCGAAGCAGGGTGGAAATATTAACGAGAGCTTATATAAAAAGACCCTAGGGTACATTATATGGGCATCCCTCCAAATTTTAGGACACTAGTGCCATTTCACCCAAGGCACCTTTCTATTTCAGTATGGCTGTGCCCCTCTGCACAGACCGCTCCCTAAAGACATGGCTTGACACATTTGGTATACACAAAGATCTGACCTCAACCCCACTGAAAACATTTGTGATTAAAAAGCAGATTGCAAGCCACCTCTTCTCATCCACCATCAGTACATGGCTTCACCTGGCCTATAGGGCTCAAATTTTAACAGGCACACTAAACCCCCCCCCAAGAATAATGCCCTTGGCATTAGAATGGGTTGTCCAACAGACATAATTGTTTGGTGTCCACAAATATGACCGTTTAAACAAGGAGAAGCCAAAAAAGGCTGACAAACGTGTTCTTGTACAAAACTTTACAAATTGCAGGCATGCCTTAAAAAAAAAAAAAAAAAAAAAATCACCTATGGGGGCTTCTACATGCAGTACCTTCACATAGCTTTCTCCCAGAATATCCAAGTAGTCTCAGTACTCCAGTACTCTGGGTGCTCAATTCCGCAATTGCAATGATTAAAAGAATCAAGCTCCGGACCACACACCCCATATGCCCCTCACAGTTATGAGGAACTCTGGTCCCTTGGTTAAAGCCAGTGGTCAACAACCCTGTCCTCAGGGCCCTAACAGGCCGGGTTTGCAAGATAACTGAAATACATCACAGGTGATATCATTTGCTGCTCAGTGATTGCAGTATTCTAGTCTGCATCTCCCCAAGGTAATACATAAAACCTGGCCTGTTAGTGGGCCCCGAGGACAAGGTTGATGACCACTGCCTAAAGGAACTTCAGCACACATTAGAAATGTGCAGGGAAATACATTAGAGCTCAATATCACAGATCCAAGCAAAGACTTATCAATGACTCCCTAAGTGCACTGAATGTAGAGGTCGACCGATATATCGGCCGTTTTTTAGCGGGACTTTGAAATGACTTCTGTATAGAAGTCAGTGCAAGTTGACTGAGTCGTCATAGCAACCCTTTCCTCCTCTCTGGGCAGGCTGCCAAGAAAAGAACAGAAAGATACAATGTTTACACTTCAATGAATGAAATCATCTCTGTGTGTAGAAGTTCTCAGTTTAACCATTTAAAGACTAAATCTTTTCTGACACTTGTTGCTTCCAAGTAAAAATCCTGTATTTTCTGCCAGAAAATCACTTAGACCCCCCAAAAATGATATATATTTTTTTAGCAGAGATCCTAGGGAATAAAATAGCGGTTGTTGCAATATTTTATGTCACACGGCATTTGCACAGAGGTCTTTCAAATGCATTTTTTTGGAAAAAAAATACACCATTTAAAAAATAAAAATAAAATAAAAACAGTAAAGTTAGCCCATTTTTTTTTTTTTTTGTCCAAAAGTTTTGACTACCTGTTTTTATTTAAAGCGCGTTCACACTGAGGCAGCACGACTTGCAACGCGACTGCCTCAGGCGACCGTGATCCGACTTTAGAGGCGGCTTGCGAAATGACTTCTGTATAGAAGTCAATGCAAGTCGCCCCAAAAGTCGTACAGGAACCTTTTTCTAAGTCGGAGCGACTTGAGTCGCTCCGATTAGAACGGTTCCACTGCAAGAAGCGGGACGCGACTTGTCAGGCGGCTAAGTCGCCTGACGGGTCGCCCCTGTGTGAACCGACCCTTAATATATAGGTTTTTTTTTTTTAGCTAAATCATACATACAAGTAAACTGATTGGAGGTTTGTTTTGTTTAATAAATGTTTAAGTGTAAGAAATTTTCTGTATCACTTATGAAGACTGCTTTCACACTGGAGCGGGCAGGCGTTGATGGTAAAATGCAAGTTTTAGCGGCTCTTTACCATCATTTTAGCAGTGCTATTTGGCTGCTAGTGGGGCACATATAACCCAGCTAGCGGCCAAGGAAGAGGTTAAATGCGCCCATGAAGCACCGCTGCCAAATCGCATTGCATGCGCTTCGGCAGTGGTGCCCATTCATATCAATGGGCAGGAGCGGTGGAGGAGCGGTATACACCACTCCAAACGTGCTGCTTGCAGGACTTTTTTTTTTTTAAGATCCTGCCAGCGCATCGCCTCAGTGTGAAAGCACTCTGTCTTTCACGCAGACTGCAGGGGAGCCATTTTGCAGGCACTTTACAGGCGCTATTTTTAGCCCAAAAGCGCCTTAAAAAACGCCCCAGTGGGAAAGGTGTGTTAGATCAACAGGGATTAAAAATAAATAAATAAAATAAAATCGGCCTAACATATCGGCCCAAAAAAAAATCGGCATCATATATCGGCTATCGGCCGCCATGATTTCTAAATATCGGCATCGGCCAGAGAAAAACCCATATCGGTCGACCTCTAACTGAATGTATAAATATCTCTTGGGAATTTTTATTACTGCTAAAAGTTTTGCAAGTGTGATGCAAGGACTGGTTTACTTTTAAGCTGTTTGTTGACCTACCCTCCAACAACAGCCATTCCTACAACTTACCATTATTTAGCAGATAAAAGCTAATAAAAATTGATCAATCCCATTACTATGATAAAACAGGACAAATGTATATGTATGGATTCTTTTTTTTTCTAGCCTCATATTGCATCATCTCCTCTAGTTGACGTTTGCTGTACAAAGAAAGACATTCCAGCGAGATTGGCTGTTAATAGCTGTTTGCGTCTTTCCAGCCTGGTCTCTGAGATACTGTGTAAACAGAGGATTCTCGGATCAACATGTTACTTAACTGTGGTTCTGCAGGGAGCCCCTGGCATGCATCGTGTGACTCCTGACAATCGTTAATACTCTACGGTGACTACAGGTAGTAGATGTAATGCTCCCTCTGCACATGACATCTCACGAGGATATACATTTACAGCTACCAACGTCAATAATGCTCCAAACCCCCCCTCCTGCCCATATTGTGAATGACCATAAAATGTTAGCAAAGAAAAAAATAAAAATAAAAAAATAAAAAAGGGCAACAGCACATCTGAGAATAAAACATGTCATGTGACAAGGCATCAGAATAGGCATTTTAATTAATCTTTAATTACAAACCATATGGTTAAGCCCTGAAGAAAGGGGAGGCGCTTCCCCAGAAACATGTTGACTATACTAAACATTTTATATTAACATTAAGTTGACTAGTTGTACCAGGAGCGCTTGACTTTATATCGAAATACAGATATCGGTTGAACCACTCGTTCATTGCGATTGGAAAGGCAGCAG
The DNA here is from genome assembly GCF_037356315.1 of Lithobates pipiens. Classification (NCBI taxonomy): domain Eukaryota; kingdom Metazoa; phylum Chordata; class Amphibia; order Anura; family Ranidae; genus Lithobates; species Lithobates pipiens. The sequence continues at coordinate 312,660,517 of NW_027507784.1, read as the reverse complement.
CCTAGGACAACTAGGCAACCTATTATTGTGCCTTCACCTCCCTAAGGCTCCGTTCACATATGTGTGGCCACGGTTTTGCCGTTGGACCCCTATGTGGTTCTGTTATTTTTTTATTATTATTTCAAACAAGGTTTATTGGAAGTTCACACAGGATACATATAAAGACTATAGGTATCAGGAAGAAACATTTGGGTAGAAAACCCAAGATTACAACATAACCAGTTTAAAGGGGTTGTAAAGCTTCATTTTTTATTTTCTAAATAGGTTCCTTTAAGCTAGTGCATTGTTGGTTCACTTACCTTTTCCTTCGATTTCCCTTCTAAATGTCTTTTTTCTTTGTCTGAATTTCTCACTTCCTGTTTCTCCTCAGTAAACTTCACACCATCATCCCAGCGGTGTTTAGTCAGCCAGAACAGCTTACTGAGGAGGAACAGGAAGTGAGAAATTCAGACAAAGAAAAAAAAACAAAAAAAAAACAATTAGAAGGGAAAAAAATTGAAGGAAAAAGGTAAGTGAACCAACAATGCACTAGCTTAAAGGGACCTATTTAGAAAATAAGAAAATGAACCTTTACAACCCCTTTAAGACATATTGAGCGACACAGCATACATTATATGTCCAAAAGAAGTGCAGAGGACCAACGCAACAAAACTTCATATACAAACCCCTAAACATGGGGCCAGTCCTGAAAAAACATAAGTGCAAGAATGACCTAGCCCTTTACGTAGCCTCTTTTTAGGTAAAGATAATTAACGCTGGCAAACTGTGTAAACCATATGCATTTGCTAAGGAGTCCAGTAGATGTGATGCATGTAGATGTAGACTGCAGCTATCTGTCCCATATTTTATTGTATTTACCCAGACAGCCTCTATTGGTATAGATCACCTTCTTATAAAAGGTAGAGTGTTATTGTCCTCAGTTATCCAGGCAGCAAGAGGGTACAGCCTGTATCCCCACCCTCTGGCTCTGAACAACGTCTTGTGTACAAATTGAGTGTTTTTGTCCATATCAGAATCAGGGAACAAACCCAACAAGCATTGTCCTTTAAATGGGTTCCTATAGCTCTAGGGGACTCCAAAAAAGGTGAGATCTTGGTACTTCAGTAACTAACACAGACATTAGAAATAACCCTGCTCTTTGTTGGATTTTTAGTTTGTTTGCCACGAAATAAGCATCCGCGTCTTAGCAACAAGGGTTAACCTCTAGGTGTAGTACAGCCATATTGCCATATTGTAACACTTCAGTCCCCAAAAATTATAAGACCAATGGGAGAGTCAGTTCGCCTAGTTTACACATTCTTGAGAAAAATATGTAGGCTGTCACTCAACCTTTCCCTTCAAACATGCTAGCTGTCTCTCTCTCTTGCCAATCCTCTCGATTCCACACTACCAGTCCCTAACTATGTGTATGCAGGTATGGAGAATAGCATATTAGTTTAGTGACTCAAAGCACAGAAGCTTTTATTGTAGCCAGTCAACTGGATTTTCAGAAGATCAGCAATAACAGCCCATTTATTTCTCCCATAATACATGCAGTCTAGGGCCACAGCGATGTGGGTAATTTGTCTTTGGTGGGGCCTGGTCATGAAAACACATCGCCATGGTTGTTCCTCAGCACTTACCCTTCCTGCGTTGCGCGCCTGCTGGAAGGCCTCTGACCTCCTCATCTTCTCCAGCTCAATCTCTCTCGAGATAAGTTGCTTGGCCTGGTAGGTGAGCTGCTTGCGAGCTGGGAGGTCAGGGAATCTGCACACATCCTCCACATTACTGCAAAATAGGAAAACATTTATTAGAGCTAAACAAAAAGACATGGTGCCTTTACCACGCCGTCTCATATCCACAGCATGTAATAGAAGAGGTATATATTGCTTATAAACAATAACAATATTCCAGCCTGCTATAGCCTATAGCTTTTAGAAAATGAAAAATAAGACAATCAGTTTCTATAGGCAGGAACACAATTCCTCTTTATACCCAAGAACCAATATATAATAAAGAGTCTAAATGAAAAAAAATGCATTTCCTCTTCTTTTTTTTGAGAAGTAGAATCTTTAAAAATTAAAGATAAAAAAAAAAAAAAGTTAAAGGGTGAGTTTAACACAGATTTAAACAAAGGCAACGGCCTCACTTTGAGTTACATTTTTGCTTTAATGCCATCATATTTTCTCCTATATTCGTGCATCAATTCATGATTGGTTGCCCACAGCAACCAATCCAATTGCACTAATGTAGTACATCACATATGCCAATATGTTTAATTTAGAGAGATGCTTAAATATGTTACTCTAAAACTTCATATTCCTGATATGTGTTTGTTAAAAAGTATCATGTTCTCCTTGTATTGCTTTGTGCAAAATATCTCCGGAGATCCTGCAAGTCCCCCTCCTTTCCCATTTCAAACTGACCACTCTAGGTAAGAGAGCACATCTATCTCAGCACAGTCGGTTTTCTGGTTGTGATAGCACAGTACAACTATCCTCCTTTGGTCAGACTTGTGCTGACGTGCCCCTCTGCACAGCCATTCACAGGGAAGATCACTGTAAGCTGTTTCTCCACCACAAGCTCACTTGTACAGCTGAGAACAGGGGTCATGAGATCACTTACAATAAAAAAAATAGAAAGGTGTGTGTGCATTGTATGGAGATAGATATCTCTCTCTCTCTCTATAATAGAGATATATATATATATATATATATATATATATATATATATATCATACAGTATCTCACAAAAGTGAGTACCACCCCTCATATTTTTTGTAAATATTTTATATCTTTTCATGTGTCAACACTGAAGAAATGACACTTTGCTACAATGTAAATTAGTGAGTATACAGCTTGTATAACAATGTAAAGTAGTGAGTGTACAGCTTGTATAACAGTGTACATTTTCTGTCCTCTCAAAATAACTCAACACACAGCCATTAATGTCTAAACCACTGACAACAAAAGTGAGTACACCCCTAAGTGAAAATGTCCAAATTGAGCCCAATTAGCCATTTTCCCTCCCCCGTGTCATGTGACTCGTTAGCGTTATAAGGTCTCAGGTGTGTTAAATTTGGTGTTTTGGCTCTCACTTTCTCATACTGGTGACTGGAAGTTCAACATCGCACCTCATGGAAAAGAATTCTGAGGATCTGAATTGCTGCTCTACATAAAGATGATCTAGGCTATAAGATTGTCAAGACCCTGAAATTGAGCTGCAGCACGGTGGCCGAGACCATACATCGGTTTAACAGGACAGGTTCCACTCAGAACAGGCCTCGCCATGGTCAACCAAAGAAGTTGAGTGCACGTGCTCAGCGTCATATCCAGAGGTTGTCTTTGGAAAGTAGACATATGAGTGCTGCCAGCATTGCTGCACAGGTTGAAGGGGTGGGGGGGTCAGCCAGACCATACGCTGCACACTGCATCAAATTCCCAGAAGGAAGCCTCTTCTAAAGATGCCCGCAAACAGCTTAAGAAAAGCAGACTAAGGACATGGATTACTGGAACCATGACTTGTGGTCTGATAAGACCAATATAAACCTATTTAGTTCAGATGGTGTTGAGCGTGTGGCAGCAACCAGGTGAGGAGTACAAAGACAAGTGTCATGATCTGGGGCTGCATGAGTGCTAGCGGCACTGGGGAACTACAGTTCATTGAGGGAAACATGAATGCCAACATGTACTGTGACATACTGAAGCAGCGCTTGATCCCCTCCCTTCAGAGACTGGGCCGCAGGGCAGTATTTCAACATACCGACCCCAAATACACCTCCAAGATGGCCACTGCCTTGCTAAAGAAGCTGAGGGTAAAGGTGATGGACTGGCTAAACATGTCTCCAGACCTAAACCCTATTAAGCATCTGTGGCGCATCCTCAAACGGAAGGTGGAGGAAGGCAAAGGTCTCCAATAACCACCAGTTCTGTGATGTCTTCATGGAGGAGTGAAAGAGGACTCCGGTGGCAACCTGTGAAGCTCTGGTGAACTCCATGCCAAAGAGGGTTAAGGCAGTGCTGGAAAATAATGGTGGCCACACAAAATATTGACACTCTGGGCCCAATTTGGACGTTTTCACTTAGGGGTGTACTCACTTTTGTAGCCAGCGGTTTAGACATTATTGGCTGTGTGTTGAGATATTTTGAGGGGACAGCAAATTTACACTGTTATACAAGCTGTACACTCACTACTTTACATTGTAGCAAAGTGTAATTTCTTCAGTGTTGTCACATGAAAAGATAATAAAACATTGACAAAAAGGGGTGTACTAACTTGTGAGAATATATATATATGCACATATACACACACACAAATGTCTAATAATCTCTGTGTGTACAGGCATAAGGGTTCACATATACTTTAATTTCCAGCATACATATTCAATTATCCAGTAGGTGGGACATGTTTTTTTTAAGAAAGAAAGGAAGGAAGGAATATTGGGTTGATTCTAGCAGATGATTGGATCCTACACCCAGGGATTCAGTGGGTGTACACTTCACCCATGGGAACCAGTAACATCTGAAGAAGCAGATGGAGCTCTAAGGACACAGCAATGAGAAGAATCCCACACATTTATTAAGGAACTTGGAAGACAAAGAACTGCACTGCAGGCAGTTACAAAGCAATACACCTATGTATTAAACGGATTATAAGGGAAGCTATGGCTGATTGTTTGCAGATTCCATCATTTTGATTGGATCGCACAATGATCAGATAGAAAAATAAAACAATGTATGGCCACCAAGGCAGATGAACTGATTAACAGCTCTGCTGGTGGCCACTAGCGCCCTCTTACAGCTACTTTGGTGCCTCAACAAGGATATTGAAAACAGGGGCAGCAGCTGGGATCATCAAAACTAAGTCAATATTTGACCTTGGCTGAGATTTAATTAAACCGAAATGAGAAAATAAATAATGTACAGCAAATATATATGACAGGTGGAAAGTGTTCTAAAGGTGAACTTGGGTTTGTAATTTCCAATCAGCGGCAGTAGCTGTATTGAAGCTCTGGATTGGAAGAGGTGGCAAAGAGGCTACCGATGCGATTAAATGGCAGGGGAAAGCATCTATAGAGCGGGCTGCCATCTGCTTCCCACAAGTTCATATGATAGCGGGCCGATAACACAATCTGGTCTCCAGGAGAAGTCACCCCTGATATTATGTAACCAGCAACACATTAATAACACTGCTTCAATTTTTTTGCCAGTCCTGAGAGGGTACAACGTGTGACTGGGCTCTTCTGTAGGAGGCCATGGAAACGGCAGATATGGCACAGTGCCAACGTAATATTACCAGTACACCTGCAACTGGGCCAACATAAAGAAGTATGCGTCACAACAATTCCTGTTCCACATCTGGGAGGAAAACGAATGATTGCTGTCCACCTGTTGTAAGAGATGCTTGAATCAGGCCATTTTATGATCACCTAGGGGCCCCTCTTTACATCAGGAAACATTTTAAAAAATGCAGGTAAAAGTACAGAAAAATCAAGTATTTAAAATGCTTCCCTTTCCTGATTATTTTTTTTATTGACTTGAATTGTGCCTTTGAACTTACTAGAAAATGCATCTAATATAAAAGGGTCAATTTCCTAGCACAGCTTCTTCTCTCCTTGCATGCCATAGCCCTCTCCTCTTCTGGGAGTGTCTAATTAGTCTCTGTGCTGGCCCAGCTCCTCTGCCACCCCCCCCCCCCATTCAATCACTTAGTGAAGAGGTCTCCAATCTTTCTAAACAAAGGATCAATTTACGGTTCTTCAGACTTCAGGGGGGGCTGGACGGTGGCCAGCGGCAATAGAAAATGTTTCTGCCATTAGTGGGAGAAAACAGTGCCCCATCTTTGGTATTAGGGGGCAGAAGAGTACCCCATTGTTGATGTCAGTGGCAGGATTTATGCTCCATTTCTGGTGTCAGAATAGTGTCTCACATCAGTGGGATGAATAGTGCCCCAAGAGCTGGAAAAAAGCAGGCAAAGGGCCACATCTGGCCCCCATGCCGCAGTTTGGAGACTCCTGATTTAGTGGAATACTATAAAGTGTTACAGCACTGAATTTACTGGGGCTGCTGATGTTACATCTAAGATGATGATGCCAAGAAGCAGTCTCAGGGCTTTTGGGTGTCTACACAAGAGAGGCTTTTAAAAAGGTAACAAAACATGCTAAATAAAATACAATAAATGCATGCATAAACTTAAAAGGAACAGTTTTGTTTAAATGGCAGTGTGATGGCAGTGTGATGGCAGGGTCTCTTTGAAGTAAACCTGTGCTGTACTATGCAGGGTAAAGTGACAGGTCCCCACAGCAGCTTATACTTGTATACCTTTTACTACCTCGCCACTGAAAATGAGAAGCTGTGTAAGCTCCAAGTCTATCTAAGCAGAGCTTACACAGGCCCAAGGACTCTGCCCTGCATTTACAATTACAGGTCCACATTTCAATCCAATTGTATGATAATTTGATCATATTAACACAAAGGTGGGTGTATTTCAATTATTTTCCTTTTTGTTCCTTGTTTGAGGCCAGGGTTATATTCATCTGTGTCTGCTACTGTCCATTTTGTAATATATGGTGATGTGCAGAAATCTGAACAGCCTCATTGAATATCTCCCACCATGTCTTCCACCATGTGTCAGATCTGTATCCAACCTCCATGTCAAAGTCCACACCAAACCGAAAGATTTGCTGCAAGATCCACAGCACAAAATGCTCAGGTAATCACATCCAGGATACAGATAAGGCTCCTTTCACAACAGCGGACAGATCGGGTCTGCCTGTCTGTTTTTCAGACGGACCCGATCGGACCACCCATTGTTCTCTATTGAGCAGCGGTTGTCAGCGGACATGTATCCGCAAACACCCACCGGCATCCGATCTGGTCTAAAAACAGAGATGCATGGGGATACGTTTGCCATCAACATGGACTGGTCACCCGCCTGCTCAGCGGGGATCAGCAGAGAGATACTCCGCTGAGCAGGCTGATCTGCTTGACAGATTCCGCTCTAAAACAAAATATGTAGTGCCAAAATAACTACAATACAATGAAGCAATAATCAAAGTAAATACCTAAACATAAATGTAATAATTGCACCAATCAGGTGCAGGAGTCCCCTGGAAAAAGAGCTGAGTGAAAATCTTAGCAAGTTTTTGGGGGATGCACAATCCTTACTAACTATAGTCTGCCATAGAGGGTTTAAAAAACTATTTTAGGGTAAAACAAGTTGTCAGTTCAATCTTATAAAAAGGAGCGTAGGTAGGCCGCAAAAGGGCGGAGCGTAGGTAGGCCGCAAAAGGGCGGAGCGTAGGTAGGCCGCAAAAGGGCGGAGCGTAGGTAGGCCGCAAAAGGGCGGAGCGTAGGTAGGCCGCAAAAGGGCGGAGCGTAGGTAGGCCGCAAAAGGGCGGAGCGTAGGTAGGCCGCAAAAGGGCGGAGCGTAGGTAGGCCGCAAAAGGGCGGAGCGTAGGTAGGCCGCAAAAGGGCGGAGCGTAGGTAGGCCGCAAAAGGGCGGAGCGTAGGTAGGCCGCAAAAGGGCGGAGCGTAGGTAGGCCGCAAAAGGGCGGAGCGTAGGTAGGCCGCAAAAGGGCGGAGCGTAGGTAGGCCGCAAAAGGGCGGAGCGTAGGTAGGCCGCAAAAGGGCGGAGCGTAGGTAGGCCGCAAAAGGGCGGAGCGTAGGTAGGCCGCAAAAGGGCGGAGCGTAGGTAGGCCGCAAAAGGGCGGAGCGTAGGTAGGCCGCAAAAGGGCGGAGCGTAGGTAGGCCGCAAAAGGGCGGAGCGTAGGTAGGCCGCAAAAGGGCGGAGCGTAGGTAGGCCGCAAAAGGGCGGAGCGTAGGTAGGCCGCAAAAGGGCGGAGCGTAGGTAGGCCGCAAAAGGGCGGAGCGTAGGTAGGCCGCAAAAGGGCGGAGCGTAGGTAGGCCGCAAAAGGGCGGAGCGTAGGTAGGCCGCAAAAGGGCGGAGCGTAGGTAGGCCGCAAAAGGGCGGAGCGTAGGTAGGCCGCAAAAGGGCGGAGCGTAGGTAGGCCGCAAAAGGGCGGAGCGTAGGTAGGCCGCAAAAGGGCGGAGCGTAGGTAGGCCGCAAAAGGGCGGAGCGTAGGTAGGCCGCAAAAGGGCGGAGCGTAGGTAGGCCGCAAAAGGGCGGAGCGTAGGTAGGCCGCAAAAGGGCGGAGCGTAGGTAGGCCGCAAAAGGGCGGAGCGTAGGTAGGCCGCAAAAGGGCGGAGCGTAGGTAGGCCGCAAAAGGGCGGAGCGTAGGTAGGCCGCAAAAGGGCGGAGCGTAGGTAGGCCGCAAAAGGGCGGAGCGTAGGTAGGCCGCAAAAGGGCGAAGCGTAGGTAGGCCGCAAAAGGGCGGAGCGTAGGTAGGCCGCAAAAGGGCGGAGCGTAGGTAGGCCGCAAAAGGGCGGAGCGTAGGTAGGCCGCAAAAGGGCGGAGCGTAGGTAGGCCGCAAAAGGGCGGAGCGTAGGTAGGCCGCAAAAGGGCGGAGCGTAGGTAGGCCGCAAAAGGGCGGAGCGTAGGTAGGCCGCAAAAGGGCGGAGCGTAGGTAGGCCGCAAAAGGGCGGAGCGTAGGTAGGCCGCAAAAGGGCGGAGCGTAGGTAGGCCGCAAAAGGGCGGAGCGTAGGTAGGCCGCAAAAGGGCGGAGCGTAGGTAGGCCGCAAAAGGGAGGAGCGTAGGTAGGCCGCAAAAGGGAGGAGCGTAGGTAGGCCGCAAAAGGGCGGAGCGTAGGTAGGCCGCAAAAGGGAGGAGCGTAGGTAGGCCGCAAAAGGGAGGAGCGTAGGTAGGCCGCAAAAGGGAGGAGCGTAGGTAGGCCGCAAAAGGGAGGAGCGTAGGTAGGCCGCAAAAGGGAGGAGCGTAGGTAGGCCGCAAAAGGGAGGAGCGTAGGTAGGCCGCAAAAGGGAGGAGCGTAGGTAGGCCGCAAAAGGGAGGAGCGTAGGTAGGCCGCAAAAGGGAGGAGCGTAGGTAGGCCGCAAAAGGGAGGAGCGTAGGTAGGCCGCAAAAGGGAGGAGCGTAGGTAGGCCGCAAAAGGGAGGAGCGTAGGTAGGCCGCAAAAGGGAGGAGCGTAGGTAGGCCGCAAAAGGGAGGAGCGTAGGTAGGCCGCAAAAGGGAGGAGCGTAGGTAGGCCGCAAAAGGGAGGAGCGTAGGTAGGCCGCAAAAGGGAGGAGCGTAGGTAGGCCGCAAAAGGGAGGAGCGTAGGTAGGCCGCAAAAGGGAGGAGCGTAGGTAGGCCGCAAAAGGGAGGAGCGTAGGTAGGCCGCAAAAGGGAGGAGCGTAGGTAGGCCGCAAAAGGGAGGAGCGTAGGTAGGCCGCAAAAGGGAGGAGCGTAGGTAGGCCGCAAAAGGGAGGAGCGTAGGTAGGCCGCAAAAGGGAGGAGCGTAGGTAGGCCGCAAAAGGAGCAGGGTGCACAACAGTAGGCATCTGCAGTAATGACATCATACTCACGGATCCAGCTTGTAAACGTATTGTCCGTCCATGGTGCGCTCCTGGTGGTAGGTCAGGTTATAGGCCAGCATTGTATTAATTAATTCCGCCAACTGCTGCTTCTCTTTCATGCTGTACAGCTGTGTGTTCACCTGCAGGAACAGAACATAAAGACCGTCAGTACCAATACAGACTACATAATGTAGACGGCATGAACACGTTTTTTGGATCAAAACAGAAGAATTTTCTCTGCTATCACATGAGTGGATATGACCTATGGCCATTTCCACTGCCTTGTGATATCGGGGCTATGGCAAAGACTTAAAACAAAAAATGTGTAGGCAGCAGTGCAGAATGACCTCATCCTTTGGTCACCTGCGCCGCTGCCTACACTTTGATGTTTACATCTCCCCCTGGCCCTGAATGGGTCAATTATTAGGCAGCAATAGCAGAATTAGGTCATTCTGTACCTGGGCTTCCACTTCAAAAGTGTAAGACTAATTTCAGCTATTCAGGGACAGGGGAGATGTAAACAAAAGCCTATACACATTTCAGACCATATGGAAAAACATGCATATGACCGTAAAAGTAAAAGACACACTAAAACACTTTTGTGGGATCTTGATGCCAGCAGGATATATACACCGATATACATGAGGCCTTACAGTAGTGATCAAAATTCCCCCTTACAGACGGAGGTGGGATTTTGCAGTGACCATCAGATCAGATGCCCATGAGCAAAAGCTCAAGTGATCCCCCCTAGCAACCTCTGGAGGACCACACAGAAACCTGGCTGTGAATGGCTGTTTTATAGGCACACAGTTGTTTAAAGATGCGCGACCCCCCAGCAAAGAAAAATCGTATTCCCTTTTAGTAAATTTTTGCATGAGAACTATCTGCATTGCCCCAAAATACACATACATTTTAACTTGAGTTACCACAGCACCTCTTCTAGCTTTTGTGAGGAAATCCCTCTGTGTGATGGACTTTTAATTCATTTTACATTGCAAGGAATGAAGAGGAAGTGTGAGAGGCATTCGACCATTAAAAAAAAAAAAAGCAGTGAAAAAAAAAAATAATAATTTTTTTAATCACATATGCAACATTGATCTGATGCTACATCTGCCCCGCCACCTCTACACAGAGAGCTGAGCAAAAAAGACCGCTTATTGCTCAGTTCACAGGTCTGCTCTGAGAACACCGCTAGTCACTGCTCGGAGCTCTGCCCCCCAGCATTCACTAGGAGTGTTGGACTGTGGAGGGGGTGGAAGAGACTTGTTCAGGCTCTCAGCAGCATGCCAAGAGGGTGAGCCAGCTGCTGGTCAGGCATCTAGGCAGATCCCAACATTAATGCCAGGATCCCTACAGAGGCTGGACCAGCTCTGTGAGATCAGCCTGCTGTCCACTGAATCTAGGTCACAGAAGTGAAGAACTAAGTGGACTCCTGTGACCTACAGGAGAAGTATGGGCAAAAGAGCTTTGTCAATACTTCTGCTTTAATGAAATACATTTTTATTGATGTATAATGGAATTTTATTTAATATGATAGTGAAAGAAGAAAAATATAGGAGAAAAAAAAAAAACACGCAGAAACTCAGTTGATCAATTAGATTGCTATATGTATGGCCAGCACAACTCATACTGCAAGCCGCAACATGTGGCTTAAACTGGGAACTCGAGCATGGAGGTTATGCCTTCAGAAGGCTTAAAGTGATTGTAAAGGCTAGTTTTTTTTTTCTAAATAACATGTTATGCTTGCCTCCTCTGGGCAGTTGGTTTTGCACAGAGCAGCCCTGATCCTCCTCTTATCGGGTCCCTCTTCTGTGTTCCTAGCCCCTCCCTCCTTTGAGTGCCCCTCAGCCAGCAGCTTTCTACCGGGGTCACCCAAGCAGAGTCAGAGCTCTGTGTATCCATTCAGACATTAAGCCCTGACCTGGCCCTGCCCCCTCTCTTCCCCGACTGGCTGACAGTCACGGGAGCCAATGCCGCTGCTGCTCTGTCTAAGCAAATCAGGAGGAGTGTCCTGGATGGCTGAGGGGATTGTGGACATCGCTGGAGAGAGAAGGGGCTCAGGTAGGCAATAGGGGGGTGCTGGGGGCTGCTACACAGGTTTTTATCTTAATGCATAGAATACATAAAGATAAAAAAGCCTTCTGCCTTTAAAACTCCTTTAAGAGATATTAGAAATAATAGGGTATTATTGAGTGCGACTAGCGGGCTGATTTACTAAAGGCAAATAGACTGTGCACTTTGGAAAGTGCAGTTGCTCTAGAGCTTAATAAATGAGGAAGGCTTCACTTTACAAAGAATACCCAATCACAAGCAAGGAAAATAAAATAACAGCATTTTTGCTTGCTCATGATTGGATGATGGAAGTCAGCAGAGCTCTCCCTCATTTACTAAGCTCTCGAGCAACTGCACTTTCAAAAGTGCAGTGTAGTTGCCTTTAGTAAATGAACCCCAATATTCACCAAAAACTAAAGTATTACTTCCGGGCACGTGTGATGGAGTAGAATTGCAGGTCCTCGGGCCTGCCCTGAAAGTCTTGGGAGGGGTGGACATAGCCTTCTGGCTTAGTTCACCCTCTCTCTCATGGGGTCTCACTTCGGGGGAGCCACACCTAGTACTTGGGTGGGTCTGTTTCGGCAGACCTTCCAAAGAAAGGGGTCCGTCTGGTTTCGGTCAGATGGACCAAGTTTTAAGTACCCTTGTCCTTGTCAGGAGCCTAACGCCCCGGGGGATTCAGGGCAAGGCCCTCTGATTTTAGAGGGCTTGTATTTCACTGCTTATGTGTGTGTGTGTGCACATTTTTTTTTGGCACCGGGTGAAGTTTTTGAGTACGTTTCACACGCCATGGGCCTTCAAAAGAAGAAGAAGAAGAAATTGCTTCCGGGTTGACTGACCCTTTAAAGATAGCTACAAGAAAGAAAAAACGAAAGTTATGAGCGCTTAAGTACCTTGTATCGCTAATCTTTGAATGAGGGCCGGGAAAATGTAAGGGGTAAACGCACAAGCTGGGGAGGCGGAGGGGAATGGTATAGATTTCCTGTTTACAAACACTTATCGACCATCAATTATTCATGAAGGAAAGCAAGCAGACACAGGCAGCGCTTCCAAACATCGATCTAGGAGGAGCTGGTAACATTTTTTCTTGAAGGAAACATATTGATCTTGGCATTCTATGCGCTCAGGCAGGTAAAGGGCATATATTAGATGTGTCAGACCTCAGCTATCGCAGTCGCCGCTAATGACGACGCTCCTGAAATGTATCCTTTTAACACTCTGCTTTTGCTGGCAGCCAACACCTCGAGGATAGATTACAAAATCGCAGCAGAGCTACAGGGACTTGACATGCATGGCTCTAGCAATGCTCATATCAGAAGGCTCTCCTGTGTTCTACACACGGTGGGGGGGAGCTTTTACGTAAAGCCAACGTTTAATCTCCGATTGCATTTTTGCCTTCCCTGGCTCCTCCTTTCCCCTCAAACAATAAATAAAAACTCTATATTCATCAAGTTCCTTATTTTAGACTCTGTGACATCATTCCGTTTCTTTGCTCCTCTATGCATAGCAGGTGGATCATAGCTGGTGGGAGGGGCCAGCGGGGTGCCGCTGTCCATCCAGGAAGAGATTCCGGCTCTGTCAGATTTGATTCTTGATCAAAGGAAGTTGTGGTATTACCAACATGTGATGCTGAGCCTTTCACTGAAAGGACTGATGTCCAATCAACAAGAGGTACAGGCAAGGGACAGTTAGGCTGGGGAGGAAAGAGTTAGATGTTGCTGGAAATCTACTAAGGAAATGGAGGAGGGCTCTGTCTGGACTTGCTGTAGCTTCTGAAGCACATTGTGAGAAGCTCACAGCGTGCAGTTAAAATCACAGCTAGCTCGGTTCACGCTACTTTGACCTGTACGTCATGCGACTGCCAGGCGACTTAAGTACTACTTTGAGTATGCGACTTTGAAGCAAGGGAGGGGTTACACCGCAGGGAATGCCTGTAATGTCAGATGCAAATTACATCAATAGATGAGGATCCGACTTCCATTAAAGTCTATGGTGCACAAGTCGGATCGAAGTCTTGAAGCAGTACAGGAACCTTTTCTAAAGTTGAAGTGACTTCAGTAGTGCCAATTAAGACAGTTCTCATTGACTAACATGGGATTTCACATGTCATGTGACTTGGAGTCCCTAAAGGACCTGTACAACTGTGCAAGACTGAAGGTCAGCTTTAAGCCTCACACCATGGGCAGAGATGAGAGTTTCTCTGCACCTGTCTCTGCAAGGACACACGGAAAACAATTGCTCTCTATGTGCCCTGTTCAGTGCTGGTATCACATGCAGATTTTTTTTTCTGTGTGTAAATCTGCATAGTGTATGCACTTTTCTACACAGAAGAAGCAAGGACAAGCCAGAAGCGGTCGGTAATCGTCTCCCCTCACCTGACAGGACGTGGATCTGTGCGTTTACACATACAGATCCCCGGTCCTGCTCAGTTAACAGGCAATCGCGGGTGCCGGGTGGACATTGCGCACGCTGGGTATGGGCATTGGCTCCCCTTGTAAGGTGGCGGGGGCACACGCACGCCCCCCAGACAGCCGGGAAGCCCAGGACGTCATATGATGCCCGCCCAGGATGGGAGATCCCTCCTGCAGACTAAGGATGGGATGGGAAGTGGTTAAGATCAAAAAGATACAACTATGTTGGTGTCCCTTGTCAATTTCACATTACATTTTAAAAAATACAACTGCCTACTCCCAAACTGTCATTTGAACTAAAACACATAGCCAAGTATTATTCTAAACATTTTTTTATTGTGCATTAAGAAAATAAAATTAGACATGCTATCTGCCAATAGAACTTACCAAAAAGTGCATTCTATCCATCCGAAAATATACCAAATCAAATCATTATTCAACCAGAAAAATAATGTCAAGGCCAATAATAAATAACCCGTTATCTCCTCCGATTCCGGAACATGTCTGGTTGACAAACGGCCGTTCACAAACAAACTGAAAAGTGCGAATCAACATTCAAACTTCTACCAACATGAAATTAGCAGAAGGAGCCCAAAGGGTGGCGCTAAAGAGCTGAAAACAATGAAGTATGTCACTATATCATTGCTGGTCAACAATTGTGTGCCGTGCTTATGCAAGACAAGTTTGGGCCAATGCCCTTCAGACAAAAGTCCACGGTTTTGTTGGCCAACAATCCGATTGAGTGTATGAGGCTATACAGTGTGAACACAGCACATAGAAAATAATGGATTTCTGGGTGTCCTTATGAACGTCTCTGTACATGGTGTGAACAAGCAATTTTTTTCCATCCGTTTTTTTTTTTTGCATGTATGGTGTGAATGAGGCCCTAAAGAGAGCCTGTCACAACAGCTGTTGCTGTAACAGATAAGGCTTCTGTCCAGTGGTACAGGCCATCAATGATGACTCCATGAAGTGGAGCTCATTCCGGGGTGGTATGTTACTGTACTTTATGCTACACAAATGTTCTGAACCATCATTGCTTCCTGAGGTCCACCAATGAAATTTGTATGGAAAGCTGTCTCTTATTTGAAGGTCAGTGCATCATTTAGGTGTAATGGTTTCTGCAGATTACACGGAGAACTAAAATGGGACTGTAGGAGATTGCCTAGAGGGAGGGGCCACCTAAGGCTAAAGGAGGAGTAGGAATCACCTTGGTGGTCCCTGGGTGGAAGAGGGACAGGAAGTCCCCCTCCTAACGAAGCCCACCACCCCAAAAAAAAAAAAAATTACATGCCAAAATGTGGCATATAAGGGGGCGAAGAGTGCTTAAAGCGGAAGTTCCACTTTTGGGTGGAACTCAAAAAAAAAAAAAACCTTCTGCTTTTATAACACTTTAAGCGGTCCTTAACAACCATAACTCATATGCTGTCAGCGGGATCCCTAAAAAGGAGGGACGAGTGAGCAGCTCCCTCCTAGACAGGGGTCTAAAAAGAAAAAAAAGCTAATGTATAAGGCTTTCACGGTGCTCACATGCATAAGAACAGCTTAGTAATCGCAAAGAGTATGTGCATGGAGCCACCTCTCAAAACTCAAATCTACCTGGCACAATGATCAATAGGGTTTAAAGCGGCGTTCCGGCCAAAATAGAACTTTAAAAAGATAAAAATACCCCCAGAATACTCATACCACGTGCAATGTTACAAAGGTATGCCGTAAACTTTGCCCAGTTTTCTATTTGTGCAGCATCATTTTCTTACTTTGAAGTTCCTGCACAGCGCGGTCATCTCCAGTGTGGGCATCTGAAGCCACAATGTCCTTCCTTGATTCCGTGCATGCTGGCTACCCAGCATGCACCTGCTGATTTCGCGCATGTGCGGTGCAATCTTGGTCAACTTGCCATGCCAAGCTGGCCAAGATTTTCCATAGACGCCAATGTTAAATGTTACGGGAGCAGTGCCATGCCAAGCTGACCAAGATCTCCCAGGAGCCAATGCAGAACTGAAAATGACGTCCGAGGGCCACTAAAGGAGGACGTGCAATTAGATATAGGCTTAAATCAGGTAAGTGAACAGAAAAAATGAATAATTGCCAATTCATTTTAAGAATGCACATTAGTGCTGCATGGTGGGGAGTGAAAAATGTGGGTGGAACGCCACTTTAAGTAACATGCATATGTTTAGCAGAATTGCATGACATTGTCAGCAATTAAAACGTATGAAAACTGCAGGACAGCAGCAAGAATCAGTAAAACTACCCAATTTATGAAGTGCAAATGCAGGAAAACTATCAAGTACCATTGGCCAATGATGAGCACTAACACAGAACCATGACTTCATTACAGGTAGAACTTAACTTATCAGGTGACGGATGTACCATTAGGGGGCAATATGTGAATATAATACATTTGCAGCCGATAAAGTCCTCTTACACGATACTGTAAGAAAGGAAGCACAAGGTTAAAACAGGCCAAGAGAAAGGCCTGTGCTCTGTATGTGGGGGCTAACACTTTAAGTCTAAAAATGAGTTTTCAGTCTAATTGCTTTGGCCCTTGGCTCACCCGGAGACACAGATTAAATTGCTTTTCGTTCACTTCAATCACAATTAAATTAAAAGGATATGAGCCTAGGGCTTACGGACCTAAATAAAGAACAAAAGGAAAATAACCTCAGACCCGGGGGGAGACGATGACCTTGCCTGACACCTCGAGATTCAAGAGAATGCAATGGACAACAAACGCTGTCTGGCTCTGTAGAAGTCAATGGAGTCTCAAGGGCAAAATGCTACACACCAAGTTGCACCACGGAGGAAAGAAAACACTGCTAGGAAGACATTTCTAAACCATCAAGCCTGAAGTTGTGAGAGCTGCGACTTCCAGCCATTGTCCGTTTTATATGCTCAAGCAGGCCAGCTCTGGTGTGATACGTTACTGCACAATCATTTATAAAACGACTTTGTTAGCTTGAGTTTCTTTGATAAACTGTTGGCTTGTTTATGGAAGATGCACGTTCTGAGGTTGGATATTGCAATTAGAAGGGAAACAACAGAGGCCGCGTACACACGCGGGGACTGTTCGGCCAACTTTGTCCGTCAAACAGTTTCGGCAAACAGTCCGCTCAAAATTAGCATGGACGGACATGGCCACACACGACGTACGAACAGTTTGCTGAAACCGTGCGCGATGACGTGAACGGCACATACGACGGGACGAAAAATACGACGTCCTATACACTGCATTATAACTTTCAGCGTGTAAATCCTTTCTGAGCATGCGCGGAACTTAGTTTGTCGAACAAGCCTACACACGAGGGAACTGTTCGCTGAAACAAGGTTTCAGCGGACAGTTTTTCGGAAATTCCGAAAAACCTTGTTCAGCGGACTGTTCGCTGAAACTGTCCGCTGAACGCCCACACACGGGCGGACTGTCCGCCGAAACACTGTTCAGCGGACAAAGTTGGCCGAACAGTCCCCGCGTGTGTACGCGGCCAGACAGTCTATCCAGTCAACACAGTAAAGATGTAAAGCAAAAAAAGCCATTCAGTTTTGCCTAAACCACTGATGTTATAATCCAGAGCGATCCTCACATGTGGGGTGCTCGTTTGCCCGTTTCTCAAATTTTTTGCTTTTCTATCAGAACTCAATAGTTTAGTGGGGGAGATTGCTGTGCTAACATCAGATTGTTAGTACAGCTGATCCTACCAAGCGCTTCAGGGTTTTTATATTCAGCCCACTGGGTTAAATGATAAAAAATAAATAAATAATAGTGTGCCCCAAGCTTCAGGTATGCCTAATGTTTGTCTTGTCCTTCAGAAATAACATTGTGTAGTATGATCTTTTGTGGAATACAACTACTTCTTATTTACAACTATTGCAATGTTTGTGTATGCATACTTATTTTTACAGATCATTCTTAATAAAGTATTAAAAAAAAAAAAAAAAAAAAAACAGGATTTCTGTACTTATTGTTAAAAACTTTTCTTGCAGTCCATTGAGGAACATTGAAAATCTTAAATCTTCAGGTTGAACTGAACACTCACAAAAAATAAAAAAATATATGAAGATCAGCCTACAATGACCGCCTCCTACTACCAGCATTCCTCACTTCTAAAGAAAAGCAGTACCGGGACCATGACCATAAGCACAGAGGGATGGGACCTGTGTGCCCTAAGAAAAAGGAAAGAAAAATCCAATTTTCTCTTAACGTCCACACACATAGGACACCCAACGTTAGAGGCGATTCATTTTTCCCAAAGCAAGTACACCTTTGCAAACTGGTACAGACTAGTATTCCATGGTTTCTCTTTTCCCTCATTCAGTTAATGTGGCCCAAGTGCTCACGGAGCGGAGCAGGGGCAATTTAAGAATTCTGCCAAGGTACAGAGTAAGAAAAAATTGTTTTTTTGTGCGTTGCGCTGCTGGATTATATATGTCCTGGATGGGGGGAGTGAGGAAGGAAAAAAGAGGGGTTTTTTTATGGGGGAGGGGAAAAAGGTTTGGGGGAAAAAAACCGCTGAAGTTGATAAATTGGTGTGGCGGATTTAGGGATGTCAAGTCTGCTTATCACAGAGTTTTGCAATCCTTGCTGTGTATGTCAGTAAATGCAGCAGAAGTAATGGATAGCTGGCAGGATCACAAATTATAGTCCACAGTTACTGGTTGTGAAAAATAGTCATAGAAAGGGGATGATTTCTTTAGCACAGGCAGGTAGGCAGCATGTTCAAGGATAGAAGGTACCTTGTAAAAGACATATAAACAGAAGAAAAAACAGCGCCAATCTAAGTGCAGTATTGTTGAATCAAAGACATTTAATTTGTGAAGTTATGCACTCACACTCTACCAGAAGGTTTCAGGCACATCATGTATCTAGAGGGCATCGCAGGGCTCTCGAGGAGAAGCGGTAACTCGTTCGGCTGTATCTCTCGTCCGGTGGCGCCGGTGGTTCCCAGCGTCGCACGGCTTGGTGTAACAGCGTCAGGGAGGTCCGTTCGTCCGTTCGTTGTTATGTTGAGGGGCGCACTGCGATGACGTTTCGTTGTGGTTTACGTTGCACGCGTTCGGAGCATGCGTGCTCCTTCATCAGGCATCTGGGTACTATGTTTGGAGTGGTTTAAATAGGGAAAGGGGGCAGTTCTAATTAGTCGTTTAGGTTCCACCTTATGGGGCGGAGCTGTTCCGACCAAAGCATGGTGTTGATTGCTCATGTGTTGCAGGCTGGTTGTATGTGATTATTGTGTGTGTGTCCATCAATGTATGTGGATACAAGTTGGATAGTGTGGACAAGATGTGGGAAAAAGTGATAAGAGTTGGAACTTTTTTATTTATTTAATTGTTTTAAAAATTGTTTTAAAAAATTATGAAAATACTTGTTAAAGGTAAAAAATAGAAGTGGATTTTGCAAGAATTAAAAGAAGGTTGTTAAAAATTGAAAAAATACATAGAAAATACATATAAAGAATATATATATATATATAAAAAAGAAAGGTTTTATATATAAAAAATATATATAAAAAATATATAAAGAATCAATAAAAATAGAGGTAAAAATAAGGATAAAATTACAATAGGAATAAAAATAACAATAAAAAAACAATAAAAATAAAAATAAAAATAAAGATAAAAATAAAAATAAAAATAAAAATAGAACTAGGAATAAAAATAAAACTAAAATGAAAAAGGGGCAAAAAATTGTTAATTAAATTGCTGAAGGTATATTTCTATGGTGGGTATTATGACATAACATGGTGAGAGACATGTATATTGATAGGATTTGATATTGTGAGAATTTGGTACTGTAAAATACAATAAAATGGTGTTAAAATGAGACGTGGATGTTAGAGCAGAACATACACATACATATATATATATATATATATATATACACACACACACACACATATATACACATATATATATATATATACACACATATATATATATATACATATATATACACATACACATACATATACACATACACACACATACATACACATACATACACATACATACATACATACGCATGCACACGCACTCGTACGTGTGTGAACCCACTTATAGTGGGATCAGAAAAAGGCGCGTGGATACTGATTTGTGGAGGTGAGGGCGGGGGGGGGGGGAAAGGGGAGGGGGGAGAAGGGGGGCGGGGGCGGCTAAGCAATTTTAAGTCTCATTAAAAAAATCTCATGGAAAAAGTGTGATGGGTAAAAATTAGACAACTGAGTTGATTTCTATGTCCTCGTTGAGGCCTCCAGGCGTGAGGGTGTCTAACGTATATATCCAAAAAGTTTCCCTCTCGCAGAGACGTTTGAAACGTTCTGCGAGGGGGAAGGATCCAGGTATCTGTTCAAGGGCCCATACTTGCATGCCCTCTGTGGACCCTTGATGGTGTTCTTTAAAGTGTCGTGGGATAGTGAGATTGGAGTCCCCTTCTACTGATCGGCGATGTTCGCCAAACCTTTTTCTTAGGGTACGAATGGTACGCCCTATATAAAGTAGATTGCAAGGGCAGCGGATTGCATATATTACAAACTCAGAGGAGCAGTTGTAGAACTCTTTTAGTTGGTATGTGTTGCCCTTTGTCGTAAAAGATTTTTGGCGGTGTTGGACAAATTTACAGGTGAGACATTTTTGTTTCTTGCATTGGTACATGCCCTTCAGGGTGAGGAATGTCCTGAGTGGCTTTGGTTTGTTATCGGTTTTTAATTTGCTCGGGGCGATAAAACTTTTTATGTTGCGTGCTCTACGATATGTTATCTTGGGGGTATCTGTTATGGAGGTTTTTAACAGAGGGTCTTCTAGAAGGATACTCCAATGGTTTTTGAAGATTTTTTCCATTTTTTTGTGTTGGGAGTGATATTGAGTAATGAATCTGGTGCTGTGAGTTTGGGAATGGACAGTCGGTTTGTTCGGTGTGGTTTCATGTGGTTGGGGTGTGACCGGGTGTGTTACTGGCTGGGTGTCCAGGAATTTGGTGAAGGCTTCATCTACTAGGGTGGGGGGATAGCCTTTGTCTTCAAATTTTCTTTTAAACAGAGTGCCCTGCTCGATATAATCTGAGTTGTGAGTACAATTTCGTTTTAAACGATTAAATTGACTCTTTGGGATATTGGTGATCCACCTTGGGTGGTGGCAACTTTGGAAGTGTAAATATGAATTTCCTGCAGTGGGTTTTATGTGGTTTCTTGCGAAGATGGTTTTATTGATATGACAGAGTTCAAGATCTAAAAAGGGTAAGGTATCTGGACTGGATTCAAAAGTGAAAGATAGGCCTAGATCATTAGCGTTACAGTGTGAGACGAAGTGGTCTATGGGTGGTCCGGTGTTGTCCCATATGATGATAATATCTATATAGCGACCTATGTATATAATATGCTCTGTATATGGATTGTTGTTCCAAATGTAAAGAGTTTCCCAGAAGCCCATTGTCAGGTTTGCATAGCTAGGTGCAAAATTGGCACCCATAGCTGTCCCTTGGGTTTGTAAGTAGAATTTTTTATTGAAGGAGAAGTAGTTGTGGGTGAGGCAGAACTTTGTGGAATCTAAGATAAACTCTGCTTGTGCAGTTTTTAGGGATGGGTCTAGGGCTAAGAAGTGTTTTACTGCCTGAAGGCCAACAGCATGGGGAATTGAAGTATAGAGGGAATTGACATCTAAGGACACCCATTGGTAGGTGGGCTCCCAGGAGTAGGTTTTTAGGATCTCTAGTAGGTGTGTACCATCTCGTATGTAAGTTTGGAGATTCTGTGCCAGTGGTTGCAGGAAATGGTCAATGTAGATAGAAAAGGGGCTGGTTATACTTTCCATTGCGGCAACAATTGGTCTCCCCGGGGGATTCTCTGAATTTTTATGTATTTTGGGAAGGTGATAGAAATAGGGAGTGTTATAATATGTTTTGGATAGAAAGGAAGCTTCTGCTTTTGTAATAATATTATCTCCAAGGGCTCGTTTTATGAGTGCTTCAGCTTCTATAGAGAAGAGGGGGAGCGGGTCACTTTTTAAGGGCTTGTATGTGTTGTTATCGGAGAGTAGTCTGTTGGCCTCATTTAGATAGTCTTCCGAATTCTGGATTACTATGCCACCTCCTTTGTCTGCTGTTTTGATGACAATAGAGTTATTTTTTGCTAGACTTTGGAGAGCCCGGGCTTCTTGTGGGGTGAGGTTGTTCCTGTGGTGATGCAGGGGGGAGGGGGGTGGCCTTAATTTACAAAGTCGTTTGATATCTGCATACACAACCTGGTAGAAACTTTGTATGTAAGGGCCTTTTGCCTGGCTGGGGTTGAAGATGGATTTTGGCCTAAGAGAAGTGTGTTTTATTGGGGGGGAATCTGGTTGATAATAAATGCAAGAAGTGTCTGAGAGACTAATGGTGGTGACGGCGGGGTCTTCATTCATATTGTATAATTCTTCCAAAATGGCTAGGCAGGGATCATCTTGGTATATATTTTTTGTACATAAAGGAGAGGTATTGTACATACTGGGTATTGTGGTATTGTTGGGATTTTCCTTATTGGATTTGATATTGAAAAAGCGTTTCACTGTGAGATTACGTATAAATTTGTTTAGATCCACAAATAAAGTGAAAGGGTTGGGCTGGCTGGTGGGTGCGAAGTTGAGTCCTTTATTAAGTAGAGAGATTTCATCTGGGACCAGGGTATGTGAAGAAAGGTTGTAGATTTTTATAGTTTGGCAAACTTTTCTTTGGGTTTTGTTTCTTCTCCCCCCTCTTCTGCCTCTTCTAGTTTTCTTTTTTGTGCAGGTTGAGGGGTTAGGACTAAAAAAGACTGGTCGTCTGTCTGTGTGGGAAACTCGAGAGGGCAATTTTGGACTATTTGTGAATAGGTTTTATATTGACCCATATTGGCCTGAAGAAACCCTGGTTGAAAAAGGCTGCTCTAGAACAGAAGCCCAGATATTTGCCTAGCATGACACTAGGAATCTTTCATGTGGCTTTCAACTTTAGCCTAAAGGATCTACCGATATATAACAGGTACTGTCTAGGTATAATATTCAATATAACTTGGGATGCTCATGTGCATATAGTGGAGAGCTCTTGCATAAGTGTTTTGCATTTATTATTATAGCATATTTTAAGTGAGATTTTTTTTAATTTTTTGTACAAATATTTTTTTATTTCAAATTTTAAAAGAACAGGCATATATAAAACTGCCAACACAGGGGCTCATATATAAACTGCAACACAGGGAAAAGTCCATCTACAAACCAAAAGAACAGTTGTGGTCAGTGTCTTAATATGTGCCAAGTTTAGAATGTCGAGGCGGGGTCCAGAAAATTCTGTAAAGATATGTTAAACCTAAACCTGAATCAGTCAGCAATGTCACCACAAAGAAGACAAAGCGAGTCATGAGCCCTGAAAGGAAGAGGCAGGAGAAAATGCGGGAAAAAAAAAAAACTAAGGAAAAGGAAAGGGGAATTTAGGGTCAAGTCAACAGGAAGAAAAGGAAGAGAGGAAGGCATGGAAAGTACATGGACTCTGGATCGTCAGGCAGATCAGTCATATGTGTCCGATGCTTGCTGGAGGAAGCGAGGGGAAGGCATATTAGAGCCTGTGCGGATATTTTTAAATATTTAGTTCATACTAAGGGGGTAGAGTTGAACCACTATTCACAGAGCATAGTTTTGTCCAGGAATTCATAGTTATTACCAAGTGAGCTCCCCTACGTGGTAAGCGTTTGGCAGTGATGGTATATGCTGATTATTTCCTTTTGTTTTAGCTATATACTATAGTTTCAAAGTGGGAGAAATTGCCAAGCTCAGAATGTTGGTTTTGTAAGAATAAAAAAAAAAAAAAAAAAAAAAAACAACAACAAAAAACACACAACTCTAAAAAGAAAATACTCACAGGGCGCATCTTTGGTGAGATGACATCCAGCAGCAGGCAGAGGGCATCCAATACTAAGGCCTGAGGGCCCACACGTGTCCGAATATGTGGAGAGATTTCGGAGACCATCGAGTTAAGAATATTCTGCATCTGGTTCAGTTTGGACTGGGCCTGGAAGAACAAAGCAAAAAATAATAAGCGCAGTTATTTATTTTTTATTTTTAAAGCTTTGGATAGAGGAAAAAAAATAAAAAATAAGAAATGGTCAAAATACTTTTGGGGGAGGAGACCGTTGCCTAATTGGGAGATTTTTCTTCACTTCCTGTCCCACAGACACATGAACTGAAAAGAATTCTCTCCAAAGTAAAACTACAGAACAAGCACCTCCATTGACAGATTGTCCCTGTTTTGCTAACAACTGAAAAGTATAAGTATAGTATAGATGTTATTACATTTGCCCCAATGAAAACAGTCATTAGGACAAACCGTAATAAAGGCTTTAATAACCACTATGATGGGCTGTCTCTCTTTTCTCATACTTTGGTCCTGAGTGTTTGTCATGGTTCATGATTATGCATATATGACTATTGAGGAAATTGTTCACAGGAGTTTGCCATTTCATATTTTTGTTACACATGTCTTAAACAATAAGACATTTTTACGTATTTAATAAAACGTATTTTTATACATCATTGTGTCAGATATTATTCCAGTAGGCGGTTTCAGCATCTAAAAGTCCCATTAATTCCAATTCTCTTTGTTCTAACCACTATAATGGAGTTTGTTCTTTCCGCCACTCTGATTGAAAAAAAATAAAAATAAATAAAAAGGTTTTGGAATTGTACACTTTAAGCAAAGCTGTTCCTTTGTCCTGCATTGGAAAAACACAGGTTAGCTTTAAGCAAACTTAAGTGTTACTAAACTCACAACAGTGAAATCAGTCTGTAAATGCAGTAAAGCATGCTCGTTTTACTTTTTTTTTTTTTTTTTTTTTTATTGCCTTTTCCTAACAGACATGCATACATACAAAAAAAAAAACAACAAAAAAAAAAACAAACTCACAAAGTACAGAATGCTCCTATTCCACCTCATCACAAAGGGGACCGTGCATCATATAGACACTATACTAGGCAGTGCAGAAATACATCCGATATGGGTATCAATCTTGGGAGGTAAGTGTTATAGTTCCAAACATTATAACCATGGCAAAGTTCAGTGTAGTAGAACAATACAGATTTCACAGTAAATCTTCAATTATGGCAGTATAGGGAGAGAGTCAGAGGACTAGCTAGCCATCTGCCCCAGATTTTGTGGAATGTTTTTTTCCTCTTTTGGATATCAAAGGTAAGCTTGTATAGAGGCAGAGACTCAAATCAGAAATTCTGAGTTGGGATCTCTGATCCCTTCCATGTCCATGCCTTCTTCGCCTAAAAATCGAGGATACGAAGCAGTCTCTTGGCCTGAGAGGGAATAGTGAGGTCGCCAAACATGCCCAGAAGATAATTCTTGGGGTTGACTATATTTGGGAGACCCAGTGCTGAGGACATGAAGGAAGCCTATGTTCACCCAGAAATCTTATACTATGGGACAGGTCCAAAAGCAGTGGAGAAAATCAGCCGTTTGGAAGCATTCAGCAGAGGGGAATATTCCCATTTTATGCATTCTAGGTGGGA
Source organism: Lithobates pipiens (assembly GCF_037356315.1). Taxonomy (NCBI): domain Eukaryota; kingdom Metazoa; phylum Chordata; class Amphibia; order Anura; family Ranidae; genus Lithobates; species Lithobates pipiens. Next base: position 312,635,157 of record NW_027507784.1, on the reverse strand, counting down.
TGAGATGTGAATGATGAAAGTTTAATTTGGATTACCCTGTCCCTGGACGAAATAACAGAGGTCTTAAATGTGTGACAGAATTCAGACCGGTCTTCTTCTGTAATAGGGACATTAAGGGAGTCACATTTCTTTTGTGCGGTCTTAAATCTAGGGTTGTTGTCTGTCATGAAGGCCGAGTAATTGGTGGAAATTTGTTTTGTCTGGTCTGGGGATCTCAGGAGTTTTTCCAGGTCAGGCATCCTGAGAGGACTGTCCAGGGAACCAAACTGTGCTCGTACCGCATGTCCAAGTTGGTAATAGTAAAATAGATAGGTATGTGGTAGGTCAAAGTCTAAATGCATTCAAGAGAAGGATTTGAAAGCTGGAGGGGTATATATGTGGCATAAATACTTGATTGCCTTTGACGTCCATCTTTCAGGGTCAGGCATAGCGCATAACTCCTTCAGAGTAGGGTTAAACCACAGTGGACTACTGGGAGAGGCCATCCAGGAGTCAGTGGAAAGCTTCACTACTACAGTTTGGAACAGGGAGAGGCAGGTGGGAATAATGGACATGCCTGGTCCAGGTGCTGTGCATCCTCTATATACAATGTTATGGAGCATTTCAAATGCGGAGACTATAGCTCCATCAGTAGTGGTACAGGCATTATTGGGGTCGGGGTGAAGCCAATCATGAATGTTAACCAGCTGGGAAGCTAGATGGTAAAAAGGTAGAAGTTGGAGAAAGCCAAGCCAGCCATGTGGTATGGGAGGCATCGTGTCTCCACTGCAGCTCTAGGGGGTTGAATATTCAGGAGAAACGCATATTGGCTCTTCCCATGAGGTCTAGGGGCAAATCCTTCCAAAGTTTGGTTTGTAATTAGAGCAGTAAGGGGCATAGGTTATTGGTTATGTATAGGGATAATGGCAATTGAATTTTGACTCCTAAGTACCTGGAGGTGGCGACTTGTAGCTTAGAGTCTGATGGAAACTCAGATATAGCAGTTTGGTCTAGGGGGAAAAGGATTGATTTGTCGCAATTAACTTAGAAACTGGAAAAGTCACTAAATGTGTTAATTTCAGCTTAGAAGTTGGTGAGGGAGTCGTGGGGATCTGTTAGGTAAACTAGGATTTCATCTGCGTATAGAGATATCGGCTCTTCTATATCATTTATGGGGAGGCCTTTGAGATATCGCTGAGATATGTTTGAGATATCTCTCATTTGTTTCAGGTGTTACAGCTATTAAGGGTTCGGGGGCCGAACCCATATAGTTGTAACACCTGAAACAAAAAAGGCCATTCCACACTGTCGAAAGCTTTGCAGGTGTCCAGTGACAAAACACGGGTAGGTGAACAGTCATGAGAGTAAGTCAAGTTGTGGAATAGTTTACGGATATTTAAAATGGTTGAGTGGCCTGGTACAAAGCCCCCCTGATCGCTCACAACCAATTTCGCAACCACTTTGTTCAGACAATTGGCCAGAATTTTGACATCTACATTGATGAGGGATATTGGCCGATAGTCACATCGAAAGGAGATCTTTCCAAGGTTTTAGTATCAAAATGATTAATGCCTCTCATTGAGGGAGGAAGTACTCCATCTTTCAAGGCCTCATTATATGTATTGAGTAGGATAGGGCCCAGGAGGTGCCAAACGCTTGTATACAATTCAGCTGGGAAACCATCAAAGCCTGGTATCTTATGGGTCAGTAGCTGCGAAATTGCAAGGGAGAGCCCTTCTATAGAGAGGTTCGTCTAGGTCAGCATGGTCTTGGTCCAACAATTGGGGAAGTGCTGTTTGGGTTAAATATTCTTCGAGTTGGGTCTCAGAATACTGTAGTGGGCCCTAGTGGTATAAAGGTCATGACAGAAAGATATATATATAAAATCTAAAAGTTATATTCTGAGGGATGTCGCTAATCTTATCCTGTGATATCAGGATCCTAGTTATTGAGATAGGGATATGGTCGGATCTAGTTAGGTAGGCGACTGTCCTTTTTACCACGCTCAAACGTCTTCTGTGTGACAGAGCATACGTTTATTTATTAAGGTCCAGCAAGCGGAGCTCGTACTCCCTATGACTGTGCAACTACGGGGTTAGCATAGCTGTACTAGGGTTCTGAGCATGGGCATTCTTTGTGACTGTCATTGCATTTCCTAGTTCTTCAGTGCGCCGTTGGGCATTTTTGTGCAAAATACCAGTAATTGACATAAAGGTGCCCCTCAGCACCACCTTGGAGGCCTAATTCGTATGCCAATAGTCGGCAATACCCTTCTGGCATTCATTCTGTACAATCTCATCCTCCAACCAATGAGAGTTTAATCGCCAAATGTAAGGGACTGCACTCGGCAGAAAGGAGGAGATCCACAGAAAAGAGGGACATGGTCAGAAATCCCCCTGGGTAAATAGGAGACACTGTGAGCAATAGGTAGCACATCAGCAGGGGCAAATGCCAGATCTATATGAGACATGGTGTGAAAGGAGTCAGAGTGGCACTCATCTGGGTGCTTCCATCACCATCTCAGTAAGGCTATACACCTAAGTGCAGTCAACAAATGAGGTATAGGGCCTGCCTCCACCCCTCAAGCGGTCCATGGTGGGATCAAGTACAGCATTAAAGTGTCCTACGAATAGTAGAAGACCAGGGGATCTAGACAGTAATAAAAAGGGACAAGTGAGAACATACATCTGGGGAGAATGGAGGTGGGACATACACATTTACTAATGTAAAGCTGGTAAAAATAACAGAGTAATTATAATGAATCTCCCCTCAGGGTCTGTCTTTAACAGCAGAATTTCTGCCGGGAGGAACTTTGCTAGCAAGATAGAGAGCCTGCAGGAGTAGTTAGTGTGGGTGGCGTGGTATTGTGTAGACAGCCAGGGATGTTTAAAGGTACATAGAGTAGTACTGCTTAGGCGATTCTCTTGAAGGCAGATGATATTGGGTTTATATTTTTTTAAATAGCAGAAAACCAAGGACTGCTTGCGGGGTGAATTCAGACCCCTAACATTCCAAGAAATTGATTTCAACAATTAGCCATAGAAAAATATATCTAGCGTAGTAGCATAGGGAGGGCCATAATGAAATGCATCATGACATATAAGACATTGCTTATAGTATAACCTGGAGTAAAAGTACAGTAGTATCAAATAATAGGCATCCGTAGGAGCATAAAGAACAACTGAGAAAAACCTGAAGGTCCAGTCATTCTCAGCAACCAAAGCATGAGAAGAGACCGTAGTGAAGAACAAACCCGTTGATGGTGGTGCAGAGGATGATCTATGTGGACAGCTTTACCTTGCATGCCTGCATACTTAGATGTGCCCGTTTTACTAATCAACCATGGCAGTTGCTAAATGTTGTATCTTCATTAAATGTAACCATATTGCTACACTTACACTCTTCTCCTTTACACTCAGCTGTGACATGGCACTACCTGTGTATCAAGACATCGCTCGTTTATCAAGTCAAAATTATTAAAAATGTTTGCTCGTCTTGAAAAACAAACACTCTCAAACCAAGGTTTTGCTGTATACTCATTTTTTTTCTTTACAGGGCTAGATAGGTCAATGTTAGATCTTGGGTGTCTATAGATGCAGGGATTTTAGTTTGAGCATGGACTTCTACTTTAATGGGTAAACGTGGGTAACCTGTACAAAAAAAGATGCACTCACATTGTGGGGAAAAAAGCACTAAAGAAGCGTCAAAGCACACTTACTCAGTTGCCTCTTAGACCAAAAGCTATGGTCAGCAAGATATGCAAGATCCAAACCACAGCGCAAACAAACCCAAAGTGCTATACAAATGACTAAAGTGCTGTGTATAAACAAACAGAATAAAATGAATACAACTGGAAAAAAAAAAAAAAAAAAAAAACACTGACAAGCATGTACCCAGCGAAAGTCCACGTTAAATTGTATAAACAGTCCAACACAATTTTCATCAAAAAAGGTCCAGTGCAAACGATATTTCGAAGAGTTGTGGTACTCAAAAATCACACAGGTAAACTGTGCTTCACACACCCCCTTTTGTGCTTAAACTCACCAGATGGAATGCACCCCTTAGCAGTATTGCATGTGGGTCAATCAGGCTTAGACTGGTGAGCAGGGAGATGAAAGGACACTTTATATGCATCTTCCTCGGTAATTCAGATTCGTATATAAGGAAAAAGAACCCATATATAGTGTAGAACGTGTTGGTTTATTTCAATAAATGGGTAAAATCGTACTTACAATGTAGCAGAATAAAAAGTTCATTGGTTGTGCTGGGGATGTTTTTTAATGGCTACATTGTCAGTTTTTTTTTTTTTATTTGTTTCACTTGTATTCATTTTATTCTGTTTGTTTATGCACAGCACTTGCAATTTATTAATTTGTATTGCACTTTGGGTTTGTTTGCACTGTGGTTTGCATTCTTTCATATTTTGACTTGGTCATGAACAACAGCTACCAGATAAATACACATAGGCACTAGTATATCCAGCGCGGGCGATTTGTTTATTATTATGGTCAGCAAAGAGCTTACAGAGCATCAAAAGGATCTCATTATTAGAAGACATCAGTCAGCAGACGGGTACAAAACATTTTTTGTTAATCTGTGGGGTGACCTGAAGCACTGAAGATGCCTTCACAATCTGACAGATTTCGAGTGCTTTGCAAGGAAGGGTGGGAAAAGATTCCCAGGGCAAGATGTGCCATGAGGATAGACCCCTACCCCAAAAGACTAAATGCTGTCATAAAAACAAAAAGTTATAGTTACATATTTATGTGACCATGTCATTGTACGTTAATTTTTTTTATCCCCCTTTAAAAATACTTTTTTTTTTTAAGCGGATTTTACTGCATCTGAGCACCACAAGCCAAAAAGGGTTTAATTAATTTTGAATATTTAAAGCAAACTCCATCTATCCATCCAAGTTTAAAAGTAAATATGATATACTTTCTTGTCCATTTACTAATGGTAGCAGCATAAGGATTAAAAATAATCAATGCCGATTGAGAGAGAAAAGTTACACTTTAACTGAAATGCACAAATAGGTCAAATAAAAGGTGGATAAATTTAACCACTTAACAACCGCCCCATAGCCGAATGACAGCTACAGGGCGGTTTCTTAACTCGGGGAGGCCGTCATATGACGTCCTCCCAGAATTCCGCACTCGAGAGCATCCGTGACCGCCGGTGTTCTGGCAGATAGTGTCCTGCCATCATATAGTGTCAGAAGAAGCTTCGGAAAATCTCCAAAGATGAACGGCACCTGCGCCGTGAGTGGAGGTGGTAGCCCCACCATCCAAGCGGACATAGGATTGGGAAAATTGCCTCTTTTATATTCCAACTCTATGTCCACTTGGATGGTGGGGATAGAACCTGGACTCACGGCGCAGGCGCCGTTCATCCTCGGCTATTTTCAGAATCTGCGTGTGCTGTGTACTGCGCATGCGCAGTACACAGCGGACACTATCCGATGGGGGACCATATAATATAGGACACCGGGTCCACAGGACCCGGCGCATCACGGATCACAGTAAACGGCCGCTTACCACGTGACTGCTCCATCAAATGACGGAGCGATCACTTGTAAACAAACCTCTCTCCCCTCTCTGTACCGATCGGTACAGCGGAGGGGTAAGAGATCAGTGTCAGCAGTGCTGTGGGCTGCATCTGCAGTGCCCACATCGCTGCTCACCGAATTTAACCCCGCCAATACCCTGCCATACCCATTTCAGGCTTCCCAGCCTAGAGGTGAGATGTGGGGTCTTATTGACCCCATAGCTCACTGTAAAGAGGACCTGTCATGCCATATTCCTATTACAAAGAATGTTTACATGCCTTGTAATAGGAATAAAAGTGATCAAAAAATGTATTTTTGGGGGGGGGGGAAAAAAATGTCAAACTAAAATAAAGTAAAATGAACAATAAAAAAAAAATTAAAAATTAAAGGGCCCGTCCCCATTTGCTCACATTCAGAAGCGAACGCATACGTAAGTCCCGCCCACATATGAAAACGGTGTTCAAACCACACATGTGAGGTATTGCTGTGAACGTTCGAGCGAGAGCAATAATTCTAGCCCTAGACCTAATAGAACTCAAAACATGTAACCAGTAAAAAAAAAAAATTAAATCGTCGCCTATGGGGATTTTTAGGTAGCGACATTTGGCGCTATTCCACGAGCGTGTGCAATTTTGAAGAGTGACAGGTTAGGCATCTATCTATTCGGCGTAACGTCATCTTTCACCTTATGCAAAAATTGGGCTAACGTTACTGTTTTTATTTTAAGCACAAAACTTTTTTTCCCCAAAAAAAAACGCGTTCGAAAAATTGCTGCGCAAATACTGTGCGAGATTAAAAGTTGCAACGGCCATCATTGTATTCTCCAGGGTGTTGGCTAAAAAAAAATTTATAATGTTTTGGGATTCTATGTAATTTTCTAGCAAATAAATGATGATTTTTACATGTAGGAGAGAAATGTCAGAATGGTCCTGGGTGCTCCAGAACGCCTGATGGCGCTCCATGCATGTTGGGCCTCTGTATGTGGCCACACTGTGTAAAAGTCTCACGCATGTGGTATCGCCGTACTCGGGAATAATAGCAGAATGTGTTTTGGGGGTGTAATTTGTGGTATGCATATGCTGTGTGTGAGAAATAACCTGATAATATGACAATTTTGTGGAAAAAAAATAAAAAGTTAAAAAAAAGATCTTGATTTTGCAAAGAATTGTGGGAAAAAATGACAACTTCAAAAACCTCATCATGCCTCTTACTAAATACCTTGGAATGTCTTCTTTCCAAAAAGGGGTAATTTGGGGGGTATTTGTACTTTTCTGGCACGTTAGGGTCTCAAGAATTGAAATAGGCCGTCAGTACTTCAGGTGTGATCAATTTTCAGATATTGGCACCATAGCTTGTGGACTCTATAACTTTCACAAGGACCAAATAATATCCACCAATTTGTACTTATTTTTACCAAATATATAGTGGTATAAATTTTGGCCAAAATTTATGAAGAAAAATTACTAATCTGCTAAATTTTATAACAGAAATAAAGAAAAATTCATTTTTTTACCGAATTTTCGGTCTTTTTTCTTTTATAGCACAAAAAATAAAAAACCCAGCGGTGATTAAATACCACCAAAAGAGAGCTCTATTTGTGTGAAAAAAAATGACAAAAATTTCATATGGGTGCAGTGTTGCATGACTGAGTAATTGTCATTCAAAATGTGAGAGCACCGAAAGCTGAAAGTTGGTCTGGTTATTAAGGGTGTTTAAGTGCCCAGTGGTCAAGTGGTTAAATTAGAGATTCATCTTGTTTTTTCTCATCTTAAAAATCGGGCATTTTTAGGGGTGTGTAGACATTTTATATCCGCTGTATATATTATATCCAGTATAAAGATGTCGACCAAAAAGAATAAAAAAATATTTCTGTAAAGTAAATGATGTTCATGGAAAAATCATGAGTATTGCCGTTACCAGTTTCTCTTAACCAGTCTGCAATAAAGATTATGACACATGAAGCGTCCATTTTAAATTTACACATTAATTCTAAGTATTTTCTTTTCCAGCAGGTAAAGTTATACTTGCTAGCTTTACCCGTGTTGCCCTGAACATCACCTGTTCTTCTCATGCTGCAGCGCTATTAAAGCAGGCTATACAAAACTGGATGAAGAAAAAATTAACAACTTCCCCGCTTTAGAATGTATAAAAGATCCTCAATAGACACTCTTCGATGTACCTGCTAGATTCTAGAAGAGGGGTCTCAAACTGGCGGCCCTCCAGCTTTCGCAAAACTACAATTCAAAATGAGGCATTGCAGGGCTGACAGTGTCAAGCATGACTCCCACAGGCAGAAGCATGATGGGACTTAGAGTTTTGCAACAACTGGGGGGCTGCCAGTTTGAGACCCCTGTTCTAGAAAAACTACTGCACAACAATGACTACTACGAGTCTAATGAATTAGCATTATGTAGTGGCCAAAAGGGGTACTGCAACCAAGGGAGCCACAGTCACACTACACTGTCAAGTTGCCTAATACACTTGGGGTCCGTTCACACAGGGGCAACACAACTTTCAACATGACTTTTGGAGGCAACTTGGACACGACCTGAACACGACTTGGGGCGACTTACAACACGACTAAGTCGCCCCAGGCCAGGCGACTTTTGCTGCGGCCAATCAGAGAATGAGCTCTCAAGAGGGAACTCCACGCCAAATTTATGAAAAAAATTTGGCGTGGGTTCCCCCTCCGAGAGCATACCAGGCCCTTAGGTCTGATATGAATATTAAGGGGAACCCCCTACGCCGAAAAAACGGCGTGGGGGTCCCCCCCAGATCCATACCAGACCCTTATCCGAGCACGCTACCCGGCCGGCCAGGAAAGGGGGTGGGGAAGAGCGTGCGGGCCCCCCCTCCTGAGCCGTACCAGGCCGCGTGCCCTCAACATGGGGGGTGCCTTGGGGAAGGGGGGCCACGCGGCCCCCCCCACCCCAAAGCACCTTGTCCCCATGTTGATGAGGACAAGGGCCTCTTCCCGACAACCCTGGCCGTTGGTTGGCGAGGTCTGCGGGTGGGGGGCTTATCGGAATCCGGGAGCCCCCTTTAATAAGGGGCCCCCGGATACCGGCCCCCCACCCTATGTGAATGAGTATGGGGTACAACGTACCCCTACCCATTCACCTGTGGGGAAAAAAAAAAAACAAAAAAAAAAAAACAACACAGGGTTAAAATTCTCCATACTCATTCACATAGGGTGGGGGGCCAGTATCCGGGGGCCCCCTTATTAAAGGGGGCTCCCGGGTTCCGATAAACCCCCCGCCCGCAGACCCCGACAACCAACGGCCAGGGTTGTCGGGAAGAGGCCCTTGTCCTCAACATGGGGACAAGGTGCTTTGGGGTGGGGGGGGGCCGCGCGCCCCTCTTCCCCAAGGCACCCCCCATGTTGAGGGCACGCGGCTCAGGAGGGGGGGGGGGGTCGCACGGTCGTCCCCACCCCTTTCCCTGGCCGGCCGGGTAGCGTGCTCTGATAAGGGTCTGGTATGGATCTGGGGGGGAACCCCACGCCGTTTTTTCGGCGTAGGGGGTTCCCCTTAATATTCATACCAGACCTAAGGGCCTGGAATGCTCTCGGAGGGGGAACCCACGGCAAATTTCTTGAGAGCTGATAATTCTGTCAGAGTCGCCTCCGTATAAACGGAGATCCGACTTGGAGGCGACCTCCATTGAAATCAATGGGTACCGGTCGCCTACAAGTCGGATTCAAGTAGTACAGGAACCTTTACTGAAGCCGGAGCGACTTCAGTAGTGTGCATTAAGACGGCTCTCATTCACTTACATTGCTTTTTAAATGTTGTCTGACCTGAGGCGACTAGGGGCGACCTGAAGTCGGATCAGAGTTGCCCCTGTGTGAACGGACCCTTAGGATGATTATTTACAAAAAAAAAAGTTAATGACAAAACTAAACGAAATAAGTGCTGGTGAAATAATGTAAGAAACGGCTAGGCAGGATATACCTCGTAATGGCTGTTGGGATAGGCAATCCGAGGGATATTGTTGGCAGCGAAAAAGAGGTGGAAGGCAACAGGAAGGAAGGGCAAGTATTTCATTAGCTGGAAGTTCTGCCCATGCATGATCATGGTATTAACAATGTCCGTGAACTCCAGCCAGTCCATAGCCAAACACACCGTGCCAAAACTGGACTCCTTAATCTTCATGTTTAAAAAGTTGTCATACAGTCCCTGTGGAAATAGAAGAGAAGCATGGTCAACATTCAGACATCCATCATTTATAGAAAACCAGTTCATGCAGTACAGTGGTAAACAAACTGAAAGGCAGGTCTAATCTGTGAGGTTTGAAGGCCAAAATGAGGGAGACTTAAGCTACTTTATCATTAATGGTCATGTTGTTCTTATTCTAAAAAAAAAATCTAATATATAGAAAGTCTATCTGCAAAGGAAATTAGAGGTTTTTCAGCTACTTTGGTGAATTTCTTGCCATCAGGGAATACCGTTTTCATGAAGGGGTGTACTTGGTCAACAATGTTTAGGTAGGTAGTAAGCTGTCAAAGTAACAGCAACATGAATGGAAAGACCCAGAAGATTATCCTAAGTATCACACTGCCTTCACCAACTTGCCTTCTTCCCATACTACATTCTGCTGCCATCTCTTTCCCAGGTAGGTGATGCACACACACCCCCTAGCCATCCACATGATGTAAAAGAGTACATGATTCATCAAAGCAGACCACCTTCTTCCATTGCTCCGTGGTCCAAATTCTAATAGTCACATACCTATTGTAGGCGCTTTTGGCTGTGGACACGGGTCAGCTTGGGCACCCTGACCGGTCTGCAGCTACACAGCCCCAATATATCAGTCCAACAGGCCACGTTTTGGGAATTTCCCTTCAGATAAAATAGCTCTGAACAATACCATGTCATCGATATCGATTTAAAGCAGTTGTGCAAAGTAAAGGAAAACATGAAAACATGGCCCGTTGGGGGATACTTGAGGACCGAGGTTGAGAACCACTGCCAAACACAAACTGCAATGCACTGTGTGTTCTGACACCTTTCTATCAGAACCAGCATGAACTTTTCCAGCAATTTGAGCTACACTAGCTCTTCTATTGGATCAGACTACACAGTTCAGACTACACTACAAGATCTTCGCGCCTCAGGTGCATCAATGAGCCTTGGCCAAACATGACCCTGTTGCTTGTTTTCCTTCCTTAGACCATGTTTGACCACTGCAGACCGGAAACATCACACAATGGCTGCAGTTTTGGAGTTGCTCTGACCCAGTCATCTAGACATTACAATTTGGTCCTTGTCAGAGTTGTTCAAATCCTTAAGCTTGCCCATTTTCGCCACTTTCAACACATCAACTTCAGGGACAACGTGTTCATTTGCTAACGAATATATCCCACCCACTTTCAGATTACATTGTAACGAGATAATGCTATTCACTTTACCAGTCAGTGGTCATAATGTTATGATTAATTGGTGTATATATACAAACTGCAGAATTTGCTTTGCACTTAGTAGTGCTGAACTATAGTAATTCCTCTCATTCAGTAGTAATCTATGGTTTAGGTCTCAAACTCTTGGAGGTTGACCACCACATATTCTGACTAGGAAGGTAAATGGCGTAAGGCGGATGGCTGTCACCAGCTTTTATTATTTCTTGTCATAGCAAAGATGGCAGCTCTAAGGCGGCAAATCTGGGTAATCCCTTAGTGCCAGTTCACACTTGTGTGATGCAGGGACCCTGTGAATCCACTGCGGGTTCCTGCATCGCACCCGACTCACAAGGCAGTTCACACAGCCATATGTGAACTGCGGGGAGTGCCAATACAAATGTTAATGACGCCCCCATTTCAGCTCGCATTTCGCACTGCGAACTGACAGTTCAGACATGAATCGGATCGCATATGTGTGAACACCCATGCAATCAGATTTTGGGGCGGACCAAAAAAGGCTTCTGTGCAAGTTAGGCCCAAATGCGATGCAAATTCAGCCATACTATCTGTATGGCTGAAATCGCATTGCAGGACATTGCATGAATCACATGCGATCCCACACCACTCACTGGTGTGAACCCGGCATTTAGGCTGCAACTGATCAATAAAAAAAAAAAAAAAAAAAAAGAATCAAAATAACACATCTGCAGAAGGAATTACACATTTGGCATTGCAGTGTTGTCACTTATCAATAAACTGCCAGTGGCAACGTGAAGCCCTACTTACCATGGTCAGCTTCTCGTACTCCCCTGCTGCATAGGTAAGGTGTAAAACATGGTGGAACCTTTGTGCCATGGCACTCAGTGGTGTCCTGCCCAACAGGTTCAGAGGGTCATTTTGGTTTCCCAGAAGGTGGTGGATGTCTGGTGCAGATAGATCTTGGCCAATACGTTTCCTTTAAAAAAAAATAAAAAATTTAAAAGAGAGGTAAACTAGCCAAATAAATATTAACCATTTACACCAACAGAAGAATGTGTGCTACTTCCGATGGCCTTTGATCAGCTGGGAGCATTTTTCAGATCACATATGTACAAAACATTTTTTCACCAAAACAGCATTGAAGAGTTAAAAAAAAAAAAAAAAAAAAAAAAAAAAAAAAAAAACACACATTCCCCTCTGGGTGATCCATGTACGTTGAAAGGATTTTAACCACTTAAACCCCCGGACCATTTGGCTGGCCAAAGACCAGAGCACTTTTTGAGAATCGGCACTGCGTCACTTTGACAATTGGGCAACGTGGCTCCCAAACAAAATAGGCATCCTTTTTCCCCCACAAATAGAGCTTTCTTTTGGTGATATTTGATTACCTCTGCGGTATTTTTTGCGCTATGAACAAAAAATTGTGACAAATTTTGAAAAAAAAAAAAACAAACACATTTTTTACTTTTTTAAAATAGGGGATAGTTTTATGGCATTTATTATTTTTTTTACTAGTAATGGCGGTGAACAGCGATTTATATCGGGACTGCGACATTATGGCAGACACATCGGACACCTTAGGTGCGATTGTGGGACCATTTTCATTTATACAGCATTCAGTGCAATTAAAAATGCATATTACAGTGATGGCGAACCTTGGCACCCCAGATGTTTTGGAACTACATTTCCCATGATGCTCCACTACACTGCAGAGTGCATGAGCATCATGGGAAATGTAGTTCCAAAACATCTGGGGTGCCAAGGTTCGCCATCACTGGCATATTACTATGTAAATGTGACTGGCAGTGAAGAGGTTAACCACTTGGTGGCGCTGTAGGGGTTAAGTGTGTCCTAGGGAGTGATTCTAACTGAGGGGGCTGTGTGTGACAAGTCACTGATCACCGCTCCCAATCACAGGGAGCGGTGATCAGTGACCGTGTCCCTAGGCAGAATGGGGAAATGCTTGTTCTTCCTCTCCGTGAGATGATCGTGAGCATCCCCGCAGACATCGAGTCTGCAGGACCTGCGATCATGCTCACGGACCTCCCGGCGGGCGTACGCAAGCCACATCTTAAAGGGCAACGTACAGGTACATTAATCTGCCTGTACGTGCCCTTCTGCCGCAGTATATCTGTGTGAGGCAGTCGGGAAGCGGTTAACAAACTTTGTAGCAGAGTCCTACTTTTTTAATTCTAAAAAGGGATAGCAGTTTGTCTGTGCCCATGTGCAAAGTGAATCTGTGCGGGAGTTGTTTTATAATCAATTAGCTGCTGCACCTGTAGAGCTCTAATGAGGAAAGCTGCAGGATCTGCATCCCTTTAGATGCGATTTCCCTTTGGGAGTATCTCACCAAAATATGACATTTTTGTCTTAGGGAATGCTCAAAATCTTACTGACTATCTCAGTGCAGACTTCTTGGAAAATTAGTGAGCCAATCACACAAGCAGATAATGATAATTTCAGGGGCGTTCTGAACACCTTCTGTGTAGAGAACGTCTCCCGGTTTCCATATTGCATTTTACAGAAAATTACAGCACTGCAGATTGAAAAGGAAAGGTGATTTTTTAATACCATTCAATTACAAATTATATATATACATATATATATATATATATATATTTTTTTTTTTTTGCCAGTTTTTTTTCCCCCCACGAAAGTACGGTTACCCTTTAAAGGTTGGTTCACAACACAAAAAACAAAACACACACACTACAGATCTGTTTTAGAAGAAGTATTCCAGCATGCACATTTTTTATGCGTTTTACCATGTTACAGTGTCCAGTGCAGGAAAACTGCATGTTCTACTTTTTTTCTGGAATGCCCTGGAACTGACCGCACTGGTGTGAAGTATGCAATTGGAAACCATATAACCCACTTCCCATGATGCAGAGAAAAAAAATGGATTGCATGTGGTGTGAACTGTCCCTAAAAGATACCTCCCTGATGGTGTGTGCAAGGCATGCTAGGCTTTATGAAAGAAACTCCAGCGCAGCTTGCACACTTTTTGTCAACCACTGGCAAAGTATGGAAAATAACACCATGCAATCACTTAAGACCTTCGCCCTACCTCTGTACTTTGGGGAGTTGGAAGATCTCCTGCCACACAAAGAAAAGGCTCTTATTTTGGTCTTTCTGCCCAATCTTCATGGTTTGGACTGTTTTGACATTTAACTCTTTCTTCCCTCTGCCACGCAGGAACTGACAAAGCAAGTGGTTATAACATGACAAGTTAACATTCAAATATCAGGACATGGTAAAACAATACGTATCTATAAAGTGCCAAAAAAAAAAAAAAAAAAAAAACACACAATCTCAATATGATAAAAAATAAATCACTTTCTGCACCCGTTGTCTCTCATAGCAAGGATGAACACAGATAAAATTAGTCTGAGTGTCATCACTTGCCTGTTTTAGGTGCCCTTGCAGCACATTTTGCTAAATTTCGGTTATCCCTTGGATGGTAATGTAGTAGGTATGATACAATCATCCAACAAGTGAACCATGGTATGGGGGACATATGAACATACCTGTAATGTATTAATGCAGGAGCGGATATCATTTTCAGTCTTCTCGCACAAAGCCATTAACGCCCCAGTGTCAGTTTTCATGCCTTGCCTAACCGTGATCTGCAGAAACACAAAAGGGAGATATTAGAAACAAGGCCATGTGCTGGCAGGAGTCACATGCGTTATGAAACTGGTATACAGCAATGCTTAAAGTGAAATTATTATTATTATTATTTTTTTTTTTTAAAACAAACATGTCATACTTACCTCCACTGTGCAGCTCATTTTGCACACAGCGGCCCCGATCCTGGTCTTCTGGGGTCCCTCTGCAGCTCTCGGCTCCTCCCCACATCAGATAACCCCCTGGGAGAAGCTCTCTTGAGTCCAGCATTCGGCGTCTATAGATGGCGAATGCAGGACGCGCCCCCACCCCCCGGCGGCAGCGTCATTGGAATTGATTGGCAGCAGCGGGAGCAAATGGCTGCTCTATCACTCTATCCAATCAACAGCCGAGAACCCCCTAGCCGAGAGATGGGTGGGGGTCACTGCCAGGTGTTTTTTCACCTTAATGCATAGGAAGCATTAAGGTGAAAAACACAAACCTTTACAAACCCTTTAAATCTGAACTGCAGGAACAGTAACTTATTGAAATATATATTTCTCAATAACCACAAAATTTGTGTGACCAAATGCTTTGCAAACCCTGATATCTTGTAAAAAAAAAAAAAAATATAGCCACCTTCAACACAATGCTGTACATACCATGAGCAGAGGGCAGAGCAGGGGGAGGGTGTGTAGTCCTGCAGGCTCCAACTACTGCAGAAAATTGTGGAAGGGGGGGGGGGGGGGGGGGAATACAAGACCAGTCACACTGAAAAAGGTAAAAAGCAGCGGTATCTGGTATTTATTACAGGATTACGGAAGCATTTTCACACTGGAATACTGCACAAATCTAAACGAAATAGACAAAGCACACCAAGATTGAAGTAAGAACGCACATGCACCTTGTAATTAAACCATATTTATTTATCCCAGAATTCAGCTTTAACCACTTGGGATCCGCGCTATTGCAAAATGACGGCATTAGCGCGGACCCACATTTTCGGGACTACGTCTATTGACGTAGTCCCGGTTACGAGCGGCCTGCGCGCCCCGTGATCGGCGAGTCCGTGAGACTCGCCTGATCACCGATCCGTGTAAGGGGTCGATCCCGACCCCTTATCACGTGATCAGCTGTCAGCCAATGACAGCTGATCATGTGATAAAACGGAGCCGGTAATCGGCTAGTATTCCTCCTCGCGCTGACAGCGCGAGGAGAAAAAAAAAAAGCCGATCGCCGGCGGCCGTGTTCGGGACATCAGTCCCGATCACGGCCAGCAATTTAAAAGGACACCTGCCCCCTGCCAGTGCCCACCTGCCACCCGCAGTGCCATCCTGAAATAAAGTAAGTGCCCCCCTGTCAGTGCCACCCAGCAGTGCCCATAGTGCCCACAGTGCCACCCAGCAGTGCCCACAGTGCCACCCAGCAGTGCCCACAGTGCCACCCACAGTGCCCACAGTGCCACCCACAGTGCCACCCAGCAGTGCCACCCACAGTGCCACCCAAAATCTGCCTCAGGTGCTGCACCCCAGTGCCGCCCATCAGTGCCCAGCAGTGCCGCCCATCAGTGCCCAGCAGTGCCGCCCATCAGTGCCCAGCAGTGCCACCTATCAGAGCCACCTATCAGTGCCACCTATCAGTGCCCATCAGTCCCATCTATCTGTGGTACCTATCAGTGCCCATCCGTGCCACCCATCCGTGCCACTTATCCGTGCCACCCATCCGTGCCATCTTATCTGTGCCCATCTTTGCCCATCAGTGCCGCCTTATCTGTGCCCATCGGTGCCGCCTTATCTGTGCCTATTAGTGCCGCCTTAACTATGCCTATCAGTGCCCACCAATGCAGCCCATCAGTGCCCACCAATGCAGCCCATCAGTGCCCACCAATGCAGCCCATCAGTGCCCACCAATGCAGCCCATCAGTGCCCACCAATGCAGCCCATCAGTGCCCACCAATGCAGCCCATCAGTGCCCACCAATGCAGCCTATCAGTGCCGCCTAATCAGCGCACTTCAATGAAGGAGAAAAATGACCCGTTTGCAAAATTTTATAACAAACTATTAAAACATGATTTTTTTGCATCTTTTTTTGTTTGTTTAGCAAAAAATAAAACTCCGAGCTGTAACTAAATACCACCAAAAGAAAGCTCTATTTGTGGGAAAAAAATGATAAAAAATTCATTTGGGTACAGTGTTGTATGACCGCGTAATTGTCACTCAAAGTGCATCAGCGCTGAAAGCTGAAAATTGGTCTGGGACTGAGGGGGGTTTAAGTGCCCAGTAAGCAAGTGGTTAAAGCGGGAGTCCGCCGGGACTCCGAGTTTTTTTTTTTTTTTTTAAAAGCCAACAGCTACAAATACTGCAGCTGCTGACTTTTAAAATAGTGACACTTACCTGTCCAGCGCGCCCGCGATGTCGGCACCCGAAGCCGATCTCTAGGTCGTCTGTCGGGTCCTGCCGCCGCCATCTTGGGTATGGGAATCAGGAAATGGAGCCTTTCGGCTTCATTTCCCGGTTCCCTACTGCGCATGCGCGAATCGCGCTGCGCAATAAGGACGCTCCCCGCTGCCTCTGGGATCTGTGTGTTTCCCAGCAGGCAGCGGGGCACTTGCGGAAAGGGGCGTAAGTTACGCCCCTTTCCGCAGAGAGCTATCCCGGAAGTGGGTGCAGTTACCTGGATTATCCAGGTAACTGCACCCCCCTCCCCCCTGAAAGGTGCCGATTGTGGCACCGGAGGGGGGGGAGGGTTCCGATGAGCGGAAGGTCCACTTTAGGGTGGACCTCCGCTTTAAGGCTGGACTTTCCCTGTGCAGTTACTCTCATTGAAATCCATGTTTTATAAATGTGTTACTGCATACAGAGGTAGTGGATGTCATATTAAATACAATAGTCTCTCTATAGCAGGCATGTCCAAAGTCCGGCCCGCGGGCCAATCGCGGCCCGCAGTCCGGTTTTGAACGGCCCGCCTGGTGTGCTGCGGGATCAGGGCTGTCAAATGAGCCGATCCCCGGCACTGTGTGAAGCTCCGTCGGCTTCAAATGTGAAAGTAAAGTGCAGAGGAGTGTGCTGTGCTCTCTGCTTCCCCCTACAGTGCAGTACCCGGCTGAATGAGGAAATGGAATGGAAAGGTACTGTACTACAAGCTAGATTCGTTTTAAAAAGGCTTTATTTATGTGTATGTGTGTGTGTGTGCATGTCTGTCTGTATGCGTGTGTGTGCATGTCTGTCTGTATGCGTGTGTGTGCATGTCTGTCTGTATGCGTGTGTGTGCATGTCTGTCTGTATGCGTGTGTGTGCATGTCTGTCTGTATGCATGTGTGTGCATGTGTGTGCATGTGTGTGCATGTGTGTGCATGTGTGTGCATGTGTGTGCATGTGTGTGCATGTGTGTGCATGTGTGTGCATGTGTGTGCATGTGTGTGCATGTGTGTGCATGTGTGTGCATGTGTGTGCATGTGTGTGCATGTGTGTGTCTATGTATGTATGTGTGTGCATGTGTGTGTCTATGTATGTATGTGTGTGCATGTGTGTGTCTATGTATGTATGTGTGTGCATGTGTGTGTCTATGTATGTATGTGTGTGCATGTGTGTGTCTATGTATGTATGTGTGTGCATGTGTGTGTCTATGTATGTATGTGTGTGCATGTGTGTGTCTATGTATGTATGTGTGTGCATGTGTGTGTCTATGTATGTATGTGTGTGCATGTGTGTGTCTATGTATGTATGTGTGTGCATGTGTGTGTCTATGTATGTGTCTATGTATGTATGTGTGTGCATGTGTGTGTCTATGTATGTGTCTATGTATGTATGTGTGTGCATGTGTGTGTCTATGTATGTGTCTATGTATGTATGTGTGTGCATGTGTGTGTCTATGTATGTATGTGTGTGCATGTGTGTGTCTATGTATGTGTCTATGTATGTATGTGTGTGCATGTATGTGTCTATGTATGTATGTGTGTGCATGTGTGTGTCTATGTATGTGTCTATGTATGTATGTGTGTGCATGTGTGTGTCTATGTATGTGTCTATGTATGTATGTGTGTGCATGTGTGTGTCTATGTATGTATGTGTGTGCATGTGTGTGTCTATGTATGTGTCTATGTATGTATGTGTGTGCATGTGTGTGTCTATGTATGTGTCTATGTATGTATGTGTGTGCATGTGTGTGTCTATGTATGTGTCTATGTATGTATGTGTGTGCATGTGTGTGTCTATGTATGTATGTGTGTGCATGTGTGTGTCTATGTATGTGTCTATGTATGTATGTGTGTGCATGTGTGTGTCTATGTATGTGTCTATGTATGTATGTGTGTGCATGTGTGTGTCTATGTATGTATGTGTGTGCATGTGTGTGTCTATGTATGTGTCTATGTATGTATGTGTGTGCATGTGTGTGTCTATGTATGTATGTGTGTGCATGTGTGTGTCTATGTATGTATGTGTGTGCATGTGTGTGTCTATGTATGTATGTGTGTGCATGTGTGTGTCTATGTATGTGTCTATGTATGTATGTGTGTGCATGTGTGTGTCTATGTATGTATGTGTGTGTCTATGTATGTGTCTATGTATGTATGTGTGTGCATGTGTGTGTCTATGTATGTATGTGTGTGCATGTGTGTGTCTATGTATGTATGTGTGTGCATGTGTGTGTCTATGTATGTGTCTATGTATGTATGTGTGTGCATGTGTGTGTCTATGTATGTATGTGTGTGCATGTGTGTGTCTATGTATGTGTCTATGTATGTATGTGTGTGCATGTATGTGTCTATGTATGTATGTGTGTGCATGTGTGTGTCTATGTATGTGTCTATGTATGTATGTGTGTGCATGTGTGTGTCTATGTATGTGTCTATGTATGTATGTGTGTGCATGTGTGTGTCTATGTATGTATGTGTGTGCATGTGTGTGTCTATGTATGTGTCTATGTATGTATGTGTGTGCATGTGTGTGTCTATGTATGTGTCTATGTATGTATGTGTGTGCATGTGTGTGTCTATGTATGTGTCTATGTATGTATGTGTGTGCATGTGTGTGTCTATGTATGTATGTGTGTGCATGTGTGTGTCTATGTATGTGTCTATGTATGTATGTGTGTGCATGTGTGTGTCTATGTATGTGTCTATGTATGTATGTGTGTGCATGTGTGTGTCTATGTATGTATGTGTGTGCATGTGTGTGTCTATGTATGTGTCTATGTATGTATGTGTGTGCATGTGTGTGTCTATGTATGTATGTGTGTGCATGTGTGTGTCTATGTATGTATGTGTGTGCATGTGTGTGTCTATGTATGTATGTGTGTGCATGTGTGTGTCTATGTATGTGTCTATGTATGTATGTGTGTGCATGTGTGTGTATGTGTATGCATGTGTGTGCATGTGTGTGTCTATGTATGTGTCTATGTATGTATGTGTGTGCATGTGTGTGTCTATGTATGTGTCTATGTATGTATGTGTGTGCATGTGTGT